>NC_142127.1:31641785-32320000 GCF_024610735.1 Ursus americanus | reverse complement strand
GAAAATCTACCAATCCAAAATCCTACAAATATCCCTTTCTGAGGGACTCCTGGGTGGCTCAGTTGGACAAGGGTCTGCCTTCAGCTCAGGTCCTGATCCCAAGGCACTGGAATCGAGCCCCATCAGGCTCCCTGCTCAGCAAGGAGCCTCCTTCTCCTGCTTCCCCTACTTGTGCTCTCTCTCTCCCCCTCCTTGTGGTCTCTCGTATGTGCGCTCTCTCTCTCAAATAAATAAATAAATATATATATATATAAATAAAATCTTTTAAAAAACCCCAAAACCCTTTCTGTAGTAAACAACGAATTCAAAATCATTTTTTTAATGTGAGGTATTGAGTGTTGGTCTTACCATCATTTGACAAATATGAACCTGTTCTTAAAGGATACACATGAAATATTTAGAGTCAAACACACAGTGTCCTCAATTGAACCTCTGACTGTACAGTAACGTTCATTTACATGACAGAAAAAGCAAATGTGGCAAAAATATTAATAATAGATTGTTAGCAAATCTAGGTGAAAGTGCATTATTATAGTCTGTAACTTTTCTGTAAATTTAAACTATTTTTCAGGTTTAAGAGAACAAAAGCAGAGACATCAGCAAAATGGTGGAATAGGAAGTTTCAGGTCCTCATTCCCCCACGGAGGCACCGACTTAACCATAACATAGGTGCCGACTTGCCCTTGTGAGAGCTCCCGAAACCAGTTAAGAGGTTGCAGCATCCCAGGTGAGTGCAAAGCCAAAAAGAGACACCCAGAAGCAGATAGGAAAGTTCTCTTTCATCCGTCCCAGGCCCACCCTCTCCCCAGCATAGCACGTGCTATCAAAGTCGGCAAAAAACTCCTGACTCCCAGCTTCTCCCTGGGGAGGAAAAGAGAAGAATGGAAAGTGCATCCAGTGTTCTGGCTTCTCAGAGGGCTGCCTGAGGGGTTGGTTTCTCTTGCCTGACTCAGATGCTGATGGGAAACAAGCAGGCATGTTTTGGATGTCAGGTTGGGGAGAGCAGAGGACAACGGTCAGCACCACCACATTTACAGCACCAGAGGGTCTGCAGTACTGCAGACAGACACTAGGGGGAGAAGGAGATTGTGGGTTCCTGAGAAGAAACACGGGCAAACCTCTTTAATTGGGAGATTACGTGCACCAGCCTGGACAAGACACATCCCCAAGGAAAGGTTTGAGAGGTCTCCAGAATCTTTAGCCAAGTTGATGGGTTTTTCAAACGCTTAAATATCAACAAATGAGAGCTAGACATACAAAGAAACAGGGAAACATGGCCAAATCAAAGGAACAGCAACAGATTTTTACAACAGATTAGCCAAAACAATCTAGAAAACTAAGCATAGTTTTGCAAGACTTTCTGATTTTATTCAATTTTTTAAAATATTTTTTAATTTTATTATTTCTTTTTAAGATTTTATTTATTTGATGCACAGAGAGAGAGAGAGAAAAAGAGAGCACACGCAAGCAGGGGCAAAGGGAGAGGGAGAAGCAGACTCCCCGCTGAGTAGGGACTCTGATGTGGGGCTCCATCCCAGAATCCTGGGATCTTGACCTGAGCTGAAAGCAGACACTTAACTGACTGAGCCACCCAGGCACCCCTCATTTTATTTTTAAGTATCTCTACACCCATCACGGGGCTCAAATTTATAACACCAAGATCAACTCACTCCACCAAATAAGCCAGGCAGGCAGCCTAAGACTTTCTGATTTTAAAACTTATTTTAAAGCTACAGTAATCAAGAGAATGTGTTATTGGTATAAAGATAGAGCTGTAGATCAGTGGGGCAGAATACAGTCCAGAAATAGACCCACACATGTATGGTAAACTGAATTTCCACAAAACTGAAACTCCACAAAGATGCAATTCAGTGGGGGAAAGGATTTTTTTCTTTCTCTATTGTACTTTATTTTTATTATTAATTTATTTATTTAGAAATACAGTTGACACAATGTTACATTAGTTTCGGGCGTACAACATAGTGATTCCACAAGACTGTACGTTCTGCTATGTTCACCACAAGTGTAGCTACCATCTGTCACCATATAACTAATACTGTTGACTATATTGCTTATGCTGTACCTTTTATCCCCACTACTATTCATTCCGTAATTGAAAGCCTGTATCTCCCACTCCCCTTCATGCATTTTGCCCATTTCCCCACTCCCTTTCCCTCTGGCAACGAACAGTTTATTCTCTGAAATTATAGGTCTGATATTATGATAACTTTTTTAAAAATTTTAATTCCAGTACAGTTAACATATAGTATTACATTAGTTTCAGGTGTACAGTATAGTGATTCAACAATTCCATAAATTACTCAGTGCTCACCATGATAAGTGTACTCTTAATCCCTTTCATCTATTTCGCCCATCCCTGTGCCCCCCCCCCCATAACCATCAGTTTGTTTTCTATAGTTCAGAGTCTGTTTGGTTTCTCTATCTTTTAGCCTTGTTTGTTTTGTTTCTTAAATTCCACATATGAGTGAAGTCCTATGGTATTTGTTCTTCTCTGGCTGACCTGTTTCACTTAACATTACACTCTCCATCCATGTTGTTGCAAAGGGCAAGATTTCATTCTTTTTTATGGCTGAGTGGTAGTCACATACATAGATACAGATATTGATATAAATATATATACCACTTCTTCTTTATCCATTTATCTATGGATGGACACCTGGGCTGCTTCCATAATTTGATTATTATAAATAATGCTGCAATAAACATAGGGGTGCATATATCTTTTTGAATTGCGTTTTTCTATTCTTTGGGTAAATACTCAGTAGTGGAATTACTGGATCATAGGGTAATTCTATTTTCAATTTTTTGTGGAACCTCCATACTCTTTTCCACAGTGGCTGCACCAGTTTGTGTTCCTACCAATAGTACAGGAGCGTACTTTTTTCTCCACATCCTTGCCAGTGCTTTTTGTTTCTTGTGTTTTTGACTTTAGCCATTCTGACAGGTGTGAGGTAATATTTCATTGTGGTATTGATTTGCATTTCCCTTATGATTAGTGATGTAGAGCATAAATTCATGTGTTTTTTGGCCATCTGTATGTTTTTGGAGAGTGTCTGTTCATGTCTACTGCCCTTTTTTTAATTGGATTATTTGGGGGGTTTTTGGTGTTGAGTTTTATAAGTTCTTTATATATTTTGGATACTAACTCTTCATCACATATGTCATTTGCAAATATCTTCTCCCATTTAGTAGGTTGTCTTTTAGTTTTGTTGATTGTTTCCTTTGCTGTGCAGAGCTTTTTATTTTGATGTAGTCCCAGTAGTTTGTTTTTACTTTGGTTTTCCTTGTCTCAGGAGCTATATTTAGAAAAATGTTACTATCACCAATGTCAGAGAAATTACTGCCTGTGCTCTCTTCTGGACTTTAATGGTTTCAGGTCTCACATTTATGTCCTTAATCCATTTTGAATATACTTTTGTGAATGGTGTAAGAAAGTGGCTCGGTTTCATTCTTTTGCATGTAGCTGTCTAGTTTTCCCAACACCATTTGTTGAAGGGACCAGCTTTTTCCTACTGCATATTCTTCCCTCCTTTGTTGAAGATTAGTTGACCATAGGGGCATCTGGGTGGCTCAGTCATTAAGCATCTGCCTTTGGCTCAGGCCGTGATCCCAGGGTCCTGGGATCAAGGCCTGCATCAGGCTCCCTGCTCTGCTGGGAGCCTGCTTCTTCCTCTCCCACTCCCCGTGCTTGGGTTCCCTCTCTTGCTGGCTGTCTCTCTGTCAAATAAATAAATAAAATCTTAAAAACAAAAAAGATTAGTTGACCATATTATTGTGGGTTTATTTCTGGGCTCTCAATTCTGTTCTATTGATTTATGTGTCTATTTTTGTGCTGGTACCGTACCATTTGATTACTACAGCTTTGTAGTCTTAAAATCTGGAATTGTGATACCACCAGTTTTGTTCTTCTTTTTCAAGATTGCTTTGGCTATTCAGGGTCTTTTGTGATTCCATACACATTTAAGGATTATTTGTTCTAGTTCTGTGAAAAATACTGTTGGTATTTTGATAGGAATTGGATTAAATGTGTAGATTGCTTTAGGTCACATAAACATTTTAACAATATTCTTTTTTTTTTTTTTTTAAAGATTTTATTTATTTATGTGACAGAGAGACAGCCAGCGAGAGAGGGAACACAGCAGGTGAGTGAGAGAGGAAGAAGCAGGCTCCCAGCAGAGGAGCCCGATGTGGGACTCGATCCCGGAATGCCGGGATCACGCCCTGAGCCGAAGGCAGACGCTTTAACGACTGCGCTACCCAGGCGCCCCATTTTAACAATATTCTTGTCCCTCTCCCTCTGCCCCTCCCCACAGTTTCTGCTCCCTGTCACTCTCTTTTTCTCTCTCAAATAGGTAAATAAAATCTTTAAAAAATATATATATGTATTTGTTCTTCCAAATCATGTGCATGGAATATCTTTCCACTTGTTTGTGTCATCTTCAATTTCTTTCAACATTTTATAGTTTTTAGAGTACAGGTCTTTCACCTCCTTGGTGAAGTTTGTTCCTAGGTATTTTATTATTTTTGGTGCAATTGTAGATGGATGGTTTCCTTAATTTTGTTTTCTGCTAATTCATTATTAGTGTATGGAAATGCAATGGATTTCTGTATATTGATTTTGTATCCTGCAACCTTACTGAATTTGTCAGTTCTAGTAGTTTTCTGCTGGAGGCTTTAGGGTTTTCTATATATAGTATCATGTTACCTGCAAATAGTGAAAGGTTTACTACTTCCTTACCAATTTGGATGCCTTTTATCTATTTTTCTTCTGTGATTGCTATGGCTCAGACTTCCAGTACTATGTTGAATAAAAATGGTAAGAGTGGACATCCTTGTCCTGTTCCTGAGACTGGGGGAAAAGCTCTCAGGTTTCCTCACTGAGTATGATATACACTGTGGGTTTTTCAGATATGGGCTTTATTATGTTGAGGTATGTTTCCTCTAAACCTAATTGGCTGAGTTGTTTTTTGTTTTTTTAAGATTTATTTACTTATTTTAGAGGGGGGTTGCAGAGGGGCAGAAGGCAGAAGGAGAGGGGGAGAGAGAATCCTGAAGCAGACTCCCCGCTGAGTGAGGAACCCAACCCAAGGCTTGATCCCAGGACACTGAGATCATGACCTGAGCTGAAATAAGAGTCAGCCGCTTAACTGACTGAGCCACCCAGGCACCCCTGTTGAGGGTTTTTATCATGAATGGTTGTTGTACTTTGTCAAATGCTTTTTCTGCATCTGTTGAAATGATCATATGGTTTTTATCCTTTCTCTTGTTGATGTGATGTATCATGTTGATTGATTTGCAAATATAGAACCACCCTTGCATCGCAGAAATAAATCCCATTTGATCATGGTGAATGATTTTTTTAAATGTATTGTTGGATTCGATTTGCTAGTATTTTGTTGAGGATTTTTGCATCTATGTTCATCATAGAAATTAGCATGTAGTTCTCTTTTTTTGTCATGTCTTTATCTGGTTTTGGAATCAGGGCAATGTTGGTCTCATAGAATGAATTTGGAAGCTTTATCTTCCTCTTCTATTTTTTTGGAATAGTTTGAGAAGAATAGGTATTAACCCTCCTCTAACTATTTGGTAGAATTTACCTGTGAAGCCATCTGGCCTTGGACTTTTGTTTGTTGAGAGTTTTTAAATTACTGATTCAATTTCATTACCAGTAATTGGTCTGTTCAAATTTTCTATTTCTTCCTGATCCAGTTTTGTGAGGTTATATGTATTTGGGACTTGATGCATTTCTTCTAGGTTGTCCAATTTGTTGGCATATAATTTGTCATTACATTCTTTTACAATCCATTGTATTTCTGTGGTGTTGGTTGTTATTTCTCCTCTTTCATATCTGATTTTGTTTATTTGGATCCTCTCTCTTTCTCTCTCTTTTTATGAATGTGGCTAAAAATTTATCAATTTTGTTATCTTTTCAAAGAACCAGCTCCTGGTTTCATTGATCGTTCTATTGTTTTTCTTTTTTTAGTTTCTAATTCTTTTATTTCTGCTCTAATCTTTATTATTTCCTCCCTTCTACTGGTTTGGGGTTGTGTTTGTTCTTTTTCTAGCTTCTTTATGTGAAGGCTAGGTTGTTTATTTCAGATTTTTCTTGCTTCTGAGGTAAACCTGTATTGCTCTAAACTTCCCTGTTGGAACACCTTTTGCTACATCCAAAAGATTTTGGACCCTTGTGTTTTCATTTTCTTTTTCTCCATGTATTTTGTGACTTCCTCTTTGATTCTTGGTTGACCCATTCATTGTTTAGTAGCATGTTATTTAACCTCTGAGCATTTGTGTTCTTTCTAGGTTTTTTTTTTCTTGTGAGTTGATTTTTAGCTTCATAGTGTTATGGTCAAAAAAGATGCATGGTATGACTTCAATCTCTTTGAATTTGTAGAGACTTGTTTTGTGGCCTATCATGTGATCTATTCTGCAGAATGTTCCATGTGCACATGAAAACAATGTATATTCTGCTGTTTTAAGATGGAATGTTCTGAATATATCTGCTAGATCCATCTGGTCCAATTTTTTATTCAAAGCCACTGTTTCCTTGTTGATTTTCTGTTTGAATGACCTATCTATTGATGTAAGTGGGGTGTTAAAGGCCCCTATTATTGTATTACTATCTATTACTTTCTTTATGTTTGTTATTAGCTGTTTTCTGTATTTAGGTGGTCCTATGTTAGATGCATTAATATTTACAATTGTTACATCTTTTGTTGTAATTGTTGGATTGTTCTTTTTATGATTATATGGTGTCCTTCTTTGTCTCTCATTACAGTCTTTGTTCTGTTTTTTAAGTAGGCTGCATACTGAGTGTGGAGTCCAATGTGGGGCTTGAACTCATGACCCTGAGATTAAGATCTGAGCTGAAATCAAGAGTTAGATACTTAACCGACTGAGCCACCCAGGCACCCCTACAGTCTATGTTTTAGAATATATTTTGCCTGATATAAATATTTCTACCCCAGCATTGTTTTCACTTCTATTCGCATGATAAATGGTTTTCCATCCCTTCACTTTTAATCTACATTTGTCTTTAGGTCTGAAGTGAGTCTCTTGTAGGCAGCATGTAGATGGGTCTTATTTCTTTATTCTGTCATCCTGTGTCTTTTCATTGGAGCTTTTAGTTCATTTAACATTCAAAGTAATTATTGATAAGTATGTACCTATATCATTTTGTTACTTGTTTTATGGTTGTTTTTGTAGTTCTTTTCTGTTTTTTTTTTTTTTCCTTCTCTTGCTCTCTCTTGGTTTACTGGCTTCTTCTCATATATTTGGATTCTTTTTTTTTTTTTTTTTAAGATTTTATTTTTATTTATTTGACAGAGAGAGACAGCCAGAGAGAAAGGGAACACAAGCAGGGGAAGTGGGAGAGGAAGAAGCGGCTCCCAGCAGAGGAGCCTTATGTGGCGCTCGATCCCAGGACTCCGGGATCACGCCCTGAGCCGAAGGCAGATGTTTAACGACTGAGCCACCCAGGCGCCCCTGGATTCTTTTCTCTTTATATTTTTGCATATCTATTACAGGTTTTTGATTGCCATTAGGTTTATATATAACATCTTATGCATATAACACATAGCAACTTAATCTATATTAAGTCCAAACCATCTTTATTCCTCTCCTTGCCACATTGTAGGTATATGGTGTCATACTTTACATCCTTTTATTTTGTGAATCCCTTAACACATTTTTATAGATGTACATAATTTAACTGTTTTTGTGCTTCCCACTTTTCTCACTCCTACTTTTGATCTTTCCTTTGCACTGAAAGAGTCCCTTTAACATTTCTTGTAGGACTGGTTTATTGGTCATGAATTCCTTTAACTTTTGTTCATCTGGGAAACTCTTTCTCTCTCCTTCTGTTCTGAATGGTAGTCTTGCTGGTTAGAGTATTCTTGGCTGGAAGTGTTTTTCTTTCAGCATTTTGAATATTTCATGCTACTCACTCCTGTCCTGCAAAGTTTTTGCTGAAAAATCAGCTTATAGCCTTACACAGTTTCCTTCCTATGTAACTGTTTTCTTTTCTCTTGCTGCTGTTAAAATTCTTTCTTTATCACTACTTTTTGCCATTTTTTTAAAAGACTTTATTTATTTGAGAGAGAGAGAGCAAGAGGGCACAAGCAGGGGGAGCTGCGGAGGGAGAGGGAGAAGCAGACTCCCCCTGAACAGAGAGCCTGATGTGGGGCTCGATCCCAGGACCCTGGGATCATGACCTGAGCCAAAGGCAGACACTCAACCAACTGAGCCACCCAAGCACCCCAACTTTTTGCCGTTTTAATTACCGCGTGTCTTGTTGTGGACTGCCTTGGGTTGATTTTGTTGAGGAATCTTTGTGCCTTCTGTATCTGGAATTCTGTTTCCTTCCCCAAATTTGGGAAGTTTTCAGCTATTATTTCTTCAAATACATTTTCTGTATACCTTCTCTCTTTTCTCCCTCTGGGATCCCTATAATGCGAATGTTATTATGCTTGATGGTCACTAAGTTTCCTTAGTCTATTTTCAGTTATTATTGTTATTTTTCTCCTCTGTTTAACTTGATTGCTTTCTGTTACTCTGTCCTCCAGGTCACTGATCTGTTTTTCTGCTTCATCTAATCTACTATTTATTAACTCTAGTGTAATTTTTATTTCAGTTATTGAGTTCTTCATCTTTTTGCTTTGTTTTGTTTTGTGTTTTTTTAATGTTTTCTCTCTCTTTGTTCAGGGCCTCACTTTGATCCTCTAGTCTTTTCTCAAGTCCAGTGAGTATCTTATGACCATTACTTTAAGCATATTACTTATCTCCATGTCATTTATCCTTCTTGCTGTGATTTTCTTGTTGTTTCATTTGGGACATTTTTCTGTGTCTACTCATTTTGTCTAACTCTCTGTGTCTATTTCTTTGTGGTAGGTAAGTCAGCTACATTTTCTGCTCTAGAAAGTACTGGACTTATGAAGAAGAGGTCCTGCAGTGCAGTGTCCCCTGTTCACAGAACATTTCAGGGGTGTCTTCTATGTTTGTTGTGTTGGCCCTGCTAATGTAGCTGAGCTGCTTTTGCTTTCAGTCCAGTCATGTGCAGTGGCTCTCTTTGCCTGTTGCGGGCAGGGGTTGGTCCCTGTGTTGTTAGTGGGCTAGTCTAGGGCTGCCTTGGGCTTAAGCTGAGTCAGACTAGGCATGTGCCAGAGATGTGGTAGCACTGAAATGCGGGTGGATGTGAGCATGAGGTATGTAGTGTCAGCACCATAGGCTCCAGTGGAAGAGAACCTGCAGTTGCCAGGGACTTAGGTAGGCCAGGTTGGAGGGGATGGATCAATAGGAGAACATGAAGGGTAGGGCTCACTGTTAGCAAGTTAGTTAGGAGTGTTGGTACCAGGCTGGTTCCTGCAGGTGTTCGTGTGTTTCTGGGGGAGTGGAGGAGGCAGGGGAAGTAAATGGCACCTGCCAGCTCTTTTGCTTCTGGAGAAGTCTCCCAATGATCCCTGCCCATCCAGCGCAGGGTCTGAGATTAGCAATACATCTTCCTATATACCCTGTGCATTTTTTGAAGTGCTGCTTCTATGTTATACCTCTGTGGGCTGTTTGTTTTGCTCTCTCCTTAAGAGCAAGGACTCAGCTCCTTCTCACCCTCCTGGCTGTCCCATGAGGCCAGTAATTTTTCAAGCTCCAGGTTTTAAGCCCTGCTGATTGCAAGAACCTGTGAAATTCAGCCCCTCTGGCTTTCAAAGCCAAATGTTATGGGGATTCACATTCCCCATGTGGGCTCCCTGGTGTTAAAGTCTGTTCCACTCCCCCCCCCCCCCCCGTGCCCATGGCTCCCTCTCCCCCACAGATGGTCCCACAGGTTCATTTAGCTCCCCACCCCATCTCTGCCCTTCCTACCCTCTTCCATGTGTCTTTTTCTCTACATTTAGCTGTGGAGAGTCTATCTAATAGTCTTCAGCTTGTTTTCTGGGTTATTTACACTGAGGCGTTATCTAGTTGTATCCATGAAATGAGGTGAGCTTAGGGTCCTCCTACTCTGCCATCTTCCTGGGAAGTCCCCATGATAACTTTTGAAGATAGAAAATGTGCCCATATTCAGTTTGTTGTTTCTTAGCTCCAAATACTGCCTTTATGTCCTCTGAAAATTTAGATGAGCCCTTTAAAATGTATCCTTTATTCACAGTTGCAGATTGCTAAGCTTTCCAGTAGAGGGCACTTGGAGAGATGGGAGCAAGGATCTTTCCGTCTAGTTGCAGTGTGCTTGCTTAGCAAGTTCCTGCATTGCACAAGGCTTCTTCAGCATCCAGTTCCTACAGTGCTGCAGGGGCAGCAGCACCAGCTTTTCCTGGCAACCACCTCAGATGATTTTTCAATGGAGGGCCTTCCATGAGACAC
Organism: Ursus americanus; assembly: GCF_024610735.1. Lineage (NCBI taxonomy): Eukaryota > Metazoa > Chordata > Mammalia > Carnivora > Ursidae > Ursus > Ursus americanus. The sequence goes on along the minus strand of NC_142127.1, from coordinate 32,309,623 downwards.
CTCTTTTTGAACAGACTTCCTGGGCAGGGTGTTTTCTAGCAAGTTCCACCAGCACTGCACCACAGTGACTTCTCTAATACTCAGGAATCATAGGAGTCATTCTCTCCAGCAAGGTCTGGTTTTCTAGGGGACTCTTCCTCAGGTGCTCTATCTCAGCCATAGGAATTGTGGCAGCTCCATTTATCTGCTTATATCTCCTTGTATATTTACTTTCCACTAGCCAATCCCTTATTGCTCCAGTCGCCTGTAGTAGTTAATAATTCTTTGTATTACAGTTTCCTTCTTTAAATTTCTTTATGGTTTCTGTCTCCTGATTGGACCCTAATTGATACAAATATAAAACATACATTCTCTATCACCTAACTCTTGGCATATGGTAAGAATATATATGATAGCTTCCGCCTTAATATTCTCCACTTGGCTTTATGATTTTTAAGCTAACTATATTTCATATATCATATTTCAGTCTAATTTTTTAAAATATTTTATTTATTTGTCAGAGAGAGAGAGAGAGCACAAGCAGGGGAAACAGCAGGCAGAGGGAGAAGCAGGCTCCCCACTGAGCAAGGAGCCCAATGCAGGACTCAATCCCAGGACCCCAGGATCATGACCTGAGCCAAAGGCAGACACCTAACTGACTGAGCCACCCAGGCATCCCTATCATATGTGCTTCTAAATAAAAGGCTAAATCTAATTCATTCCTTCATTTAATTAAAGATCTTTTATATGTCAGTTTCCATGCAAGGGCCCATAGATACAATAGCAGATAAAAAAAAAATCCAGCAAAAATCACTCTTCTCATAGAACTTGCATTCTACTTTGTGGGGGGGGGGGGGGGCACAGCCAGGTAAATGATTAAAATATGTAGCATGCTAAATAGTGATAAGTTCTAAAGATAGAAATAAAGTAGAAAGGGGATATGAAATTTTAGGGAGGAGTTAGTTGAAATGAAAGGCCCAGGACAACTTTATTGAAATCGTGACTTTTGAATAAAGATCTGAAGGCACGATTGAGTAGGCCATGTGGCTATCTGGGGAAAGTGTTCCAGGCAGAGGGAACAACATGGATAAAGTCCCTGAGTAAGGAGTATGCTAGTGTGTCAAAGTGTAGTAAGGACACCGGTGTGGCTGGGACACAGATAATGGTGTTGGAGGGAGTGGGGGAAGAAATAGGAGATGAGCTGAGAGAAGTTAGAAGAGAGGACGAGATGATGATGGGTCTTCTAGGTCACAGGATTGACTTTGGTTTTTCTTCTGAGAAGGGAGGCTATCAACATTGTCATCAATATACTGTTATTTTAAGAGTTCTTGTTTGTGCTTGCAAAATATTGATTACAAAAGTACTTGGTATTTTAGAATAGAAAAACAAAAAGAACCCTTTAAGATTGTTTTGTAAGTGATCCCCATTCACTGCACCGGGGATAGAATTTCAGAAACAATGTGAAAAGTAGTTTTTGTACTGTTTTACATGTAATTTTAATTTAAATGAACATCTCGATTCAATTAAATCTAATACTGCGTAACTTTTTCCTTGGCATCATGAGAATCACTGTGAGGTTACTGAGCCTTAGGCAGTAATAGTCCTATTTATAATTGTTTGACAGTCAAATAAATACTCAAAAACTCTTTTTTGTTGTTTGTTTGTATTTTATAAACACTGTTAAGAATGTGGTTCTTCCAGTGATGCCCCAAGAGCCAAGGAGTTTACTTTTATACATTTAGGTTTTGTGGTATGTGATCTCTTCTAGTGGTTTTCTTTCCTGGGTGTTTGTTCAGAAGGAAATTAAACAGCTGTGTATGTATGTTTTAGAATTTTTTATTATTTTTTAAAAGATTTTATTTATTTATTTGAGAGAGATAGAAGGCGAGAGACAGAGCACAAGCAGAGGGGGAGGGGCAGAGAGAGAGGGAGAAGCAGGCTCCCCACTGAGCAGGGAGCCCAAAGTGGGGCTCAATCCCAGGACCCTGGGATCATGACCTGAGCCAAAGGCAGATGCTTAACCAACTGAACCACCCAGGCACCCTGTTTTAGAAATTTTAAAAACAACATAAAAACATGAAAATAACTTGCCTTCACACTAAGAGCCTGGAAAAAATTTTTGAGGGAGACAAGTTGTAAAGTATATTCCTAAAAAAATTCCTTTTCAAAAAATGTTCTTCCCAAAAATCTGAACTTGAATGTCATATTAAATAAAATACTGAAAATAGTGACATGGTGAATGGAGGAAAACACAGCCCTGCTGACCGGTCTCTGATTCAAGTCCATACCACAAATTTTACGTGGGCTCTTGATTCTGCCTGGTACCCATATGGGATTTTTCTGGTCCATTCTCTTTCCCACTTTCCTAGAAGACCCTCTCTTGCCTTCTCCTGTCTCCTCGAACCTCATACATTTACTTCTTCATCCTCATTCTTTTTTTAGAAAAAGGATTTTATTTATTTGAGAGAGAGAGAGAGAAAGCCTGAGTGGTAGGGCAGAGGGAGAGGGACAAGCAGACTCCCTGCTGAGCAGGGAGCCTGACACAGGGCTTGATCCCAGGACCCTGAGATCATGATCTGAGCTGAAGGCAGATGCTTAACCGTCTGAGCCACCCAAGCGCCCCTCTCCATACTCATTCTTGGCACATGACTTGACTCTTTACTGAGAAATGCAAAACAAGCAGAAGAGAGCCCTACAATTTCCCACATATCTCTCTACAGGTCAGCTTCTGAGCTCACACTCTACCTTCCTCCTAATGGATATTTGGACTTAATCCAGTCTATCGTGATCTTGCATGTGGAAATCCATCTTTATTTCTAATAACTCTTAACTGAAATCTAGTCATTTTCTTCTGTTGTGAATCTAGGTAGTAAACCATAGTAGCAATGCCTATGCTTTTGTCATGAATAAACATAGGGATTTTATACTATAATACAGTCTTTGTATCTACTTCAGAATATTGTACACATATGTATCACTACTTTAAAATTATGGTAGTTATGGGGCGCCTGGGTGGCTCAGTCGTTAAGCGTCTGCCTTCAGCTCAGGTCATGATCCTGGGTCCAACGATAGAGCCCTGTGTCAAGCTCGCAGCTCAGCGGGAAGCCTGCTTCTCCCCCTCCCACTCCCCCTGCTTGTGTTCTCTCTCTCACTGTCTCTTTCTCTGTCAAATAAATAAATAAATAAAATCTTTAAAAAATAATTAAATAAAATACAGTGGTTATTAAGTTCATTACTAGATATTATTTATGGCATTAATATAGAAACACATGCATTAAAGTATCACAGATTTGATTTTTAAAATGATTGTATAACGGTGTTTCAAAATAATTAATTTTCTTTGTACTTCTATGTATTTTGTGCATTTGAAAACAACACTGAGGGGATGCCTGGCTGGCTCCGTTGGTAGAGCATGTGACTCTTGATCTCAGGGTTATGTGTTCAAGCCTCACATTGGGAGTTGAGCACAGGTAAAATTAAAAAATTAAAAATTAAATTAAAACATAAAATAAATAAAAACATAACACTGAGAAGTGTTCATAGGTCTCAACTGTTAAAGGATTCATGGCTTTAAAGAGGGACTATAGAGGGACTGTCTATGCTGCTATCTAAAGCCAATCCCTCCATTTGTACACTAGAACCACTCTCCTCTCACCCAAGGTGACAGATGTCCTCCTTTCACCCCTCCAGATCTATGCTCTGACTTATTGCTTTGGACCCTGGAGCTGATCTCTATGAGCAGCCCAACCAGGTTTCCTCGTATTCTGATTTCCACTTGGGTTCAGACAGTAGGAAGCACCAGTAGGACATAAAAGTATGGGAGGAGGGAGGAGGAGTTAAGATGGCGGAGGAGTAGGGGACCCCTTTTTCAGCCAGTCCCCTGAGTCGAGCTGGATAGGTACCAGACCATCCTGAACATCCACAGAATCAGCCTGAGACGCAGGAAGATACATCTGGATCTCTACAAATGAACATCTCCAGCGCTGAGTATTGAGGTACGAAGCGGGGAGCCGTGAAACCGCGCACAGATATTGGAAGATAAATGGAAGGGGGAGGGAGCCGCCGCGTTCAGGTGCCGGGAAGTGGTAGCCACCTGCACGGGGGAGCGGGCGGACTCGCAGAGGGCACCCGAGAGAGAGTGGACTGAGACCGTGAGCCGGGAGCGCGCACCACCAGACTGAAACGGAGCTCCGGTGCGCTCACTGGAACCAGACTGAGACCGGGAGCTCCGGAGCGCACAGGGGCGGCTGGCGGCTGGCGGCGTTAGAAACACAAAGGACAGAGATGTGCCGGCCCTGGGAGTGAGGGCTGGGACGCCGGGTGTGGGGCGCACATCCCGGGACGCTGCAGGGTTGAGCAGCACCAACAGTAACAGAGTTAAAGTGGCCAGAACATCAGTGGAGAACGGTCCACAATCCCTCTGTTCTGAGACAGAGGCTGAGATTCGGCTGCTGCTGCTCTGACTCTCAGAAGAGGCACAGCAAACCGCCGGGGAAAGCCGCCAGAGAGCAAAAGCCTGGAAATACCGGCTCACAGCGTGCCTGTCCCCATCCCCCCATCGCAGGGTACACGGAGACTCTACCCTAACAGGGTTGCCTGAGTATCAGTGTGGCAGGCCCCTCCCCCAGAAGGCAGGCTGAAAAATCAAGAAGCCCACATCCCTAAGGTCCCCATAAAACAAGTGCACACTGCATGGGTCCTGGTCAAAAATTTGGGCTCTGTGCAACCCAGCAACCTCTCCTCATCAGAAGGACAAGAAGGAGAAATCGCCCCCAGCAAAGAAAAGACAATGAGTCTGTGGCCTCTGCCACAGAACTAATGGATATGGATATAACCAAATTATCAGAAATGGAGTTCAGAGTAACAGACGATATGTACACTTGAAAAAAATATTAACGAAAATATTAACGAGAATATAGAATCTCTAAGGGTGGAAATGAGAGTGAATCTGGCAGAAATTAAAAATGCTATGAATCAAATGCAGTCAAAACTAGATGCTCTGACGGCCAGGGTAAATGAGGCAGAAGAATAAATTAGTGAATTGGAGGATGGGATGGTAGAAGAGAAACCTAAAACAGAAACTTGGCTCAAAAAAATCCAATCTCAAGAATGTAGGTTACGGGAGATCACTGACTCAATGAAACGTTCCATTGTCAGAATCATCAGCATCCCCGAGGGGGTGGAGAAAAGCAGAGGTCTAGAAGAGATATTTGAACAAATTGTAGCTGAACACTTCCCTAATCTAGTAAAGGAAACAAGCCTTCGTGTCCAAGAGGCAGAGAGGACCCCTCCCAAGGTCAACCACGACAAACCTACGCCACATCACGTCATAGTGCAGTTCACAAATATTAGATCCAAGGATACAGTATTGAAAGCGGCCAGGGCAAAGAAATTTCTCACATACCAAGGCAAAAGTATCAGGATTACGTCAGACCTGTCTACACAGACCTGGAATGAGAGAAAGCGTTGGGGGGGGGGCATTTTTAAAGCTCTTTCAGAGAAAAACATGCAGCCAAGGGTCCTTTATCCAGCAAGGCTGTCATTCAGAATTGATGGAGAGATAAGGACCTTCCAGAATCGCCAGTCACTGACCAATTTTGTAACCACGAAACCAGCCCTACATGAGATATTAAGGGGGGTTCCATAAAAGTAAAAAGGCCTCAAGAGTGATACAGAACAGAAAGTTACAATCTATAGAAACAAAAACTTTACAGGGAACATGGCATTATTAAAATCATATCTCTCAATAATCACTCTCAATGTGAATGGCCTAAATGCTCCCATAAAACGCCACAGGGTTGCAGATTGTATAAAAAGACATGACCCGTCCATTTGCTGTCTACAAGAGACTCATTTTGAACCTAAAGATACATCCAAACCGAAAGTAAAGGGATGGAAAACCATCTTTCATGCCAATGGACCTCAAAGAAAGCTGGGGTAGCAATCCTCATATCAGACAGATTGGATTTTAAATTAAAGACTGTAGTTAGGGATACAGAAGGACACTATGTTATTTTTTTTTTTTAAGATTTTATTTATTTATTTGACAGAGATAGAGACAGCCAGCGAGAGAGGGAACACAAGCAGGGGGAGTGGGAGAGGAAGAAGCAGGCTCACAGCAGAGGAGCCTGATGTGGGGCTCGATCCCACAACGCCGGGATCACGCCCTGAGCCGAAGGCAGACGCTTAACTGCTGTGCCACCCAGGTGCCCCCACTATATTATTCTTAAAGGATGTATCCAACAAGTGGATATGACAATTATAAATATCTATGCCCCCAACAGGGGAGCAGCAAGATACACAAGCCAACTCTTAACCAGAATAAAGAGACATATAGATAAAAATATGTTGATAGTAGGGGACCTCAACACTCCACTATCAGCAATAGATAGATCACCTAAGCAGAAAATCAACAAAGAAACAAGAGCTTTGAATGCCATACTAGACCAGATGGACCTCATAGATATATATAGAACACTACACCCCAGAACAAAAGAATATTCATTCTATTCAAATGCACATGGAACATACTCCAGAATAGATCATGTGCTGGGTCACAAAACAGGTCTCGACTGATACCAAAAGTCTGAAATTATTCCCTGCATATTCTCAGACCACAATGCTTTGAAATTGGAACTCAATCACAAGGAAAAATTTGGAAGAAACTCAAACACTTGGAGACTAAGAACCATCCTGCTCAAGAATGATTTGATAAACCAGGAAATCAAAAATCAATTTAAACAATTTATGGAGACCAATGAGAATGAAAACACAATGGTCCAAAACCTATGGGATACTGCAAAGGCAGTCCTAAGGGGAAAATACATAGGCATCCAAGCCTAACTCAAAAGAATAGAAAAATCTAAAATGCAGTTTTTATATTCTCACCTCAAGAAGCTGGAACAGCAATGGAAGAACAGGCCTAATCCATGCACGAGAAAGCAGTTGATCAAGATTAGAGCAGAGATCAATGAATTAGAAACCAGGAGCACAGTGGAGCAGATCAACAGAACTAGAAGCTGGTTCTATGAAAGAATAAATAAAATAGATAAGCCACTGGCAAGACTTATCAAAAAGAATAGAGAAAGGACCCAAATTAATAAAATTATGAATGAAAAGGGAGAGGTCACAACCAACACCAATGAAATAGGAAGGATCATTAGAAACTTTTATCAACAGCTTTATGCCAATAAATTAAGCAACCTGAAAGAGATGGATGCCTTTCTGGAAACCTATAAACTACCAAGACTGAAACAGGAAGAAATTGATTTTTTAAACAGACCAATTAACTATGAAGAGATTGAAGCCGTGATTAAAAGCCTTCTGAAAAACAAAACTCCAGGGCCTGATGGATTCCCCGGGGAATTCTACCAAACATTCAAAGAAGAAATAATACCTATTCTCCTGAAGCTGTTTCAAAAAATAGAAACAGAAGGAAAACTACCAAACCCATTCTATGAGGCCAATATTACCTTGATCCCCAAACCAGGCAAAGAACCCATCATAAAGGAGAATTACAGACCGATATCCCTGATGAATATGGACGCCAAAATTCTCAACAAGATCCTAGCTAATAGGATCCAACAGTACATTAAAAGGATTATCCATCATGACTAAGTGGGATTCATCCCTGGGATGCAAGGGTGGTTCAACATTCACAAATCTATCAGTGTGATAGATGATATCAACAAGAAAAGAGTCAAGAATCATATGATCCGCTCAATTGATGCAGAAAAAGCATTTGACAAAATACAGCATCCTTTTCTGATTAAAACACTTCAGAGTGTAGGATAGAGGGTACATTCCTCAATCTCATAAAAAACATCTATGAAAAGCCTACAGCAAATATCATTCTCAATGGGGAAAGCTGGAAGCCCTTCCCTTAAGATCAGGAACACGACAAGGAGGCCCACTCTCACCGTTATTATTCAACACAGTACTGGAAGTCCTTGCAACAGCAATCAGACAACAAAAAGGGATAAAAGGTATCCAAATTGGCAAAGAAGAAGTCAAACTGTCTCTCTTCACAGATGACATGATACTCTATATAGAAAACCCAAAAGAATCCACCCCCAAACTATTAGAAGTTATAGAGCAATTCAGTAATGTGGCAGGATACAAAATCAATGCTCAGAAATCAGTTGCATTTCTATACATGAATAATGAGACTGAAGAAAGAGAAATTAGGGAATCCATCCCATTTACAATAGCACCAAAAACCATACGTTATCTTGGAATTAACTTAACCAGAGACATAAAGGATGTATATTCTAGAAACTACAAATCACTCTTGAAAGACATTGAAGAAGACACAAAAAGATGGATAAGTATCCCATGCTCATGGATCAGAAGAATTAACATAGTTAAAATGTCCATGCGACCCAGAGCAATCTACACTTTCAATGCTATCCCGATCAAAATACCAATGACATTTTTCAAAGAACTGGAATGAACAGCCCTTAAATTTGTGTGGAACCAGAAAAGGCCCTGAATCGCCAAGGAATTGTTGAAAAGGAAAAACAAAGCTGGGGGCATCACATTGCCGGATTTCGAGCTGTACTACAAAGCTGTGATCACAAAGTCAGCATGGTACTGGCACAAAAACAGACACATAGACCAATGGAACAGAATAGAGAACCCAGAAATGGACCTTCGGCTCTTTGGGCAACTAATCTTTGATAAAGCAGGAAAAAACATCCAGTGGAAAAAGACAGTCTCTTCAATAAATGGTGCTGGGAAAATTGGACAGCTACATGCAAAAGAATGAAACTTGACCACTCTCTCACACCATACACTAAGATAAACTCCAAATGGATGAAAGACCTCGATGTGAGTCAGGAATCTATCAAAATCCTAGAAGAGAACATAGGCAGCAACCTCTACGACATCAGCCACAGCAACCTTTTTCATGACACATCTCCAAAGGCAAGAGAAACAAAAGATAAAATGAACTTGTGGGACTTCATCAAGATGAAAAGCTTCTGCACAGCCAAGGAAACAGTCAAAAAAACTAAGAGGCAGCCCACGGAATGGGAGAATATATTTGCAAATAATACTACAGATAAAAGACTGGTATCTACAAAGAACTTCTCAAACTCAATACACAAGAAACAAATAAACAAATCATAAAATGGGCAGAAGATATGAACAGACACTTTTCCAATGAAGACATACAAATGGCTAACAGACACATGAAAAAATGTTCAAAATCATTAGCCATCAGGGAAATTCAAATCAAAACCACACTGAGATATCACCTTACACCAGTTAGAATGGCAAAAATTGACAAGGCAAAAAAACAACAATTGTTGGAGAGGATGTGGAGAAAGGGGATCCCTCCTACATTGTTGGTGGGAATGCAAGTTGGTACAGCCACTCTGGAAAACAGTGTGGAGGTCCCTTATAAAGTTAAAAATTGAGCTACCCTATGATCCAGCCATTGCACTACTGGTTATTTACCCCAAAGATACAGACGTAGTGAAGAGAAGGGCCATATGCACCCCAATGTTCAAAGCAGCATTGTCCACAATAGCTAAATCGTGGAAGGAGCTGAGATGCCCTTCAACAGATGACTGGATTAAGAAGTTGTGGTCCATATATACAATGGAATATTACTCAGCCATCAAAAAGAACGATTTCTCAACATTTGTTGCAACATGGATGGCACTGGAGGAGATAATGCTAAGTGAAATAAGTCAAGCAGAGAAAGACAATTATCATATGGTTTCACTCATTTATGGAACATAAGAAGTAGGAAGATCGGTAGGAGAAGAAAGGGATAAAGAAATGGGAGGTAATCAACAGGGGGAATGAAGCATGAGAGACTATGGACTCTGGGAAACAAACTGAGGGCTTCAGAGGGGAGGGTGGTGGGGGAATGGAATAGGCTGGTGATGGGTAGTAAGGAGGGCACGTATTGCGTGGTGCACTGCGTGTTATACGCAGCTAATGAATCATGGAACTTTACATCAAAAACCAGGGATGTACTGTATGGTGACTAACATAATATAATAAAAAATTATTATTAAAAAAAAAAGTATGGGAGGAGAGAGAAATTGGGGTATTTACCTGTGATCCCTTCCCAGAGACTTGGGTTGGCAGAAGCCCTGTTTCAGCTTCTGTTGAGCAACCTTTTCCTTTTTCGGAAGCTCACACTCTGGGTTCATGTATAAGTGCCCCTGGTTTTTCTCCTCCAGGGGATCCTCCTTCTGTGGTGAGCATCTAATGATTCACCATCCTTTGAGAGCTTTCTATAAAGTCAACCCACATCTGTGTGATAATGTCTTCAGTTTCCCTCTTTTGACTGTGTCATCTGCTTTCTGCCAGAACCCGGACTACTATCTAGACTCAGAAAAATGCCCCTAGCATCTCGCCTTTCACTAGTTCATCCTCATCAAGAAAGCCTTCTTTTAATCCAGTTCTCCTGACAGCTCCCTTTCCTTGATAGCCAGACTCACTGTCTCCAGTGGTCTCCTCTACTTCGCTCTACAGATCACTCCAGGGGGCCTTTGCCTCCAACCCCCAAGACTGCTCCTTAAGGTCACCAACATCTTCATTATGGTAAACCCGATGGTTATTGTTAGCACTTATCTTTGTAGATCTACTGGCAGCATTTAACAATTGATCACTCCCTCCTCCTTGTTGGTTTTCCACTAGGCTTCTAGGACCCCAAGGCATATTCCTTCTAATACATACTTTGCTCCTTCTCAGTCTTCTCTGATGATCTTCCTCTTCCAGGGCTCAGTTCTCAGCCTCTTTTTAAAAATCTATACTCATTCCGTTAGTAATCTAATAAGGAAGTCTCTATTTCTAAGATGTAGTTTACTAATTTATCATGTTTTATTGTTGTCTCTCTCCTCGCACCAGAATATAAACTCCCCAAGCCTGGGGATTTTTGTTCATTTGGCTCTTGAGTATTTCCTAAGTGTCCAGAACAGTGCCGGGCACAAACATTTTTTGTTGAATTTAATTGGATGGTAACCATTACCCCTCATGTAAAAGGTAACACTATGACTTTTTCCTTCTATGAAAGCAAAGCCATAAAACATTAAGAATAAACTATTAATGAATAAATATATCATGTTCTAATGGGAATATTCATTCTAAACGTGAAGACAAGAGACTGAAGCAAGATCAGTAAGTATGACAGTAAATAAAAATTTAACCTTTAATAAAAATCATAAAAATCAAACCACATAAAATTAAATGGCAACATATTTATGACAGACATGAAATTATATATCTGAGATGTACTGATTTCTTATAAATCAATAAAAAATTTGTAAGTAAAACAATGGGTGAAAGACATGAAAAAATAATTCACCAAAGAAATAAAACTAATCAAAAATATGTAAACCAGGGGCGCCTGGGTGGCACAGCGGTTAAGCGCCTGCCTTCGGCTCAGGGCGTGATCCCGGCGTTATGGGATCGAGTCCCACATCAGGCTCCTCTGCTATGAGCCTGCTTCTTCTTCTCCCACTCCCCCTGCTTGTGTTCCCTCTCTCGCTGGCTGTCTCTATCTCTGTCAAATAAATAAATAAATAAAATCTTTAAAAAAAAAAATATGTAAACCAACCATCAATCTCACTACAAATTCAAACCATAATGATAGATCACTTTTCCCCATAAAAAAGAAAATTCTATTTTTTTAAAGCTGTACATTTATTTTATTATTTTTTTTAAGTAAACTCCACCCCCAATGTGGGGCTTGAACTCATGACCCCACGATCAAGAGTGCATGCTCTACTGACTGAGCCAGCCAGGGACCCTAAGAAAATTCTATTTTAATTAATATCTGAGCCAGTAACTCTACTTCAAGGACCCTATCCCAAATAATTAGAGAGCTGTACAAATACATATGTTCAAGGATATTTATTGCAGCAATGTTTTTGAAAGCAACTTAAAATTCCCACAATAGAAACAGGCTTAAATAAAGTATGGAACAATTATACCATGGAATATTTTACAGCTGTTCAAAATTATGTTTTTGCAGAATACTCAATGATATGGGAAAATGCTTAAGCCATAAAGTTCAAAGTTTAAAAAGCTAAGATATAAAACTGTACATGGAGCAGGATTCCAAAATTTCAAATACAAATACATATACATACATATATACATATACTGCAAATTGAAAAATAACTAAAAGAAAAATATATAAATGTTAATGCTTGTTATTTTTATGCAGTGGGATTATGAAAGATTTTATTTCTCATTTAAAGTTTTCTGTATTTTCCAATTTTCCCAAAATTATCAGGTATTGCCTTTCACATTTAGAAAATAAATAAACACTATTAATAATAATATAAAAGTGAGATCAGAGGGGTTCCATAAGATACAAATGTAAACACTGAGTGTCCTTTTTTTGTTTTATAAATGGCTAAATCTTCCCGCTAAGAAGTTTTTATTTCCAGTAGAAGTAGTACTTGTGTTTTTTCCTTGGCTGGATTTGGATAGAGGATCCAGGGCAACGTACTTGATTTGGAAACCTCCCGCTGTCACTGAAGCATCACTTAGAAACTTCAAGGTCATGACATTTCCTGGGGAGGAGGGGGAAATGCAAAAGAACAAAGATGTTACTCTGCTTTGATTTGGCTGGCAGTCCAAAGACTCATCATTCCTATAGGAAAATATGAAAATTCATGAACCAGACTCCCAGAATTCAGAGCTGGGTTCTCCAGCTGTGGAGTCTGTGTTTCCTTTGCCAAGTGTAGCAAGGTGAGAGGCATTCCTATTTTCTCTTCTGGCCCTTCAAGGTGTCCTACAAGAAATTTTGTCTATTCTGTTTTAAAAGGTATTCTTTACAGAAGGAACAGCCACTGAATTACAGGAGAATGACAGGCCATTTAAACGAGTGAGATATGGATGGATTATTTATAAATGATGTTAGGGCAACAAGCTTTACCTTGTAAGAAACGAAGCCACGATGCTAAATCCCTACTTTACACAGAGTACCTACGTTTGCTTTACCTGCATTTAAGCCCAAAATGTGCTAAGAATAAAAAGGAAGAATCTATTATATAAAATAAAATATAGGAATATTTTTCTTTTTCACCAGGGAAAGGCCTTCTTAATCCACATCACAGATGCAGAATTTATTACCAAAAAACCCCACATATATTGAATGCTAATGTTTGCCAAGCACAGCTTTAAGTGCCTTTCATCTATTAACTCATTTATTCCCCACAACATTATGAGGTGGATATTGTAAATATTTATTTTACAAGAGAAATCAAGGCATGGAGAGCCTGAGTAGCTTGCCCGAGGCTACAATGCTACAACAGTGGCTGAACCAGCTCGGAGCCCAGAGAGCCTGGCTCCAGAGTTCATGCTCTTATCCAGTACACTTTTCTCAGACTTGGAAGAGTTGCCTCAATTAAAAACAAACAAACACCACATTTTACAGATTACTCAACTGGTTAACTGTAAGGCTAGTGCCAATTTGGCAGCATCTATCGACATTTAAAATGAAATCACTTGTGACCCCAAAATTTCACTTCTAGGAATCTACTCTTTAAAAAAAATAGCACCACCAAGTAGAGGTTTAAAAATATCCAGTGAAATGTTGAATAGCACAAGAAAAGAAAATCAGAAGCTATCGGATGTTAAATATTGGTACCTGACAAATTATGGTACAAATTATGATACAGGGACCTACTAGGCAGTCATTAAAACGAACTTGAATGATCTACATACTGTATGCTGACTTGGAAATATGTCCATGATATCTGCGTATATCATGTTTATATAATACAGGAAAACACCTCGAAGGATAGTAACTACACAGTCATCCAATGCCTTTCTTGGGTGGAGAAAGATGAGGAGAGTGGGTATAGTCTTACTCTATATACCATTTATTAAAGTGGTATAGTTTATGGTTAGTTTTTAATTCATTCATTTTCTGGTCTTGTTTTTTAATATAAGTATCCTGGGGTGAATAAACACATATTTAAAAAGAAAACTGGATCAAAATGTTAACAGCATTATACTTGACTGGTAGGATTATACTTCAAATGTATTTTAAATCTTTTTCTAGTTCTTGGTATCAATTTCCTCCTCTTGTTGTTTTGCTAAATCTTTGGCTGTTTTCTTTAACTGTGTTCTCTTCTGTGTGTTGATTTGTTTCTGCTTGAATAATAAACTGTGGGGGGGGTTGTTTTTTTGTTTTTTAGTTTCTTGCCGTTGTGTTAGAAAAACACTGATTTGATTATGCTTGCAGTAAGTTTTTTCTGTTTTAGACAAAACAAGAAAATGTCAAGTTTCAGGCTTTGATTCTGTTTCTTTTTTAACTTTTTTTAAAATAAGATTCTCATCCCCCAACTACCTTGTACGGATGGCTCCTGTCTTCTTTTAACTTTCTGTTAACGTAAAATATGTTTTCGAGAAAATAATGAGATAAACAGTTTAAGAGGCTGCCCTTACTAGGGAGATTATAACAGAGAATGAATGAATAACTTTTAAGCATTAATCATTCCAGGATTGAATAAGAAATTCTATCTCTTGTAATAATGACGCATAAATGAGAATTTCATGAGCATTTCGTGCACTTCAAGGCTAGGGTGTGGGAGTAATTTAGCCAGTGGTATCTGAGCTTAAGGACTACTTAGAAATTACAGTTCAGTGTATTTTCTTGTTTTTAATTCCAGAAACATTGTGATAATTTTATGACTTGGAGGAAAAATAGGGCAAGTAAGAATGGCAACTACTAGTGCTGAGGATGGAACTAAAAAGAAAAAAACAAAGACACCTAAGAAAGTGAAGCTTCTTAGCCAGAAAATAGCAGTATGGAGCAATGGCAGTGGTATCACTTATAGAAATAAATACATACGACCACAAGCTCCTTGCTTGAGGTACATTGCGTGGAACAAAGTCACAAAAGTAATTGGCAGGAATTAAAGATTTGGAACACATCAACAACCATAGCTAGCCTTTTGAGATTTACTATGCCTAATTAGCATATTAAAAGCTCTCTGACATCTTCCAATAAAGAGACCTGTTTAACATTGTTTAAAACAATGTTTCCCAAATTCACTTGACCTTAGTGTTCTTTTCTCATGCAACACCTGTTAAAAATGTTTCCTGGAACTGTTCTTCACAACACTCCGGGGAATGCTGCCCTAAGACACAATGTAGTAAGTGTGATGTAAGATTTTTTCAGTAACAGGAGGTATTTTTAACAACTTTAATATTTCTGAAAATACTTTTCCATCCTTTATTGATGGAAAACTTTGGTCCTTTATTAGCACATTTTATGGAAGTCATAACCTGCAGCAGTATTCAGGGATTTGCAGATTCAAGACCATCTCAGACTGCATTCCTGCACCTGATGAGTCTACGCATTTTTAGTGTAAGGAGTTGGCATTAGTCTTTAAGTATAAACACTACATTTTACAAACTGGTAAGCTGCATCTGTCCCAATGGTTCTCCCAACTTTAAAAAGGAAATAGTAATGACAACTGGGTTCTTCGATTTCAGTGACACTATGGAAAAACAAATCATAGTCCTACGCCTCAATTTAGAGTCATTACCTGTACTAACGATGTCTTCTGGAAGCTCATCTCCACAGTATCTGAAAGGGAATTTTTAAAAAAGAGAAGTCACACAGAAGAATATTACATGGGTATTGCAAGTGGCTCTAACCTGCAGTTAAAGTGCTTTATTTTTCGTAAGTAGTGGCTCATTTTCCTATTATTTTATAACTTTCTATTGTTTTGGGTTTTTTGTAACTTGAATTTGTAAGGGAGAAAAGCGATTAAAACAAAGTTTGTTGTTTCAAATAACTTCACAGTATAAATGAGACTTAAAACGGATATGTGGCATTTCTACTCTGTGTACTTGCAAAACTATTTGTGTAGTAGACAATTTGAATCTATTTGGCAAAATTTTAAATTTGATTATATTGATTAATCCCATAAAATTTTCCTCACAGTTAAAGAGGAATACGTGTATGGTTGATGGTATTACTAATTTGAATTCTAGAGTAGATTGATCTAAATGTGGAAAATTATGTTGGACCTTACAAGAGGGATTGATTTTTATCTGAATCATGACTTGAAAGGAACTCCCTTGTACATTACATAAAATGGAAGGATTTATCACATAATATAAATCCAATAAATAACCAATTAATCTATATTAATCTATTAATCTTTTAAAAAACAGTATATGATTTTATCTAGGGCTGTAATTGACTTCTGAAACTAGGTTTAGAATGAAAATGTCATCTTGATTCTCAAGGTAGGATGTCCATTCTTTTTTTTTTTTTTTTAAGATTTTATTTATTTGACAGAGAGAGAGAGACAGCCAGCGAGAGAGGGAACACAGACAGGGGGAGTGGGAGAGGAAGAAGCAGACTCCCAGCGGAGGAGCCTGATATGGGGCTCGATCCCAGAACGCCAGGATCACGCCCTGAGCCTAAGGCAGACGCTTAACGACTGAGCCACCCAGGCACCCCAGGATGTCCATTCTTTCAACAAATACTTTTCTCTTAATTTCACCCAACTATGCTTCATCTCTTTTTCAAACTACGTTTTAAAACTATTTGTATTTTTTTCTATAGCAGTAGTCTGTCAGCCAAAGAGCAACTAAAATAAAACAAAAACAATTTCCCTCCAAAAATTATTGTTCATTTATGCAAAAAATGCCTTTCTTTTTCTTTGTGTTTAAGTTACACATTTCAGTCACAGCAAACTACTGAGTCTCTCATTTTTAATTGTCTTTGCTACCATTTTCTTATATTAAGTTACCATTGTGGATAATAGGAAATTGATAACTGATAGTCTATTGATAATGGATAGTCTCAGATATGCATTATTAAGTGGGGGGCTAAATAAACAAAACATATAATTATATACTCTTTGATTTGTAATATTTTGTGAGACATTCAAAGTTTAAACTATATCGAAGATTTGGGATGGCAACAGAGAACTATTGTGTCCCCACATATTAAAAAACCAAGGGAGAAATATTGAGGAAAGGAGCACTTGTTTTTTATGGCAAAGAAAGCTATTTAAAAGAAGATATCCATTGTACATTTAGGTAAATTATATGAGAGTAGGGGTTATACTTTGCTTATTCTTACATTCATAATGCTTAGCACAATGCTTTGTACACAGAAGAAAGGCAATAATTACTGAATTTATAATTATTTTTAGGAGGTTGATAGAAATTAGAATACTTAAAAACCCCAACAAATTTCTCAATTCATATGTGTCTTCTTCCTCCTATTGTTACTAAATCTTGAGGTCTTTTTATTTTTTTGTTTGAAAAGTTTTATTTATTTAAGTAATTTCTATACCCCACATGGGGCTTGAACTCACAACCCTGAAATCGAGAGTCACAAGCTCTTCTGACTGAGCCAGCCAGGCACCCCGGGTCTTTTTAAATAGACTATTAAATTCTTACAACTTAACAGTAATCAAAAGGCAGCTGTCACTGTTTTAATTATAAGAACATGCAACAGCTGACTGGCTTCACGTACTAAGAAAAATCTTTGCTAAGAAAGGATATGGTGTTACAGGGGAGTAGAAATACTAGAAAATCAGTAACTGTGGGGACCGTTAAAGAAAATTAGAGAAATATCAAACAAAATATTGGAGGTATTTTTAACTCTTTATATGGGAATCACGTACCTTCCCACAAAACCATGGACATCATCGTAACTGTCATATATTTCAACATAGTCGGCCAAGCAAGCTGGGTCATCTTCAAGGTCAAAGTCCAAAAAGCTCAGGTGAATACGCTGACCATACTTGAGTCTAATGTGCCAGTAACAGATCTGGTTATCATCGTACTCATTTGGGAAACCTGGAGATTTAAAAATTCTCTTTGGATCTGTAAAGACACCACCACACTCCTTTGCTGAAATGGATTAAAAGAAAAAAAAGAAAAAGAAAAGGAAAGAAAGAAAAGAAAGCATTAAAAAATTATTTCTATTTTAAACTGATACACACTTCTTAGTGCCTATTTATTACTTACAGCTAGATGTATATACTTACAGCTAAAGAATAAATGAATATTTTCATTATTTATTGCTAAATTCTTTCAAATGAATATAGATTGAATTTTGAAAAAAATAAAATAGCAAGAAAAAATAGCAATTTAATTAATTTGCTCTTGTTTACTTTTTTTGCTTTTTATCTTTTCCCTTAGAAGGCTCAAGCCTCAGGGCACCTGACTGGTTCAGTCGGTGGTGTGCAACTCTTGATCTTGGGGTTGTGGGTTCAAGCCCTGTGTTGGGTGTAGAGATAACTTAAAAATAAAATCTTTTTTTTTTTTTTAAAGATGTACAAGTCTCATGTGTATATGTTCATGTATTTTGGTGAATATATATACCCATGTTACCAACAGCCCAATCAAGATGGCTGGGATTTTGTCCTGTGGTGACAACACTGTGTCTTCAGGGACTTGGACATTTAGAATAAAGAGTCCAATAAATTCTGTTTGGAAAATCATTATAGAATTTCAGGATCACAAGGGACCTTGAAGGTCACTCTAATCCAGTTAAAAGGAATAATTTATAATCATTCTATACTCCTTTCACTGGTTTTAAACTAACACTTTAATCCTAATATTTGAGGATTTGACGGAGATACTCATGTGTGTTTTTTCCAAGTCATTTATCATTTTATAGATTTCTGCCATGCCTTATAACCTGGTATGAGAACAAACAATCAAACAACCTCTGCCAGAACCAGTGATTTTATAGTGTGACCTGGAGGGAAAGGTATGGAGAAGCCCTGGTTGATTTTAATTTCAGGTCAAATAAGTGTCTACAATCTGGAAACTCAAAAATAATGTGAATGGTGGGGGTGGTGGTGACTGGGTAGCATTCGGAGACATTTTTCATTACGTCAGTCAGAGGCTTTTTCCAAGAATATTATCCTTTAAAAGAGCTACTTAAACAAATTGTGTTAGAATCCTTAACGCCATAGAAGGTGAGGAAGCTTATCATCCCCAAGGGCGAACAGGATCTTAGAAAGACAGGGGAGTGACAAAAGAAGGTCAGCGATCTGGTCGGAGCTCTGTGACCACTCTGTACTTCAGTTTCTTCATTGGTAAAGTAAATATAATCATGCCTCGCCTATTACCTACTTCACAGCATTATTCTAAGGATAGTAACATGGAAGATAACTTCAGGGTGTTATGTAAAATGTAAGCTGTTCTTATTGTCTTATTAAATATTATATGATACATAGTTTATACGTGTACATAAGCATGTGCAGTGCCAGTTTTTGGAATGATTTGCTCTGTCCCATACCATCCTATCTTTGTTGTCTATACCATTAGATTAGGAAACAATTCAGATATTGAACAATTTGGTTGTCTATTTAGCTATTCCACTCTATATTTTATTGATTAATTGATAGTCATTGGTTTATTTTTATGATACCGTTATGATTTTTTCATTCCGGTTATTTTTCATTGAACTATTCCTCTCCCAGTGCTAGTTCAGGCTGTCCCCAGTCCCCTCCAGGTTCACCACATCTAAAAAATCAATATGTCACTGAATCCAAAAGTAAGCTGAGAACTGAGTAAGAACAAGTCTCCCAGGATTCTGTACAAATACTCCCAGAGTAAAAAGGATTCAGCCTCTATGAGAAATAAAAGCCGATTATAAAAATTTGTAAGTTAACATGGTGTCCTTATAAAAGGGTAAGGAAATCTGTAAAAACCTTTGCATTAGCACTTCTTTATCTCCCCTAGATCTTGACCTATGGAAATGATTGAATAGATGCTCAGAGATCCTAACGTTTATCAAGCAAAGGAAGAATCAGAGAATATACTTGGAAATAGAAGTGACTGTAGAGAGTAAAATGAAAGTTGCTTGTATAAATATACTGAAGAAAATGGAAGAGAGGAAGAGGGAGGAAAAGAAGATATATGAACTATTAACAATAACTAAATATAGAACTAAATATAACATAGGTTTAATGTATGTCAAAGTGATTTGAAAATTATAGCCCTATATAAATGCACTATACGTATTTATTCGTATTTTGTCTTAAGTGGGAATAGATGATGGCTCTAGGCAAAATTCTTTTCTACTTAGAATAAACATTATTTTGAGATAAAGATTAGTTACAAACATGAGAAACTATTCTCCAATGGTTAATATCATTGAATAATAGATTCTATAGTAATATGCTAGAATTTCACTATAACTCACTGTAACTTCACTATAGGGACCTTCTTATAAGGCAGATTGAAACACGACAAGACCTGAAGATGTTTGTGATCATAAATGTGAGACAGACTTGATGACACATTATGATTTTTTGTAGTATCATCCTGGGGGAAATGCATCCAAAAAGAACAATCTATTTTGTCTCCAAGAACATGAACAAAGAATGGCTCTTTATAGTATTTATGTTGAATTAATTTTCCCTTTAAAATTTTCCTAGCTACAATCAACCATGGGAAAATATGAATAAAAATATACTATATAATAATAGCTAACTAGTGTATCCAGTATATAATTGTGAAAACAAACCACAGAGTGAGAGTGCTTAGTTTGAAAGTTAAAGAGTTTATGCACAAAAAGAAATTAGGGGAAGAGTTTATTTTGTCTCTTTTTTCCCCCATTCTATCAAAGCAGTAATTTTGAACAGTTAACATTTGATAGTACCACTTTGTTGTTTTAGCTAATGAACTGTGATAAGTTTACAACCTGCTTTTGTGTGTGTGTGTGTGGTCAGGAATAGAAAAAGATGTGGGATAGAAAAGACCTGAATCTGAGATCCAAACTGCCTGCTAATTATTGGATGTCTGATTTTGGTAAGTTATTTAAGCTCTTAGACTTTCAATTTCCTGATTTCTAAAATGGGTATAACAATAGCTCCTTGCAGAGTCATTGTGAATACTGATAGTGTGGAAGGGAGCAGCAGGCAGTGTCTGGCCCAGCTTAATCACTCCGTGAATGGTTGTTGTTAATAATTACCATCACTAAGTTGATGTATCTCTGGGAGAAAGAGCCATTTATAGTTAATAACCTCTTAGAAACATGTAACTGTTTTGGCAAAGATAAAATTATTATTTGTAACAAACCATGTGGGTTGTAGCAATAGGCATCCCATCTTTCACTCCTATTAAGACGGACTCCATAATCAATAATACCAGTTTTTCCAAATCCGCAGTTGGGCCCTGGTTTCACAATGGGGTATCCAACTCTGCCCTTGGCCATCCACCCAGCAGCACAGACATGAAATCCTGCAAGAGAAGGAAAGGATTATGGGCTAACTGGTAAACCCCCTCAGTGAAGGTTATCTTAACAAAACTGGCCCCTTCTCAACTGCCCAAAGCCAGGTAAGTAAAAGGAGAAAAACCATTTTCTTTCTTTTCTTTTTCTTTTTTTGAAAAACTCTTTTCTTAAAAAATAAAATAAAGTTTGAATACATATAAAATGTAACATCTGACTTTTACTAGAAAATGACGTCTTGCTTGAAAAAAAAGAGGCAGATGGACTGGAAATCATAGTACCATGGATATGAAAACAATCCAAGTTCAGAGCTGGCTTTTTTCCACAAATGACCTATCTAGTGCCATGAAATAATTTATGAAATTACCGTCAATCCTGGAAAATAATTTTTTTCAAATGATAATTTAATTAGTTTCTATTTCAGGATCAATTAAAATTTGCTAATATTTAAAAAATTTAATAGGAATAAATGTGCTCATAAATTTTGAACAAAGCCTCAGCCCTGTTTTCCTTGCCCAGCTTCAGAGGCTGTTTAAATATTTGCCACTGCCATCCATGAGTGGTTTTACTAAAGGTCCAGGACAGCGAGTAATGGCCCAGCCTTTGTATCCATCGTTCCAGGTACTGCGTCATGCACAGCCCTGTGGGTCTAGACTGAGCAATGTGCTGGGAAGACTTTGGGGATTTTTAGAGAACAGTTATCTTTATCCTGAGTGATATGTAATAATAGTTAAGTTTTGCCAGGCATTCTTTTTTTTTTTATTATCAGCAAAGGGGATTCTTCAATGGAGAAGAATGTTCTGAATGGGGGGGCGGCCTTTTGGGTTCTCCTGTAAATCCACCTGTAAAACCACCAGGAGAGATGGTCATGGTGTTTTTTTGTTTTTTTTAAAGAAGGAACTAGCACTAGTTAATCATTGTGTTTGCACCAAGTCTCCTGACATCATCTTCTCAGTTTCTTTTTCCTGCCCTGTTAAAACCTGCTTATCTTCCTTGTGATCCTAAAGTATGAATGCATTCTCCCACTTAAAGAAATTGAAAAAAAAAAGGGGGGGCACCTGTGTGGCACAGTTGGTTAAGTGTCTGACTCTTGGTTTTGGTTGGGGTCATGATCTCAGGGTCGTGATCTCAGGGTTCTGAGATGGAGACCTGCCTGGGGCTCCATGCTCAGTGTGGAGTCTGCGCGGGACACTCTCCCTCTGCCTCTGCCCCTCCTTCCCCTCTCCCACACAGGGGCAAGCATTCGCGCGCTCTCTCTCTCTCTCAAATAAATAAGTAAATCTTTAAAACAAAAAAACCCCACTAAATTCAGCATTTCTTCTACCAAGCAAATTTCTTTGTAAGCCTCAACATAGTAACATTTAACAGCTGAGGAAACCCATACTCAGAAGTTAAGAAAAGATAGAACAGTATTAAAAATGAATATAGGGCGCCTGGGTGGCTCAGTTTGGTTAAACATCTGCTTTCAGCTCAGGTCATGATCTCAGGGTCCTGGGGGGGAGCCCCACAGTGGGCTCCCGGCTCAGCGGGAGGGAGCCTGCTTCTCCCTTTCCCACTCTCCCTGCTTGTTCTCTGTCAAATAAATAAATAATCTTTTAAAAAAAGAATAGAAGTGGCATTAAAATTAATGAGGAATTGAAATGATGTTGAGATAACGATGTCTTTGTTTTTTGACTTCTATTATATTAGTTCACAATGGTTGTGACTCCAAATAAGTTGCTAGCACCTTAGAACTTTCCATTGGCTCTAGGCAGAGAAGATGGGAGAAACCAGA
Source organism: Ursus americanus (assembly GCF_024610735.1). Taxonomy (NCBI): domain Eukaryota; kingdom Metazoa; phylum Chordata; class Mammalia; order Carnivora; family Ursidae; genus Ursus; species Ursus americanus. The sequence goes on along the minus strand of NC_142127.1, from coordinate 32,286,674 downwards.
GAGCAGAGATGTCATAGTGGCTTAGAGAACTATTGGAAGGACCGGAGAGAGAAATCTGATGAAGGGGTTACAGAAAAAGTGGGATTTTTTTTCCCCAAAGGTGAAAAAAGAAGAAAAATCATTGTCAAATTAGTTACCAATTTTTCTAGCTGCTTCTAGTTGCTTGTAGGTGGCGAGTTGGCCGCCTTCGTATTCGCATACTGCCTTGGCTTCTGCGTAGGTGAGCTTGTATTTGCCAGACCGCGCTTCTCTGTGGTACACACCTGCTGCTTGTTCTGTGAATTCACAAAATGTTGTAAATATGCTATGATCCGTTCTTGTGGAACAAGGGAAATTTTGTGGCCTCATCTAGAAGATTGCATCAGCGGTTGTTCCTGCCAAAGAGTTTCCCGGGTCAGTGGCCTGGGGTGGCTAAGTTTTCATTGTTAGAAAGCTTTGAAAAAAATATGAATGAGGGGAATTTTAGGGGAATTTGGGAACATAGCAGAAACTTGAGGCTTAATTTTGTGTCTGAGCTGATGGCTTGAAAGAGAGCTGTAAGACAGCATTGTATTTCTATGCTATCAAAAGGTGACAAAGTTTTGACTTTTTTGGCTTTCTTTTAAATCAAATAAAAACTTGGGAGGGTAAACAATAGGGGGGAAAGGAGTTGAAGACAAAAGAAACCAATGAAAATTGATCCATTATGTAGGCTCACAATGATGGAGGGAAATAATCCAAAATAGCCTTTTAAGGGAAATGACTAATGCAATATAATTGAGAATTTAGTAAACAAATCAAAAACTGAGGAAAGGTATAAAGAATTCAAAGCAAATAAATACTGCATTAAGGGGAAAAAAATGATTCAAACACGGCAGAGAAAAAATTGGGCACACGGAACTACCAGTTGCTAAATTCTTTATCTGGTTTGTCTTTTTTAGTTCACATGTTGTTCCCAACATATTTTAGGGAGTAAGTCATAAATGAATTGTCTTCCAGTAGATCACTGTTTAAATTGTTTTGAGTTTGGACTGCATTTTGCCATAGAAACAATGTGAAAAATTTTCCAGGACAATAATCATAACATTACTTCTCATTGTTCTGTGTAGACTATCAGATTATGGTTAAGTCTTCGTACCCTGACCTGTACAGTCAGCCACCATTAAGATAATTTCCGATGAGAACACATATTCCTTGGCATGCAGCGAGACATGAAGCCAGCAGTAGTAGAAATGTCATTGCTTGCTCTCCTCCCCAAGCTAGAGTTGACACTCCCACAGTTCAACAGGAGATACTGCTTGGCACCTGCCCTGTTTCTCTGGACTGCAAGGGATCCTGTTCTTACACATTATATGGTAAAGTCCCATCACTTATGCACTGAAGACCTTAGTCAATCTGATGCTCATAGGTCAGGTAACACAAGGAACATGAAAGTTATCTTCCTGTTTGAAAGTCACCTGTTGCCCAAGTGTCCTTCATATTGGTAAAGCCTCATTAACTAAACTTCCACTAGTTTCCAATTTGGTTATTTTGAGAATATACCATGAGGTCTGCTAAACGCTGTGGATCAAGTCCTCTTCTCAAGCAACTTGGACACTAGTGGGCAATGGAAGTACCTTTATTTTGAAGTATAAGAGTACTAGGGCTTTTAGTAGAGAAGGGAGACATGTTGAACTTACTTATGTATCATATTAGAGATTATCAAAAATGTTAAAATTGTATCTATTCCCTGAGAATATAGACCATAAGATCTTTACTAGTAGGAATTATTTTAATGTCTGCAAATGTTTCTCAAACTAAGATTTCCTTGACTTTTACTCCCTCATCAAAATATGACATTCATAGGGAAAGAATTAATTAGCAAAGAGGTTTTTGAAAAATAATTTTAAGTTTTCCTTCCAGTAATTTTTCTTAAATTTTTGGTACTAGGACTCATCTAGTAATAGGATAGTGACTTAAATGGTAGAAATGTATATGCTATCATTTTAAATTCATTAAATAATATTAATGCTCTACATTTTTCCTGAAAGAGTGACAGACTTCCTATTATTTTGCCTTATAAGCAGTTGAGAACTCTTGTATGTATTTGACAATTTTAAGCACACATTTATTTGAAAGTATTCCTCAATTCAGAATTTTAAACTACTACGGTGGTCCTTTGTACAATAAGTCCTAATTTTAAGGTTTTACCTTTCAGAAGGAATAATAGCTTGTTCATTTTTAGAGTCCATAGTCATTCATTAAAACTGAGTTTTTAGCCAATACTATTTTTCTGTTAGCATGGGACAACAGTAGCACGTTGGCTCTAGTTTCTCCTTCTGGTTCTTCACTGGACGAGTTGTGTAACCTTGTACAAATTACTGCCTACACCTCGGTGTCTTCTATCAAATGGGAATAATGATAGTTATCGGGAGAATAAATAAATCATTAAAACTTGCAAGCATAACTTCTGGATCCTAGTAGGAGCTCATGATAATGTTACTTGTGCTTCTTTTTTCGATTCAATACAATGGCTGAAAAAAAATTGCTTATCTGTGCAGTTTTGATTTGCATCATCTTTGTAAATTAGTTGAAGTGTCTTGTCCTTATTATTAAAAAAAAATTACTTTTTAAGGAATAGTAATTACGATTTAAGGAACTGGAAGATACCAGAGTTAAAAATGAACTGTAGAGGTCCCCTACTTTGACCTTCTCATTTTCCTTGTGTGGAACTGAGACTGAATTTGAAGTGCCTCGTTCATGATAGTTGTTAGCAGATTCCTGCCTTCCCATCCAACTCTCTTCCTTCTCTAAATAGTTTTTAATACCATATTGACCTAACCAACTGTAAACAATTTGTGTTAGGCTGACCAGTCAATAATTTGTCCCAGATTGAAGCAATTTGCAGTCACCCTGAGCCTCAGCTTTGCAGCATTCTATTAACATGTGGGTGTGCTCCTCTCTACCTCTAGGACAGAACTTCTATTGTCCATGTTCACATTTTTGTAATACACAGCATCACTTAAAAAAAAAAAAACAGCAACAAATTGCTTGATCATTAGAGAGTTTGATAGCGTTTCAAGATTAATGCATATGGATTTAACTCTTACTAGGTTTATGGCAGTTTTTACCAATTCTAACGAATGTGTGTATATTTACTAAGATTGGTGACGTGCAAGAAAAATAAACAAAGAGACCTGTTCACTCCTTGAGAAAGCCCCAGACCTCATCTTGGCCAAATGGATCGCACTGTTCAGCACGAAACTAGTTCACTGGCTCAAGCTGAAGAGAGAAGGGGCAAGGCTGTGCATTGCAAATTGAGCTTTTTAATGAAATCCGCATGGCTGCAGTTATTACCAGACAGAAACATGCCGAAAGGGAAAATATTCCACAACCATGTGCTGCTTAGCAAGCATCAGAACAAGACCTAGGTTAATTTTGCATTCTCTGTATTTCTTTATTTTGTACAAGAATTTGTCAATTTTTTTCTCGAGTCGTTAAAAATTTTTTCACTATCAAACACAGTAATGAACACAAAGCAATATTAATTTGTGTCATGAGAAAGCATGGTTTAGAGCACTATACAGGGTATTTTGGGTTTTCCCTCTTTGGCCTTTTTTGGTCTATTGTTTATATTCACAGTTAGGCGCGTGTCATTCCTTACATTTAACAAAACAAAACAACAAAAGAAACTTTCCTAGTTTAACAAAAGGAGTAGAAAAGTATTTCTATGGATAGATCAAACAAAAGGAATCAAAGTGCTGGGACTCCACTCAGAAATACAAGCCTTTTTCTTTTGTTTGGTATTTGCATCAAACTAGTCACAAGATGTTTAGAAAAAGCAAGCTATACATTACAGGTCAGAGTACACAGACAAATGATTATAAAATCATTGTATATTCCAATTTACCTGTTACATTTCTGTTATAATTACCTGCTATGAGATCTGAATGCAAATGCTTTGAAATAAAAACAAAATATGGTGTTTTTATTTTGCTAAACTTTCCCTACTATATACCACCACATCTGCTTTGAAAAATATTTTCTCATATGGAATATAAATATTAACGTCTATTTTCTACTGAATAGTTCGCTTTATTAAAAAACTATTTTTTTTAATTTTAGAAGGCAAGAACAGTTTTTTTTAAAGGCACATGCATTCCAATAGCTGTTTTTCTTCAGCATTTTCTTTGAAAACATCAGCCTTGAACAGAACAAAAAAGTTTCCTGCTTCAATTCACTTCTCCATGAATTCAAAGAAGTAACGTCCCCAATAAGCTCATAAGTGAAGTTTCTTACCAAGCCATATGGAGTTATGAAAAATCCCGTTCTTGAATCCCCATCCGTGAGCCTCTTCCCACAGCAGGACAAATAAGTAAGTTAAGATGATCATATCTCAGTTGTAGAGAAGTAATAGCCTGTTAGGGGCTGCTCGGGGTAAGCTCTCAGAGCAGAGGCTGAAATGTGACTGAAACATCTGGTTTCCACATCTTTTAAATGGTTTTTTTGGACTGTGAGGTCAGCAACTACTCTCCAATGGCGTTTTTCACTGTAGAGTTACACAATTAACTCAGTGTCTGAAGCAAGTCCTCTGACTCATTTGCATTGGCAACCATAACCAAGGGTACAAGAGGATCATCTACATTTTAAAAGTCATCTCCTCGGAAAGTGGTTCATGAATTCTGTCACATTTTTCTATTAGGAAGTTTGTGTAACTTGGTGTAGATTCAGCAGTCATTAAAACAAGAACAAAACACTTCAGTAGGGATTTTTTAAAAAAAGATTTTATTTATTTATTTGACAGAGATAGAGACAGCCAGCGAGAGAGGGAGCACAAGCAGGGGGAGTGGGAGAGGAAGAAGCAGGCTCATAGCGGAGGAGCCTGATGTGGGGCTCGACGTGGGGCTGGACGTGGGGCTCCACGTGGGGCTCGACGTGGGGCTCGATCACAGATCGCCGGGATCACGCCCTGAGCCGAAGGCAGACGCTTAACAACTGAGCCACCCAGGTGCCCCTTCAGTAGGGATTTTAAGAGAAACCCTGAATGTCTTATTTGCAGTAAGTCAATTATGGAAGGTCGGGTTTAGGCTTAAACACTAATCTTGAACTTGATGCTGGTAACGTTACTGTAATTTTCCCTAAACATTGCCAAGCTTGTATAGAAAATTTAACACAAAGGTGTGCATAATTTGGCAAACTCGAAACTGTCTTCAGTGATGCAGGATGGCTTTGCCTTCTGTCTGTGTTTGTCCTGGGGTGGGTCTGTCGCAGTCCTTGGTTTATCATGGTCAGCAGGGAAATACATCCACTTCCAGAAAAGTAGCTCCATTTCAGAGCTTTAGGACGTTCCAGCAGCTTTGGGGTACCTTATTATATAACACTAATTTCCCGACACCACAAATCCTTGAAGTTGGGGGAGAGAGATGGGTGGGCAGATGGTCAGAGTTAATAAGAATATGGCCCTAGCTTCCCCAAACCACTCTAACTTTGAAGATGATCAAAATAAAAGGTAATCATTATTAGTAGTAAACTCGCTGTGCCTTAAAATAGCCCACACTTTCCACTCGTTTTGTGTAGGGTCGGGGGGTCTAGCGACAGCCCCACTACTCTGATGCTAGTGGCATTTCCTGTTGATTGACAGCCATTTTGGTGCAATGTTTGCCTTTCTTTCTTATACGTCATTCTTTGCTATTTATTTTTTCTACTCTTGCTGCCAAATTGCTTTCTATTTGCTCTCATATTCATTTCTCTCATGCTTTTTTAGTCCCTCCAGTGATACTGGAATTCTTTGAAAATGCCAACTTTCTGGACTTGCCTGGTCTGAAGTTAGCCTAGAATCCCTGAGTTGTCTTGTGCTGAACATTGGAGGTTTGCTCTCATCTCTCCTGGAAAGAGCAGTTGTGGGGCTGTAGTCTGAGGGTACAAAATTCACTGGATGCTCACTGAGGTATGTATAAAATTATTAGGTTCAAAATCTCTATTTTGGCCCCACAGCAAATGAGAAAAAAGGGACTTGTATCCCAGCTCCCTGATAGGGTTAGAAAGTGTCAGTGTGGTATAAAAGAGGATATAGTCTAGACCACGTGGGTGTGACTGTGAAGAACACAGGTGTGGTCGGAGAGAAACAGGGTGAATAGATAGTTGGAAGGAGCAAACCATGATATTGCTCTGGAAAGTAGAATTATATGAGTATTTTAAGTTTGTGGTTTAGGAAGTAAATATAACTTCACTTGAGCAAGGCTAGAGCAAAACCATCACAGCTTCCCCATTCTTTGCCTGGTCACACTTCTCTGGCTGTGCCTTCTGCATTTCTTTGAAGTCCCCAATTTCCCCTGGCTCTCATTTATCAAAATTACTCTCAGGAAAGGGTTGGAAATTAATCCTTACTTAGGTCAAATAACTAACAACAGATACCCATATCTTTGTTTATTTGCATTTTAATGAAGCTCCCAGTATAGGAAGGTATGAATGTTCACTTTGTTTTAACATGAACATTTAATGATTGCTTTGATGGATTAACCCAGCCCAGGTGGAGGACTTCTTTTCCTCTCTCTCAGCTCCTGGAAGTCCAAATATTTCCCCTTACCTCTGTACAGTGTTTGGAAACCCTGTCCTGCCTTTCATCAAGGAAATAGAAAACAGTGCCTAATTGAAGTGGTCTCTGGTTTTGAGGGGGGTGTTCATTTCTATTGTGGAAGAAGAGAGGAAGGTGAGGTTTTTATATGGAAAAGATGCAGTGAGTATGGGTGGGAATCAAGGGGAGGACAAGAGGGAGAAGAAGAGTAGCAAAGGGAGTGTGGTCTATGAAATTACCTTGGAAGTCGCCTAAGATAAGTAGGTACCCCCTGCCCAACTCTCAGTGCACACTACCCAGGATGTGTCTGGGGAGCAGGAGAGAAGATATCTTCTAAAAGTTCCTTTCGAGGGCTCAGCAGACTACCAGGCACATGCTCTCCTTCTTACATGAACGCCGTGCCAAACCTGCCTGCCCCCAATCTCTTGATCTGCCCGTCCCAAGGTGTGCAGTGCCTCCTTTTGCACCTGTCAGTTACTGGCTGAAAACCCAACAGCACTTTTTTTTTCCTTTTCTTTTCTTTCTCCCCCCCCCCTTATTTTTAGGAGGCAGCTCCCCTTTTGGTAGCTTTTCTACAGTGTTCCAATACCCACACATCTAAGCAGCTGCTAGATACCTAAAAACGTGATGGAGAGAACTCCAGATCTGATTTGAGCTAAGACTGCACTGAGCAAGCTTGAGATCTCCTAAGACAACACAGTGTTTTAGTGATGTCACTATTATACAAACTTAAAAAAATAAGACTCTAAAGTAGAATTTCAAATATTTGGTGGAGAATGAGAAGAGGCACATTAAACTTTTTTTGATAAGCTTAGTCTCAGCTGACAGGAAGAAGGTTTAGAGAAATGGCAGGTGGATGTGGACTGGGGGAGAAAAGGAAAAGAGGGAAGAGAGATTCTAAGAGATCAGATACGTATCTGATTGTACTTTAAAAAGACTGGGTTTGATTAGCAAGACATTGTAGGAAAATGTGATTCTTTGGCCATAGTATGAAAACTAAAGCATAAATTATATCATTTTAGGGGTGCCTGGGTGGCTCAGTTGGTTAAGCAACTGTCTTCAGCTCAGGTCATGATCTCAAGGTCCTGGGATAGAGCCCTGCATTGGGCTCTCTGCTCAGCTTGGAGTCTGCTTCTCCCTCTCCCTCTCCCTCTCCCTCTCCCTCTCCCTCTCCCTCTCCCTCTGTGCTCTCCCACTCTCTCTCAGATAAATGAATAAATCTTTAAAAAATTATATCATTTTATCGATTATATTTTGTAATCTTGGAAAGGGAAAGACAAAGCAAGAGGAAGAGAAAAGGGCGGAGCTCAGTGAATTGCACAATATGTTAGTGGAGGACGTCTTTACGAACTCTGCCTGTAAGGCTGTGAAATTGCATTACAGGAATGCCTCACCCACCCTAAGATCTCTATATGGTCTAGCATGGGAATAAGGGCAATAATGGAGATTAAGGTCATTCCCGTTAGCCTGATTTAAAAGAATTGGAGAGAAATTCTGATGCATGGCATAGAACAAGGTTAAAGAAATAAAATATGGGGGTGTCTGGATGTCTCAGTTGGTTAAGCAACTGACTCTTTATTTCGTCTCAGGGTCGTGATATCAAGCCCTGTGTTGGGCCCGTGCTGGATGTGGAGCCTGCTTAAGATTCTCTCTCTTCCTCTCCCTCAGCCCCTCTCTCCCCCACTCATGCACATGGTCTCTCTCTCTCTCTCTCTATTTCTCTCTCTTAAAAAAGAAATAAAATATGTGGCATTCCACTCGTTCATTCAATACATACTTAAGAATCTTAAGTGGAAGGTTGCCAACTTTTACAGGCCAGTGTGAAAGATGTAGAACAATGAGAAATATATTGGAAAAGTGAAAGATTTAATTATTTTATATCAAAAAGCTTTTAGAAAGTGAATATGAGCTGAAAGAGACCTGACATTGGATTTCCCTTAGGTATATGGTGTGACCGATAGTCGTTAGTAATGCCCACTAAGTATTTCCAGCTCTCCACCTTCTGGCAGCATGTACTCTATGGCTCTCTGGGATTTAGTGGGATCATATGATTGTTTCTGGGCCAATAATATGTGACCAGAAGTTATATAGGTTATCTCAGAGCCAAACATTTGATTGCTGACGCTCCAGAACTCTTTCTGTCTGGCAAGGAGGAAAACATTTGAGATGGTGTCTGCTTCATCACCTGGATCCCTGAATGATTCCTGATGTTATGCAGCATGAACAAAATATAAACCTTTATTATTTTAAGTCATTGAAATTTTGGGATTATTCGTTACTGTTAGCATAACTTGATCTTTCCTGATTTGTAGGAAGAAGTGAGCTTATATGGGTTTTAAAGCAAAGGATGATTTCAGAAGGTTGGGAGTCTAAGAACATTCAGATGAAAAGATTAAGACAAGAAGGAGAAAAGAAGAAGAGGAGAGAAAAACACGGAGATGGAGGTAATAGTTAATATATTTAATATCCTTCTTCTCTCCCATCCTAGCTCCTTCCAAAATACAGTTCCCCAAATCTACCTATGATCTGCCTTCCAAGATTATTTACCAGTACTCCCCCATATGCATTTATTCCTGTCAAACTGTTCCCTATACCTCTGATAAGTCCTGGAAATGCTGCCTCCTTCTCCCTACCTCATTGTGCCCCCTGACTCTTAGTAAGACAATCACAGAGCTCAGTGTTGGAAACTTAAAGATCACCTGGTTTGAATTTTACCTGTGTTGTAAATCCTTGCTATGTTGCCCTTCTTGTGTTGACCTGAAACCTTTCAGTCGAACTTTGACTCATTTTTATTATTGAGGGGCACAGAATAAGTCTTAATTACATCTGCTTTCAGGAAAAAATGACCATGATCTATAAAGCTGGAACAAAGAAAAAAATACACATAATTGAAAACAACTTTAAAATATGCTCATCTAAAAATTTGCTCTTTAGATATATTTTTTTAAATAGGTTCAGAAATATTAAGTTCAGGGATGCCAGGGTGGCTCAGTCAGTTAAGTGTCTGACTTCAGCTCAGGTCTTGATCTCAGGATCCTGAGATTGAGCCCCAAGTCGGGCTCTCCCTCTGCCCCTACCCCCACTCTTGCTCTCTCTGTCTCTCTCTCCCAAAAGAATAAATAAACTCTTTAAAAAATATTAAGTTCGGAGTGATCCTATCTTGATAAAGGAGGGATATGTTATAAATATATGTGAAAGGAAAGTCCAGAAGGGTATACATACAAATGCCAACTATCTGTGCATGATTGAGTTATGGATACTTACTAATTTCTTCTTTTTGTTTTGTATTTTATACATTTTTGTTCAGTACATACGTATCATTTGTGGAATGAATGAAAAAAGTTATTCGGATACATATATTTAAAGGCATTAATTTGATTAGCATGGCAATGAAACTGTTAAAGAATACAAAAAAAAAATCATCACCAGAACAGAATATTAAAATTTTACAAGTACCTAAGAAAACTGAGTATTGTGTATCTTACCAGGTAAATGGGGCATAGGATTAACAGTCTTTCCAAGGAAAATGAGATTAGCGATAATGGGATCAAAGTTAAAGCCAAACCATACTTCATAAATTTATGCTGAGGTTACCTGGCATACATGGTTGCTTTTGGATAACTCTCCAGGGCACTTGCTATATATAATCAATCTTGACCTTAACCTCCACATAAATATTTAATTTTTTATAGATGTTTACAGAGGGCATGATTGATTTATGCTAAGTATTATGCTGTATAATGGGTGGGGATATAAAGATTAATAAAACATGATCTCAAAGAGTTCACAATTTCCTATTTGGAAAGTTATCATGCGGGCTTGATTCTTCACCTGGAGGTTTTTGAAAGGGGTTTAGTTAAAGTATACTACCCCCGGGGCACCTGGGCGCCTGAGTAGCGCAGTGGTTAAGCAACTGCCTTCGGCTCAGGGCGTGGTCCCGGCCTTCTCGGTTCGAGCCCCACATCAGGCTCCTCCACTGGGAGCCTGCTTCTTCCTCTCCCACTCCCCCTGCTTGTGTTCCCTCTCTCGCTGGCTGTCTCTCTCTGTCAAATAAATAAATAAAATCTTAAAAAAAAAAAAGTATACTACCCTGTGTCTTTCCACACCCTCCGAGGCAGTGAAGGGAGGATCTCCCAGGAACGTTAGCGGTCTTAGCATCTTCAGTACTGATCACACTGGCAAGAGCAGCTGCTGCCCGCTGTCACCAAGACTGGTGGCTCTGCTCATTAAGTATTGGGTATAATTAGTCAAGTGAGTGCATCCTTCTTCAAAAAGATGCTCTATATCATCACGGCCAGCTTCACTTTTGAAGGAAGAAATAATTTCCTCCTTCTCTGCCCTTATGTTCTGCTCAGTTGCTATGGACAAGATCCCCGTGTCTCCTTCCACTCATCATCCCTTCTAAGGGGCTAAGGGAAGGAGAGGAACCCCGCATATCTTCCAGGTGTTATTTTACCGCAGTTACCAAGCACCACTAGTGAGACAAGTCCAAGGCTTCCTCCTCGATACCTCTCTTCCGCTCACCAGTTGCACCCAGCCCACTTCCATGTGGCAGAGACTGTTGGATGATTACCAAACCAGGTTCCCTTTCTTCCTGGGCACAATCACAGACTACATTTCTCTGCCCCCTTGGTAGTTAGGTGCATGCACTATGTGGCTAAGTTCTAGTTAACAGAGTGTGGGTTAATTTGGTGTATTCCAGTTTCAGACCAGACCCATAGGAATCTCCAGCAAGTAGTCACTCATTTGCATCTAATGACTAAATGAGGACCTCTGTGGCCCTAGAGGGCAGTATAGTCAGAAGGTAGAAGGAGCCTCATTCTCTCTGTGACCAGATAGAAGTACTCCAGTCAGGAATACTGAACAAAATTCTACTGTGGTAAGCCACAGAGATTGGGATTTACTTGTTATCCTGATTAATATAATACCATCCTATTGTATCAGATCTGCCTCCTTCTATCCATACACTTCCACACTAGTCCATGACCTCATAATCTCTTGCATGGACTACTACAAAAACTCCTTCCACTCTTGCTCCCTGCAAGAGTCATTCTCTGCATAGCAGTCTGAGTGATCTTTTAAAAGCATACATCAGAACTTGTAATTCCCCTGCTTGCAAACCTATTTCCAGTGACACTGAAAATAACATCAGTCTCCTGATGTTGGTTTCTAACCCCACCCTGCTCTGGTTCTCATCCATATCTGCAACCTCCCCCACCCTGCTGTAACTTGAACGTGCCAAGCTCATTCCCACCACAGGGATTTTGCACTTACTCTTTCCTTTTTCTGGAATGAACTTTCCCTTCACCTTCTTTCTCGTACTCAAATCTCAACTTAATCACTACCCTCTTAGTGAGGCCTTTGTTGTTCAATCTAAAGTAGCCTCCTGTCACTTTTTGGGGGTAGGATCCTATTTTTTAAAGGTCAAGTTTACTGAGATATGATTTACATATGGTGAGTCACCCTTCATAGCGTATACCATTCTATGAATTCTGACAAATGCATACAACTGTATAAATATCACAATCAAGATACAGAGCATTTCATCACCTGAAAAAGTGCCCTCCATACTATCTTAAGTCTCTGCATTAAATTTATTGCAATCTAATATTCCTTCTTGTTTATGTATTAATTTATAATTTCACTCATTTGTTTTGTGATTTATCATGTTCTACTAGAATATAGGCCCATAAGAGCAGGGCACTTACCTCCTGGTTTACCTCCATATTCACGGCACCAGGAATAGGACCTGGTATGTCATAGGCTCTGAACAAATACTTGTGGAAGGAAACAAGGAAGGAAAGACCTGTTTGAGTCACTGTATTTTCCTATGTCCCCTGAGATATGGTAATACCATCCCCTTATGAGTATTCATGAGGACCACAGGAGGTGTGGACTATAGAAGCCCCTAGCATCATGCTGGCATTTAGTGGTGTTCAGTACATAGATTTCCTGTTGCATTTGAAGTCAGTTCATCAGTCTTCCTTGGCCTACTTGACACTTTCAATAGGACTGGTCTTCTTTTTCCTTTTACTATTTTCTTCAGTGGTGCCATCCTCCACTGGTCCAGGGCTTCTCTCTCACTAGTGTCACCTCTTCAGGTCAGGGTGGTCACTGACCGCCCTCAGCAGCTTCCAGACTAGCAAGAGAGAGAAGCTTTCAGGTTTCTTTTTGTTCTGGCCAGTGATTGCATGTGTTTCTTTCACAAGACCCATACTATACACAGAGCAAAATAAGGGATTGTCTGTTGTCCCCTGTCTTTATGGCTCCAGTGACTCCACAAACCAAGTGGCTCCTTTTGCTATGAGGTTCTGGGGTTCTTGAAAGGATTTACTCCCCTCTCTAAGCCCCATTCAGTGCTTCACCATGGCCCAAACCTCAAGGGAGTCAGCCTCCTACGTGTTCTGGCACCCTTTTCTGAGGGACCACTGCCCACAATCATGTTCATTTAGCTTTAGGTTGCAGTTGTCAGATTTCTTATGACATTCAAGTGAAAACACTTTGTCACTATTCTCTAGGTCGCTTCTCAAGGGGACTTTATCTGCATACACTGGATACCTTTGTTTTAATTCTTCTTAGCCAATTAATGGTGGGGACAAAGTCCAGAGCACAGACCTTTTGCTCTAAGTAAAGCAGAGAGATCTTAGAAAATGTACATCATCTTACCAGGATGCTCACTCTAGCATTGTGTATAAGAAGACAAATTGGGAACAACCATGACGTCAATAGAGAAAGGAGTGATTAAATAACTGTGGTTTGGCCATATCATGGAATACTGGGAAACGGTATAAAGGATGAGAAGGAAGAATTCCAAGATTCATGAGGGACATTTTTTTAAAATCACTATTATTTGAGTATTTACATGACAATGTAGTTATTGAGTAATTAAAATTAATCTAGAAGTTAAAAAAAACCAAATTTATTGGACCTGCTATCTAATTTGAAACCTGGCAGGGAGCTCAGGGAGCCTCTTTCTAACACCCTTATGTAGATGGTACATTCTCAATGTAGAAACGTAGGCCCAGGGATATTAAACTGTTTTGACTTGTCAAGGTCATATTTATCAGAATCTGGACTAAGATCCAAGTCTGTTGATTTTTGCTCACACATCATTAATAAAGTCAATGTATTATCTTCTGGGAAGGGGAAATGGTTTGTTTTTTGTTTTTGTTTTGAAAGTCTTTAAACCTATCTAATATCCTGTCATTGCATAGCCAACGCTCTGAGATATTGATGGCCTTAGGATCGAGGGGAAGCTGAGAGATATATCATGCTTGAAAAGGAAGATAATATTGCATATAATAGGATGAGACATGGTAGCTACTTACAATAAACACACTACCAGTCTGATTCTTTAAAGAAAGAATTATCTTTAAACAGTTCGTATTTGGATGAGAGAATGTTGTCAGGGTCAAAATGTTCCAAGCAAAGAGAAGCATACACATGGAAGTTCAGAAGCTGAAACAGCTGATTCCTTTGGAGAACAGCAAGTTCGTTAGTATAGCTGGGGAAGGAAACATAGTAGGATGGGGAACTTGTCAAAAAGAGTTTTGGAATGTTATTCTGGAAGCTAGAGGACAATTCTTAAGGGCCAAGAAACTGTCTACACCCTTTCTTTCCTTAATTACCTCAACCTCCAAGACTCTTCAGGATTCTCCTTGTTTGTAAACTTCTATGACTCCTTAGACCAGTTAAGTGCATTTATTTGAGAGATTTAAGAACCATAGTCTGTTTTAAAGGAAGTGTGTGCGTGTGTGTGTGTGTGTGTGTGTGTGTGTGTGTGTATTACCATATATTAGGTATATCTTGCCATCAGATGTTATTGGGAGAGTAAACAAATTAAAATAAATACACACATGCACACAAACATATACATAGTTTTAAAATAATTGTTTACCCATGCTTCAATAGTACTTGGGTATCCAATGCATACCATTACATTTAAAAGTCTCTCCCACAGAAACAGATTATAGCCCTTGAATTTCTTCTATGTAGAAATTCCACAGCTGCAACAAAATAAAAAATTCATAAAGAATATATTCATAGAAGGACTAAAACCAGGAAAAGTGCCATCATCAAGCAGAAATTTTGAAAAATTCCAAAGAGAAACAGATGTGGTTAGCTGAGTAGAGAAAAATGCATAAGCAGGAAAGTATTTCTATTAAAGGTGGGATTAGTTCCAGGATTGCTCTGAATGCATAGCAATGGCTGTAACAAATAGAAAGGATCCCTCCAGCAATCATTAGTGTGATTGGGGAAGCATCCAGAATTTTCAACCAAGTCAGCCCTGTCCTGGCAAGAGGAAGACAGCAGAACTGTTCCCACCTAGAGGGAGCAGTGGGGGTGGGCACTTGGCCAGAGGAAGGGCAATCCCCTGGGCGGCTTTTTACCCTCAGAAGGGAAGGGGAACTGGTATTTACAGAAGATAAGCTACTGTGATATCTCAATATGCATCAGATTCTACCCCTTCCCGGCAGTAACTGGTGCAGACTTAGTGAACAGAGGCAGAATGCTCAGACAGGCAAAAATGGGATCTCAGAGATGCAGATGAGCTGAAAACCAAAGATCACCAACCAGTAAGGTAAAAATCACAACCATGAAATAGAAGCACTGAACTCAACTAACGAAACTAACACCTGAGAAAACCAAATTTATAGATATAAGAGTGGATTATAATCATCAAACAAGAACAGAATATTATAGAAGAGAACCGTGAATGATGCTGGTAACGATGAAAGTGATCATTGAAATAAAAACTCAGTAGGTGAGCTGAATAGCAGAATGGACACAAGTGCAGACTATTCAGGCTTATTCAAGGACTGGAAGGTCGAAAAGGGAAATTATCTCAGAGCCCAATGCAAAAGGACAGAAATATGAAAAGTACAAGAAACGTTGAGGCATGGTTTACAGCCCTAATGTTTTCACACTTCCTTAGGTAGATCCTAAAACAATGAGGTGGGATATATTCTCATGTGTTTATTAATCATATGCATTTTTAGTTCTTCTTTGTTAATGCTAGGCCGAACCACCATTGACAAGAATGGTGACTAAGATTTGGCTGAGATTACCTTTGCACAAGGTCAAGGACACAACATCACAGGCGTTCTTCTTTCCAGTGCTCCTCACAGTTAGGGAAGCATGTCCAAGGTTCAGTAATCTGGGATACCTGTAAGAGTGTGGAATTCCTCAGATCAGGATATCCCAGTTTGTGGACCTTTTACCCACAGTACCCAGTACTAAAAAATTGCTTTGGGAGGAGGAAATAAAGATCAGAAATGTCAGTGCTTCTGAATTCATCTTATGAGCATAAAAGGGATTTCAAATATCACAATGCTATATGTTTCATTTTTGCTGCGCCCTCGGACCCACTCAGAGTTTCAGTGCTGGAGACCTGCACATTGCTTTTCATATGATTTTTGCCGTTTTTCTTTCAGTGTTGATATTTGCCGTTTCTAAACATACCGCATAGGTCTATGTTTCCCTTCCCTCCACTAGAACAAACCTATTTATTATTCAAAATTTTGCTCCCTCTCTCATGAAACTTCCCTTTATCCTGCCCAGGTAGAATTAATTTCTCTCAGACTTTCTTTTTTCTTTTTCTTTTTGTTTTAAGTAAGACTTTATTTATTTGTCAGAGAGAGAGAGAAAGAGAGCGCAAGTAGGGGGAGCAGCAGGCAGAGGGAGAAGCAGGCTCCCTGCTGAGCAAGTGGCCTGATGCGGGACTCAATCCTAGGATCCTGGGATCATGACCTGAGCCAAAGGCAGACGCTTACCTGACTGAGCCACCTAGGCGTCCGCCTTTTTTTTAAGTTCATTTATTTTTTTAGTAATCCTGACACCCAACATGGGGCTCGAACTCACAACCCCAAGACCAATAGTCACATGCTCTTCTAACAACTAAGCCAGCCAGGAACCCCTCTCAGACTTTATTTTACAAGAGTTCATTCTTATGACAACAACATTTTCTGAATCAAAAAGGAATTCAAGATATATCATTGACACGTTAAGGTTTGATGAACAAATGAACACACATATTCTTTGAAAACAAGCCTGTTCTGGAAAAGTTTGCCACAAATATAATAGTTATTCCATTGAATTCATAGGTGTGGCTTGAAAAATAGCACCTTCAACCTCAGAAAAAGTACCAATCATCATAATAATGATAATTTGTCAGAGAGAGATAGTACGGTACTGGGAAGAAAATAGATTTGAAGTCAGATAAGTTAGCTTCGTGACCCAGAGCATGTTGCTTTATTTCACTGAACTTCAATATACTTGTCTGTAAAATGTGGGTACATACGCTCTTTGCGGGATTCTTGTGACATTCAAGGGTGCTAACATATGAGAATGGTTTCCAGTACCAGGTATGCAACCCACACCCAGTGAGGCTAATTCCCTTACTGCTTTATAGCACATTTTCCAAAGAAGTTCTCCTTGGGTGTTACACTGGAGTATCATAATCCAGATCGCAGTCTTAATTTGGAAAATTAGTTATGGTCCAGCACAACTAGTCCCTGAATATTTTATTTACAAAGTAGAATAAAATGTGAATCCATATTTTATTTTATTATTATTTTTTAAAGGTTTTATTTATTTAGGGTGTCTGGATGGCTCAGTCGGTTAAGCTTCTGCCTTGGGCTCAGATCATGATCCCAGGGTCCTGGGATTGAGTCCAGCATTGGGCTCCCTGCTTAGTGGGGAGTCTGCTTCTCCCTCTTCCTCTATCCTTCCCCCCTGCTCGTGCTCTCTCTCTCTCTCTCTCGCTCTTGCTCTTGCTGTGTCTCTCAAATAAATAAAATCTAAACAAAAATATTTTATTTATTTATTTGAGAGAGAGTGAGAGAGCATGCCAGCAAGGGGGGGGGGGCAGGCACAGGGAGAGGGAGAGAGGAAGTAGACTCCCCGCCAGAGGGCAGAGCACCACTGGCTTTGATCTTACAACCCCAGACACCATGACCTAAGCTGAAATCAAGGCAGATGCCCAACAGACTGAGCCACCCAGGTGCCCCTGAATCCATATTTTGAAAGGTCTTCCATTTAAGTTGTCATTTTCCTTACACCTCTCCCCCTCGCCAAAAGAGCAGGGAGGTGATGGCAACAGGATTGCAGACCTACTAGCAACTGAGTAACTTCAAATTCTTTCTCCCTCCCTCTCTCCCACTGTCCCACTCTCCCTGCTTCCTTCCTTGTCTTCTTCCTCAGCCTCCCCTTCTTCTCTTCTCCTTGTTCACTTCTCTTTCTCTCTCTGTCTCTGTCTCTCCCTGGCTGTCTCTCTCTCTCCCTCTCTCTCTCTCTCTCTCTCTCACACACACACACACACACACACACACACACACACACAGACTGCTTGAGGAAATAAAGAGAAAGAAACCATTCCAAGAGACAGTAATGCATTTAGGGACTCTCCACATGGACTTTCCTCTTTTTCTTTACCTTCCCGGCTTCCCGAGTTTTTGTCCTTCTTAGCAAGTTAGAGAAATGAGCATGGCAGGATGTGAGGTGTGGGAGTGTCCTGTGGGGCACTCTACTCTGACCACGAGCGGGTCCCCTTCTCTGTCAGATATTCCCCAAATGAGAAGAGATGGGGGGCATAGAAGAAGAGGCTTTTGAAGGAGAGGGAAAATCACAGTAACCAGGGAGAGGAGGACTGGAGGCTCAGAATGGCGGCAGAGATCTGCTGTTCCTTTTCCTCACTTAATAGCACTTACTGCCAGCTGCTACCTGCTGCATTCACATCTTGCTGTCTTGTTTTTTTTTATCCCAAATTCTCATTTCTGTCACTCTGCTGGTGTGCTTGTGAATGAATGGTTACAAAGTTCATTTGTAAAAGTAGCAAACGTTACTCCTTTATTAAAATTGATTTTTTCTCAAAATAGTTAATATAATTATTATAAAGAAAATATGATTATTTTATTCTTCAATACTTAACATAATTATAAGTGGTGGTTTGGCATCCCGGGCTACTTGCCACTGACCACCTCATACCCATTCTCCCAATCCTTGCTAACTTGGCTGTCCTTTTGCATGAAATGAATTCTACTTTATTTTCCTAAATATTTGTCTCTATGTCAGCCTTGTTGCTTTTTCTTCTTCTTCTTCTCCTCCTTTTTCTTCTTCTTTTTTTGTTTTTTGCCAGAGAGGGGTTTTTTGGTGGCTGAGGGGAGGGAGTGCTATAGGTGGGCAATTGCTTAACTTCTCTCTACATCATGATTTTCAAAGCAATATTCACCTACCTAACTAAAAAGCAGATCATTTTTTCTTGTTGTTGTCCATTGCTTTTCAAAAGATGAAAATGCTTTTCATCTTCCAGACACTATTTCCCACCTCTCCAGCTACATTGGAAGTTTCACTATTAATGAAAATGCTTTGCCTTAACATGTCTCTGTTTTTGTGTAGTGATTCAGAAGAAGCGTGACTATTACTGGAATTGTTCACGCTGCCATGTGAAGTTTTATTGCTTCAAAATCTTACCCTAGTGCCATCTCTTTTGTGAAGTGATCTTTATTTCTCTTGAACAATTAATCTCTTGAATTACTTCTGCCTTTGTGTGGCCATAGCACACATGGGACACATCTCTACTATATACGCAGTATGATATACTTATCTGTGTCTCCCATGTAGACTGTGATAGGTATGAATGTTTTAAGAACTTTTAATCCATGCTGCCAGCTTGTCCCCTGAAAAGGTTTGTGCTAATATACACACCATCTTCAGCATGAGTTCCATTTTTCCTCTATTCCAACAAATACTGGATAGCGTAATTTTTTAAATCTTTGCTAATTGAGTAGACCAAAATTGGCATCTCATTATTATTTAAATTTACATCGCATTGATTACTTTTGAGATGAAACATTGAACAATATATTCTGTATAGTAGTGGCTATTTGTGTTTTGAACTAAATTATATTTTAAGGTCAATCCAGTTCTCTTATTTTATTATGATGTGCCCCACCCACCCCCACCTCTTACCCCATCCTATTCAGCACTTCTGGGGATTATGGTGCTTACTTTGCAAAACATTGAGCTATGGTGATCTGATTAAGATACTATCAATGCCATGTCTTCCTGGAAAATAGTAGCGCTGAATCAGTTCTTCATAGTTATTTCTGCCCAATCACACCACTGCTGAATTACACATCACTACAAGTAAGTCCAAAAAAAATTTATTCCAGATGACTTGTCACTAATAAATCTGGAGAAAATTCGAAAAGTCCCTGCGAGTCAGTGGAAAATTATTTTTTATGCTAGTAAAATTTTACAGTATGTTTTGTATATTTGTGTTGAAGAGTCTTATCAGGGAAGGAGGGATGGGATTTAGAAAATGGTTAGGCTGGGGGTGCCTGGGTGGCTCACTCGGTTGAGTGTCTTCCTTCGGCTCTGGTCATGATCCCAGCATCCTGGGATTGAGCCCCACATCAGGCTCCCTGCTCAGTGGAGAGCCTGCTGCTCCTTCTCCCTCTCCCTGCTTGTGCTCTCTCTCCTAAATAAATAAATAAATAAATAAATAAATAAATAAATAAAATCTTGAAAAAGAAAAGAAAATGGTTAGGCTGTTTGTCAATGTTTGATTTCATGTGAATTTTAATAGTTTCCTCTAAATGACAATAATGATGATGAAACTAACAACAACAATATAGGTAAGTTACACTGAGTGTTTAAAATGTGATGGGTGTTATCCTAAAGGCTTTACACATTTTAACAGATTTAGTCTTTATGACTTACTCCACCCTCTCCACCCTACTCAGTGTCCCGGGAGCCTGAGGTTTATAGACAGCATTGTTGCAGTCACTTGCCATCTGGCCTTCACTTGGTGTCTGGCCAGTGGGAAACACGAGCCGGAGACTGGAGGGAGGCCTGAGGAGAGAGCTTGGGGTCTGTTTTTCCTGGCTGCTTGCCTGCCAGTTGAGGCAGTTGTCCGCATCCTCTACTAAAAGATACACCCTTGTCTTGTGGCCTTTTGTGTGCAGTTACTCTCTGGGTGCTGGTAACTTGTTCCTCCCTTTGTGCCCCTGTGATAATGGTGCTCTGCCCAAACCTTTACAGCCAGTCCCTTTATTAAACCTCCGCCATTATCCTCCTGGGGTTCACGGTCTCTTTCCTGCCAGGATCCTGACTGATACACTTGGTTGATAATTTATAGAATTCTCAGTTCGAAATTATCCTCAGAATTGTAATGATATCTGTTTATTACTTCAGGCTTCCAGTGTTGCTCTTGAGAAGTCTGATAATATTTTGACTCCTGAATTTCTATCTTCCCAACTCCAGAATCTTGTTACATCTTCTCTCTGTCCCTGGTGTTGAGAAATTGCGCAAAGTTGTATCTTTCTTCTTTTTTTTTAGAAAATATTTTATTAAAGTTTTTTTTATTATTTTGTTTATTTTACTTATTTTTTAAAGTAGACTCCACACCCAGTGTGGTGTTTGAACTGATGACCCTAAAATCAAGAGTCGCACACTCTACCGACTGAACAAGCCAGGTGCCCCGTCTCTTCAATGAGAAACTTTTCCACCACTGTGTTGGACAATGGGTTCTTAGAATCTGAAAGCTTACAGTCTTGTGTATTGAGAATTTTTTATTATTTTGCTGCTCATTTTCTTCTCTCTGTTTCCCAAGTTTTCTCTTTCTAGTGTTCATATTACTGTAGATTAGATGTTGGAACTTCTTGTTTTACCCTCTAGTTTTCCTGATCTTTTCTCCTGTTTTTTACATTTCTTTGTGTTTTTTATTTACTTTCTGAGAGATCTACCTCATTTTATCTTTCCTTTTTTTTTTTTAAGATTTTAAAAAAATTTATTTGTCAGAGACAGAGAGAGCACAAGTAGGGGGAGCAGCAGGCAGAGGGAGAAGCAGGCTCCCCACTGAGCAAGGAGACGATGCGGGACTCCATCCCATGACCCTAGGATCATGACCTGAGTTGAAGGCAGATGCTTAACCGACTGAGCCACCCAGGTGTCCCTCATTTTATCTTTCAACACTTCTACTGAGTTTTTCATTTCTACCATCATTTTTTAAAATTTCTGTTTTTTTCTTCTCCTGGAATAAACTATTTTAAAAGTAGGTGTTTGTATTTCATGGATGTTAATGGCTCCTTTGAACTGTATGAGGATATTGGTTATGTTGGATTTTGAAGTTTTCTTTTCCTTGCTTAGTCTGTTTCTTCCAAGTTCCTTTTGTTCATTTGTTTTCATCATCATTTTTTTTTTTTTTATCAAATACTTCCTCAATTTCTGGTAACCCTTGAGCATTTGCTCATATTTAAGGATTGGAAGTAAGAGCATGAATGGAAGCCGTGAGTGCATGTGTGAGTCTTGGAGGTGGTGATCTTCATTCCAGGGTGACCTGGCTGGACTGTGCTGGGAAACCCGTCAATGTCAGTGTCTTTAGGTCTGAGCTCTTAGACTGGTCCTGTTTTCCAGATAAGGATCTTCCAGTGACTTGTCTGGAAGATATAGACTGGCTGCCATATCTGGGAACTGTACTGGGGGGAAAGAAGACCAGGGCCTCATCATTCATTATGCAAATATTCATTTAATCCTCCTGTCTTTAGTACATTGCCTCCACTCTCCATTATAACCGATTTTGTCCTGTCCGGAGATCCTCTATTCTGCCCCCTTCAAAGAAAACAAACAAACAAAAAAAAAAAACCACGTTCCAGTCTTCTGTGGGGGAAAGGAAGAGCAGTGGCCAAGCTGATCAGGTTGAGGGCATGGATCTGGGAGTTATGATGATTCCTCAACACACTTTCAATCAATGCTCACATTTTTACCACATTTACAAGTGTGTGGTACTATCAATTCCTGAGCTTTTTTTCTCTTTTTCTCTACAGTGTAATGATTACTTCTCAGATTCCCTCACTTCTAGGACAGGGTTTAGCTTTCTTGTTCTGCTAAGGTAGTTGCCACTTTCACATCTCCTTATAGCTTCCAAAATCTACGTATTAGACAAAGATCTTTTTAAATACTTCTGTATATGGTCCTTTCAGAGGAATTTCAGGAGAGAGAACATTAAAGCATTTGTTAAAGCCACCGTCTTTACCTATTTAATGCTGATTATGATTTCTTATGGCTAAAAAAAGAGATCTTACAATAGCCTGCTCTTTGCCACCTTTTATTAACAATTTTACTTATTAAGGATTTATTTATTAACAATTTTTTTAAAATTTTAATTGAAGTATAGTTGACATATAATATTCTCTTAGTTTCAGGTGTACAGCATAGTGATTTGACAATTATATACATTATGAAATGCTCCCCATGATAAGTGTACCATCTATTACCATCAAAGTTATTGCAATGTTATTGACAGTATTCCCTATGCTGTATTTTTTTTACGTCCATGACTGACTTATTTTGTTTTGATTTGTTTTTGTTTGATTTGTGCGTGTGTGTAGCTGACTTATTTTATAACCAGTAGTTTGTGTCTCTTAATCCCCTTCACCTGTTTCACCTCCCCTGCTCTCCCAGCAACCACCACTTTGTTTTCTATATTTATGAGTCTGTTTCTGTTTTTGTTTGTTCGTTCATTTGTTTTGCCCTTTTCTATACTTTAAAGCACTCCCTTCTCCAAGACCACTTTATAATTGTTGAGTTCGGAAAGATGTATTATTCTTACAAGGAAATGAGCAATCTTGTGAAAAAGCAGGAGAGACTCAAGAACTCTGCTCTAGGGGCTCCTGGGTGGCTCTGTGGGCTGTGCGTCTCCCTTCAGCTCGGGTCATGATCCCAGGGTCCTGGGATCAAGCCCCGCATCGGGCTCCCCACTCAGCAGGAAGCCTGCTTCTCCCTCTCCTTCTGCCTGTCTCTCCCTCTGCTTGTGCTCATGCTCTCTCTCTCTCTCTCTGTCAAATAAATAAAATCTTTTAAAAAAAAAAAAGGAGGGGTCTGCTCTAATATCGCTGTTAAAGTACCAGATGAGTCCATAATTGGGCTAAATAATTTTGCCCTTGACCATGGTCACCAAGCAAACTGGCATTTTGTTTTAGCACTCTCATCTACCGTTTGAGTAATCTCCCAATACATGTATCTCCAGTGGGGGGTAGTAGCCATCTTGGCCTTGATAGATTCAGAGGACATGTGACTTTGGACCCTCCTATTGGATACTCTGTCCTGCACTTTGTCATGCAAGATTATAGAAAGAGATGTAGGCCAGATTTATCATAGAGGCAGAGCCTTTGTTGTCCTGTTGGATGACCGTTGCCAGGGTTTCTGTTGCTCATCCTGGTCATACAGTCCTCTCTGAGATTATTCCCATTTCTCAAGCCTGGCCATCTGGCCTCCCATCAATTCGGTCAGCCCTGATGACCTTCTAATAAATTGTTCTTTTTTTAAAGATAGCCAATGATGTTTCAGTTGCTTGCAAACGAAAGCCTTGACTAATAAATACAGCAATTATAGGAAGGCAATTTGTAAGTGCCACAGGAGGCTGAGCAGCTAGAATGGACAGACACAAATTCAACACGTCTTCAGAAAATAAATTGAAAATGCTTGCCCCATTAGGAATTGATTACCGGTATTCTCTGCTTATGAAAAAAGTAGTGGACTTTTTACAATCTCTGCTGCTTACAGTCTGGGAGTAGGGCAATGCTTACTTCTATGCCTCTGAAATCCCATGTTTGTTTGATCAGAGCCAAAGAGAATGACTCACTAATGAGCACCAGATTTGCCTTTGTCTCAAATGCTAAAGGAGTTGTTTAGTAATATTTGGGAGCAATCCCTGAAAACAACAGCACAAATCTAAAAGAGTCTGATAAATTACGTGGGAAATTAAATTGACTTTCATGCTGTCCATATTATATCATTCCTATAGACTCAGTTAAATCTATAGGTTCGATTTCGCTTATGGTAGGAGTGATATGATTTTGGCAGCAATGTAATCTGCACATACAAAATGTATCTTAAAATATCATAAGTACTACAGAAGATGAAAATGCTTATTGTAAAATAACTTCAAACAATACAGAAATATACTGGGGCGCCTGGGTGGCACAGCGGTTAAGTGTCTGCCTTCGGCTCAGGGCATGATCCCGGCATTGTGGGATCGAGCCCCACATCAGGCTCCTCCGCTATGAGCCTGCTTCTTCCTCTCCCACTCCCCCTGCTTGTGTTCCCTCTCTCGCTGGCTGTCTCTATCTCTGTTGAATAAATGAATAAAATCTTTAAAAAAAAATACAGAAATATAAAATAAAACCTGAGGACTTCTTCTCTAACCCTCAGCCTCCCCAACCTATCCTCAATCCCATTCTTTCCCCTTAACTTGTGTTAACAGATGTATGTGTTCTTCCAGACCTAGCCATGACTTTTTGTTCATATCTCAACGTACATTTATAGATCTGCATTTTTACATATTTGTAGTCTAATTATACATTTTCCTCTGTGACATGCTTTTTTCATTTATCCAATATATTTTAGAGATCTTTCCATGTTAATACATACAGATCTCCTTTATTCTGTTTAAAGGCTACATGGTATTATATAATATGGTGTTAAACACGATTAACTTGGTGTGCCACACATTTATAAACAAGTTGGTCGGGTTTTTCTCTATTGTAAACAATGCTAACATGGGTATCCTGTGTTACAGATTTCTGCATGCATTTAAGAACGCTGTATGATGAATTATTCCCAGAAATAGAATTGTGGGAAATGGCTGCAACTTTAACATGAACGATCCTGCCCCAAAAAACGATTTCTATGACTTCAATTTGTATTTCTATGCTTACTAGAGCATTTGAGCACCTTTCCTTATGCCTTTGTTGTGAAATTGCCCACTTACACTCTCTGTCCACTTTCCTGTTGGGTTGATTATCTCTTTCTTATTGATTTGCTTGAATAACATATTCATAGTAAACTACTTTCATCCTATGCAGTAGAAGTCTATAAACAAATGGCAATTTCACCTCCTTACGCCTCTTTTCTTTAATTGAAACAATATAAAAGCCTAATGGCTTACTCAGCTTTTAAAATTGCAATGCCAAGGAGTCAATCAATGCCAGCCACATGGATTATTCTAATTTGTTCTATATATCTCAAAATAATTTAAAAAGACAAATAAATTACTGAACTAATCAAACATTCTCTAGATAGCTCTTTTAAATTATATACATTGAATTAATTTAGAAGAAGATATTTGTAGACCTAGACAAATTTATTCTAAAATTTATATGGGAAGGCACAGGTCCTAGAGTAGCTAAAACAATCTCAAAAAAGACGAATAAAGCAGGAGGAATCACTCTACCTGATATGAAGGCCTACTGTAGAGCTATACTGATCAAGACAACATGGCCCTGTCAGAGAGAGAGAGATCAATAGAACAGGTAAAGAAGCCAGAAATCCACACAAATATGTCCAACTAATTTTTTTTGGTCCAACTAATTTTTGACAAACATGAAACAGTAATTCAATTGAGGAAAAATGGGAATAGACTTCCAACAAATGGTGCTAGAGAAATTTGATATCCACAGGCCAAAAAATGAACCAAGACTTAAACCTCATATCTAATTAAAAAATAACTCAAAATGGGTCATGTACTGAAGGCAAAATGTAACAGTAAAACTTTTAGAAAGAAGTAAAAGAGAAAATCTTCAAAATCTTGGACTAGGCAAAGACTTCAGGAATGAAAGACTGGGTCTTTGTCTAGGACCCCAAAACACTATGCGTAAAAGGAAAAATTGGACATCACCCAAATGAAAAAAAACCTTTGCTTTGTGAAAGATTCTGTTCACAGGATGAAAAACTGGGAGAAAACGTTGAAATCCATATATCTGACAAAGGACTAATATCTAGAATATATAAAAAACTCTCAAAACTCAACAGTAAAAAAAAACCCACAAATAATTCCACTAGAAAATGTGGGAAATACATAAACAGAATGTATAACTCACTGAAGAAAGTATACAGTTGGCAAATAAGCACATGAGAAAGATGTTTGCCATCCTTAGTCATTACAGGATGCAAAATTAAAACCGTACAATGAGATATCACTATACAACTATCAGAATGGCTAAAATTAAAAATAATGACAACACCAGGTGCTGATGAGAATGCAGAAAAACTGGAACACTTCTACATTACTGGTAGGCATATAAAATGGTAAGCTCGTTCGGAAAAATAGATTGGTAATCTCTTATAAAACTAAACATGTAAAAGACAATCCTCAGGATACAAGACGTTATTTGCAAATCATGTATTCGTTAAGGGTGTAGTATCCAAGAAATATAAAGAATTCCTACAACTCATCTGTAAGAAGACAACCCAATTTAAAAATTGAGAAAAAGTTCTGAATAGACATTTTTTTCAAAGAAGATATATAAATGGCCAGTAAGTACTCAAAAAGTGCTCAATATCATTAGTCAACAGGGAAATGCAAACCAAAACCACAATGAGATATAGCTTCAAACCCGCCTGCATGGCTAGAATCAAAAAGTCAGACAATAACAAGTATTGATAAAGATGTGGAGAAATCAAAACCTCCATGCACTGCTGGTGTGAATGTTAAATGATGCAGCCACTTTGGAAAACAGTCTGGAAGTTTCTCAAAGTTAAACATGGAGTTGCCATATGACCCAGGAATTCTAGTCTCAGATATTTCCCAAGATGTCCACACGGAACTTGTACATGAATGTTCATAACTATTCATAATAGCTAAAGGTGAAAACAACCCACATGTCTATCAACTGATGAATGGCTCACAAAATGTGGTATATCTATATAATGGAATATTATTCAGCCATAAGAAGGAACAAGGTACTGATACATGTTAGAACGTGGATGAACTTCGAAAGCATTATGCTCTGTGAAAGAAGCCAGTCACAAAAACCACATATTATGTGATAACCTTTATATGAAATGTCAAGAATGGGCAGATGTATAAAGACAGAAATTACATTTCTGGTTGTTTGTTTAGGATTGGAGTGTTCGGGGAATGGGGAGTGATAGCTTAGGGCTCTGGGCTATCTTTTCGAGGTGATGAAAATGTTTTAAAATTAATTATAGTAATGGTAACACGAGTCTGTGAATATACCAAAAACCATTGAATTACACATTTAAATGGATGAATTATATTTTGATAAAACTCTCACCAAAAATACCTAAACATGCAACTACTGTACACCTCAAAAATTGTACTCTTGGGCGTCAATCTTTGAGAAATGGAAAATGTATGTCCCTTACAAACCTGTACACAAATGTTCATAACAGCTCTATTTGTAATAGCCAAAAACCAAAAAAACAACCCTGAGTCCTTCAAAGTGTGAATGGTTAAACAACCTATGATTCATCCATACCTTAGAATACTACTCTGGAATAAAAAAGAATGAATTATTTTCTTTTTAAGATTTTATTTATTTATTTATTTGAGAGAGAGCAGAATAAGAGAGAGAGCATATGAACCGGGGGAAGGGGCAGAGGGAGAGGGAGAAGCAGGCTCCCCGCTTGAGCAGGGAGCCCAACATGGGGCTCTATCCCAGGACCTTGAGATCATGACCTGAGCCGAAGGCAAACGCTTAACCGACTGAGCCACCCAGGCACCCCTAAAAAATAATGAATTATTGATAGACACAACAACTTGGGTGAATCTCCAGGGGATCACACTGAGTGAATAAAGCTAATCCCCCAAATTCACGTACTATGTGATTTCATTTATCAGGTATTCTATAACGAAAAGATTATAGAAATGGAGAACCCAGGGTTCAGAGTTGGAGAGGGGGTAAGCAGAAGGAGGTGGGTAAGGCCGTACAAGAGTAACGTTAGGAAACTTTCTGGTGAAGGAATTATCTGTATCTTGACCATATCAGTGTCAGTATCCTGGTTGTGATATCATACTACAGTTTTGCAAGATGTTATCATTGAGGGAAACTGGGTATAGAACACACCCAATCTTCCTGTATTATTTCTTACAACTTGCATATGAATCTATAATTTTCTCAAAATTAAAAGTTTAATTAAAGGGAAAAAAACCAGCACAATGAGGGCAGGAGTTTTGTTGAATATTTAGCAGAAGAATCAATTAATGAAAAAATTATGGTAGATATCTTCAAGTCAGCTTTATATTCAGGAAAGTTCCTTCTTGGAAAGGAAACATTCATTTCACACTCTTTTCTTACATTTAATTTTAAATTTTTATCAGAGCTAAAAAATCAGACAGTTGTATAAGACTTAAAATGTAGTAGCTTCTTGCCTGCCCTCTCTTTATTCTACTCTGTCCTCCTTCCAGTTCCTACTTCCAGTCAAGATTTTAGAGTCTTTCAGTAGTTTCTTCAGGTATTTACCTCTGTATGTCTTTAAAAAAAATTTTTTTTTTTAAGATTTTAATTTTAAGGGGCGCCTGGGTGGCACAGCGGTTAAGAGTCTGCCTTCGGCTCAGGGCGTGATCCCTGCGTTATGGGATCGAGCCCCACATCAGGCTCCTCTGCTATGAGCCTGCTTCTTCCTCTCCCACTCCCCCGCTTGTGTTCCCTCTCTCGCTGGTTGTCTCTATCTCTGTCAAATAAATAAATAAAATCTTTAGAAAAAAAAAGATTTTAATTTTAAGTACTCTTTACACTCAACATGGGGCTCAAACTTTCAACCCTGAGATCAGAAGTCTTGCTCGTGTTCCACTCACGAGCCAGGCAGGCGCCCCTGCCTCTGTATTTCTGTTATAGTAACCCTGTACTGCAATTTCTGAGTGTGTTCACTTTTAGTTATTATGGGTTGATTTCCTACCAGGAAAGGTAAGGCTTTAGCTCTCTTCTTTCCTTCCTACCTTCACACTTCCCTACCCTCATCCTCCCCATATAGTTATATCAGAAACAGAGACAAATTATTTAGGTTCTTGCACGATTATGACTGTGTAAATACTCTTCTTTGCTGAGCCAGGTGATATGCTGTGGTTACATATCCATTCTTGCAGAAGTCTTTTTCTCTGAAGATAATAATTGCCTTTTTACAGAGTTGCTTAGTTTTCTCCCAAATTGCTATTTCAGCTCTAAACTTCCCACAGAATTATAAAATGGCTTTCACTGTAGGCAAACACATTAACTGAACTATCCAAATTTGCTTGACGACATCCCTCCCCAAGCCCCCTGCAGAGGAGGGAGGGTCAGTCACCGGGCTGTGTAGAGGTGGTGAGATCCGAAACCAAGTTTTCAGCCTCATCTGCTTCCTGCATTCAGAGACAGCTTGTGACTCTCATGTCTGGGTGTTGCAGGGTTTGGCGACCTAATCGGCTTACTTCTTGCCATCCTCCACCCTCACCCTATTGTCCAGACTTCATCCCCCCTTTCTCTAGTCTGCTAAGTCAGCTGTCCTGTATGTTGGGTTCACATCGCTCCCCTGCTATTATCGCCTCTCCCTCTGCTTGTGGATTTTTTAGGTTTCTTTAAAATAAAGTCTTTTTGACTGTTGTTTCCGTGAGGTTTTGGGTAAGGGCAGTGAGGGTAAACAGATGTTTTACAATTGCATACTCGAATGGCAGTCCAAACTTTTTGTATTCTAATATAAACATAAACGGTGCTGGCTTCCAGAAAATCAAGCACCGTATTCTGAGGACGTCCAAAGACAATTGTTCTGCTAATTATTCTCTACTAATTTCTAGCCAATGGACTATAAACAATCGGTTAATACTAATTCTGCTACCTGGAACATTGTCATGAATAACGTGGGTGAAGGATGTTCCCTAGAGATGGCAAAGCAACAAGGTAGGCAATCCGAATCCCTGACACTGGGGGGCTGTCACATCCTTATGGGAGAGAAATTAACTTTCATATCAATTTTGTGCAAATTTCCCTTACTGCTTTTTATTTGTTTCGTTGGTTTACTGCCACTAACCAGTATCTTACATAATAAACAACAGTATTTTTGTTAAGAAAGTCAAGGATATGAGAACTGCCATAATGAGGAAGGGTGAAAAAAGAAAGAAAAAAAGGAAAGAGAGCTCATGAAGAGTAACTTTTTTTCTTTGAGTGATTTTATATTTCATTAAAACAGAACATCATTCCCTTAAGATTAAGAGTGGAAAATTTTCATTCTGTTTTTAGAACCCTTTCAAAAAAGATCTTCTGTGTATCATATAACTTTGATCTTTTAAAATATAAAAATGTTGAAGAAAAATAACATGTTCTTCTGGGTTGCTGATTAATCTTAGGTTTATTTGTTATTACTAATGAAAAATGGAGTGATTTCTTAATATCCTTACATTTTAGTCAGACATGATATCATACAAACTGATTGCATTTTAAAATATAGCTCTTTCTCTGGTGACTCAACATCTTTCTCATTTATTACTCCAAGATGTCTAGGTTCTTGGGTTGGAAGATGATGTTAGACTAATATATTTTATTTAACATTGGCTAAAAGAATTCAGAATGTTGATATTATAACTTTTGTTTTTAAGGAATAAGACTGGATTACTTTTTAAGTATTAATTTTTATTTTTTTCTTTATTATTTTTTATGGAGGTATAATTTACATAAAATGCATAGACGTTACATGTTTTGTTCAATGAGTCCTGGCAAAAGAAGCCATAGAACACCTTCAGCACCTGAGAACTTTTCTTCATGCTTCTTTCCAGGCAATACCCTTCAAACATGTAGAGTTAATTATTGTTCAGATTTCTGTCATCACAGGCGAGTTTTGCCTGTTTTGGACTTCATATAAACAGAATCATACAGTGTGTATTCTTTTGTGGCTACGTTCTTTTGCCCATCATTATTGCATAGGATTTCCTGAAATTCATCTATGTTTCTGTGTGTATTAGTGGTTTATTCTTTTTTAAAAATTACTGAGTAGGGGGGGCCTGGGTGGCTCAGTCAGTTAAGCCTCCAACTGTTGATTTCAGCTCAGGTCATGATCTCAGAGTCCTGAGATCGAGCCTTGCACTGGACTCCACGCTCAGCACAGAGTCTGCCTGTCCCTCTCCCTCCTCGTCTGCCCCTCTCCCTGCTTGCACTCTCTCTGTTTCTCTCTTTCAAATAAATAAAATCTTTAAAAAATAAAATTACTGAGTAGTATTCCATTGTATGAAAATGTTACAGTTTTAAAATCTATTTTCCTGTGGATAGATGCGGGTGAGAGCTGCTGTTGTGCATTCCCAGTGATCCTCACCCCTTGCTGATCACACCCTTGAGCAATCCCCTTCCTTTGAGCATGGGTTGGACCTCATGACGTTCTTTTAATGAACAAAATATAGCAAATATGATGGAATGTTGCTTCCAAGATTTAGATGTAGAAGACTTGACTTCCATCCCTCTCTCTTTCTCTCTCTCTGGTTCTTCTTTCTTGCTTGCTCTAATGAAGCGAGCTGCCATGCTGTGAGCTACCCTATGGAGAGGTCTACATGGCAAGAAACTGAGGGAGACCTCCAACCAACAGCCAACGAGGAACTCAGGCCATCATTCCCACAGCCTGTGAGGAATTGAGTCTTGCCAACAATCATAGGAGTAAGCTTAGTAATAGACCCTTCCCCAGCCGAGCTTTGCGATGACCGCAGCCCCAGTCAACAGCTTCACTGAAGCCTCATGAGAGAAGAGACTGCTTCTTTTTGCTGAGATTCTTGACCCACAGAAACTATGAGATAATAAATGTTGTTTTAATCCATTAAGGTTTTGGACAATTCTTTTTTATGCAGCAATGGCTAACTATTGCAATAGACATTTGGGTTGCTTCCAGTTTTTTGGCTATTGTAAATAAGACTGCTGTGAACATTCTCGTAATCTTTTTTTGTGCTTGTTTTATTCAAAACGTGTTTCCTGAAAATAGCATGTAGTTGGGTCTTTCCTCCCTCCCACCGCCAGTCTGACAATCTTTACCTTTTTTTTCAATCTTTACCTTTTAATTGGAGTGTTCAGTCTATTTGAACTTAATGTAATTATTGATATGACTGGATTTAAGTTTACCATTTCATCATCTGTTTTCTATTTATTCCATTTATTCTTTTACGTTTCTTTTTTCTTGCCTTCTATTGGGCAATATCAATCACTATTTAATATTTCATTCTGTTTCATATATTAACATTTTTAGCTGCATCTCTTTAGTGTTATTTTTTAGCAGTTGCTCTAAAAATTATAATATCCATCTTTAATTTATCACTAACTTCAAATAATGTTATGCTGTTTGACAAACAATGTAAGACTCTACAACTGTGTACTTTTATTTAGTACTCCTGTCTTTTGTGCTGTTGTTGTCATATGTTACTTCTACAATATACTGCTATACTTTTTTGTTTTAAATATATTTGAATACACAAACTATATTTAAAGCAAAAAAAATAGTAACGCATCATAGGATATAGATCTATATAGCAAGAAAGATAGCAATATATATAGTTTAAAAAACATCTCTTATTTACCTAAATATTTACTGTTTTTGATGCTCTGTACTCTATCCTGGAGATCCAGGATTTCATCTGATAACATTTCCTCAGCTTTTACCCTGAAGAATTTCTCTTAGCATTTCTTGTGGTGCAGATCTGTTGCAGAGAAATTCTCTTCATCTTTGTCTGCCTGAAGGTGTCTTCATTTTGACTTCATTTTTGAATGTTGTTTTTGTATATTTTGAATTCTGGGTTGAGAGCCTTCCTTCTCCTGGCATTTTAAAGATGTCATTCCCTTGTCTTCTGGCCTTTTTGGTTTGGGTTTTTTTTTAATATTTTATTTGTTTATTTATTTTATTTGAGAGAGGGAGAGGGAAAGTGCAAGCAGGGGGAGGAGCAAAGGAAGAGGGCTCTATTTCATGTCCGTGAGATCATGACCCAAGCTGAAACTAAGAATCAGATGCTTAACCCATTGAGCCACCCAGGCACCCCTGGCCTTTATTGTTTTTGATAAGAAATCAGTCACAATTCACGTTTTTGTTTCCCTGTATATATGTCTTTTTTATAGTTTGTTTTTAAGATTTTCTAATTTCTGGTTTTTAGCAATTGGACTATGATCTTAGGTGTGTTTTCTTTGTGTTTATCCTGTTAAATGTTTACTGAACTTCTTGGATCTGTGGGTTTCTTTTTTTTTAAGATTTTATTTATTTATTTGAGAGAGAGCAAGCAAGCGAGTGAGAGAGAGCACAAGCAGGATGAAGGGCAAAGGGAGAAGCAGATTCCCTGCTGAGCAGGGAGCCCGATGCGGGACTTGATCCTGAGACTCCAGGATCATGACCTGAGCCGAAGGCAGATGCTTAACCAACTGAGCCACCCAGGTGCCCAGGATCTGTGGGGTTTTTAAAAAAAATTAATTTTTAGGGGTGCCTGAGTGGCTCAGTCAATTAAGCGCCTGCCTTCAGCTCAGGTCATGATCCTGGGGTCCTGGGATCGAGCCCCATATTGGGCTCCTTGCTCAATGGGAAGTCTGCTTCTCCTGCCTGCTGATCCCCTGCTTGTGCTCTCTCTCTCTGTCAAATAGATAAATAAAATTTTAAAAAATTTTTTAATTTTACAGGGGCACCTGGTGGCTCAGTCAGTTAAGTGTCTGACTCTTGATTTCAGCTTAGGTCTTGGTCTCAGAGTCGTGAGTTCAAGCCCTGTGTTGGGCTCTACACTGGGCATGGAGCCTACTTCCAAAAAAAAATTAATTTTAGAAAATATTTTTTTAAAGGATTTTAAATAAATTCGAGCTTTATTCATGACAACAGTATCTCCAGTCTCCTGAGGGCAAGTAGTCTAGATGTGTGTAAGGTATATTATTGGTTCCCTATATGGATAAGACTTGGTGCCTAAATGAATACAAGATATCTATAGAATAACTTCTGTATTCACAGGTTGGAAAACATAGTTCTGAATAAGGCTGGCAGCTGGGTTTCTTCTTTGCTCCAGGTTTTATGGAGGTGCTGTTCCTGCACTTTAATGTAATACCCGAGCCAAGAATGCTGTCAGAAAACACAAAGAAAGAAATGCCAAGGAGTGCAAAGCCCGCAGAAAGCAATCTTTCCAACCAAGTTAGAGTTTTGTCTCCATGGCCAATCACTGTCAATGTAATTAGATTACTGGTTTATTATAAATGGATGTAACTCAGGAATAGCCAGATGGAAGAGCTGCAGAGGGCAGATATGTAGAAAAGGGTGTGGAGCTTCCATTCCCTCTCCAGGTGAGGCCCTCTCCCTGCACCTCCATGTGCTCACCATATTGGAAGCTCCTGTAGAAAATTCTTGACCACTAACTCCTCACATACTTCTCCTCTCTTTCTCTCCCTTCCTTATGGGGATCCAATGACTTATATGTTAGACTATTTACTGTTGTCCTACTGCTCTTGGATCCACTGTTCCATTTTTTAAACTCTTTTTTTATTCTTTATGTGTTTTCACCTGTCATCAAATTGCTCCTTGCCTCTGCTATGTCCAGCCTGCTGTTGAACCCATCAAATTGATATTTCATATATTTAAAATTTCAAGCATTTCCAGTAAGTTCTTTTTTTTAATAGATTTCATCTCTCTGAAGAAATTCTCCACCTATTCATCTACATTCTCTATTTTTTCCACTAAATTTTGAATATATTTAACATAATTACTTTAAAGTTCCAAACTTTGGTGTATAATTTCATCTTTGGGCTTGCTCCGTTGTCTATATCTTGTCTTGATCTTGGGTCGTGTTTTCTTGCTTATTTATGTGTTTTGTAATTTTTTATCATACACCAAACATTTTGTGCAAAAGAACAGTAAAAACTAAAGCAAACAATATTGCTTCCTCTGTCGTGCTGCTTGTCTGGTGGGTGGAGTCAATCTAATCTATGGATTTTGCCTCTTCCCCCTGCTCTACTAGTAATGAAAGCAGCTGAGGGTTTCATCTTCTAGGATGGACTTATCACTTTCTGGAATTTAGTTAATTTAGGGTTTTGGGGGGGGGGTTGTCCTTGGTTCTCTGATTTTTTTTATGGGGTATATTTGACATACAGAATTATATTGGTTTCAGGGGTTCTAGTATGTTTTTTAAAACTATGACTTTGTGGCTTATATCTTGTTTTCACTAGTAGATTTGGAGCTAGTTTCTCTTAAGACTTTCTAAATTTTAGGGGTGCCTGGGTGGCTCAGTCCCTTAAGCATCTGCCTTCAGCTCAGGTCATGATCCCAAGGTCCTGCGATCAAGCTTCTCCCTCTCCTTCTGCCTCTCCCCTCTGCTTGTAGTCTCTCTTTCTCAAATAAATATATAAAATTTTTTTAAAAATTTAAAAAAAGACTTTCTAAATTTTAATTTGAAATGGAATTCCTCTTTTTTTCTTAATATATTTA
This sequence comes from Ursus americanus, assembly GCF_024610735.1. Lineage (NCBI taxonomy): Eukaryota > Metazoa > Chordata > Mammalia > Carnivora > Ursidae > Ursus > Ursus americanus. Next base: position 32,250,955 of record NC_142127.1, on the reverse strand, counting down.
ATTGTGCACCTGATGGTCAAATGTGGACTTACGTAGCTCAAAAGTCAGTTTTTCTCTCCCTTTAGAAGGTCAGGAAAAATCGTGAAGGATGTTATAGTGAGCAAAAGCTTCCTGGTGGCATTGCCAATGGGATATTAGGTATTGTCTAGTACACCCTCTGAGTTAATCTGACTATAGAGTTATCTTTGCTTTTCATTGTCTTTGAGCTATTTCACAACTTTGTAAATCAAATAAAATTGACAGTAATGCAAATTATTCTTGTCGATAGAGATGTAAATTAGTTTTGTCCAATGGAGATACAATTGGTTATTGTCCTGTGAATATTGGTCATTTTTGTGTCTGTAAATTACTTTATTTCCTCATTCCTAATTGCCTATTTCTGTGTCTGCTCTTTGGATTAGCCTTTGAACAGTTGTTACCTCCCCCTGCCCCCACCTTTTAAAAAATTTCACTGGATTCCTAATTAATTAATGAGTTAAATAAAAATCTTTGATATCTGCTCATGTTATATTTATTTGAGAGTTGTGACTGTACCCATTATAAAAATTCTTTTTTAACATGGGTCACCTTCCTGGAGGATGTTGTTAGTCTGGAATCTTTTGTTCTGTCTGCTTCTTCAAGTTCCACATGGACCACTTACTTTGCAGCAATTTCTGGGCTTCTTGGGCACAGGCTTTCAATAGTATGTTATTCCTTCCACTTGAGAATCAGGTAAATGTGCGGTAAGCCTCACTTCCACACACCTCTCTTTTCCTTTATTCTCTATAACACTATTATTAAGGTTATAAAAGGTTTTTAGACCTTACTGAAGGATATGGTAGGTAGCCGACAACTGTCATTTGTGACTAATGAGGATTTTTTGAATACCTTCTTCGTATTCTGATAGTCACCCACAGTAAGAATCTTTCCATTTTAGTGGAGAATTCGAAAACATAATTTCCAGTCTCCCTGCTGCCGGGTGCGGATGTGTGATGTAAACGATGCCAGTCAGATGCGTCACCCGAGACAGGCACACAAATGAGCTACTTGGTAAAAGAGGCGGGACACAGAGCATCCATGTTATTGCCACAAAGCTAAGCAGCAGCAGTGTTGTTTTGGGGCTAGCGACTGTGACCAACCTCTCAATCATGACAGATGTTGCAATGGCCTATATTACATAGGTCTGAAGGGGTGCAAGAGATCAATGAATCATGCCCCTGTGCCTCTGTCCCTATGTAATGTGACCTTGTACTCATTTCATCAAGAAATGAGTCTGTTTCTCCACCCTCTGGAACCAGGGTTGGCCTTGACCATCATACTGTGAAGACAGCTAATTCAACCTATTGAAGAATGTAGGGCTTCATGGAGAAGAAAAAGTGCTTTCTAGCCAACAGTCAACACTGTGGACTCAGAAATGTAGTGAGGGCGACTCTTAACTGTGGAGAACAAACTGATCAGGAAAGGCCTCTCTGAAGAGGTGATATTTAAGCTTTGATCTGAATGATGTGAAGGAACTAGCCTTGTAAAAATCAGTGGCCAAGTGTGCCAGACAGATGTGAAGACTGGGATAAAAGTTAGGAGGCAAGAATGAACTTGGTCTGTTCTTCAGGAACAGAAAGGAGACCAAGAAGATGGAGCTAATGAGAAGGAAAAGCAGGCCATGGCCAGTACTGTGTGGTTCTGTAAGCAATTTCAGGAGTATGGCATTTAGTCTGTGTGCAGTGGGAAGCTACTGGTTTTTAAGCGGGAGATATTATGATCTAATCTAGATTTTTAAAAGATCCCTTTGGAGTTTATTCAGAGAATAGCTTGTGGTGGGTTAAGAGGGGCAACAGGGAGTCATGTAAGGAGGCTACCACAGTTGTCCAGAGAGACGAGATGGGATGGTGTCATGGACAGTGGTGGTAGCAATGGAGAAGAAGAAGCTGTGTACTGATTTGGGAATATTTTGGAGGTTTGCTCTTGAATTTGAAAAGCTGAAGGAAGAGATACCACTTTCAAGGATAACTGAATGAGTCCAAGTCCTTTATTCACTTTTTTTTTTATCAGATAAGCCTTTGTCATGAAAGAAAAGGGTGTAGAAACAGACTCAAATGTCTTGTTTATAGTTATTGAGTAGAATGTGAAGGTGGAGAAGAATGTGTCCTTGGACGGAAGTTGTCCATGGAAACATTGAGTATTTCCTTGAGGAAGGGAGTGCCCTGTTTACTAATACTTAATTTGTCCAGGGCAGATACTAAAACAGACCAGCAGAAGGTACACAGAATCTACCCGTGCCAGCAATACCAAAAGTTGAAGATACCAACACAAAAAGAACTTCTGGGCTTTAGTTTAGGTGCATCAGTGACTGAGATGTGGAGAGACAATGGGACATGACTAATGAAAGTATTTTTGAAAACACCTTCTAAGAGAAGCATCAAGTTGCCTACTAGAGCACTTTTCTAGCCAAATAGGAAAAGCATGAGTGCATTAAGGGCAAGGATCATCTCTTAGTCATCTTTGAATTCCTACTCAAGGTTTAACACTATACTTGACATACAATAAACCCTAAGGTTCAACATGCATTGAATGAATAGCTCAAGCAGAGAGAAAAGTAGCCATACTCTTGGATGGTACCCAGCCCTTTGTGCTCTGTATCTTCGACATCAAATTTGTGTTTTAAGGGTTTGGCTTTGATATTAATAAATCTCTCTTTTCTTGGAAACATGAGGTCATGTTCAATTTCTTTGCTCCATTTGCTTGATTAAACCCAATTTCCAAAGTATATTCCAAAACTAATTCATGTTTTTTGTTCTGTTGCAAATTTTGTATCATTTGATAACTCATCTCTACCTCAATTCTGTTTGCATGTGTAAATAAACATACTTTATAAATACTTTCTTCATTTATTGAAGAAATCATAAACCTTATTTGAATAAAAAATAGAAATAAACAAAGGTAGAAAATAAAGAGATGAACTTACTTGCAAAGGAACTATATATATTTATATAGAAGCTTTTTTTCTTGTACACACACACACACGTTTGGGAGGGGACCAAAATGGGATCACTCCAGACTTAATATTCTGCAATTAGTTTTAAATACTATTTTAAAATATAATTAGGGGCGCCTGGGTGGCTCAGTCGTTAAGCGTCTGCCTTCGGCTCAGGGCGTGATCCTGGCATTCAGGGATCGAGCCCCACATCAGGCTCCTCTGCTGGGAGCCTGCTTCTTCCTCTCCCACTCCCCCTGCTTGTGTTCCCTCTCTCGCTGGCTGTCTCTCTCTCTGTCTAATAAATAAATAAAATCTTTAAAAAAAAATAAAATATAATATAATTAATGAGCAAGAAGAACTTTAACTTTTATTTTAAATGATAGTCTGCTTATTTCCTTTTTTCCCTCTTTTCCCTGAGAGTAGCTTGCTTTCTTTCTTTCTTTCTTTTTTTTTTTTTTGATACTATTCTATGGACCCAACTGGAAAACATGAGTGAAAAATCAACTAAATAAGATGTCAGTCCAATGTATGGAGCAACTACGTAGAAAGGACTCAAGCTTCTGGCCAGCAGTTGAACTAGATGACCTCTGAATTCTCCAGCTCTGAGATACCTGGCTGAGGGCAGGCAACAGGGATCTGTAGGCAGAAAGGACTGATGGGACTAATGTAAAGGAACTGTGGGAAATTAGATCGCAATTTCCTCAGATTCAGCCCAGTTGCATCTATATCTTGGATCCAAGACTGTGTGTGTAAGTGTGTGTCGGGAGAAACTTGTGGGAGTGCATCTGCATAAGAGTGCCAGGCCAGGAATATTCTTTTTCCTTTTCTTTTTCCTTCTTCCTCTTCTCTCTTCTCTTCCCCTTTTCTTTATTTTTACACAAAATGATCAAGTTCTCTCACCTTTCTGAGTCTCCTCTTTCTTGGACTCCCACGTGAAATGACTGGAGCTCACTTCCCAACTAATGAGGCAAATTCGATGTGAGGTACACAAATCTGTCTTCTCTTTTCCCATCAATCTGAAAGCAGTAGCTCTTTGTAAAAACAGTCACTGATTTCACCTACATTATTCCACAATGTTATACAAAGACTCACATGCAAATAGGACTAAAATTTTTATTTTTGATTATGGTAAAATACATGTAAGTAGAATTTACCATTAACCATTTTTAAGTGTACAGTTTACATTTTACAGTTTAGTGGTATTAAGTACATTCTCATTGTTGTGCAACCATTATCACCTTCTAGCCTGAGAACTCATGTCATCTTCTTAAGCTGAAACTCTGTACCCATCAAATAATAATTCTCCATTCTCCCCACCTCCCACTGCTGGAAAACATGATTTTATGTTCTGTCTCTAAGAATTTGATGACACCAACCTCACATAGGTGGAATCACAATATTTGTTCATTTCTGACCATCTTCCTTCCTTTCCTTTCCTTTCTTTTCTTTTTTCTTTTCTTTCTTTCTTAGACTTTAATCTCTACACCCATTGTGGGGCTTGAACTCATAATCCCAAGATCAAGAGTCCTATGCTCTACTGACTGAGCCAGGCAGGCACCCCTTGACCAGCTTATTTCACTTAGCATAATGTTCTCAAGGCTAATCCATGTTATAGCCTATGTCAGTATTTACTTCCTTTTTAGAGTTAAATAATATTCCATTGTGTGTGTGTGTATATATATATATATATATACACACAATATATATATTGTTTTTGCTTATTCATTCATCTCACTAAAAGTTTTTGAATGATAATCCTATAATCTATAGGATTCCATCATCCCGCTTTTGGAGCCTGGAAAAGTTACCACCATTTCACTTGAAAGTTTCCCAACATTTCTAGATTTTATGAGATAGCCTAGAATTTTTTGGGATTTTTTAATTTTTTTTTTTTTTTAATTCTCAGATACAGCTGCTGTTCTCCCAGGAAGTAGGGCATCTTAGGGCCAGAGGTGTGGTGTAAATAGGAAAAGAGTGAGGTCAGGCCCATAAACTGGTTCATATTACCTTATTCCATGAATATTCTCAGGTTACTCCTCTGTTGAAGGTACCACCTTAGTCACTCCAGTGGTCACTCCTCCCACAATGGCCAGATGCCCACTTGGTGGAGAGAGTGGACATCCGTGCTCAAACAGTAAGCTTAATACTACTGAGGCTCTGTGCCGCCTAGCCAAGTGGATGTTGAAGGAAAGTTGTGCATTTCACTCACGCACTGGTATTATCATAAATCAAGAAACAGCAGAAGATGGTCAAGTAACTCTTTGGTCTCCCCCTTCTCTCCTCCCCTGACCCCGCTTTGATAGCTTGGTTTTGTGAACATGTCATCAATTAGCTGCCGAAGAGGACCAGAGAGATTGCTTCTTCCAATGCTCTTTCCCTGCACCCCATGAATTCCCCTGAATCTCCTGTTACCATCATGGTATTTTAGGTAAGGACCTATCCATATGTTGGGCAGGGCACTGCACCACACAGAATGACGCAGTGAGAATTAATTTTCTCCTTTCAGACACTTCCACATGTTATCACAGTTGTCAAAGCAGATGAAAAATAGGGTTGCTGCTGAGTCACAGCATCCCCACTGCACACCCTCTCTTACATGAGTCCAGAGAACTGATGTAATTTCTCCAAAGATTTTTTTTTGGAAAACAGTGACTTTTTGGTGTTTCCCAGTAATATTACTTTGGTTTGTGGCCATAAAAGCATAGGTTGGCTCTAATTTTAATCAGCATTTATGGAACTATTTTTTCCTTATTATTTTCTTCTGGGGCTCTCCTCGCTCTCCATATCTAACGTCTCTGGGGTGGTAGTGTGTGCCAAGAAGTTTCAGACAATAGAAACCAATCCAAAGATTAATAGTATATAAGAGATTTCATACTTTTTCCCAAGAAGCGAAACAAATCAGTATGAAATATGAGAAAGTGTAATTTTTCTAGACTTTCATGTCTCTGCCATAGCAGGGAGCTTCCCTTGTAAATAAGTTCTTTTTTTTCTTCCGGAGAGAAGTTTATTGCAAGGAAGCTAGTTTAACTACCTTGGGGAATTGATGGAAGTCCACCTCTTTGAGTCATGGTGCGTAACTCAGTGGGAGTCGATTCCACACAGGGTTTCAGTGACGATGATCTCACTATTTTATGGCTCATGTCTACACTTTAATTTATGTACCAAGGTTGCTTTCCCTGATGAACAAAGTCCTGTCTAAGACACACTTGATCTTGCATTTTCATATGTCCTGTTTCCCTTCCAGTTAAACATGAATCACGCCCTTCACACTTCGGCATGTGATACTTGTTAATTAGTTCAACCCGTGAAAGACGCTGTCACTTGAGATTGTTACGGCACTTGTTACTTGACATCTACAAGTATAACCGGTAATAAGCGTGCGTTAGCTGAACCTCTCAGGTGGTAGTATAACATTTCTGGAGACCACTGGCCCACAACAGCGAGCATGTGGGTCCTGCTGTTCTTCTGCCTTCCGGGTAGAAGTAAGGAAAAAAACCCATAGATACCATGAGACGAGGGTGGAAAAAGGATGAGCTCTCTTGAAGTCTCTTCCTTACTGGAATGCCAAGATAACATCTGAGTTTAGTCTTTAATAGTTGGCTGTGGGGCTTTGGTGTGGTCTAGGCCATTTGTCTTGTGCCAAGATGCTTATTAAAAATGTTTGGATCCTCCATGAAGACCTACCATACTCAAGGTTCCCTAGAGATTTGGGTAGGAATGGGGTTGATGGTCTTCATAATTTATATAGTCAAGAGTACTGATAAAAGAAGTAAAGCTTTGAAAACTTTGAGTCCTGGGCCTGCTCATGGTCATCGTGAACAGCTTTACTTGGAGCCCCGATCAGATGAAACGTCAGCCTGGCTGTGCATTTAAGCAAGCTCTGTTAAATGGGAACACGGAACGTTGCTGTATACTTGTAGGTCCAAGTGCTGTTTCCTTCATGACATGAATAAGTGTACCTGTAGGATACACACATACACACACACACACACACACACAGAGTTAATTCCTTAGGTTAGTGTTCTAGTTTCACTTAAAATTTCATTGAAACCATGGTCCTTAAACTAGGATCCATGAACTCCCAGGAATCTATGAATGGCTTAGGGGATAAGTCAGATACCTGAATTTGAGTGCATAATTTTGTGTGGCTGTAGAGGTTTCTGGGAAGAGAGTCTCTAGCTCTTATCAGAGTCTCAAAGATGTCTGTCACTCCCTCACCAAGTGGTTTGAAATGACTGAGTTATGAGATATATAACTCAGTTCTCTTGTTCTCGCTTATTCTCAATTATTCAGTCAACTGATGTTCATTAATAAATGTAGGATAAGTGACTGTTTAAGAGAGGCACCGTATTTGACGTTTAGGGAGAGACAAAGATATAGTGCAACTCTTGATTTCCAACTTCTTGGGAAAAATTGCATAATAGTCCCTAAAAACCAATTAATGATGCAAGATTGTAAATGTGCCTAGTAAGTGGAATGGGCAAAACATGCTAAAATGATTTAGTGGGGAGGTATCACTGTCCCTTGATTTGTTGGACAGGAGCTTAAGTTGAGCCTGGAGACGAATGAGCAAAGCCTGACTCGTGTCCAGCCAGTATGCTCTGGGTGTTCCGATGTTACATAATGAAATATTTTTTATGCCAATTGATTACCACCTTCCTCCATGCCCACCCCAGTGTCTCCGCTGCCCTGGCCATACCTCCATCAGGAATTCCCAATAACTCCCCCCCCTCTTCCCACCTTCCTAGGATTCAACAACTGCACGACTAATGCTTGGCTCAGAAAGAATTCTCTAGGACACTGTTCCAGCTCTTTGGCGAGAGCCTTTCTGATGGCTCAATGTCCATACTGATCAGTTGTTAATATTTTGAGTATCACCACTGCATTTAAATTATAATATGTGTTTGTTGGAAGTTCACTTGTATGACTGTGTGACTGAAATAATAGGAAGGAGAGGGAAAACATCTCAGGAAGGTCAGAGGGAGAAGAAGCCCAGTTTGTTGATAAGACCATTCTGGAGTTGGATAGCTGAGTAATTAGTTGGATACAGAGAAGGGGAGAAATAAATACTAAAGTTAAAAAGAAAAGCTATAGCCAGCTTGTTGCGCAAACAGTTCGGGGTGGGGAGCCTGGAAGGGAGAGTAGGTCTTGCACTCTGGAGCTTGGGCCATATATGTTAGATGTCATCTACAAGTGCTTAAGGTGTGGAATGACATGATGAAAGCAATGCTTTTAAGAGAATAATCTGGCAGGGGTGTTCAGGATGAAAGGACAAAGGGAATCATTAGCAAGGTAAATTTCAAATGTAAATTAGCCATCATGAAAAGTCTTATGGAAATGAAACAATCCACTGTGAATTTTAACGCAAGAACGTGTGGAAGAAAAGAGACACTGGCTATGGCACATGAATAAAGAACATTTGAAATGGAGTCGTAAGAAACCTGGGCCATCTCGTCACATTGTCCCTTGGTGGAGGGCAGATCAGGGTAGTGGCCACAGAAGGGAGCTCTGTGAAGAGCAGGGAAAATTGCATTGTTGCGTGGGGTACCTTCAGGGTTAAAAGATGGAGACTACATCACAAAAATGCCACTCAGCAATTATGTCTTTCTTATGTAAAGTTCATAAGATAATATGACAAAAATAGTTGAGACAGAGAATGAATGAGACAGAGAATGAATTAGACTTATTATTTGATTGACTTGTTCTTACTTGTTCGATCCAATTCTAGACCAGCAATGAAGCAATTTTTGGCAGCCCAGAATCCCTCCCTAGCACACATTGCACAATCCTAGGGAACACCAGCAGGCCTTGTACAGTATACATTCCACGTGGTTATATGCAATTGCCTTTGTGACCCCATGAGATCTTAAATTTTATTAAAATTGTTTAGTTTTCTCCTATCCCACAATCACCCCTGAAAGTCAACTCTTCTAATAGGACCTTAAGACCAGAAGATAATATTAATAATATTATTTTACTTTGCATTTACTGTTCAAAAAGCGTTTTTATGTTTATTAGTTCATTTAATCCTCACAAAACACCCTATAATTGTTAGGTAAACATTATTACCTTCATTTCGCATTTGAGGAAACTGAGAAACTGAGTTTCAGAAAGTTAAAGGCGAATGAGGTCAGAACTCACATTTTTTGAGCAACTATTATATGCCAGACCCATTATATATGCACGAGTTCACAGAGCTAGTAAGGGTCAGAGCGGAGACTTAGCCTGGTTCCCCTGGGGATTTTAAGATGGTGACAGGCAAACTACCAGCCATTGTTCATCCACCTGAGAAAACTGCTTTGAGCGCTGGCACCAACACTAGAGTTCTTATTCTCCAAATGGTTGAAAAACAGCTGAGGTCAGCCTCCCAAAAGGCATTAATGTTTCCATTCCAATTCATAAGCAATAAGGGACCAACCAAGCAATAAGATCCAAAAGACACTTTTTTGTTTTATTTTTATTGGGGATGAAGCCTGTTTTTATTTGTAATTTTTCTGGAGAAGTTTAAGGGCTGAAGGGGTGAATTACCTCTGGTTTTATGTTTCAACATCATCAAAATGCCCCAGTAGGTATTATGTTGTTAAAACGAATGCTCTGTGTGAGAGCATTCTATCTTGTTACATTGTATACTAGGACAAAGTATTTAAAATAAATTAACATGAATAATTAATGAATAGGAAAGAATGTTTTTTTTCAAGTTTCCTAGATACGCTAGTCTTTTTTTTTTTTTTCCCAGATACACTGGTCTTGTTCTTACTCCCGACCCTACTGACTTCTTACTTCCTCTTTCCATTTTTTGCATCATCTTGACCTGTTCACCCTCATGGTTTAGTCCTTCCTTTCCATTTTAGAATAGCTATGCTGGCAGCCTAGCGTGCCGATAAGGAGCCGTTGTTCTCTCAAGGAGATGGCATGGAAGACAGGAACAGCTGTTGCTCTTTCTACCATGAGCTCCTGGAAATGCCTTGCCTTCCATCCATGGACCCGCCCACCAGGCTGGAAAACAGGCTAAGCCGGGACAAGGAGAGCCCCACAGTACACAGCACCCTTCCACTGGAATGACGATTTCTGGTCACTCTCTGCTCTTTCAGTGAACTGGTTAGTCTACAGCCTCGCTATTCGGAGTATAGTCCAAGAACCAGCATCATCAGCATCACCTAGCAATGTCTGAAATACAGAACCTTTACCCTAAACCTGTGGAACCAGGATCTGCATGTTGACAAGATTCTCAGATCCAAATGCACGTCGAAGTTTGAGAAGTACTAGTCTACCGGATGTCCTTTTGCCCACAAACATGTTTTCTCTTTCTTATAACTTTGGCACACACTGCAAGGAAAATCAACAGAAATCATACACTATACTGAGATACAACTTAGTGGAAATTATATTCTTACATCTAACTAGGTTCACTATACCAGGAAAACAACTTAGAACAGGAAGTTGAACTCTTTTGCCTGATACGTTTTTAATATGCCAAATAGATCAGTGACTACCTTGTTGCAGTGATTTGACAACTCTTGTGGATTACTATTTAAACCAAAGAAATAATCAGAAACAACTTACTCAACCACCAACCCAAATCTTGCTTCTTGGCAATTTCTAGAACTCCTCATATAGCCCCGCAGGCAAAAACAAACTAGAAATTCCCAAAGCAAAAGCAAAGATAGTAAGCAAAATAAATTTCTTCTAACATTTTTTTAGCCATTTTCGTTATGTTTATGCATGTTCTTTTAACAACTGATCTCCCTGAGAAGCTACATTAATTTATATGGATGCTGTGCCTGATTCTTTCTCATTTGGGAATTTTGGTGAAAACACAATCAGAATTTAATGTTTGATTTTCCCAACATTCTGAGGCTATGTTCTTTTTAAACACCCTGAGAATCTCAAGATTTTTTGAGTTTTTTCTCTCCTGTGATTTTTAAGTTCAAGCCTAACAGTTTGGTTAATCCTTTCATCAGTTCAGCCTAAGAGAGTTCTTAGGTTCAGTTTGCAATTAGACAAGCAAAGCAAGAGAACTTCAGCAATATTCTCAGATTTCTTTAGTTTCCTTAACACACTATTGAGGTTTACTGCTTTTCTGTCTTCCAGGCTTGGATATTAAGAACTGATGTTTATTTTTGAACCTCTAGTTCATGAGCAGAACACTTAATTGTTCCCCTTTCCAGCATTGTCAAAGACAGTAGCTTCATTTTCTAAATACTTTAACAAAATAGAATTTTCTAATAATCAATTATGTTTACATGATAAATGAGTGACCCAGGGAAGAGTCAAGAAGATAATGTCCTTTAATCTTTATTATTATTTTCCTTGGATTAACTTTTATTTTTTTATTTTTTTAAATATTTTATTTATTTATTTGACACAGACAGAGAGAAAGAAAGAGAGAGAGAGAGAACACAAGCAGATGGAGCCCTGCTCAGCAGGGAGCCTGATGCAGGGCTCGATCCCAGGACCCTGGGATCATGACCTGAGCTGAAGACAGGCATTTAATTGCTGAGCGACCCAGGTGCCCCTTAACTTTTTTTTAATGTTTGATCTATCTCACAATATTTTATTCACTTGTATGAACTGAATCATGCACATTAATATGAAAACTCATACAAAGGGGTTATAACATTGGGTCCAGAGTATTGACTTCTCCTCTTGCATCTAACCCCTAGTTAGAAATAAGTAGCTGTATAGCATTGGACTAGTAAGTGTAGGTGATGCAAAAAAATATATATATATTTTTGTCTTAAAAGTAGTTCTGTGGGTAGGAAGACAAAGGAGAAGAAATGTGTAAGAAAAAAAATGGAAAAGAAAATCTCCAGTGTATAAGATGGTAACAGCCACTATTTACCGAGCTTACCGTGGGTAAGGCACTGTGCTTAGCCCTTGACGTGTACCATGTATCTCATTCACAACAGCTCCATTTTACAGATGAGGAAACTGGGGGCGGGGACCTCAGTAACTTGAAATTGGTACTTAAACCCCCATGTGATATCAAAATCATGCTCTAGCTGTGTAGTATTTCTTGCCTGATAGAGAATAAGGGATAGGATACTTATTTTGCTTTACTTTAAAAAAATCAGCTGCTTACTATTTTATTTTTTCCAGCTTTATTGAGATAAAATTGGCACATAACACTGTAAGTTTTAGGTGTACATCTTGTTGATTCGATATATATTGCAAAATGATTACTACCACCGTGTTTTCCTTAACACCTTCATCACATCACATAACGACCATTTCTTTTTGGTGGTGAAAACATTTAAGATCGGCTTCTTTAGCAACATCCCTTTACTTTTATATATTTCATTTGCAAACCTCTTGACTCCCTCAGGATCTTGCACAATGCTGGGAGCCTTGTAAGTATTCTAACTTCCCCAAGGAGGAACTGCAAACCAGGTCATCAGAATCTCGGCAACACCAGTATAAGCTTGAGGTACAAGACCTTTTCTCAAAGGAAGGGCATGATATAGTGGATTTCAGGTAGTTTTCTCATTGGCATACCCACAAAAGTCTTGTTGCCTCCCTCAATTGTTTCATGCCTCTGGGTGTTTTCACCTGACCCTTGGTTTCAGTCTGCCTCCTTTAACTTTAAGAGTCAATTCAATCTCCATCTCTTCTATAGAGGAAATTCATCTCCTGAGATAGTGGGGACCACTCCCTCCTTTGTGTTTTTCTGGTTCCTGTCTGTCACCTCTTCATAGCACACATTATACTGTACCACATAAGTGGTGTGTGTGTGTGTGTGCGCGCGCGCATGCACGTGGTTGTGTGAATTTATAGAAAAGTCTGGGAGGAGTTCGTTGCCATCTGGTGGGGGAGATAAATACGTAATGTAATATATGTCTCATATCAAGGCAGTGCAGAGTTACATGCGATGTCCAAGGCATCTCATGCATGATATAATATTCATCGAGTGTGTTATAGACTTTCAATAATTTTTATGTTAGGAGATGGTATAATTTAGTGTAGGAAGGAAAATTTTTCCGGTATGTCTGTAGGGTCCCCGGCTGGGTCTGAAAATTAAACTGACAAAGAGATTAGCAGGAGAAAAGCATACAAATCTGTGTTTCATACAAGTTTTACGTGACATGGGAACCTTCATAAGGAAATGAAGACCCAAGGAAACAGTGAGGCCTGGCATTTGTATGCTAAGCTTAATGAAGACTGAACAGTCATGTAGAAATACGTTAGATCAGAGTGTGAGGTAGTCATAGTGAACTGAGGGAAACTTAGTAAGTCCTGCTTGTTAGGATTCTTCTTAGTGTCCCTTTGTCTTCAGAGATAAGAGTGCTCCCTTTCTCCAGATATAGGGAAGGCACCTCTCATAGAAGAGTTTTAGGACCTGTCTTAGAGGAGAAGCGTGGTGGTAGGGGAAAAGGGCAGAATGATCTTGCTTCTACTGTTTTCTCAAACTCCTTCAGTTTAAAATATTCAACAGGCCATGTTTTGAAGTAGCATGTGCTGAACCCGTCACTAGTGAAGCATCACTCAAAACACCCTGTTAGAAACTCTTTGAGATAGTAACAGCTGCTCCATGAGAGAAAGAATTCAGTTGTCAAATTAGTTTGATAAATTCAAGGTTGAATAAAGTGAAACGTCTTAATGTGTGCTTTAATTTTTTCCTGCAGTACCTTTCAGAACTTTGTGTGTGCTGACGCCCATTGCGAATCTCCGGAAGTGAATCCAGTATGCAACAAAATCAGTCATATTTGGCCATGGAATTCTTTCTTTTCCAGGCACCATAGAACACAGTGTGGAGATACTTGATTTCATGGTCGAGAGTAAAATATGGTATCAGAGTCATCATATATTAATTGCTTGATTTTCATCACCTTTTTCAGCCTAAGTGTCCTCATCTGCACATGCAGGTAATTCCTGTATTTCATATTGTTGGCAAAATACAAAAAGGTCATGAAATGTCTAGGAGCCCTCTGTAGATGAACAATCACGATTGTTAATAATAATACGTCCAACAGCTGACTGCTCATCATTAGAACCCCCATCACTTTGCAGAGTACTGGATCTGAAGACTGTTACACATGACCCAGCTTTAGCATGTAGGTGGCCAAAAAAGGCTTCCCTACTCCCTGTATCTTTTGCCCTTTAACAGGATCTGAGTCAATATTAGATCAGTCGTCTTCTGGTCATGGTCCTACTGCTTATCATCTTCTTATGAAAAATAAAAATAAGACAGAGAAGAAATAAAGTTGAACGAGATAACCTCTAGAGTTCTATGCCCTCTAAAATTCTAAAGTTGAACAGAAGTAATTCTCAAGCTGCAACAGACGGAGTCTTTGTACTTCTAACTGAGCCGATGAGAACAAAATCCTTGTCATGCACTTTTTTCACTTAGAAAAGCAACTTTATTCCCATCAGTATTCTTTTTTTTTTCTTCAGATTTTATTTATTTATTTGAGAGAGTGAGAGAGCACAGAGGGAGAGGGAGAAGCAGGCTCTCCACTGAGCAGGGAGCCCAAGGTGGGGCTCAATCTCAGGACCCTGGTCATGACCTGAGCCGTTTAACTGACTGAGCCACCCAGGTGCCCCTCCGTCAGTATTCTTGATATAAATGAATTTGACTTGTGTTAACCTGTCATTTGAGAGCACTGTACTGATTATTATATATAACTCTGACGCACTATATCCTAGAATGTATGCCTGGGAATCATTTTGATACATCTCCTCCCTGACCTCTATTTATGAGCAAGTGCAGCTGTGAGGTGGTTCTTTGTGTAGGATTAAGAAACACTGCAGTTCTTGAAATAAGCCAGATGTTTTTATTTTCAAAGGAAAAGATCACACTTAGTGAAGTATTTATTTACAACTTCACAACAGAACAGAAGATCATAAGAAAACTTTCAAGGGACATGGGTCATAGAGACCAAGAGAACACCACAGCTTTCCCAACTTCATAGCCTAAAAGATGTTGCAAAAGACAAAAATTGACCTTGTGCTGGCTGTAAATATTTGTAGATTGAGGTTAAAATGCCCAATAAATTACAGTGAGAGTTATTATCTTGAAGAGAGACTTCCACTTTGACTTTATTTGGTTTCTATCCACTTCTTCAACAATATGTCCAGTAATATGCACATGAAAGGAGTGGTTTTTAAAAACATGTCCTGAAATTAGTGCTTATGCAAACTTCAGGAATACTTTTTGGACAGATTCTCTCAAAACAAAAAACCACTTTTATTTTTTAATTAAAGTATAGTTGACTTACGATATCCCATCAGTTTCAGGTGTACATCACAGTGATTTGATATTTTTATACATCACCAGGAAATGACCCCCATGATAAGCCTAGTTATCATCTGTCACCATACAGTTATTACAATATTTACTGTATTCCCTATGCTGTAATGTACATTATATCTCTGTTCCTAATTTCTTTTATAACTGGAAGTTTGTACCTGTTTAATCCCCTTCACCTATTTCACCCTAACCCCTCCTGGCTTTGGTACCCAACAGTGTATCTTCTATATCAAAAGAACCGTGTTTTCAAAATCGAAACTGAAAATACTTGTAACTCGTTAGTAATCATTCATTGGAGACACCATATTTGGTATTCCAAACAGTGGTTAGTTTTAAAGAAAATCCCCATTTGAGCAGAGCTTTCTTTTTCTTCCCTTGCCTTCCTTTTTTCCCCTCTGTCTTCTTTTTTTTGTTTTAGGAACCCAGCTGTTAATCTGAGCGACGGGCACTCGGGCATTAGGCCGCGCCGGCCTCGGGGACCCAGGCGGCCCGCCCAGCCCGCGGGGCTCCCGGCCACTCCGGCGGGCGCTTGCTCGGGGCGCTGCCCAACCAGCTTTCCCGGAAGGGCGGGCGCGCCGGGCTCGCCGCGCTGCGTTCCACTGGCGAGGCGGGTGAGTGGGCGCCCTGCCGGCTTCCCTGGCTGCCATCGCCGCTCCTCGAGAGGCCCGGGTGGGGAGGGAGGCGCGTTCCGCGGGGCCGCCGACTGCCAGGCGGGCAGCGCCCCGCGGACAGCTCGCGGGTCGCTACGGGACGCTGCCGCCAGGGTGGGGGTGGGGGTGGTGGCAGGGGTGAGGCGGGCTGCGTCATTCGTCCCGGTTTCCCGGTCCCTCCCGCCCTCCTCCCCCACCCCAGCCGGTGCCTCTCACCTCGTCTTATTCGTGCGGTTTGCTTAATTTCGGAAATCGACATTTGAAATGGTTTGTGTTTCCCCACTGTTTCCGTAGTGTCTCTCGAGATAATTGGGAAATTTACTCTCCTTGGCAGGTGCAGGGTTTGGCAGTTGCGCCTCACTTTTCGGAATATGCAGGGATTTTCTCGAAAGAGACATCGAAAGGAGAATACGATGTATTTCTGTCTATAGAACATGCATACTTAAAAAAAAAAAACTATAGACGTGTACCACTGTTTTATTAATCACCCCCTTCTTTCTTCCATCCCCTCATTTCCTCTCTTTCTGCTGCCAGGTATGCATATGGAAAGACTCCATTCTGTCCGGCCTGGCACAAAGTGATATGAGTATAGTAGGAAAACAGGTGATAGGTGGGTGGTGGTGATAACATGGTGGGTGCTGTCTTTACAATGACTACCGACTTAGTGGCTTAAAAACCAACATTATCTTAGTCTGGAGGTTAGAAGTCCACCCTGGGTCCCACTGGCCTAAAATCAAGGTGTCTGCAGGATTGCCTTCCTTTCTGGAGGCTACTGGGGTGAAATCTATTTTCTTGGGGGTTTGTTTTGTTTTGTTTTGTTTTCCAGCTTCTGTATGTTGCCCACCTTCCTCGGCTTAGTGATGCGTTTTTCCATCTGAGGAGGCAGCAACACTGCATATCTCTGACCTTTATTCTGTTATCACACCTCCCTCTGACTCTGCATTTCTGCTTTCGTCTTTTACTTTTAAGGGCCCTCATGATTGTATTGGCCCTATGGATAATTCGGGATGATTTTCATATTAAAGTCAGTTGATTAGCAACCTTAATTCAGTCTACAATCTTAACTGTAATCTGACATATTCATAGATTCTGGGGATTAGGTGTGGGTATCTTTGAGAGGGTCATTATTTTGCCTACCATATAACGGCATAAAAGGAAGCCTGTTACTGTACATCCGACTCATGCAAAGAAGGAAAGTATCCAGACCCTAAATTGCCAAGAAAAGTTCTGCGAGTATTATGTAGCAGACCTTTTATATGAGTTACAGATATTGAGAGTGTTCATTACAAGCTCTTAAGAATATGGAGTTTTTTAAAAAAGCAATTAAAAAATGTTGCCATTTCTGCTTTCTGGAAATATAATAACAGAACTTCGTATGTATGGGATGTCCTGAGCAGAATAAGTACTAGTCAAGATACCACGCACTTCTGTAAATATTGACTGTTTTCACCATGTGTGCTTATATATTGTGCTCTGAATGGATGCAAGGAGCAGTGGGCATCGTCCTTGGCCTCAAGGTCATGACCATCTAGTCATGGAAAGTGACGCGGGTACACAAATAGTTAAAGCTCTCCAAAAGAGCTAAAAGAGGGAGAAGTAATGTCCTGTACGGGAATCAGAAAAGGCTTTAAAAACTTGGGGTGGACCTTGAAGAGCAGTATAAGTTCATTAAGGTTGGGAGGAAAGGAAGGATGTGACATATTAAGGGACAGGAGGGAGAAGAGGGACCCTTTGAGTGTTTAGTGTGGTTAGGGTACTTAGTCTAGAAGTTGTCTAAATAAGACTAGAAGGTAAGTTTTGGTTAGATTGTGTAAGACTTTAGATGACTTGTAAGGACTCTGCAGTTGGTGCAATAGGGAGCTACGGATATATTTTTGAAACCATCTGAAATTTACAGAAAAGTTGCAAGTGCAATACAAACAGCTTCTCTTTTTCCTTATTTGAGAATAAGATTCTAACTTGGAATTCTTGAATATCTATTTCCTACAAAAAAGGTATTCTCTGCATAACTAAAATTCAGTAATCAAAATCAGGAAATTAATATTGATACACTACTGCCATCTAATCCTTGGATCTAATTCACGTTTTGACAGTTGTGCCAATAATATCCTATATAGCAAAAGGACCCAATTCAGAGTCTTGCATTGCATTTAGTTGCGATGTCCCTTTTAGTCTCCCTCTGCCTCGAAGAGTTTCTCAGCCTTTCCTTGGCTTTCATGAACTTAACACTTTCGAAGAGAACAAGCCAGTTTGTCTAATGTTTCCTCATGCTGAGATTCAGATTATGTATCTTTGGCAGGAATATCATAGAAGACATGCTGTGTTCCAAGGGCACTCTATCAGATGGCAGATGATTTTGACTTATCTCTTTATTTACTTTGATTATTTTATTATGGTGGCGTCTGCCTGGCTTCTTCAATGGAAAGCTACTTTCCCCGCTTTGAAATTAGTAAGTATTTTGTAGGGAAGTATTTTGAAACTATCTAGATGGTCCTTTTCTCACCAAAATTTCAATTTGTGTGTGTATGTATGTCAATATGGACTCATAGTTTTGTTTTGTTTTGTTTTGTTTTTACTCAGCGGATTTAATCATTACTGTCATTATTTTTTTATGCTGAATTTATTCTTTGACTTGGCCAGTGAGAACCTCCTCAGGCTGGAATCTGTGTCTTTTTAACATGCTCTCATCATTCTTTGAGCACTTTCTGCTTTCTGGCACTATAAGGTGCTTATTTTGTATTTTTCCTGTCTCAGTCGTGGAATCAACCATTTCTCAACCAAAACCTTGGTTCCTTGTAAGGAAGGACGGTATTAGAAACCAAATTCTGAATGCTAGGTGTGCTCATTGCTATTGTCTTTGCTTCCAGGCCTTCTGAGCGGACAGAGCTGGGGAATATATATACAGATAGATATGTGCAGTATGTATATGTGTGAGCACATACACACTTATATCTATATTTATATCTCTGTATCTTTCTCTCATTCTATTGGAAATCATGAGATTACACTGATTGTTGCAATTCCAATCCATAGCATTCATTCTAGTTTTCTGTCTTTCTATATTTATAATTATAAATTACATTTATAATTAACTTGTCCAGCAATGAAAAACCTGGCTCCTTTTATCCTCTATATATTTACTTACTGGAAAATCCCCTTTATGTACTTTTGGCCACTGAAAGCTCCAGTGTATATTTCCTGCCCCATAGGTAGAATCAGCCATTGCTCCAGGGAACCCGGGTTCCTTTACTGGAGAATAGATTAGAAACCAAGATCTAGGTGCTATGTGATCCCCGTTTTGAACACTGCTTGTGTTCACACTAATTTTTTGCTAATCTTTTTTTTTTTTTTAAGGAGGAATAAATGTTTTTCCTGATTCTTCTACAGGAGTAGTGAGAATTTAGTTACTTGAAATTTTAGAAGATTATATCACAAACTGATTATTAATGTGCTTCTAAAGCAATAAAAACAGTTATGATATTCCTTGTCCCATTTTTGATCTGGAACGTCTCCATCTCAGCAAATTCATATGCAGGCAATGTTCTTTACTTTTTTTGTGCCATGGTTTCTCTCCCAGTCTGATAAAGCTTATGGGCCTTTAAAAAAGAAAGTTTTAAAATGTATAAAATAATATATATAGAATTACAAAGGAAACCAATTATATTGAAATATGATCATCAGAATATTAAAGAAGTAAGTCTTTGATATAGTAATATGTATCAATATATTACAGTGTATTATAAGACCTAGTAGTGAGTTTAATAACTACCATAATTTTGAAGGAAGCTTTTACACAAACAATATTTCAGGATATCTGCAATAGTTATAACATTTTATGAAAATATTTGTGCCGTCTTGGTGACTTTTGTCACAGGTGCTGCAAATACTATGTGGCTTGTTGCCTATATTCATATTTGATGAGAACGCTAAGTTTCCGTCAGAGATTATTAGAAGTAAAGGTGTAATTTTTTTCCTATTCAGGTGTATGGACTAGGGAGGATTTGTGAAAACTCCAGGTAAGAACTGTTGTACATGTAGGGGCTCCTGGGTGGCTCAGTCGATTAAGCATCTGAGTCTTGATTTCAGCCTAGGTCTTGATCTCAGGGTTGTGGGTTTGAGCGCTGTAATGGGATCCATACTGGGGTGTGGAGCCTACTTAAAATTTTTTTTAAAAGAACTAGAGGAGAGGTGTCTGGGGGGGCCTTTTACTCCAAATTTACATTTGGGAAGTACAATAAGAAGAATTGGATGTTTAAATCAAAACCTTCGAAAAGACCAAAATAGTAATCTTTTAAAATGGGGCACCATATTATGATTAAGATGTGAACCTCAAGGGAATGTTCATACCTGTTATTTTCTATTATTGTGTTGAAAAGAAAATGATCTTTAGAATCCTTTTGTATATTTATAGGTGTGAAAGTTATTTGAAATATAGACTCTTATCACCACATGATAATAAAGACTTTGATGATAGGGAAAAAGGTACAGCAAAGAAGAGATGTTTCTTCTTCTTTAAAAGGGTAAAAGTTATTTCTTTCTTCTTGAATTTGTATATATGTACTATTTTAAAAAATATTTATTTTTGTAATAACTAGGTAATCATGGCAGCTGATGAAGATAACAAAAAACAAGTCCTTAAGGAGCATCAGTCAGATGAAGAATTTATGAAAGATGAACAAAGAGTGGTAAAAATTACTGGGTCCTATTAAAAATTAATTTATATCTATTAATTTATATCTATTAAAATAATTTACACCTATTTAAAATATATTTGCATCTATTAATGTATATCTATTAGTTTTGCAGTGAGGCATGTTTTATATGTTTTTGCCCTACATTACTTTGAATTTGGAAAGATATTAAGGTTCTCAAAAATTTTTTCTTCCATTATTCAAGACTTACAAAGTCATATTTCTATTCTTTCTCTTACAAGGCTTACAATGTTAGCTGTTTTTTCCTTCCCTCCCTCCTTTCTTTGATTTGCACCCTGAAGTTAAGAGCTTAATTAGCAATTATCAGATCTGACCCAAGAGCGATGGAGAATCAGGTAGCTTAAGCCACTTACCCAGGACCATATGCCCGGCATGTCAAGGCAGCTGTACTGTGGGAATCACAGCAAAAAAATTTTTTTAATTACCCCCAAGTAACATATGTCCACAATTACAGTGCAATTCACTTATTTATTTTTTAAAGATGTATTTATTTATTCTAGACAGAGAGTGTGAGCACGAGCCAGGTGGGGGAAGGGGCAGAGGAGAAGGAGAGAGACTCCCAGGCTGACTCCACGCTGAGCGCAGAGTCTGATATAGGACTCAGTCTCATGACCTGGAGACCGTGACCTGAGCCAAAACCAGGAGTCAGATGCCCCACCGACTGTGCCAGCCAGGTGCCCCTCCGTGCAACTTCAAAGTCATACTGTTGTCACAAATAGCCAGGAAGGGAGTTGGTAAGATTCAGGTCTGGCTCTCAATCCTTGCTCTACTGCAAAAATTTCTGTGACTTTGGTCTCATATGAAAGGTAGTTTCCCTGCTTGTGTAAAGGAGATAATAACACTTGTCAGAAGTAGGAGAATCAACAGGTAATGATATCTTTCTTTGCCTTTATCAGGGTGCTAGAAATATCGCTTCTTTAATTGATTTAGGAAAATGAGGTCAGGGGCTGTTGAATTTTTTGGTGCTGTTTGATTTTTTTAGAGATTAATTGATGAAATTGCAAAGGAAAATACTCAGTTAAAGGAAGAGATCCAAAGGCTTGAAGCTGAGTTACAAGAGGCCACCAGAAACTCCCAGGTACCTCCTTCATTATTTTATGTATCACATTTTTAACTGATACTATTTTTTAGAAAAATCAATTTAATTATACAAAATTCACTTTTAAGATAATGTGGTCATTGACGGCACCATTGTTTGTAATAGCCCCAACAACTCAACTGTCCCTCCGTAGTAGAATGAATTATTAATTTGGAGTGTCTTCACACATGGAATACTACACAGCAATGAGAATGAACAGACTACAACTATATGCAGCCACATGGATGAATTTCATAAATACAGTGTTGAGGCAAAAAAGATAAAAGAGGGCATACCAAATGCTTGCATTTAAGTAAAGCACAAAAGCAGGATGTTAGAAGTTAGCATTCTGGTTATCCTTGGAGGCAGGTAGGAACTGGAAGGGAGCCCAAGGAGGCTTCTGGGTGTCGGTCATGTTCTGTTTATTGATCAGGGTTCTGGTCACATGTGTGTGATCACTTTGTAAAATTTCATCTGGCTGTACATTTCTGATAATACACTTTTTAAATTTACATATATATTTTTATTTTTTATGTGTGTATATGTTAATGCAAAAACACAAAAATGACAGTCATTATCAGTCACTTTTGGGTCAAATTCTTGGTCTTCTCACTAAGTTCCTTTATTTCTCTTCTCATCCAAGTAACTCAAATGAATTTCACAGTTAAAAAAATTGGATATATATCTTCACCATTTAAGTTCTCTCCTAAATTTTCCTGTAATTGAGCTAGACAGAACTTTCACCCCTTTTTTCTTCATAACAACTCATATTGTTAAAAAAAATCCTGTCTCTAAACAATTTAAATGCTTAAAACATTGTCACTTTTTGTTTCTGAAATGAAGGGTAGGGTATTGAATATCAGGAGGTGGGGTTCCCCATGTTTATGGGACTTAGTGAACACTCTATTACAGTTCTGGTTACTTCTCAGTCTGGAGAGGAATCACATAGTCCTACAACTCACAGGGTCTTGGGAGCCCAGCCAGCTCAGCTGATCCAATTTACAGAGGACTGAAACTGTGGTCTAGAGAGCATAGGTGAGCTGCTCCTGGCCAAGTGTGCCCAAGACCAGAATCAGGCACTCTCATTCCAGAAAGCTCTCGACTTTTCAGCATTATATTGGGTATTTCCGCAGTATTGGGAAACACTCTGCCTTTTCTCAGACACTGCCAGTTGTTTTGAAATTGGATTTATGGTAATCAGAAATTCTCTATGGAGATTATGTGTGAAGATATAGAACAAATGTGAGATTAGGTCAGGTAACTCATTGAATATTTCTAAACCCTTTGTGATAACACAAACATTTTCTTTCAGCATGTAAAATACTTATGGGAAATAGAAATGCAAACAACAGATTCGTTTGTGCATTTATGTATAGTTGTATATGCCCGTTAATCCTGATGATTTTAAACAGATTAAGTATAACCAATAACTTTATCCTTCAGGTTAAGAATTTTGTTGATAGTGTCCCTTCACATTTTTATAAACCTGAACTTGAGAATGGTTAAAAAGTTGGGCAGGTATTGGGGAAAGGGGAATTTAAATTTGATAAATGTTAAATCATATAATTCAGGAGTCTTTCTTTTTGGATAAAATTATCTGGGTTTGGTATCAAAATAAAGATGGTATATACACAACTCTAATTTATATTGTTTTGTAGTGAGAGTAAACGTACTAATGATTCCCTTGTAGGATAGCCTATTATTGGTACAGTTGTTTAAAAGGTACTTATCTACAGGAATGATGTAGGCTTTAGAACTGAACACCATACAATATTGGCTAGTTTAAACATTGATTAGAAAGTGAGAGATTATGTATTTATAATTTCATCTGGGAAATAATATTAAAGGATCAGCATCTGATTACATTACTGAGTACTTACCTAGGAAGAAGTAATTACTAAAGATATTAAATAAGACCACACTCGGTATTCTGTCAGATTCTGAAATCAGTGGAGAATGAATTATTGGATGATCAAATCACATTATCACAAGAAGGGCTTAAGTTATTTCTTGTCTTGTTTTTAATCAAACATTTCTGTTTAAATTAGATTAAAGAGGATATTCCTGAAACAAAGGTGAAATTCACATCTTTAGAGAATCCGGAGAATGACAGCCAGTTTTTAAATATCTCCTGTTCATTTCAAGTGAGCTCACAAGTTCTCTATGAGCTACAGAAAGGACAAGGTCTTATCACCTTTGAAAAAGAAGAAGGTATGAGTAATGTTAAAAAATTTGACTGTCTTACTTTTGGAAAGCACTGAGACTTTCAAAGAGCTTTCTTAGATATTTGACTATTGCTCTACAGTTTTTATATCTATCATTTCATCTCATCTCATAGTGATACCTTGGGGCAGATAGGATTATCCCCATTTTATGATAAGAAACTGAGACAGTAAGTGGCTTGAATATGATCACTTGTTCAGAACATGACGACTCTGGGACTCAAGCGCAGGTATTGTGATGTCTAATACCAGCATCTTTGTACTCCACCTGCTGCCTCCAAATGATACTAGTAATAATGTCTTAAGCTATTAGAGCTCTACACAGTTCTCAGAGAGTTCTCACAGACATCTCATTTTATACTCACATGACTCTGTGAAAGCAATATGATAGGAGAATTACTGTTTACATCTTATTACTAAGAAAACAGATCCTTGGGTGTTTAAGTGATTTACCTAAGGGTACATGACAGGTGAATGGAAAGAGCCCAAGACTCAGAGATTTGGTAATGGGACCTGATGTTTGCTAAGTCTGACATGGTGTAGGACCTTGTTCAGAACTGGGGGCACGTTAGGAAAATCTGACCTTCAGTGCCAACTTAGCCCATTTCTAGGTATGTGATTTGGGTTGGGTTCTTTCTAAATCTCAGATTTTTATGACAGGCTTTGTGGTATACCTACCTCATGGGGTTGGGCTGAGTATTAAATGAGAAATGCTGATATAATACTTAGCATGGTGTCTGACACATAATAAACACTTAATAAATATTAGCTGTCATTATTGCTACTCGTTAGGAATTTTCCGGATAAGGAAACTGAAACTTAAAGAAGATAAAAGAACTTGCTCGAGGTCCATACAGTTAAAACTTGCAAAACTGAGAGCCAAACCCATGAGTATCCATGTGCCTTATACTGGACCAACAGTCCTTAGAGCAGGCCACTCTTCCAGGCCTTCGTTCTTGTATTCATCTGGTTGTGGGGTGGGACCAGATGGTCTTAAGCCCTTCCAGTGCTCAGATTCTGAGAATCTAGGATTATAGCTTGTATCTCCTTACACCTGGTCCGTCACTATAGCCTGAAAATAAATATTAAAAAGGAAGGCATTCTAGCTGGTCAGCATATGCACATACTGTTGGTTCACCATGGGTCTACCCTGGATCTACCCCTGAGCTGAGGACAGAGGAGGAGGCCAAGAGCCCTGTGTTGGCAGTTGGCAATGGTGATGGAGATATAACCAAAAGACAGAAGCGAGGATTTGAGAGGCAGGGATTCTGCGCAGGAATGACCCGGGAACGCTGGGACTAGGGTTGTCTTCAGAAGCAGCTGCATCGCTGCTCCCATTCTGGGCACGGCTCTGAGGTCTTCCTCTCCTGGGACAACTTTGGGCTTATACACAATTAAACAGGAGTTGGCTTTTGATAGAGTCACAAAAGTTGAAACGCAAGTGGTCCTTTCAGCTGCGTCAGATCACCAGATGTTGGAGGTTTGGGTGGGGGGTGTGGGAGGGAAAGGGCATCATCTAAGTATTACTTCATTGACATTCTCTGTTATTGTTGCCTGTTGTCATTAACACACAAAAAAATTGTAATTCAAGTTATCGAGTCATATCACGGTACAATGAGTGTGAATTCCCACATGACAACGCCCTGCCTTTTAGCCTGTTTCTCTCTTCCTTCAGCTGTGATGTGTGTGCTGTCTGGTTGTCATAAACACTTGTGAGATTTATAAGACCGGGAGTGGGCATCTCTTATCTTTATGACAAATTAGAATAAGCGGCTCTGTATTAACAACTGAAGTGTTATAAACTCTCATGTCACACAAGTAAAAATAAATGCACACCCACACGCATTTCAAACTGAAATATAGTTGCTGTCGGGAGTTCTAATGATTTTTGGCATAATTACATTACTGAGCCTCTCCCATTTGCACAAATAAATTAGATTTGATAGTTTTGTGATTGGTATAGGCTATCATCTTTTTAATAAAGTGATCTCAAGAGCATTTTAGCAAAAGTAGAATTCCTCATTAAATACAGCAAAAAAATAAAAAAGACTCACACTTTGATATTCAAGCCTATGTGGTCTTTAATATGTCGCCCTTAGGAAAGACAAAAATGAGTATTTATTTCTTTGGTGTTTGTAACATATTAAAGAGAAATGACAAATGATAAATAAGATTGTCAGAATGCCACTGACCCACACAACTTTTTCCTACTTACTCAACATGGAAGAAGTTTCTGGCCGTGCTTTAATTAATGTACTAAGGGAATTCTCTCATCATTCTGTTAACAGGGGAATTCTAAAGGGTGTGTGGCTGTGCTGAAATAATATATGAGTCTCTGAAGGATCGCCAGGCTTATCTCTTAAGAGATGAATCTAGTACTTGATGAGACTTTCTACATTATAGTTTTTTTTGAGTTTTACTGAGAAATAATCGACGCATATCACTAAGTTTAAGGTGTATGGCATGATGGCTTGATTTACGCATATTGTGAAACGGTGACCACAGCAGGTGCAGCCAACATCCATCTTCTCATATAGGTGCAATAAACAGGACCCCCATAGATTCAACAAAAAGGAAAAAAAAAGGGAACAACTTTTTTTTGCTTGTAATGAGAACGCTTAGGATCTACTCCCTTAACAGTTTTCCTGTATACCACACAGCATGTTGTACATTATATCCCTGGTACTTATTTTTTGTACCTTTTGACTACTTTGCAACTCTTGCTGATGTATTTTGACATTTTCGACATTAATATGTTTATTTGCCACTTTGGTGGCAAGACCAATAACACCTGGAAGTCCTAGGAAAATTTTAAAAAATTAGATCCTTTAAAATTAAAGAAAATTGTAAATATTTAGGATAATTTGTTCTTAAACCAAAAGTGAAAACATTTATTAAAATATTGGCAATTAATACTCCCAAATTATTTTTCAGTTGCCCAAAACATCATCAGGATGGGGAAGCATCATGTGCAGATAAATGATGTAGATGTGGAGGTTTTGGCCCAGCCAGTTCCGTTAAACTCAGGAATCAGATTCCAGGTAACATGGTGATTATAGCTTTTTAGAATTCTGTTAGGTGTGAACACTTTTCTCACCCGTATTGCTGAATATGAAATGATATCCCAGGTTCTTGAAGAATACTCTAAGGTGAAGATCAATGTTACTGAAATTCCTGACGTGTTGCCTGAAGATCAGATGAGAGACAAGCTAGAGCTGAGCTTTTCTAAGTCCATAAATGGAGGCGGGGAAGTGCTATGCGTGCAGTACGATAAGAAGTCCCGGAGTGCCGTGATCACGTTTGTGGAAACTGGAGGTATTCACCCATTTAGGCGGTTAAAAAATACTTCACCATTTAAATTACGTTTTGCCATTTTTCTTTTCTTTTCTTTTCTTTTCTTTTCTTTTCTTTTCTTTTTCTTTTTTTTTTTTAAGATTTTATTTATTTATTTGACAGAGAGAGCAAGAGAGCACAAGCAAGGGGAGGAGCAGAGGCAGAGGGAGAAGCAGACTCCCCAGTGATCAGGGAGCCTGACACGGGGGCTCGATCCCAGGACCCTGGGATCATGACCTGACCCAAAGGCAGACACTTAACCGACTGAGCCACCCACGTGTCCCTTCTTTCTTTCTTTCTTTTTTTTTTTTTTTAAGATTTATTTATTTATTTTAGAGAGAGAGAGAGAGTGAGGGGGGGAGGGGCAGGGGCAGAGGGAGAGAGTCTTAAGCAGGCTCTGTGCTGAGCACAGAGCCAGTCATGGGGCTCGATCTCATGACCCTGAGATCAGGACCTGAGCAGACACCAAGAGTGGGACACTTAACCAGCAGTACCACCCAGGTGCCCCAATGATCTGCTATTTCTTTCTTTCTTTCTTTTCTTTTCTTTCTTTCTTTCTTTCTTTCTTTCTTTCTTTCTTTCTTTCTTTCTTTTTTTCTTTTCTTTTCTTTTCTTTTCTTTTCTTTTCTTTTTTTTTTTTTGGTGGGCAGCAAAGTTTATTGAGCAGTAGCAAAGTGATAGCACAAAGCTCCCGAGGAGGGAGAGGGGCCTGAGAGGGTTGACCTGATCTGCCATTTCTGAAAGTGTTCCTTTTCTACTTCTTTTATTTAGAATTTATTAGATAGCATAATAATAGGGGATTTTTTTTTAACCTTAAAAAGTGGTAGAGTCCTGAAAATGATTTCTGTGAATGCTACTGAGAATAATATTACATATAACAAGTACATCAATCTTCGTGTGTCCTCCTCACATGCCAGGCAAGGAGCCAGGTGTTCTGTGCACATACCTCGTCTGAGCCACAGCAAAACTTTGGAGATAGGTGTTTTCCTCTATTTGCATTCTATTGATGAGAAAACTGAGTCCTGAGAAGGGTAAATAACTTACCCAAAATCACAGTGGGTATGTGGCAGATTTCTCTGTTAAACTGTCACTTCCATCCCACCTATTTTGACAGATGAGGGTCTCTTACGTGGAGGGAATAGATTCCAGGCAAGACAGGGTGAATGGAAGGAACAGCTAGACATCTGTTGCCTTTGTACGTAGAAATGGATCTTTACCAAATCATCTGAGGAGGGTTTACATTCTTATGATTAAAAATATAAAATTCTACAGCTGCTTTTGTTAATATGTGCAAGTGATTCTCAATGTAAAAATATCTTGCTCTAGTTAATCCAGTTTTTAGGGTTTCTCCTGGGTTTGCACATATAATAGAAATCCAGCTATACAATTGAAAAACATTGACTGATTGTTTTTTCATAACAAAGTAATACATTCTTTTCAAAAAAAATTGAAATAAAAGAGCATTAATTTAGTAAAAATGGAAACATTTCATGAAACTTCCTTTCTACTATGTAGTTAGGTATGGTTAGTTGAATGTCTTTTTAGATCTTTCCAGAATTGCCGGATCATATGTTGATTCTAATGTTTAATGTTTTGAGCAATGGCCATTCTGTTTTGCACAGTGGTTGTACCATTTTATATTCCTACCAGCGTTGTCCCAGGTGTCAATTTGTCCACATCCTCACCAACAGGGGCCTGCACTCTTAACCACTGCACCATATTGCTCATTCAAGATGGACTGGTGACAGGAGAAAAAGCAAAGTGATAGGATATTCTCAAGAATATCCTATCTGTTAAACTTTATGCAGTCTGAAACATATTCTCCTTCCCCTGTAGGAGAAAAATACTGCTAAAAATAAATCTGATTATTCTTTGTGTTAGAGGAAACTGATCAACTTCTGTTATTTGCCTTCACTTTCTAGATGACATTCAGATCCCTCCCCCCGATGTTGGTTAACATCATTATATCAGTTTACTGAATAATATCATGTATTAGTTACAGGACAACTAAGTAATTTTATATATATAATATATATTACAGTAATTTATTATATATGTGTATATTATAAATATATATAGTATTTTTTTAAATTTTATTTATTTATTTGTCAGAGACAAAGAGAGAGCACAAGCAGGGCAAGCAGCAGGCAGAGGGAGAAGGAGGTTCCCCGCTGAGTAAGGAGCCTGATGTGGGACTGGATCCCAGGACCCTGGGATCATGACCTGAGCCAAAGGCAGACACTTAACCGACTGAGCCACCCAGGTGTCCCTATATATATAGTATTCTAATCGTACTTTTCAATTATACTTCTGGAGAAACGGGGAAACTCACAGTCCTTTTAGGGTGTGTGGATTGCTTTTTGCAGATGGTTATTGCATTTTATGTAGCTGAAGATAGATCTGTCTGAGGACATCACAGCTCTCTGCAGTGATTGCAGTGGATAGTTCAGACAGAAGGATCTGTTAACCCCCATTATTGTTTGGTCTTGTATTTTTCAAAATTATGTACTGTGAAGTGGATTGTAGAATTTTAAAAAACATAACCACTCAGTTCACTGTTTACTGTGATGTTCTGTTTGAAGAAACTTTTAACTTTGGTTAAAAATGTCTATGATATAAAAAAGAAAATAATTTTTTAAAAATTTACTTCCAGTTGCTGACAAGATTTTGAAAAAGAAAGACTTTCCGCTTTATATAAATCAAAACTGCTATAGAGTTACTGTTTCTCCATACACAGAAACACACTTGAAACATTTTCAGGTAAAGTCATCTCTTTTCTTTCATTTCGGGAACTTACGGCTCAAGCCCACCCCATAAAAAATAAAGAAAAAATTGTGAGTCTGTTACTGTTGAATCTTATTAGCGAGCAATATCAAAATAGTTTCTTCATATCTGCTTGGTGCAAAATTAGTTTGTCTTTTAAAAAAATGTTTTAGTGCAAACCTGTACCTTATTTAATTTCTTACATACTTTTTAAAACCTGAAATTACTCAGATAATGGTATAATATTTTTGTATGTGGAGACATAGCTATATTTCTCTCATGTGTCTACTATCCTTGGGCATTAAAAATAATTCTTCCTGCTCATTTTCTCTGAACTTATGATCTTTACCCCAGACCTAGTCCTTTTTTCTGTTCCTACTCAGGTATTCAATGGCACCCCCATCTACCTAGTTCACCATTTGGAAAGCTACAGCTCGTGCTGAATTCTTCATTTTGCTTCACCTTCTGCATTCATTTGATCACTCACTCTTGTCCCTGGCACCTCTGACTGCCCCTCTCACTGGTCTTTCTGTCCATAGAGATGCCTGTCTTTCCTCTCTTCCTCATAATGCCACCAGAGTTACCTTTCTGGAATTCCAATCTGACTCAGATATTCTCATGTATGAAACATCTTGCTGCGGCTCCTTGTCTCTTCTAAGATAAAGTCCAAAATATGAAACAGAGCTTTATCAGTCTAAAGTTTTGCAATTCAAAGCTCTTAGAAAATTCTCTATCTTTTTTTATTTTTCTTTTTAGGTATTTTTGGGAATATCGGAGAGGACGGTGCTTCTGACTGGAATGGAAGATCTTCAGATGACGGATGAAGAACTTTTACAGGATTTAGTTAACATTCACTTTCAACGGGAGACGAATGGAGGTGGAGAGGTGGAAGTGGTCAAATGTTCTCTAGGTCAACCTTGCATTGCATACTTTGAAGAAGAGAGGAATAGAATGATCTGAATAGTACAGCCTCTGAGCCCAAATCACTGTAGTGTGTAACAAAAATGAATATCCTTTTCCTTTAAAGAATGAAGACTTTAATTCCTTAGTGGCCATTCATTCTTAGATACAAAATATATGTCCATGTTTTTGAATTCTTCTTTGTTTCAAGCTCTGCTGCATGCTTATAAATGCAGTAAGCTCATTGTATTAAAAATAATTTTGTTTGTTCATAAATTATGTGGATTGGTGCCATGTCCGTTGAAATCAACCGTATGTGATGCAATTGTCCCTCTGCTGTGTTGGCTTATTTGGTCATGAGCATGTGGGCCAATTCTTTTTTGGCCCCAGGTCCACCAATATGCAGACTTGACTTTAACATTTCCCAAAAGAAATGTTACATTCAGCTGTTTGTGATTTCCGTAGACTTTGACTTTCAAGGGACTTCAAGAGTAACCATTTCCCACTTTCCCATCGTGTAGCATTTTCCTCCTCAGCCCCAGAGGTATTTTTCAGAGCTGAGTGTGGTCTTTTTACTTAAAATTTTCTTCGCCCACAGTGCCAAGTGTCCCCTGATTCTTTCCAAAACATCTTCTCCAAATAGAACTTGTGAAGACCATAATTTTCTTTCTTTCACACTTAAGAGGGAAAGAAGAAGTTTAACGGAATGGCGTCCTTGGAATAAAGGGAGGAGTAAATGCAAAGCTGGTGGCTCATCACTCATCAGGCTAGATGCCGAGGAGCACTTGAGGCTGAAAGCGGAGGAGCTGCCCTGCAGGGGCTTACATTTTACTTTGAGAGACACCCAAGTCATTAGCATCCCACTGGTTCTAAGCTGTAGAAACTAAACAGTGAGATGCGAAGTTCCTATCCAGAGAAGGTAAAATTCTCTTTGGTAAAGAACACTGGAACAGCTTTTATCCTAATATGGTGTGTTCCATAAAGGCAGAAGTAAATTCATATTAAAATGCTGGCAGAAATGAAATGCTTTAGAAAAGATTCTAAACCTAAATACCCAATGCTGCCTGCCATCTAAAATAAAGGGAAAGCTAAAAAAAAAAAAAAAAAAAGAAGAAGCCTGGTTTGCTTCTGACGTTTTATTTTTAGGTTTTAAAGTTGTTACGTGACATCAGAAGTATTCATTGCTTTCACATTTCTCTTTAGAATGAGAGATGGTGCCTAAAAACTGGACAATTTATAATAACTTCATATTCTGTTTTAGGGGGAAAAAATCTCTCCTATGTCAGTTGTTCTTTGGGAATGGTAAGATGATTTCAAGCTCCTCAAAATATTCAGAAAAATTTAAAGAACCTATTTGTTTTGATTGGTACAGTCTCACTGGCACGAAAGGTGTCATTTTTAGTCTGTGGCAGACTGCCAGTCAGAAAGAATGTTTTCCTAATATTTAGGTCAAGGTTTGAAATAGTCACTTTTGTTTCTTTTGGGGGTCTTCTTCAGGCAGTAAAATAGATAATTTCATTCAATTCTAAATATTCACGACGGTTTTTTAATAATTATTACTTATTGTGGAAAATTAGGCTCCTCTTACCATTCCACCCTTGTGTGATCTGGCAAGAGCTCAGAAATCAAGCACTGACTCTCCTGCTTATTTCTAGAGTTTTAGAGATTTTATAGGAGTAAAGTTGCCTTTGAAAAGTGACCAAAAGATACTGTGTTGACTCTGGTGTATGAAGTCAGGAAGCCTTATATTGTGTGTCCAGAATGAGACAGCTCCACTCGATGTGTGAAGAGACACTGTCAACATATAAGTCAGGAAAGATGAATATGTGGAATCACCATCCCTCTTGCCCTTTGTGGGTTTCTCCGTCAGGTTAGCCTAGGTCACGCTGTAACGACAACCTCCCGAATCTCAGGGCCCTAACAGAACAAAAGCTTAATTCTCATTCATGTTGAATTTCAACAAAGGTTGGTAGGGGAGTCTTTTTGTCCTAATCACTTAAGGCCCCATCGTGAGACACACTTCCAGAAACATGGAGGTGGGGAGAAGTGAAGTCTGCAGTCTTGCACCAGGAATTAAATGCTGTAATTCGGAAGTGACCACATCTTTTGTCTCCCATCTCATTGGCCAGAAATAGTCATCTGACCTCACTGAAACAAAAAGGGACTGGAAAATTTGGTCTTGTAAAAATGGGGAGAACCCGATATAGTTGAGCCAGAATGTTAATGAATGTGGTCTTTCCTGTCCTACTGATCATCAATATTTGGATCACTCTTCCACATACACAAAACACACTCACCCATACCCCAGCGGGGAAAACCCAAAATTCCATTAAGTCATGATATTGAATTCAAGGTGCGTGAACTCTAGGTGGCATGTGGTAGTTTCCGTATCAAGTCTGAATGTTACTCTTTATGCAGATACCACAGCCCACAGTAGACAGTAGTGGGACTGGAACAAGTGAACTGCGATAAACTCTTGAATTTGGAAAAAGGGGTGAATGGGGGACAAGTAGTGGTCTCTGGGCCAAAGCCATTCTGAAATCTCGCTGAGTGGATACATGCTTCATACTCCCTGAGTGTGGAATTTGGGTTAGGCCATGATTCCACTCTGGAAATTCTTCTCTTGCTCATTGTCCGTATAGCTCCTGGGCATTCTTTTTCCATTATTCTCCTTTTCCGTATCTAGAATATATCCTTCTTGGAGGCTGAAAAGTTTATTCATTCAGTACACTATCTATGATCAACGTTTGGGACCAAAATTTTTAAAGTTCTGAACCATTCCAGTCTCTTTACTCTGGCTGGTGGCTAGTTAGCTGTTATAATTCACACATTTAATAGGCTTCTAATCTACTTTATTTCAGTCAGCTTACATGTGCTAATAGCCACACAGACAGTTTTTTCTAGACTCACTTTTTAGCGTTGCTATAATTCTCTGCTTTCTTGGTCCTATTCTTCTCTCCCTCTCTTTACTTAATTGTAGGTACTTTGGTCTATCAGACCACTTTTAGTTTCTTTTCCCTGAGCCAGTGTGTCTAGATGAACGGGTTTATTGAATTCAACAGCCTTAACTGTTTTTTTTTGTTGTTGTTCTGAGGGACCTTAATCTGTTCAGAGATCCAAGGCTTGATTATTGATTTGGTCCTTGCAATAGAGCAGAGTTCTAATCAGCCTTTGTTACTTAAAGGTTTTAGTATTTGAGAATGAGACGTATGGTTTCTTCCATCCTCCAAGTTCCCATATTTCTGGATTTCTCGCTTCCCTTTCATGCTGGCTTTCCAACTGGCCGATTCTTTTCTAAGCTCATTTCTTTTTTATATTACTTTGTCAAATGCACTCAATAGTAACAGACATATGCTACTAATTTTGTTTTTCACACCCTTTTTAAAAAAAACGACAAACTAATTAGGTACATTATCTGCCTTCCAAGCTATCACATGTGACAGTTTTACCAAATGTTTTTCCACTACATAATATGGATCACCATCCTTCTAATCTCTGATACTTATTTTCTAATTACCTGCCCCCAAACCAAAGCCATGTATTTTAGATTGTGTTGTGGATTGTCTTTTTTTTTTCTTTTGACTATAGCAATGCTCCAGAATACCAACTCTGCATCAGTCAGGATAGACTGTATGTTGCCTATGTGGCAAAGTGCCTCTACATTTCGGAGGCCAAAACAACAAAATGTTACTCCTTGGTCATGCTACATGTCCGTGATGGGTCAACAAAAAGTGCTCAGGGTAGACGCTCAGAGGGACCCAGACTGACAGCAACCATAAACTTTTTTTTTTTTTTTAAGATTTATTTATTTCAGAGCGAGAGAGACACAGCACTTGTGGGAGGGGCAGAGGGAGAGAGAATCCCAGGTAGACGCTCTGCTCAGCACAGAGCTGGGTGGAAGGCTCCATCTCACGACCATGAGATCACAACCCGAGCGGGAATCTAGAGTCGGATGCTTAACCGACTGCGCCACTGAAGCACCCCAACAGCCAACAACTTTATTGCTGGATGTCATGCCAGAGGAAAAGAGCTTTGAAGTGTCTTGAAATAGCAATTAAATTCTTGGTCCAGAAGTGTCCCTTTCATTCACAACTCAACCAGAACTAAGTATATGGCCCCACCCAACCACAAAGGAGCTTGGATGTTCAATCCTACGGTATGCTTGGAAGGCAGGAAGCCAAAAATGTACGATGAATAGCATTAATGATATCTAGTTGGTATTGAAAAAAAAGATGCTCATTCTTGAAAGATACACAAACGATAATGAAGATAATAATCTTCAAAAATCCAAACCCAGGGGTGCCTGGGTGCCTCAATCGGTCAAGCGCCTGCCTTCGGCTCAGGTCATGATCCCAGGATCCTGGGATTGAGTCCTGAATTGGGCTCTCTGCTCAGTGGGGAGCCTGCTTCTCCCTCTCCCTCTGTCTACCACTCTGCCTCCTTGTGCTCTCTTTGTCAAATAAGTAAAATCTTAAAAAAAAAAATCCACACCCAGATAATAATATTTTTATGTCCTCCTTTCCAATTTTTTTCCCCAACCATATATCACATTTCGTTTTGTGAATATAACCTATTTCTAGGGTTATTATTTCTCCATTTACGACATTAAGATTGTTTTCAATTTTTCACATTTATATGTGCTATGATGTATGTAAACCCTTTTATATCCTAGAATACAGATCTTTTTCTGCAATTCTAATCTCATCTCAAGGTGATAATTACTAGGTTGATAGGGTGAAGGATATAAATTTTTTTAAGGATCTTGATACATATGGTTACAATTGCTTTCCAGAAAGGTAGGCATCAGTGTGTACTTTTATTATAAGTATAGTAAGGGCTATTTTATTGCTCCCTTTCACCACTGAGTACTACTTTAAAAAATGATTTTCTTCTTATGCTATTTTTAGAAATCTTCACCATACATGCCACATCTTATGAAATTAAATAATTAACAAGATACAGATGAAATATCCAGTAATGGGTTTTATTTTTGTTTTTTGGTATCACAAATTAAAAACGTCCAGGAAAATGTCAACCAATTTGATTTTACTTAAGCTATGATTCAGAGCAAAGTACAGTGAGATGGGAGGCCTCATAACTGGGGCTGTAAGAGATTAAAATACTTTTTGGATGCAGTTTCTGTAATAAGCTGCTAGAATCATCTTGGCCACATTTGGAGTCATGCTTCCTCAAGGATTGTTTGGCACGTTAGGGGAAGAAAAAATATTCCTTAACCCTCCTAGAGTCCCTGGCTGGGCCTGAAAATTAAACTGATATAACCAAATTAACGGGAGAAAAGCATAGAAATTTATTTAATATGAATTTTATGTGATATGGGAGCCTTTATAATGAGATGAAGACCCAAAAAATGCTTAAACCCGAGTGTTTTTACGCTAAAGTTGATGAGTATATAGTCATAAAAAGTCGGAGATGATAGGACAAAGAGTGTTAGCTAAGCGTAGTAAACAAAGGGAAACAGCAAGGCCTGTCCATTCAGATTCCTTTCTGTGTCCTTTTGTCTTTGGAGGCAAGGCTATTCCTTTCTTCTGGATACAGGGAGGAATGAGGGTTACATAAAACACAAGAGGGTTTTATGACCCGCTTCCGGGAACATCAGAAAGTCCTTGCACATGTCCTTTCTCTTTTTCCCTCCGTTTGAAGTATTCAGTATGCCAAGCGGCCATATTTTGGGGATAGCATTGTCCTGCGCCCCGTCAGCACGTACAAGCTGGAATAGTTGGAACATACAAGGTTAAGGGTCATTCTAAGTCAGGTTCCATGGCACACATGCGTAGACCGGCCTTCCTGACTCTAATCTCAGATCTTTCTTTATTCCCTGGAGAAGATCCCAGCTTGGATCATGGTGCTCATGTCCATTTACAGTTCATCTCTGTTCCCACCTCCAGCCCAAGGCACCTCTTTTCTCCTTTCTCTCTTCATGTGTTTGTCTTTTCTGGTTAAACAGAAGTATACAGCATATGATCTTTTGTGTCTGGTTTTTTTGCTTCCCTCGATGTTTTTGGGCTTCATCTTTGTATCATGTATTAGTATTTCATTCCTTTTTATTGGCGAGTAGTATTACATTGTATGTATATACTGCGTTTAGTTTATCCTTCGAGCAATTGTTGGTCATTTGGGTTATTTCTACTTCTTGGCCATTATATATAATGTTGTTATGAACATGTCAGTCTTAGTTTGGACATATGTTTTCATTTCTCTCGGCAAGTTATCTAGGAGTGAAATTTCCTGGCCATGTGGTAAATTTATGCTTAACTTTTTGAGAAACCGGTAAACTGTTTTAAAAAGTGGCTGTAACATTTTACTTTCCCACCAACAGTGTATGAGGGTTCTCCTTTCTCCACGTTCTTGACAACATGTTATTATCTGTCTTTTTGATTATAACCATTTCGGTCAGTGTGGAGTGGCATGTCATCGTGGTTTTAATTTGCATTTCTTTAATGACTAATGATGCTGAGTATATTTTCATGTGCATATTATCTGTTCATGTATCTTCTTTGAAAAAAATGTCTATTATTCAATTTTTTTGTTCATTTTTAAGTTCGGTCATCTTATTTTTGTGTTGTAATAGTTCTTTGTATATTGTAGATATATTATTAGATAAGTAATTTGCAAATATTTTCATGGTGTTCTTTGATTCTAGTGGGCTATATTAGAGTGTGCTAGGTGATATTGCTGAACAAAATTCAGTGGCTTAAAACATCAGAGCTTTATTTTTCATTCACATATATTTTGTTATGGGTCCAGGCAACTCTCTAATGCAAATGTGTTCTGCATATTGGCTCAGTGATGCACATTTCCTTCGATGCGGTCTTCTATGAGCACCAAGGCCAAGAAGAGAGCATTGAAGACTCTTGTGATGCCAGTGAAATACCTTCACCCAAATATGAGACATGTCAGTTCTCTGCACTTTCATTGCCTGAATGAATGATATGGCCTTGCCTAAATCAAAGGCTGAGGAAGGGCAATCCCTCCAGGTACCTGAATTAAGAACATCAAGCAACATTGGTGAGCAGTACTAATGTCTACCATGTGGGGGGAGACAAGTGAGAAAAAAATAAATATATGAAGATATTTTTAGAAAAAGGTGATGCTATTAAGACATAATGACAGGGTGATAGTTTAAAAACTGGGGGGACTAATTTAAACTGAGTAATCTGAAGCAGTCTCTCTGAAGAGGGTCATTTGAGCTAAGGCTCCAGTCACAGCGAGGAGTCAGTAAAGTGAAGATCAGGGAGGAGCTGTTCAAGCCTGGACAGAGAACCAAGGGCAAGGGGCGCCTGGGTGGCTCAGGTGGTTTAGCATCTGCCTTTGGCTCAGGTCATGATCCCAGGGTCCTGGGATTTGGCTCCCATGTCAGGCTTCCTGCTCAGCGGGGAGTCTGCTTCTCCCTCTCCCTCTGCTGCTCCCCCTGCTTGTGCTCTCTCTCTCTGTCAAATAAAAAAACAAAACAAAACAACAAAGGGAAGAAAAGACCCCAGTAGATGGCTTGTTGTGTGGTCAGAACAGGGGGAGTGAGGACAGTTTAGGGGGTCTAGCCAGAGAAAGCAGATCAAGGCCATTTTGGTTTTCTGGTGAGAAATGTAAATTTTATTCAAAGTGCAATGGGAACTTAAAGTAAAAATAAATAAAAAATAAAACAAATGTACAGTATTTTAAAAAGTGCAATGGGAAAACAACAGTGTTTAAACAAGAACAAACCTGATTTACATTAAAAAAGAATTGTTCAGTGTGTGGTATCCAGAATGAATTGAAGGGGAACAAGGCTGGATGCAGACTTGATCTGGCTGGTGAAAGTGGAGTTGGAGAGAGTGTCTGTTTATGGGATGTACTAACAGAGCTAAGGAAAAGAGGAATCACTGAAGACAAGTGATTCATGAGCTTGGGCTCCTGGGTGGGTGGTGGTATTATTTACTGAGAGGGAAGAAAGGGTAGAAGGAGAGTTTTGCTTGGTCTTGTTAAATTTCATGTGCTTATTACACATACAAGCGGGCATTTAGGTGTAGGAATATGAAGATAAAGTCTGAGCTGGGGAATTACATATAGATTTACCTCATCCTGTTTAAAATCTTCATTGTCTTAGGCCCTGTAGATGTGCCATCAGCCATATAATTATAGTAGGTCTACTCATGGATTAACTGAGTGAAAAAACTTTATAAAAAATTACACATATTAGGGGTGTCTGGGTGGCTCAGTCGTTAAGCGTCTGCCTTGGGCTCAGGAGGTGATCCCAGAGTCTTGGGATCGAACCCCCCATCGGGCTCCCTGCTCCGCTGGGAGCCTGCTTCTTCCCCTCCCAAAACCCCCGCTTGTGTTCCCTCTCTCCCTGGTTGCCTCTGTCAAATAAATAAATAAAATCTTTAAAAAAAATTACACATATTAAAGCAATGCACGGTTGAAATTTGTGTACAATATCTTCATTCCACTTGTGCACTATAACTTCACTTCTGAAAGTGGAACTGCTAAGTCTATGCATTTTCACACTTCTTTTTCACTTTACATTTTGAAAGGGACCAAAATTCTTAGAAATGTTTGCATCTATCTCTGCTTGCAGCAACACGGATGCTTCCTCACGCTCTGGCTAACACTGGTATTACTACACTTTTTAATTTTTACCAATCTAATCGTGGAAAAAAGGGATCTCATAATGATTTCGATTTGTATTTCTTAGGAGTGGAGCCAAACTTCCTCGTTTGCCAGCCATTTGCCTTTCTTCTTCATGCTCTCTCTTGACTTCAAAGCCGTGTATGCAGATTACTTGTGCCCCCCTAGGTGCCAGACTCTGGAGTCGGAACGTGTACAAGATGGTGAGCTCTCTGTTGACAGGGACCCTACGCTTTTCAACCCGTGCCCTGCGCACCTGGCCGCCGCGCGCCTGGCCCTGGGCAGGCAGGCGAGGAAGGGGAGAAACAGGTGTGGTGTGGTGAGAAGTCCCACGACTGGGGAGCTGACGCCGCAGAAGGGACGGTCCAGAGAGCCACTGAGCACGGGACAGACACAGCACCCGGAGAGTTCCCGAATTACTGCCGGGGATTCCTGCTGGCCCCTCTCCAGCGCCGTTTCAAAAGTTGTGAAACTACCGAGGCAGCAGCCGGCCCAGGTCGGGGCTTCAGCCCGGAGGCCAAGAGGCGCAGAGAGCGCAGCGGGAGGGGGTGGAGGGGCCGTCCTTTTCTGGCAAGGTCTCCAGGCTAGCCGCCGCCAAGAACTGAAAGCAAAACCTGCCTGCCGAGCCCCGCCCTGTGGCCCGCGCTGTGCTCGATTTGGGTCCTCCCGCCGCCGAAGGCGCGTCTCTCCTCTGCCATGGCAAGTTGCTTTTGTTTTGCGTTTTGCGGGTCAGGGTCCTTCCCGCCCGGTTACCTCGGTCCCGCAGAAGGGCGCGGAGCGGGGCGGGCGGGGGTGCGGAGCTGTCCCGGGCGGCGTGCGGAGGAGCCCGGTGCTGGCGGAGAGCCACCTGCCGCGGAGGCCGACGGCCGCGGACCTGGCCCTGACTTCTCTCGCACCTGCTCCTGTGGCAGTGCTGCGCGCGCTTGAAATTCGTAGTGGGCTGGGTGAGAGAGGCGCCACTCCAGGGACCTCCCGCACCCAGTGTCTCATGGTCAGGGACACAGCTGTCAAGTCGAGGAG
The DNA here is from genome assembly GCF_024610735.1 of Ursus americanus. Lineage (NCBI taxonomy): Eukaryota > Metazoa > Chordata > Mammalia > Carnivora > Ursidae > Ursus > Ursus americanus. The sequence continues at coordinate 32,210,455 of NC_142127.1, read as the reverse complement.
TCGCTTCACAGGCTTAACTGTTGCCTCCCCCTTCTTGGGAACAAGAGCGGAGAGAATTACCCAGAAATGGAGGCCACTGTTTCCTTTTGAAAAGGGCCAGCAAGAAGGATTCAAGCCAAGGATTCGAGTTGGGAAGGCATCCTGATGTCTTGTCTGCATTAGTGGGAATCCTCTCTTGTGGCCTTAGTTCTTTCTCCAGGCACAAAGGGCTCTGTGTTTTGACCATCCGCGCTGGCTAGCAAGAACCATGAGCAAGGTCAAGGTTGAGCCTTCCGGGTTCTTTCCAACGAGGGCTTGAAAGCGGTGGCAGGGCCTTTAACTGCTAGGTCCCGGAAATGCCAAAGCATTCGTGAGATTCCAGTACGATTTTGTTTATTGGCAGCAGTAAAGGCAATGTCAATGAAAATAAACAACTAATTTTTTTTTAAAAAGAGATACACGTGAACGCAAGGAATAAATCTAATAATTTCTCTCTTTGCCTTATTTACAAAAAAAAACTCACCATGTTTTTTTTTTTTTTCATAGCTTTTTGCTTTCTGACACTATGGTCAAAATTGTCTTAAAATTTATCATTGATACTGGGAAAATGCCATCACCTTAATAACTCTTGGCCAAAATGCTGCTCTTGTTTCAAAGCCCTGTACCTCTGTGGTAACTCTTGAAGGGGTTATTTTTTTTTTTTTTTAAGATTTTTAAGAAATTTATTTGACAGAGAGAGACACAGCGAGAGAGGGAACACAAGCAGGGAGAGTGTGAGAGGGACAAACAGGTTTCCTGCTGAGCAGGGAGCTGGATGCCAGGCTGGATCCCAGGGCCCTGAGACCTGGATCATGACCTGAGCTGAGGGCAGACGCTTAACGACTGAGCCACCCAGGCACCCCTGGAGGGGTTATTTCTAAGACGTCTTCTTCTTCTTCTTCTTCTTCTTCTTCTTCTTCTTCTTCTTCTTCTTCTTCTTCTTCTTCTTCTTTTAATGTTGGATAGAAGAGATTAATAGCTGTCAGGGAGAATTCCTTTGAGTTCAAAGATAAATTAAATGCAGACACTTGAATAAAGAAATATGGCGTTAGTATTGATGAGGGCAGAGATGGAGTAAGATTTTCTGAATTTAAATTGATTGTTTTTCTTTGACATTGATGAAAGGCAAAAAGAAAGCTAATTGACTAACCATGTAACCATTGAGATTGGTGTGGACCATTACAGCCACTGTTGTATAGAGACAACTGTGAAGTAAAATGGCTGGAAAATCTCATGTCATTTCTTTTCCTCTGCTAGGAAGAACTGTTTTGGGATTATTACATCATACCGATCTATCCTAGGATGGAGGAACACATATATTTTTACTGTTTCCGACAAAATCTAGTTGTGAATATTTTAAGAAACTGTTTTCCTCCATTTAAAAGTATCTTTTGTAACAAATACTCAATAGATTATTATGAATTTCATTTTCAGGAGACACTCCCTTTGTTTTATATGTCTCAACATGAGCCATTTTCATCCCCTGCCCTTCTGTCCCTTTGCTGTTGGTGTGAACTCGTCTTTTGCATTTTTAATTAAATTTGACCATTAATTAAAATTTGACCTCAGCCTTTTTTATTCTTTTACTTTCATTTTAAGGTGCCACTGGGATGGACAAGATGTTGTGTACCTAGACTGTTTTCTTGAGCTGGGAGGTCAGAAGTAGCCTGCTTGTCCCCAGTGAAGTCCTATTCTGAGTAGAGAGCCCTCTGAACTGACAGCCCCAAGCATCTTTGTGATCTGTTAGCCCTAACTCAGGCCCATGAGATAGCCTGTCCTCCCCGGGGTAATTTAGGATAGATTGAGTCTGAGCTATGGTATAATCAGCTGGACTACCTGTGTGAGCCCTGGGAGCAGCTTATGGCTCACTTCCCCAATGGGCCAGGGAACAAATCAAAACATTGAAATAGAAGCCCCTTACCTGGAGAATATAAGTTCAGAGAGAGTGAGCTCAGGGAAGGATCCACTTGTAGTTGGTACTCTGTGCTCAGGATGGTGGCAGGGTCTGCAATAGCATATGCTCCCAGTAGTTGAATTCCATCTCAAATATGTGCAGGAAGGCAGGATTTACTCCATTGCAGCCCCAGTATGATTCCTGTTTTTTTAATATTTTTTATGGTGTCTTTTTTCTAATTCTGACCAAAAAAGTAGGAGATGTGTTTCTTATTGGCTTATGTATTTCGGACTCTACAATCAACAAGACATACAGCCATCTCCAAACTACCATGTTTTGTGGTTAGCCTGATTTGTTTTTAAACTTAAATTTTTAAAATTTATATCTCTGATCTCTTCCTTTGTGACTGCCATTACTTTTAGGCCTTTCCAAAAATCAGACAAATATTAACCAGTGCTTTCCATTTATAAAAAAAATTAAGAGTCCACTTTTTACCTTTAACCCTCAAGTTCATGTGGTATATGATGTGAGGCAAAGATCTATCCTTAATTTTTTTTTTCAAGTATCTAATCAACTGTACTAGCACCGTTATTGAATAAAATAGCCTCTCCCCCACTGGTGTGTGATGATGTCTTTATTAAGTTGAACCTTATTTTTCTATTTAAAAAGTATCCTTGGGGCGCCTGGGTAGCGCAGTCGTTAAAGCGTCTGCCTTCGGCTCAGGGCGTGATCCCGGCGTACCGGGATCGAGTCCCACGTCGGGCTCCTCTGCTATGAGCCTGCTTCTTCCTCTCCCACTCCCCCTGCTGTGTTCCCTCTCTCGCTGGCTGTCTCTCTGTCACATAAATAAATAAAATCTTAAAAAAAAAAAAAGTATCCTACTGTTTCTCTTGCAGGCATCAGTTTTGAAAGGCAAGGAACCCGAAACATCTGAAAGAACAGCTGCAGCTACTGGTCATCCGGTCGGCCTTCTTAATGATCAATTACTGACCACAGTAGTGAAGACTCACTTCCAAGATATTAAGAATGAAGGCGGAGTTGTTGAAAATGTGATATATCCAACAAGAAGCAGGAGAGTTGCAAATGTGACCTTCAAAGAAAAAAAAGGTATTTCCAAATCAAATTTTGTAATCTTAGAAATACTTCTGCAATGAAATTAAAAACTGAATTTCATTAAGATGATTCATGGGATTGGTAAAGTTTAAAGTAGCTTTTTGAAAATATTATTCTATTCTGAATATAAAAGTGGTACAATATTGCATTAACAAGAATATATGTGAAAATGGTTCATGATAAAGTTGGTAGTAACTGCCAAATTCTTGAAGACTTCTTTCCTTCTATATTTGGAATCTGTCTAGATCTTGGGAAAAAAAGTGATACATTTTATTGTAGAAAGCTTGTAAAATATAGGAAAAAAATCCCATAAAAATAATCTATAATCTCACAAGCAAGATGACTGCTTTGGGAATTTTCAAGTGGCTTCAGCAATATAATCATACCATTTGCTTCTCTCTGTTCAAACCAATGAAAGGATATTTTAATACAGAATTGGCTTAATCACTGATAACGTTGGACTGGAGATATGGCTTGGATCTGAGATCACATTGAGCCATTCTCTTCCTCACCTCCGTCCCTGACATGGGTGAGGACACTGGATCTGTAGAACATATTCATCCCTTTAGGCTTCTGGAGAGGGGCAGTCTCCTTTACAGTTCGGTGACTGGCAAAAATAAATTGCCAGAGAAAGATGAGTCTCCATGCCAGCATCTTGGCGGTCAAATACCACGTGGTATTGGGAGCAGAAGAAAAGACCTTGCTTTGCTTGAGGGAAGATAGGGTCTAGAGAGAGACGTAAGAGACTCTGGATTATCAGAGCACCTTTCCTTCTCAATGGGGACGCTCAGGTAGGGATGGCAGGAAGGGCTCCTTATTATTTCTCTCAGGGGATTGTAGTGTTTTTGGAAGTTAATTTTTCAAACGTTGAACTGGTAACTCAGAGAGAGAATGAGAAGGCTCATTCCTTCATTTGTTCACAAATATTTGTGAGTGCTTATTATTTGCCAGGCCCCATTCTAGGCCTTCCAGATACAACAGTAAGTGAAATAGGCAAAATATTTTCTTTCCTGAAGCATACATCTGTGCAGGAGGACAGATAATAAAAAAGCAAATAAATGAATATATATTGCATTGGGTGTTTTATTAATTTGTATGTTTATACCTTATTTGTATATTCATATTTGTTTATGTTTATATATTTATTTGTGGATATTAACATATAATATGAGTGCTATGAAAAAATATAAAACAGAATAAAGGGATAGAATGTGATGAAGAGGGCTCTTTTATTAGATAGAGTGGGTAGGGAAATATTCTCTTTAGGTGACATTTGAACAGAGCCCTGAATGAGGTAAGGGAATGTGCAGATAAGGGGCAAGAACGTTCTAGGGCAAGGGAAAGACTGGGAAAACTTCTCTGAGAAGGTATCATGCTGGGCATCTTGAAGATAGCAAGGTGGCCGGAGTAGCCAGAGCAGAGCGAGTAGGGGGGAGGGTAAAAGGAGATGTGGTCAGATGGGTAGCTATGGGCCAGTTTATATCAAGCAGGCTATAGGTCAAGGCAAGATGTCTCGATTTTATTCTGGGTGAGAAGGAGGGTTTTGAGCAGATAACTGGCAAAGTGTGGCTGCCTTTTCTCAGGTGGTCACTCTGGCAGTGGTGTAGAGAGCCGGAGCCAGTAGTCGTTGCTGGTTTTGACTAGGGTGTTAACAGGCTGGTGACTGAGAACTGGTGGACATTAGGGATTTGCTGACAGATTAGGTGTCATATTCTAAGATGTGGAACACTAGAGGAAGAGTACTTTTGGAAGGGGGATAGTTATCAAGAGTTGAATTTTGGTTATTAAGATGTTTATTTGGACAATGAAGTAGAGATTTCCATACGCAAAGGAAAGTCAAGGCCAAAGACAGAATTTGCAAGTGATCCATCTAGAGATGGTGTCTAAAGCTGTGGGATTGTCAAGATCAACCCTTGGCTGGGTGTATGTTTGTTAAGAGGTGCAAGGCCTGAGGCATGCCAACATCTAGAGAATGGAAGGAGAAAGAAAATTAGCAAAGGACACGGTGAATTCTGAGGAAAAACTGGATAGTGTGGTATCCTGGATTCAAGAAGGTGGTCTCCTCATGGCCATAATTAACAAAGGGAGAATTTTCTTTGAGGTTTCTGTTTTCTACTCATATATATATATGTATACATTTGTGTGTTTTAAAAATATGATTAGGATCATATGTACACATAAAATGAATTTTAAAGTACAAGGGAAAACTATTTAAATATTGAATTTAAAGGAAAAATGCAGGAAAAAAATCAGGTGTGCAAAATAATAGAGTTGAAGATTTCTATTATTAATAATTAAAGTAATTATGAGTGTGTCATCCCACAAACACTTCTGATGGCAGTGTTTCCACTTAGGCGCAGAGAATGTCAACAGAAAACAGGAACACTATCAGGCAGAGAAGTTTGGAACTGCTCAGTTCACAGACTCTCATTTCAGTGAAAAGGTAAGGTGTGATACTGACAGTCCTGGATCCTGTTTGTTTCTTTCTTTCTTTGAGATTTTATTTATTTATTTGAAAGAGAGAGAGTGGGTGAGAGAGAGAGAGCATGAGCAGGAGAAGGGGCAGAGAGACAAGCAGACTCCCCAATGAGCAGGGAGCCCACTGAGCAGGGAGCCGGACGCAGGGCTCAGTCCCAGGACCCTGGGATCATGACCTGAGCTGAAGGCAGCCACTTAACCAACTGAACCACCGAGGTGCCCCTGGATCCTGTTTCTTCTGTGTGTTCCCTACATAGGAGACACAATGCACTCTCATCACGTGATTCCTACCAAAGAAAAGGCAAACTTGCTAACCCGAGTCAGTGTTAAATGCCAAATCTGTGTCTTGAAATTTTTTGCTTATTGCCTGGTCTATTTTATGTTTCTGTGTATTCCTCTTGGTGCTTTCAAAGTAACAAGGAGCTTTTATGCTCATATGGAGGATGTCAGGTATCTACCTAAAGACTTATTTGGGGACAAAAACCCAGTTAAGATGAACATGAAAAAGGAGCTTTTAAAGAGGCAGGAAAAAGTTAAAATTCATTGGTTTAAAACTATTCACTAAGAAACTCGGGATTCTGGGCAGCCATCTGATGAACTTCACTAGAGGCGCTCTCTAGGGAGACCCCTGTCCACAGAGAAGAGTCAGAACAGAGTGTATCTGTACATAGTAACAATGTATGGCTTCTGCTTAAGGCTTTGTTTCAAATAACATTCTGTTTCTAAATAATTGACTATCTCTGTTTTGGGAAATGCAGTGAGGGACTGTGACAAGCTCAAACTGAACATTGTGGCCTCGATGGGGTTGTGGGATCCCTTTGATGGGCTGCTATGGTGCAAGAAACCAGTCTGTGCTGGGTGGTTGGGGCTTGGCTTGGGGTAACTGCTGTGGAGACAGAAAACGTGGCAGAAAAAGAATGTGTTTATGTAGTCTGCTCCACTAGCCAGTGCTGTGTTAATTTCTCTCTGTTTAATTTTAGGTCTTCAGCTCTGTAAAAGCTGTCCTCGATCTTTCTGTTTTTCGGAGGCAAGTCCCTCTAGAAAGTCTGGTAATGGACCTAAAAAGGAAAATCCCAACTTTATGCTTCAGTCCTTTGGAATCCAATGGAAGAATCTCCGTCCAAGGATCATTTCTGGCTATTCAGAAGCTCAAAGAATCTTTGCTATTAAAAGCAAGTTCTCTTTCAGAAAAAAAAAGGAATTGTATCAGTGAGGGGAAAAGGTGGACTAGGCAGGACCCCAGAAGGCATCTCCAGAAAAGTAACTCCTCGGCATCGCTCGGGTCCTCAGTAGCTGAGGCCGCGAGGAAAGGAGAAACGCTTGTTCTCGACACAGATATTTTCCTTTACCTCAAAAAGAGCAGATTTTATGAAAGCACATTGAAAAACTGTCATGTTTTCTGTGAGGAAAGAGTAGATGGTGAAATTACCACAATTTGTATAAAAAATGCTCAAGAATGTTCTCATCCAAACAATGAAAAGGTTGTAAAAGCACTTTTTGAGAAATATTCACTAGCTCTTCACTTTGAGCTTAGAAAGGAGACACTTATTTTGAAAGGAAAGGAAAGTAGAGATAAAAGAAATACTAAGTTGGCATGTGAACAACTAAGTTCGAGGTTCCCTCAGGTTCTGATTCATTTTTATGAGACACACATTGACATTATAGGATCTTCTTCTGAGGTAGCCTTGTTTAAAAAAGAGGTAATGGAATTAATAAGGTTTAAAAGTTAGGTGATGAGATCTCAGCAGTAGTAATGACAATGGCAGTTATTTTCCCTCACTGAGTAGTGACGATGCTGTGTCTGATGCCAGCTTTACACACATTATCTCTTTTAATCCTCGAAACCATCCTCAGAGCAGGCGTTGCTATCCTCATGTTGTAGTGGAAGAACCTAGGATTTGGAGAGGTTAAAGCTTTTGTCTGGAGTTATCCAGTGGGCAAGGAATGGGGCTGGGGTTAAACTCGGCCTATCTGACTACAAAAATAATATTTAAGGCTTTAAACTTTGAAAAAAAACTCATTAAAATTTGAAGAAATCTCACTTTCTCCGCACCCCCAAATTCTTAGAAAGAGAAGTAGCCTTAATTGTAACATAGAAGAAGTTTGGATGATCATTCTGACATTGGGAATTTCGTAGCATTTACAAAGTTTGTGTTGACTCCAAATAGAATTAGAATGCTGGCAAAACTCACTGAGAAGCAACTTAGATTGAAAGTACTTCTGAAGCACGTAATCATTACGTGACTAAATCCAATTGGTACAAGACTACTGGACCATATGGGACCTTTTTATTGTTGCTTATTAAGTACATACATAAATTGTTGGTTCTGTTAGAATTATGAAGAATTACATATAGTGTCTTTTTTCTTTATTCCCCCCCTTTATTTTATAATTGTGCGGTTAAAGTAATAGCATTTGAGGAAAAAAAATCATGGATGTTTCCTTAAAGATGACAGAAGGATTTGAAAATTCATTACTGAAGAAAGGAAATGAGAACTTGTAAGTCATTTGGTTGTCTATGACTCCCCTGGATTTATGGGATAGTTTTAAGTGCTTGGGGCATATTGTCCTAGGATAATAAAATGTATACATCTTGCTTATCTCAAAGTAAATAAATGTGATCATGATGATGTGAACTGTTTATATCAAAAGAAAAGCATAAGACAAATCTCTCTATATGCTTTCATTTTTCTTAGCCATCTAAATCCCAAATATTTCCATATTTTAAAATACGATATTTCATTGTTGTTCGAATAAACTTTTTTTTTTTTTTTTTTTGCTCACGGCAAGCTGCTGTTTATATCAAGTACTTAATAAGATGTCTTTAAATTAAAAGGTGCTTATTTTTATTTTGCTTCGAGGAGTTTGTCTCAGTCTGGGTCCAATCAGGAGGGAGAAGGCGCACGGCAATTTGAATAGGGAGAGTTTAATATAAAGAATTGTTAACTATAATAGGGGATTGGAATAATGAGGGATTGGCTAGTAAGAAATAAAGAGAACTCTAAAAAAATATAGGAATAGCAGATCTAAGACAATTTAGATAGAGCACCCATGGAAGAGTCCCCCACCCTCTGTCCCAGGACTGAGAACTTGCTGGAAGGTTTGCGTAAGGGGATCTTGCTGGAAATCCATCCTCTAGGTTGCTGGAGGAAACTGTTCAGAGGAATTGTCTTACCAGAGACAGTCCACTACACAAAGCCCTCAGGGAGTTGCTGGGGGAAGCTGCTAGCGGCTGGGTGCTGCCGGCCATTATGCTCTTACAAGCCCTGAATGCTGGGGAGGCCTTGTGTGCCAGGGGCTGGACACGTGAGCAACTGCTCATGCTGCATGAGCCTAATGTTGGAGAAGCTGCCCATGCTGCAGAAGCTGGGTACTGGGATTAGCTTCCTCTATGGAAAAACTGGATCCCTAATAGCCTGTCAATTGAACAATTTGAAGTAGGAACAAGACTACTCTTGCAGTGTCTCTCCAGCGCCCTCTACTGAGAAAATTTAGCATCCTATCAGCCACAGAGGAAAAATCTTGAAGGGTCCCAGATTCATTTTTCACCTACTAGGCACATGGGATGAATTTAAAGCAGAGTCAATAAATTGATGCCTGACAGAGTTTAGTTTGATACATACTAAGGCTTTCATCATTATCACAAATTTAATACCAACAGAATAGTCTTTAAACAAAGAGCTGGATTGGAAAAATGATGCTCATTCCATGATCTGATAGACATCAATTTACAAGTATGGACATAGCATCTTCTGATTGAGATGATGTATTTCAGATGTTTTTACATATTGTCATGCATTTTAGAGTTTAACAAGACTTTCCTTATAATAATCTAGTTGTATAATCAATTTCTATGTTTAATAAAAACCGGTATTTTTTCCAAAGTGGCAGTAGTGACTTTTATTAAAACTTATTTTTGAGGGTTACCGATGCCCAGGCAGATGATGCAAATTCCATCCTGTTATCAGGCCTACACCCTGTTTTAGGTCTGCCCCGGGAGAAAAACCTATCATTTAATTAGATAATAAGTTGATGTTTTTCAGACAGGCTGCAGGTAGTAAAGAGGGCCGGTATCCAGTTAAAAAAAAGAAGATGTAGGAGATTGAGATCAAGAGAGACAAAGGAGTAGAGGGGGAGAAAGGGTTCCGAGGCATTTAGTTAAGAAATGCGTTCAGAAATACTTGTTGAGCTCATCCCCTGGGACAACCATTCTGCAGGGTTCTGGAGACAATGGTGGGATGTACAACAGAAAGGTTCACTGGTTTCCTAGAAGTCACTGGTTAGTCTGGCAGAGAAGGCAAACAAGCCATTACCTTAGTGCTTGCTACAGAAGGAGCTGGTGTAAGGTGGAGGGGACTGTCAATTCTTAGCAAGGATATGTTAACCATTTTCAAATTATTTGCATAATGTTCATAGAAAAAGATAATGAGCATGTGTCCCAGTTTTATTTGCCTTGTCGAGGAGTAAACGAACAGAATGACAATACTGGTTGAAAAAGAACAAGAGAAATAGAATTTAAAAATCAGTAGGGAAAAGCATGTTCATAAAGATTGCTAAACTAGAAACAAAGGTGATCAATATCCGATGAGCGTATAAAACTGTGATTTGGGGGGTTGTTTTCTCTGCTAGACAGAAAAAAATAATCATACTTTATCATGTTTTTTAGAAGTTAAAGTTCTAACTGTACTGAGTTGTAAAATGTCAGTGCCCCAATCAATTGTGGTATTAAGTGAAACGAAGTTACATTCCCCAAAAGAGATGACCCAATAGTGGGCTTATTGGAGCATTTCTAGCCAGACATTAAAAGGTCACAAAATTATTTTTTGCCTTATTTCTGTGTTTTGAGTGATTTTCTTTAACAGGGGTCAGAAGAAGCTTCCCAGAGGCTAAGAGCTGATGGATGGGTATTAGCCCAGTGAAGAGATGAGGAGGGAGGGCAAACAGCACTTGGTTTGGTAGGTGAATGCCAAGTTTAGGGATGGCTGAATTTTGACAGCTTAGTTTTTACAAATCTTATTTGATGGACAGGATTCCTTGATTCCTCAATAAGAGAGCCACACACACAAAAGTGTAGAGGGAAGGAAATGTGTAATTTCCTTTGTGAATCTCTCCATACAAACCAATTATGGATTTTCCCAAAGATAGTAATTAAACCTATCAGTGCCTAGATTTAATTCTTCTAGAACCATTTCCTGGTGTAAATACTGGTCTAGGCAAATAAAAACTCTTTCAACTCCAGGGGACTCTCTTCCATATTCTCTGCCCACCCCTTCTCTTTCATCTTTCACTTCTTCCAAACTGAGTGATTCTAGGAAAGTTCCTTACCCTTCTAGCTTCAGTTCCTTACCCTTCTTACTCATCAGTGCTTAGCTGTAATCTGAACTTTGTACCTATTTTCACAGAGTTATTGTGAGTTTTAGAAATCATGGTAGGTAATAAATGTTTAAAAATAGTAGTCATTATTCTTAAGAACTTAATAATACCAAGACCCCAAGAAAAGCTTCCTCTGCTTGGAATGCCTCATCTCAGGGTGGGCACCAACATGTTACCAACATGAAAACCAGGCATTGTTTTGGACTTATCCCTCTTCTTTTTATTACCTTAGATCAGGCCTATGTCATTTCTTGCCTGGGTTAGTGGGTTGAATAGTATCCCTTCAAAATTCAGAATGTAACCTTATTTGGAAATAGGGTCTTTGCAGATGTGATTTGTTAAGATGACATCATGCCGGATTGGAGTGAGGCTTTAACCCAGGGACTGGTGTCCTTATAAGAAAGGCAGAGGACACTGAGATCAGAGGAGACAGGGGTGAAGTTCATGTGACAACGGAGGCAGAGGGTGGACTGATCAGCTGTAAGGAAGGAATGCTAGGGATGACTGGGAATCACCAGCACCCGAAAGAGGCAAGGAAGAATTCTTGCCAACCCCTTGGTTTTAGACTTCTGGCCTCCAGAACTGTGAAAGAATAAATTTCTGTTGTTTTAAGCCACCAACTTTGTGGCAATTTGTTATGGCAGCTCTAGGAAACCAATACACATGGCTGTCTTTCAAAAAAAGTTCCTGGGATCTTCTGATCTTTACAGGTGGTTTTGTGTGTGGGCCCCTGTTGTAAACTCTATACCCCCCTCTCTTGTGACAGCATTTCACAGTACATTTTGTTAGTTTCTCATCTTCCCTTCTGACTATGTGGTCTCCCTGAGGCCAGGAATTTTGTCTATTTCTACTTTATTTATTCTGTTTATAACACTATGTGTCTGGCACATAATAAACATTCCACAAATACCTATGAAATATATGAACAATTTTTGTGGTCCCCACAGAATTTATACAGGATTTTGTACTGAAATAAGCATCTCATAAATGTGTATTCATTGGTCCAGGAATTTTCTTTTTATGGTCTTCCCACTTGCCAACATCAAAATACTGATATTAATCTCTTACCCCTTTAGAATGTGTCTTCAGTTCCTATTTGTATTATTTCCTTCAATGTAGGAAATTCTGGCAAGAGAAAGTCAAGCAACAAGGTATCCCTCTCTTTTATATTCTTCTCATGCAGGTTGGTCAGTAATTGCTCCTAGCAGGAAGGCACTAAGCATATTCCTTAAAAGTGCCTGGGATGGTTCTTTCCATTTGTCTAGTTCTTGACTGGGTTTCACTAGGGAGACAAAAAGTCTCTTGCGATTTAATTAGATAGTTATGAAGATTTGCTGCATCTGTCTGCTCTTGTATCTGGTTATTGTCAGCACTAGGAGGTCAATGGGGGGGATTTCTCAATGTTTATAAGCAGTTTACCCATTAATGCTTGAGATATTAAAACATTTAACCAGTAAAAAATACTATATAGCATATGTATATGTGTCACGACTATCCTGCAGTTAACATATTTCTAGCAATACTGAGAAAAACAGTAAGAGTAGAATATGCCTCCTTTTGATTTTCTATGAAATTTAATATTGGAGGAAATTAGTCTAACAAATATTTTATGGATTCAGATTATTACAAGAGTATTAACTTAAAAAATACGGTCTTTCGGGGTTGGGTGGGAAGAGGGATATAGAATATAAAAAAGGCTTTTTTGTTGTTATGGGAGAAATCTGTTTAAATTAATAAGTGATTTCATGAAAGGAATAAAAAGAGCAAATGTAAAAAGAGTAGCACAATTTCCTTCTCTCATTGTATAAATGACCAAGCATTTTGGATCCTATCTCCATACCATTCCCGGATTTGTTTCCTCTTCTCCATTCTTTATGCCACTACCTTTGCTTTTGCTTCAGGCCTTTATTAATAATACGAGCAGCATGGTAAGGAAGATACTGCCTGATGTTACAAAATATTTCTTGTAAAAGAGAATGCCCGCTGAAGTGGTATCCCCATTTGTACAGAGGTAGAACTGAAGCAGGGTTCATTGTTTCACTGAATAATTTTGGAAGGGGATATCAGAATTTTGTCCTGATGTTTTTCATCTCTGGGGGAAGAAGGAGTGATTTTTGTTCAGTGATTTTTTGACAATTGATGACTCTACCTCTTAATCCCCAAAGGACTGAGCTCTGCCTTCATGTTAAAGTCACACTTTGTGACTCTGTAGCTTTCTACCTGCAGGATAACTTGGACCAGGTTAGATTAAATTCTGGTAGTTTTCAACTTCCACCCTTAATTTTTTTTGCTGGGGCAGCATGATGGGGTGGGGGTGGAGTGTACTTCTGTAGTTCGTTCTTTGTGGTCAACAATGCCACACAGGAAATTGCTCTAAACCCTTTTAAGTACTCTATTATGTTTTATCACCTTGGAGTATAAGGTAAGATTACATTCTATTTAAATATTTAAATGAAAGCCTCCTATCATTATTTGTATGCATTTTTGAGACGTCTTTCTTTTTTCCCTGGGTCCTCTCTTTCTTTTAAGTCTGAAAGCGCTAGGAATACTTACTCAGCAGAAAGGTCACGGCTGAAGGAAAGAAACCTGGTAAACCTGCTCAGTTTTGCATGGGAACCCATCCTGGTTAACGAGTTGCCTCTAGTGGTGTCCTTTCATTATGTCACCCTAAATAAAGAGGTAAACCAAGGCAAGGTCAAATTTCTAGAAATTGACCTTACTCGGGAATAGTGGAGGAATTGCAATTTGGGAAATGCATGCTGAAGGAAGCTGCAGGACAGTCCCTTGTGGGTTCGGCAGTATTTATGGGCAAGGAGTGCAAAGAGGAGAAAGTCCTGCCAGAGTCCACGCTGTACGGGTATTGGCTTGATGATGGGGGGAGATTTTTCGTGGCTGTTTATTGGTCAGGGGATAAGTATCGGTCTTCTGTAAATCAGGCATTGGCGGGAAATCAGTTTCAGTTCTGTTCTGTTTTTCCGAGGGCGCATGCGTGGGACTCTTCCGGTATGCTGGGTTACATTTTCGATGGAAACCCTTTCACCAACCGCGTCTGTACCCGCCAGGTGCTCAAGCCCTGTGACTATCTATCTCCGATCTGGTAGTAGTTTCTGCAGGTGAAGAAAGAAGACTCTGCCCGGTGTTGTACTCAGCAGTACTCATGCCAAGGTAGGTCAGCCCCCCGGGGTGCGCCTCCGAGACACAGAGTTTTCGCCTCACAGATGCAGTCAGTTGTCAGTATTCGTTGGATTCTGTGTTTGTGAATTCCCCTACTTGATAACATTTATTTGGAACCCCATTCCCGGACCTCAGCGAAAGGTCGAAAAAATTTGAGTTGCGTGACCGGCATGCTCTCAGCATGTTCTGGAACAAGGTGAGGCGGCGCATTTCAGCATTTTGCTGTAAACGGGTGTCCTTTTCGCGGTGTTTAGTGCCATGTTTTTCACATTTCTGTGCATTTTGGCGATGATTTTGCTGTTGAAAGTGGCCCGGAGTGCAGTGTTGAGGTCCTGTCTGATGTGCGTGCAAGGAGGCTGTGACGTGCTTTGCCGAGAAAATACCGCGGCGATAAACTTCGTTCAGGAGTGAGTTATGGTGCTGTTGGACATGAATTCAATGTTAATGAATCAACAGTAGACATGAAATAAAGCATCTTTAGGCGGAAATCCACATAAAACAAGGTTATGTATTGATGGGTTGAGGAAAATGTGGTGACCAGAAGCTTGCGGGAATCCAACCCTGAATTTCCCCTCGGAGCGATGGCTCCCTGTTACTGAGAATCGGTGTTCGCAGCGACTTTTAAGACATAACCACCACGAGTAAGGAGAACTGACTGTATATACAGCCATTTCCCTCAGATATGCCCATGATGCCGGGAAGGATGAGTCAGAAATTGTCGTTCTGTGAGACCTGGAAGGACCAGACTACCTCGTTTCCAAAGCCCTGCCCCTCTTGCTGTTCTCCAGGGGTTGGCACCGCCAGGGGGGTCTCTGTCTTCCTTGTCGCTGCCACTAGCCAGCGTGGCGCGGCGGTGGGGCTGTGGCAAGGGGGTGATAATCCAGGGGTGTGATGGTGCAACTCACCCTTGCCTCCTCATGCAGCCGTCCACCAGCCCCACTCCTGTGGTGCCAGATATGCAGAACATTCCTCGTTCTGACTTCAGAATGATTTGTAGTGGGAATATCTACTGTCTAGCTCTCATCCCTCCAACGTATAATTGCAAAAATAAAACAATCTGACACTGGTACATTTCCTAAAATCTGAGCTGTCCAGTTGTTGCCAAGGTCACTCTGATAGAGAGTGATATAAACATTAAAAACAGTTCTCTCTAGGTCCTGTTTATATCATTCCTAGAATAAAACCTGAGGCTTCACTGGGGAGTGAGGAGTAAATCAGCACTGCCCACAGTCAAGTCAGGTTTGAGCTGGGCTGGAGATTGAAATCGTGTTTAATCAAAAGTGTATTGGATTTTGTTGTTGAACCTTAGCTTTAGTGCAGAATCCAAAGGTGGCAATGTTTTCCTAAATTTGGTATTCTCTTGACATAGTCAGAAAGATTTCTCACATGTTTAAGAGACCAGTCTTGAATAACTAAGTTACAGCTATTTTGAGAATTTCTGTATGAGGGACTTTGGGGGTGTTCACCCAGTCTTTAAGAGATAGGATTCAATTTATACCCTGCCTCCTTTTCACTTTAATTTAGCTTTACTACTTCTTTCAGGAATGCATTTTTAAAAATGATTTGTGACAGAACAATAAGAATTTTTGAACATAAATAACAAAAATATCTTTAAAGCATTTTGGCAGGAAATGCATGCATATCCATATACTCATAGATGTGAAAATTATTCAAGGCAAACAAGTCTTGCTTAATTAGGTATGTCTTTACTTGCCCTTGCTTTCTTTTTTAAAATACCAGTCATAACATTTTGTATAATCAATTATTATTTTAAAATATATTAATTTAATATATGTAAATTATACGTAGTGTATACCCACCTTTTCTTGCTACCTGGTGCTATGTCCTAGTATTAAGAATTTTTGTTATCTGTGTACATGTTTTTCTTTCATTTTCTCTCGCTCTTCTGTTCCATTGTTCATCATCCTATGCAATGACAAAAGCAACTATAAGGCATCAGATTGCTTTTAGAGAAACCCCTGGTTACTTCCAAATACAGTAATGAATGAAATGTAACAGTAGCAGTTTAAAATAAAGGAGCTATTAAAACAGGGATATCTTGGAAACAGCAGCTAGATATTCTGGAATAAATGATGGTAATGCTACTTTGAATGGTGGACCACGACGTATTCCATGATAGAAAATATCACGAAGAACTGACTCTGGGGGCGCCTGGGTGGCACAGCGGTTAAGTGTCTGCCTTCGGCTCAGGGCGTGATCCCTGCGTTCTGGGATGGAGCCCCACATCGGGCTCCTCCGCTAGGAGCCTGCTTCTTCTTCTCCCACTCCCCCTGCTTGTGTTCCCTCTCTCGCTGGCTGTCTCTACGTTATCTTTCATTATTAAAAGGAAGAAAATAATTCCACTTTTACTGTTGAGTAGTATGATGTAAGAAATACACAGCTACAAGGTTATATAATGGAACTATTTACATCAGGATTATTTTTCTGTTATAGTTGGTTTGAGTTCAGAGACAGCTACTGTCTGAATAAGCACTAGAGGGAGCCAGACCCCTATCTGATGAATTCTTCTTTGTCCTCGAGCTGGATGGAGCACAACCCTCGCCCACATTTAGATCAGCTTGTAAACTTGTGAGTTTAGTGCTCATCTCAGTCCACAGACGTGATTACATGAGTATCTGAGATTTAAAAACCACAGATTTTAGAGAGTCAACTGTTACACATTAAAAGGGATTTAAGAGACCTATTATCTAAATACAATCTGTGGACCTTGTTTGGATCCTGATTCAAACAAACCAGCCTTAAAAAGATGTTTGTGGGACAACTAGGGAAATTTGAACAGGCACTAAATATAATATCATGGAACTGTTGTTAATTTTATTAGGTATGATGATGGTATCTTGGTAATGCTAAAAAACTCTTTAAATGCTATTAAAGATACATATGGAGGAATTTTGCATGAAATTATATGATGCCTATAATTCATTATAAAGTATTCTACAATAAAGAAAATGTGTGTATATGTGTGTGTTAGTAGATGAAACAAGATTGGTAACATCTTAATTGCTGAAACTGGGGTTCATTGTACTACTTGTTCTACTTTTTAAGCGTTTGAAAATTTCCATCAAAAGTAAAAAAACAAAACAAAACACGCAGTATTTTCTTACAATTTATCCTTATGGTTTAGTTTATGATCATTTACTGTTAATGTGTATTTCTTAGTCAGGTATACAAGAAAATATCATCTTTTCCCCTGAAGGGTAGCAGATTATGCCACTCCAAACTGTGACTTTTGGAGGTTAGGACATTCCACCCCAAACATGCTGGTATGGTATATTGATTATTTTGAGCTGAAGGCGCTTGAAAAGCACCAAATGCAGGGAGAGGCTTTCTCTGAAATCCCCTAGCTGCCTAAAGACACATTCTCCAAAAGGAACTCAGTTGTCATAAATCTCCTCCCCCCGAGTTTCATCAGCCAGGGAAGATTGACTCTTGTCACAGGAGAGGGGACTAGAAGTTGTCACCATATCCAGACCGACTTCATCACAAACTATCATCTTACTTCCTATGTATTCTTCTAAGGGCTCATTTATCTTTCCTGAAAATAATTTACTTTCCCCTAAAAGGTCTACATGCCTCCTCCCCATTCCCTATTAATATGGTGTTTAATCCTGGTTTCTAAGCCACCTTGAGGAATTGCTTATTTTTTTCTTGGTATTGGGTATGGATCCCATGTTAATAAACTTCTGTTTGTTTTTCCCTTGTTAATCTGTCTTTTATTACAGGAGTCTCAGCTAAGAAATCAGAAGGGTAGATGGAAAATTAATTTCCCTCCCCTACTCCCCCCTCCATAATTTAATTTGTATTTTGAGTTTCTATTCCAGTAGATATCTGAAATTACGTATCATTTAATTTAGAGTAATCTCACATTGCACGAGGTCAAAAACTTAATTCAAGATCATCTTAGTCAGTTCTGGGTTTTACCACCCCCACTGGCACAGCAGGGTCTAAATGTGGTAGTGAAAGCCAGTGAGTGAGAGGTAGTGGTGGTGAGGTGAGAACTGATCCATTGTTCTCATCTCTATAATCAGATGTCTAGAAGTCTAGAAAGACAACTTTGATCCTCTTTCCTGTCCGTTTGTCCTGCAAATGACAGCGGCATTGCCCAAAACCCATCTGCAAGGCTTCTGTTCAGTATTGCCAGACCTTTCTTGGAATAGGGAAAACATCCAGAGGTTTTCCTATCCCATTCTGGCTTTTTCAGCCCTGCCTATTTAGTCATTTCTGCTCTACTCCCATGCCACATTTGTTATAGAAGGCCCTGGAGGACTTCTCTAGGACACTTGCCACTTTCCTAGGCTGTATTTGGTGAGAAGGGCAAAGGTACCTTCTGTTTTCAAGTTCCTTTACAAATCTGGGGGTTTTGGGATATACTTAGAAGAGGGGGACATACATAGGCCACCTTCTTAAGGAAATATCACAATATCCAGCATCTCTTCCTGAAGCCTGTTGTGTCTCTGTCGGAATTGGTGGGTAGGCTGAGTAGGCAATCTTCTATAATGATTGCTTATGGCATGAACATGCCCAAAGTCCTTCTGAATTCTGGATGCACAGAAGGGTCGGGGTTAACAGGAATTTTGAAGAAACGTTTCATCAATTAATATAATAACATGTTATCCTATTGAATAATTTATTTTTAATTTTAATTTTTTAAAGTTTTGTTTATTTATTTGAGAGAGAGAGAGTATGAGCTGGGAAAGGGGCAGAGGAAGAGGGAGAGAGAGAATCTCAAGCAGACTTCCTGCTGAGCTCAGAGCTTGATCCCCGGACCCTGAGATCATGACCTCAGTGGGAATCAAGATCAAGAGTCAGAGGCTTAACCAACTGAGCCACGCAGGCACAACCCCCCCCCCCCCCGCCCCGCCCTGGTCGAATAATTTAAATTAAAAGCTTACCTGTTGCTTTTCATACAGAAATGAACTAGGGAAACAGGTCAGTGGTGGTCAAGAATGTGGGTTCTGGCCTTAGATACACCAGTGTTTTAATTTTGCCTCTGTGTTCTTCAAGTGGAGATCAAGTTCAAATTTATTAAGGTTTTTAAACCTCAATTTTCTTATGTATAAAGCAGAGACAGTAATATCTAAAATGTATCTATGTATGTGAAAGTGCACAAAGAGAGTTGGGCCCTTCGTATAGAAAAAATAAATGGCAACCATTTTTAGTAAGAATAACAAAAGCAGAAAAAAGGACCATCTGCAGGTTTTCCATTTGGTTATTAGATCCTTCCCCTAGGACTTCCCAGGTTATTAGATCAAGTCTCACAGGACCTCATGGGCATTTGGGTGCAGCTCCAGAAAACTGAAACTACTACCACCTAAACAGATTCTTTCTCTGGTATTCACTCTTAGCTCTACAGAGCCTAAAGTCTTGTGGTATTTTAAGAAACAATTGCTTAGCTTTCATTCCCAGTGTGGCCCATCCTTTATGAACTGTCAGTGGAAAGGAAGCAGATGAAAGCAGGAATTCCAAGAGTATAATATCACCATGGCCTCATGAAACAGGGGGAAAGAAACCAAACAATTTATAGTGGACAGGCTTCCAGATGTTTATTGCCAAGACCTTCTGCTCAGAGTGAAAAGAAAATGCAAACAAATGCCATGTCTCTCTCCTGCACTGTAAGAAAAAGCAAAGTTACTTTACTAAGCTTTTAAAATTTTTTTTTCTACCCTCCCTTATGGCTCTGGTATTCTGGATAGAAGAGGAAGATAAATTGCTGCTATTTTCTTGGGAGGTCTTGACAGTGATTCCGTGTTGAATTGGTCTCTGATTCCTTTTTGCTCTTGGACATTGGATTTCAACCCCTTTGGTAGAGATGTTCAGCTTTGTAATTAGCCTCCTTCTAGAGGTAATATGGTGCTTGCTGGTGAGGTAGCAAGAATTGACTTGGAATGAGAAACTGCAGTTTCAGATATACACAGGCTCTCCATCTAGATATGATCTATTAATTAATCTTAATGCACCCATTAGGTTTTAATGCTTTACTGTGTAAAGTCAGCTCTATGAAAAAATGTGACTCATATTCCAAAAATCAGTTAATCTCACAGTGCTATTTAACACAAGGCTCTCAGATTCAGAGTATTTTTTTTTTTTTAAGATTTTATTTATTTGACAGAGAGAGATGGGCGGAGAGAGAGTGCACAAGGAGGGGGAGCAGCAGGGAGAAGCAGGCTCCCATGCAGGGCTCGATTCGAGAACCCTGGGATCATGACCTGAACTGAAGGCAGACGCTTAACTGACTGAGCCACCCAGGTGCCCCAGATTCAGAGTATTTTTAAAAAATATCCTTGGTGGAATTGTTGAAAAGGAAAAACAAAGATGGGGACATCACAATGCCGGATTTCAAGCTGTACTACAAAGCTGTGATCACAAAGACAGCATGGTACTGGCACAAAAACAGACACATAGACCAATGGAACAGAATAGAGAACCCAGAAATGGACCCTCAGCTCTTTGGGCAACTAATCTTTGATAAAGCAGGAAAAAACATCCAGTGGAAAAAAGACAGTCTCTTCAATAAATGGTGCTGGGAAAATTGGACAGCTACATGCAAAAGAATGAAACTTGACCACTCTCTCACACCATACACAAAGATAAACTCCAAATGGATGAAAGACCTCGATGTGAGACAGGAATCCATCAAAATCTTAGAGGAGAGCATAGGCAGCAACCTCTACGACATCGGCCAAAGCAACCTTTTTTATGGCACATCTTCAAAGTCAAGAGAAACAAAAGATAAAATGAACTTGTGGGACTTCATCAAGATGAAAACCTTCTGCACAGCCAAGGAAACAGTCAAAAAAACTAAGAGGCAGCCCATGGAATGGGAGAATATATCTGCAAATGACACTACAGATAAAAGACTGGTATCCAAGATCTACAATGAACTTCTCAAACTCAATACACAAGAAACAAACAAATCATAAAATGGGCAGAAGATATGAACAGACACTTTTCCAATGAAGACATACAAATGGCTAACAGACACATGAAAAAATGTTCAAAATCATTAGCCATCAAGGAAATTCAAATCAAAACCACACTAAGATACCACCTTATGCCAGTGAGAATGGCAAAAATTGACAAGGCAAGAAACAACAAATGTTGGAGAGGATGTGGAGAAAGGGGATCCCTCCTACATTGGTGGTGGGAATGCAGGTTGGTACAGCCACTCTGGAAAACAGTGTGGAGGTCCCTTAAAAAGTTAAAAATTGAGCTACCCTATGATCCAGCAATTGCACTACTGGGTATTTACCCCAAAGATACAGGTGTAGTGAAGAGAAGGGTCATATGCACCCTGATGTTCATAGCAGCATTGTCCACAATAGCTAAATCGAGGAAGGAGCTGAGATGCCCTTCAACAGATGACTGGACTAAGAAGTTGTGGTCCATATATACAATGGAATATTACTCAGCCATCAAAAAGAATGATTTCTCAACATTTGCTGCAACATGGATGGCACTGGAGGAGATAATGCTAAGTGAAATAAGTCAAGCAGAGAAAGACAATTATCATATGGTTTCTCTCATCTATGGAACATAAGAAGTAGGAAGATCAGTAGGAGAAGAAAGGGATAAAGAAAGAGGGGGTAATCAGAAGGGGGAATGAAGCATGAGAGACTATGGACTCTGAGAAACAAACTGAGGGCTTCAGAGGGGAGGGGGGTGGGGGAATGGGATAGGCCGGTGATGGGTAGTAAGGAGGGCACGTATTGCATGGTGCACTGGGTGTTATACGCAACTAATGAATCATGGAAGTTTACATCAAAACCCAGGGATATATTGTATGGTGAATAACATAATATAATAAAAAAATATTATTATAAAAAAAATCCTTGGTGGGCACTTGTATTCATTTTTGTTGTGGCTGTAAGCCTTATGATGGGTCCATCCAAATAATCCATATAAGCCCTCCATCTGAAGATCTTGAACACAATCATATCTGTAAAATCACTTTGCCACATAAAATAACATATTCACAATTTTGGGGATGAAGATTTGGACATCTTTGGGGTCCATTGTTCTATTTAACATAGTCTATGCTCTGTTTCATGAAGATTTACTTCTGACCAGATGTAAAATACATTCATCCCCATCCCAACATCTCAAAAAGTATTAACCCATTATAGCATTAACTGAAAGTCCCAAATCTCGTCAGCTCAAAAATCCCACATCTCATCAGGTATGGGTGAGTCTCTGGGTAATTCTGAGGCACAATTAATCTCTATCTGTGAACCTGTGGAACTCAAGAAACAAGTTACCAGCTCCCCAAATACAGTGGTGGGATAAGCACAAGATGACAGACATAGATGTTCTAATTCAAAAGGGGAGAAGATGGAAAGAGTGAAGTAGTCCCAAGTCCCAAGTAACTTCAAGGTCCAGCAGCGCAAACATTAGGTTTCAAGGCCTGGAAACAAACCTCTGTGGTTCATAGTTTCACCCCCTAGGCTGGAGACTATGGCCTTGGTCATCCTTCCTTCTTCATGAAGGAGAGTGAGTGTTTGCAAATGAGTAGTTTTATCAGTCTGTTTCCTGCTTGTAGAATTTTGGGAATCTGACAACTTTATTTCATTTCATCTTCTCTCCATCCCCTTTAGCCCAGCTGGCAGTGTTTCTCACGAACCTTGTGGATCTCCTATGTATATCATGGGGATTTACTCCATTAGATAGGAAGCTTCTCTGTAGATACTTCTTGGATAACCCAATCTCTGGTCCTCATTCCTGACTTCTGCTGAGATAGTTGAGAGGATCCTTGAATTATGTGCCCAATCTAGTCAAAGAACTCTCTGGGACTGAATGCTCAGACTTATTGATCCCTTTGAAGTTTGTTCAGCCACACACTCAGCTTTCTCTAGAGCATGATTTCCTAACAAGTGAATCTCCTAATATTAGGAGATTCTCAAATCTCCAGATACCTTTTGATTGGATAGGTTAAGAGTTTTTCTTTTTTTTTTTTTTTAAAGATTTTTTATTTATTTATTCGACAGAGGTAGAGACAGCCAGCGAGAGAGGGAACACAAGCAGGGGGAGTGGGAGAGGAAGAAGCAGGCTCATAGAGGAGGAGCCTGACGTGGGGCTCGAACCCGGAACGCCGGGATCACGCCCTGAGCCGAAGGCAGACGCTTTAACCGCTGTGCCACCCAGGCGCCCCAGGTTAAGAGTTTTTCAAATCATCTAGGCCTAGTTTTTCTTTGGCTGAATGATTCTTCCTTCAACTTGTCTCTTTCCTCTAGCATTTTACTATAAGCAGCAAGAAGAAACCAGGCCACACCTTCAGCACTTTGCTTAGAAATCTCAGCCTTATATCCAAGTTCATCACTTATAAGTTTGCTTTCTATATAACCATAGGACACAATTCACCTACACTTTTTGTCACTATGTAACAAGGATCCACTTTCCTCAAGTTTTCAATGATAAGTTCCTAATTTCTGCCTGAGCTCTCATTAGCAGTACCTTTAACACTCATATTTCTACCAATAGTCTCTTTGTGACAATTTAGGTTTTCTGTACATGGCCACTCCCCTCCTTCTGAGACTTCTCTAGCAGAATCATTAACATCCATATTTCTATAAACAGTCTGTAGACAATCTAGGCTTTTCTACCATGCCCCTCAAAAGTCTTCTAGCTTCTGTCCATTGCCCAGTTCCAAAGGCACTTCTACATTTTTTTTAACAGTGCACCTTATTTCTAGGTACCAAAATTTGCATCTATTTTCTATTGTAACAAATTGCCAAAAACCTGGTGACTTAAAGCAGCACAAGTTTATTATAGTTCTGGAGGTTAAGTATGAAATCTATCTCATGGGGCTAAAATGAAGAATCAGCAGGGCTGCATTTCTTCTGTGCTCTTAGAGATAATTTATTCCTTAATTTTTCCAGCTCCTAAAGCTCCTTTCTCATATTCCTTAGCTTTTACCTCCCTTCCAGCAAACATATTGCTCTAACCTCAGCTTTCATTGTCACATCTCCTTCTGTGACTGACTCTCATCTGCTTTCTTTCACTTCTAAGGATCCTTATGATCACACTGGTCCCACCTATATAATCCAGGATAGTCTCTCCACTTTAAATCCTTAACTTAATCACACCTGCAAAGTCCTTTTTGCCATGTAAGGTAACATATTCACAGGTTCTGAAGACTAGAATGTGGACATCTCTGGGGGACTTTTATTTTGCTTAAGATGCTTAAGATGCTTATCATAGCATCTTAACTACCTCAGGTTGGGTTCTCTGGAATTAGGCACGGAGAGTCAGGTTGAGATGCAAAGATTTTAGGGATTAACACCTGAGGAAGGAAGCAAGAACGGGCAAAGAAAAAACTTGGACTTTGATGCACGTCTGATAAAGCCGTGGCCAACTCAAAGCCCATTGTCATCAAAGTTATCCTGTGTTGAGCCAGAACGGTCAAGGTTTTATAACCCCCCCTTGTTCCTTCACTGAATAGACATTGCCTACAGCAGCTTTCTGCAGCTGAGGCAGTCTCTGAAAGAGCCAACACTTGGAGGCTGTCTGCTGATGACAAGGGAAGTTCTTCCTTGAAGGGTAATCTGGGTCATGCATCTTTGTGTTTATCAAATGTATTGGGTCACGGTGAATGTGAGAGAGATTAGAAAGTAGGTCTGTAGTTCCTGTAACCTTTGAGTAGTGATTTGGAAGCTTCTCCTGGACCAGCTCTCAAGTCCTGGAACAGCGGTGGTACAATTATCATAGTATTTAGGGCAGCCATTTACCTTAGGAAAAAGCTCAATTGGGCTCCAGGGACCAATAGCCATCATAGAAGTTTCCCTCTATACTTAGATCATTTCTCCTGGAGGTAGGTTGTTGGGGAAAGTCTAGTTTATTCAAGACCCAGATACAGTCTTCTATTTCCATGCCAGTAATTATTGTTATCACCGAATTTCATATTGCTATTTATTGAAAACTTGCTCTGTATCAAGCACTGTGATAATTATTTTACATGTAGCATCTCACTTAATCATTTCAATATGGCTGGAAACAATTCAGGAAGTAGATGTGGGTAAGTAAACCTCTGGTCACCATCTTCTTTTGCCCAAGTCTTGATGTGTAACTACAATATGTTACAACATGGAATGGGGGTCAGTGAGATCAGTTGTTTGAGTTCTGGAACACTCAGCTTCTTTGCGATTCAAACAATTGACTCTGTCCTAATAAGTTCCACTATGTTCTAGAAATTGCTGAATAGTCTTATTCTTTTTAAATTTAGATTAGGACTTCGTTTTTGGTGGGGTTGAGGCCAAATGGGAGGAGAGATTTGTCATGCTATTTGTATCATTAAATTCTGATTACCCACTGAAAGTGACAGGTAAGACCATTAGTCTAGAAGCTATAGCCAAAGCAATCCTCCTAATTTTCTCTGACACTGTGAATTTCTTGGTGTATTTTTTCCTATGTTCAGTATTTATGGTGATCAGAAAAACAAGTCATATTATATGTCACATCATATATAAAGATATTTACAAACATGCTCACATTTTATGTGTGATATGGTGTCTTTTTGAAGTTCTGCGCTCAGCTATGAAAATCTGTTCCACTCTTGTAGATTTGTATAACTAAAATTTAGACTCTTTTTAGACTATGGGAGAGATCTATGAAAGACAAATTAAATCCTCTCATTTGTAATTTTGTGCTTAAATTTTAAGGTCGTCACATGTTTGAAGTCTCTTGCATGATGATAGACTGCATGCATAATTTCTCTTCAGTGCTAGACACTTTTGAATTCTCTGAAATAATCTGTAACTTCCCAAAGCATATTCATGTGAACAAGATTTTGAATTCTAAATGTATATGGATTTTTTTGTTGGTTTTTATCAGGATTTTGAGTTTTCTGGCAACAAGTAAACTTGAGATAGTAGCTTTCTTACCGAAATAGAATTCTCTGGATAAATCGTGAATGTAGTCCTTGAGTGAGAAGGTGGGCACGAATAACTACATGTGTGTTTGATGGGACAAGACCTTGACAATTTTCAGTTAGTATCCTCTACATTACAAGGAAAAGCCTTGCAACTAGCCTTCCCAAGTTCAGGGAAGTGTGTTTGCCCTGTATTAGTTTTGTATTGCTGGTATAACAAATTAACAGCAATTTAGTGGCTTAAAACCACATAGATGTATTATAGCTCTGAAGGTCAGAAGAAGATCTAGGGGAAAATCCATACCTTGCCATTTCCAGCTTCTAAGGACTGCCTGCATCACTTGACCAATGGGGTCATATCACTCTGACCATTATTCCTCAGTAATGCCGATAAACAGTTATCTGGCTCAGACCCCCTTGCCTCCCTCTTAAAAAGACCCCTGTGATTACATTAGGCCCTGCTTGATAATTCGGGGTAATTTTTCCACCTCAATTTCCTTAACCTAATCACATATGCAAAGTTCCCTTTGTAGTTTATGGTATCATATTTGCCAGTTCCCGGGATTAGGACATGGACTTTTTTGGTGGGCCATTATTAACTTACCATATACTCATTCATATTGAGCCTACTAACTAAAACAGCTCCAGCTAGCCATCTCCATTGGCTTCCTACTTCTTCTCACATCAAATCCATATTTATTTTAATGTTTAAAAACTTTAATATTTGGAACCATCCCTTCTTTCTAATTTTAGCTTCTTTCTTTCATTTAAACTCTTTTGTGAGCAGGCTATACTTTGCTGTATTTAGTTAAAACTAGTGTGCCCTTGTTTGTGTTCTCTTACTGAGAATCTCTGCTCTTCAAACCATCTAAATCCTACTCATTATTTAAGGTTCATGCTCACATTTTGCCTCTTATCTGAGACTACTTTTAATGACCCTGCCTTTTGTTTTGTTTTGTTTTTTTTTCTTCAGGACCTTCTAAAACATTTGAGGATTTCATACACAACTTTTATATCTATGTTTATATATATAATATCTGTCTTTTGCTGTTACTTCACTAATGTTTTCCTTGCATCATTTTTTAAAAAGATTTTATTTATTTATTTGACAGAGAGACAGCCAGCGAGAGAGGGAACACAAGCAGGGGGAGTGGGGGAGGAAGAAGCAGGCTCCCAGCAGGGCAGGGAGCCCGATGTGGGGCTTGATCCCAGGACCCTGGGATCACGCCCTGAGCCGAATGCGGACGGTTAACGACTGCTAATGATTGAGCCACCCAGGCGCCGCTCCTGCATCATTTTGATTATAAACTATTTGAAAGTAGGAAAAAATATTTTTTGCATATTGAATAACTCTTAGCATGGTGCTAAGCACATGGTAATGTTAAATAAATATTCACTCACTGCCTCATTTGGAGTTTTCTTTTGTTAGTCCATGACTTTTAAAAACTTCTACTTAGAATGTAATAAAATAGATCTCAACTAGATATCTACTGAATAAACAATGGAAGATTCTGTATGGATCCATTCCATAATCCACCGTAAAACCATTTTTCCTCATTTGTGTTTTAGGACCTGTAATTTGCAGTCTTTATAACCAGACTTTCTCAACATGGTGATAAAAGCTAACTGGCATACAATGCATACTTTATCCTAGAGTAACTTAGCTGTGTGCTATGTTGCAGAATCCTTCTGATTTTTGGAGGGCTCTTTGGTCTATTCTGAGCGGTTGTTGGCATCCTACCATTAGAAATTATCAATTATTGCATTGGTCTCAGAGTGAGACTTTCTTGCAAGGTGATTTTTGGAGGACTTGAACACACGTAGTGGGCCTTTCTCAAACTTAAAACAATAGACCGTGTGGCCTTTTTGTGTTTGCTTGCTAGTAATTGTTGATGCATTTTGTGGAATTTTGCCTAAGTCTTGTTTTCATTATAACACTCCACCAAGAAGGAAATTGTGGATAGAGGGAAAATGTTCCCCTTTACTTTTAATTGTGGAATTTATCAAAGAGGCTTTTGTTATTTACCAGAAGAAACTGGTGATTGTTGAATGGCCAATTTGGCTTGGGTCAGTTTGCAGTAGTGAACTTAAGAGAAAGATATTATTATCAATTATTATTATTGCCTTCATTTTATAGATGAGTATACTAAGGGATATAAAATCAAGTGACTGGACATTGGTGAAGCTAGGATTTAAATCTAGTATGACTTGAAGGTATTTGCTTTTATCTTTATGCAAAGCATTGGTATATGTTTATATTCACTTGGGGTAATTGGCAGACATGATATATGAAGACTACAGACTGCCATATAGAGTAGTGAAAGAAAATGTTTTTTTTTTTTTAAGATATATTTATTTATTTGAGAGAAAGAGACAGAGAGCGAGTGAGCAAGTGCGAGCAAAGGGAGGGGCAGAGGGAGAGGAAGAGAATCTCAAGCAGACTCTCCACTGAGCGCAGATCCCCACACAGGGCTTGATCTCAGGACCCTGAGATCATGACCTGAGCTGAAATCAGGAGTCAGAAGCTTAATTGACAGAGTCATCGAGGCCCCCCAAGAAAATGTTTTAAGACTTGAAAGTATTGAAATAAAAATGGCTTCTTTTCTCGAGTAGTAACTTTTAAAAGCAAAGTACATCTTTTGTACATTAAGTAGGCCTGTTTTGTTTCTTGCTTCTGTTGCTATGGAAGAGAAGGAGGAAGGAACTTACTGATTTGCTTCAAGGTAAACTTACTAGTAGTACCTTACCTGGAAGGAATTTATTGCCCAGATCTCCAAAGATGATATAAGGGGCTGTAGGCCTGTGTAGACAGTGTGGTTATTTACATAGTAATTGATTCCTAAATATACAAACCGTATATATAGAGTATTGTATAGGGGATGTGTGTGTATATATATGTATGTGTGTGTGTATGTGTGTATTCCATAAAGGTGTTTTGATTCATTTTAAGTAATTCATTTTTCTCTATCTTGAAGTCTCAACTTATGGAACTGTTCCACATATTTTTTAGTCAGAAATACTCAAACCTTCAAAGAATATAAATATTGGCTATAATGAAATGCCAGCATGTTGCTTTTACAGTATTGTGGATATTAAGTGATAATTAGTTTTAACCAAATCCATTTACATTGGGGTATCCTTTTCAGTAAAATTTATGAAACTCTTAAGATGGCACATTAAGAATTTGACTCTTAGGGGTAACTACTGATGTCTGATTTATGCACTGTGAGCAAAACATAATGCAGGGAACTATATCAGTATAGATTATGGAAAATTAGAATACTAAGAAAACTACATTTTAGAAAAAATACAACAATGCAAAGTGTCTTTTAAATTTTTCTTACTAGCTGGTTAACTCATCTCAGCCAGGGAACATCTTTAATCATCTTCAAATGAATAAATCCCTGCTGTTACTCATCTTGGAGCACAACTCATAGGGTTTGCCCCCATGACAAGCAGCCCCGTCACAAACCAATGCCTATATTATTTATACTCTTTGCCTTTATGACTTTTAATTTACAGTTCATGTTTGAAACTACAGTTTATTTTCTCTGTTCAAAGAATTTTAATATGTATGAGATTTTTTTTCATTGACCATTAGGCAAGTTAGTGTTTTATACTTCAATTTCAGTTGTTTTTAAGAATTATAGTCTGTATTTCTGCTGTGCTCTCCAGGTTCTCCCCAAACACATTTAATGAATACTATCATATAACTTATTTTTTTAATGTCCAAGTGATTCCAAAAATAAGTCCAAATTTGATAACAGTCTGATTAGGTATTTTTTACTTGACATAGTTATAGACAACAGAAGGAAATTTAATTATTTATATAAAGTGGAAAATGAGAAATAGTGACTAACATAAAAAGACAAAGCAATAGTAATAATAATAGTAATGGGAATAATTAATCCCCAAGTTTTTTGGTCTTTTCACTTTCTTTTTTTTTAAATTTATTTTTTACTTTATTTTTTATTTTGTTTTTTAATTATTTTTATTTATTTATTTAAAAGATTTTATTTATTTATTGGATAGAGAGAGACATAGCGAGAGAGGGAACACCAGCAGGGGGAGTGGGAGAGGGAGAAGCAGGCTTCCTGCTGAGCAGGGAGCCTGATACTGGGCTCCATCCCAGGACCCTGGGATCATGACCTGAACCGAAGCCAGACGCTTAACGACTGAGCCACCCAGGCACCCTGTCTTTCACTTTCTTAATGGTGCCTTTTAATTAACAGAAACTGTAAAGTTAAATGAAGTCTAGTTTATTCATCTTTTCCTGTAATTATACTAGTGCTTTTTGTGTTCCTTTGAAAAAATTTTTTGCCTAAGCTAAGATCAGGAACACATTTTCCTATGTAATCTTTTTTGTTTTTTAGATTTATTTATTTACTTTAGGGAGAGAGAGAGGGAGAAAGGGTAGAGGGAGAGGGAGAGAGAGAATCTCAAGCAGACTCCCCGCTGATCACAGATCCCAGCCGGGGGCTTGATCTCAAGACTCCCAAGTTCATGACCTGAGCCAAAATCAAGATTCAGAGACTTAACCAACTGAGCTATGTACTCTTATGGGAGGTTTAGTGCATCCCCTTTCACATTTAGGTCTGTGATTCATTTGGAATGGATGTTTATATATGGTGTGAGGTAGAGATCAACATTCCCCCCTCCCCCGGTTGATCTAGAACCATTTATTGATAGGATCACTCTCTCCAGTATTATGGTTGATACCTTTATTATAAATTGGGTTACTCTAAGTGTCTAGGTCTATTTCTAGGCTCCATTTTTCCATTGGTCTATTTGTTTGTTCTTGTACCAGTAATACATTTTAATTTCTGTAGCTTTGTGATATGTCTTGATATCTGGCAGTGAAGTCCTTCTACTTTGTTCCTTTTCTTGAAGATCTTGGCTATTTTATGATCAGGTTGTTAAGTTCCCCCTTTCTTATCCCAAATTGCTAGCATTTTGATTGGTGTTACCTTAAATCTATAGATCAATTTGGAGAGAATTGACATCTTTATGATGTCACATCTTTAAACCATGAGCATGGTACTTCCTGCATGGAGGTCTTGGCCATCTTTTGTTAGATTTATTTTTAGGCACTTGATATTTTTTGATGCTAGTATAAATTATATTTTTCTAAAGTTTATTGCTCATATAGAAATACAATTGATTTTAAAATATTGACCTGTATCTTGTGACCTTGCTAAGTTCTTTTCTTACTCACATTTAGATATCCATGTATTTTGATATTCTATGTAGTAGATTTATTTATAATTATTCTGTTCATGACACTGTTATATATTTTTTAATCTAAGGAAACATGCCTTTTATCAGTTCCAGATATTTTCCTACCTTTGTTTTAGTTGAATATAGCTCCTTCATTTTCCTAATTTTTAAGTTTTTTCCTCTCATTAGAGATATTATTATAAAACTGCACATCATCAAAGACAAAAATAAATCTGCAAAGCAACCTGAAAGAAAAATATTACTCACAAAGGAACAATAGGTAGATTGACAACAGATTTCGCATTACCAGAAAAAGAAGCCAAAAGATGGTGAAACAATATATTTAGAGTGCTAAGAGAAGCTTTCAACCTAAAATTCTGTATCAGGCTAAACTTTCATTCAAGAAAGTGTGAAGTAAAGACATTTTCAGAGAAAGACTCAGGTAATTTAATTCTCCTGTAACACTATTAAGAAATACTGAAAGATACATGTATGTCACTAAGAAGAGAGAATGCAAAATAAAACAATATTAGTGGAATAGGGAGAAGATGTAACTACATGATAAATTTAAACAAACGTTTAGAGACTATCATGAACAATTTTCTACCAATACATTCGAAAACTTATGTTAAAGGAACAATTTTCTAAAAAAAAAGTTTTCAAATTGGATTAAGGAAGAAATAGAATACTGGAACAGACCAAGATTCATTAACAACATTGAGTAACATAAAATCATCCCATATAAAAAGTACAGAATAAAGGCCCAGATGGTTTAAGTGTGAATGCTAACAACCCTCCAGAAACAGAATACCTGTATGCAAATTATTGCAATAAATAAAAAGGAGGTTTTTTTTTTTTTTTTTTTTTTTTTAAAGAAGTAAATTCAACATTCTTCTAGAAGATAGCCAGAGAGGGGCACCTAGGTGGCTCAGTCGGATAAGCATCTGCCTTTGGCTCAGGTCATGATCCTAGGGTCCTGCTCAGCGGGGAGTTTGCTTCTCCCTCTCCCCACCCCACCCCCCGCTCATGCTTTTTCTTGCTATCTTTCTCTCTCTCAAATAAATAAAATCTTTACAAAAAAATGTATAAGGACAATACAAGGAAAGAAAATTATGAACATAGATATAAAAATACAAAAAATATCAGCAAACAAATTTGCAAGTGATTATCATCTGAAATGTATCTCATCTAAGTTGATTTTACTCCAGGAATAAAAGACATTAACACTACATAAAATGTAATTTTAAACCAGAAACTCTCCCTAAGCTGAAAAAAAAAATCTGTCAAACTCACAGCAAGTATCATGCTTAGTGGTGATACATCTGAAAAGAAAACAGACTGCACTCCACTTGCCAAACACGTTGCTTGTCTGGGGTCTAGTTAGGATGATTGAAGAATGTTCTCTTTTGTATCTCAGCTATATATTTGAAAACTTTTATACTAAGTGATAAACTGCAGCTCATGGCAGAAGAGATCTACAGATAGTTTATTCCTAGGTGTCAAACAGTTCATTCAGGCACTTCCAGATATCAGTGCTAGCTATTTGGTTTTGACATTTAGACAAAGACAGGCTGCTTATATTTTAGAGTATTCCAACTTAAATTAAATTCATTCTTTAATCTGATTATATATACATTTCATACAAGATCTTATCCATATATCCATATAATACATTGGGAAAATTCATAACAAAGGTATTGCTATTAACTTATGAACAAGATAATGATTGCTGTATAAATGTTCTACAGAGTCTTTTGCTATTGCATACCTCAAGAAAGAGATATAACAGGTATAAAGATTGAAAAGGAAGAACAGATGGTTGGCATTCATAGGTTATATGATTGTCTGTGTAGACAATCCAAGAGAATTAGAACCAATAAGAAAATTCAATAAGTTTTACTAGATACAATAAAATTATAAAACAGCTAATGGTATTTTATTCAGCGACAAAAAGCAATTAGAAAATGTAATTAGAATAAAGATCCCATATACAATGGCAACAAAAATGGTAAGGAATTTAGGAGTAAATTTAACAAAAGGTACTCAAGATCTTATTTCTAAAATTATAAAACTTTATTGAAAAATATGACAGAAGATCTAAATAAATGAAAAGCACTCTCTGTGGATGGATGAGGTTATCGAATACCATATGATAGCTGCCCCAAATTAATTTATAAACAATGGAATTTGAATGAAAATATCAATAGAGTTTTTGTTTTTAGATTTATTTATTTTAGAGAGAGAGAGCACAAATGAAGGAAGGGGCAGAGGAAGAGACTCTTTCATGCAGACTCCCTGCTGAGGGCGGAGCTCAGTGCAAGGCTTGATCTGATCACGACCTGAGCAAAACCAAGAATCAGACACTTAACTGACTGAGCCACCCAGGTGCCCCTGTTTTTAATCTATCTATCTATCTGTCTATCTATCTATCTATCTATCCATCCATCCATCCATCCAATGAGACTCGGGATCCTGAGCCAAGAAAAATTTAAAGAATATGGACAGCAGTCCTGATACTACATATCAAGAGTTAATAACTTTAAAAAAAATTTTATTTATTTATTTATTAGAGAGAGAGTGAGAGGGAGACAGAGAGAGCACAAGCAGGGGGAGTGGCAGGCAGAGGGAGAAGCAGTCTCCCTGCCGAGCAAGGAGCCTGATGTGAGACTCGATCCCAGGACACTGGGATCATGACCTGAGCCAAAGGCAGATACTTAACTGACTGAGCCACCTAGGTGTCCCAAGAGTTAATTACTTTTGGTGTATTATTAAGTATAGTAATTAAAACAAGTTATTGATGTAGATAGATCTTTGGAACAAAATTAAAAGCCCAGAAATACATTCATATAAATATGGAAACTTGGTGCATTTATTCATTTAATACTTGTTAAATACTCTGCTTTTTGCTAGTGGAGGCTTTTTCAAGTTGTCTTCTAGGTTCTTTTGACATGATCCTAGTGGTCATTGATAGCTTCCTTAGTACTGATAACATTTTCTGGACTCACCTGGTCCATTTCCTGCTCCTAACCTGGAATCAGCCATTTCTCCAAGAAGTCCTGATTTCTTTTATGGGAAGTAGAATTGCAAGACCACCTCCAAGTGTTAGGGACGCTCATTGTTATTGGGTTGGTACATGTTCCTTTTCAGTTAACAGAGCTGAAAAATTAAATGTATATTTTATATACACATATATGTATATACATACATGCTACATATGTATGCATGTATTTAATATATTACTATATTATATATTATGTAACATTATATATATTTAAAGATAAAAACCTCAGTGTGAGTTCATACTGATACTTTTTAAAAAAATTTATTTATTTATTTTAGAGAGAGAGAGCACACATGAGTGAGCTGGGGTGGTGGGGAGGAGAAGAGGGAGAGAGAATCCCACCTAGTGCAGAGTCTGTTTGGGGGCCCAATCTCACAACCGTAAGATTGTGACCTGAGCCAAAACCAAGAGTTGGTCGCTTAACTAACTACACATCAAGGCACCCCTATACTGATACTTTCCTTAAAAAAAATTTTTTTTTTAAAAGATTTATTTATTTATTTGGGAAAGAGAGAGAGAGAGTACGTGAGCTGGGGGGAGGAGCAGAGGGAGAGGAAGAGACAGTCCTATGCAGACTCCATGCTGAGCATAGAGCCTGAGTCGGGGCTTGATCTCACAACCCTGAGATCACAACCTGAGCCGAAAACCAAGAGTCGGAGACTTAACTGACTGCATCATCCAGGTGCCCTCTATACTGCTACTTTCAATTGAAATTCAGGAATACAAGATTTTTGTTATGTTTTCATATATTAAATCTGTATCTCTTTTGACAGTGGGAATCATGGTTGTCAAGGACACAGGGGTGAGAAGATTACAATATCCTATCATTACTTGTTTGTTTTATCCTCCATTACATACAGAATCATCTCAATAATAATTCTGATACAGCCACAGCCAGCATGATCACAGAAAACACTTCGTTTTCTTGTAAATATTGTCTTTGCTTTTTGGGTTTTGTTATGGAGTTGTATTATCTGCTTTCATGTGGGGATTTGGGGGGATTCATGTCTGTGTTGCTGCTTATATAGCAGTATATACTAGCTCAGAATTCCCTTTTTTTTTTTTTAAAGATTTTATTTATTTATTTGACAGAGAGAGAGACAGCCAGCGAGAGAAGGAACACAAGCAGGGTGAGTGGGAGAGGAAGAAGCAGGCTCCTAGTGGAGGAGCCTGATGTGGGGCTCGATCCCAGAACGCTGGGATCACGCCCTGAGCCGAAGGCAGATGCTTAACGACTGCATCACCCAGGCGCCCCTCAGAATTCCCTTTTGAAAGTTCTGAAATTTCCTTGGCTAATTAAACATTTGTAAAGAGTAATCCGGTTGGCTGATTGTTGTTTAGTGTAGAAGGTACTTTATGGTTTATTTCTAAAGGCCATTATAGTACCATGAGTCCATGTGGTGGGCCTCTCCAGACTAATCCTACTAGGTATTCCAGAAAAAGGTCTAGCAAACTATAATAGCAATTGGGAGGGTGTCTTTGAAGTTGTTATCAGTAGAGAGACCAGCATGTGGCCTGGAAATGTTCAGTTTAGTCAATAATTTTCAGCAATTCTTCCAGACTACCCAAATAAAGATATAGTCAAAGTCAAAGCAGTGTGATTGGTATCTAAATGCAGCATTAAGAAAAATACCCTATTGCTTCCTCTCAACCAGATTGCTACTTCTATGCAGAAATTCGAGCAGCAGTTGGGGTAGTGGACATGTATTGGGTTTTGGTTGCCTGTCACTCATTTCCCCTACTTTAGCATAAGCACACTAATTTCTTTTTTGTTGTTGTTTAATTCATTTAAAAATTATGTCAAATTTTTAGAGCAGTTTTAGATTCACAGAATTGAGGGGAAGGTATAGAGATTTTTCCTATACCCCATACACACATGCAGAGCTTCCTCATCAACATCCCCACCAGAGTGGTACAGTTGTTACAATTGATGAACCTACACTGACACATTCTAGTCACCCGAAGTACATAGTTTACATTTCGGTTCACTTTTGGTGTTCATTCTATGGGTTTGGACATGTGTCCATCATTATGGCTTAATAGAGATGGCGTATTTTCACTGCCCTAAAGATCTGTGCTCCATCTATTCATTCATTCTCTTCCCCCAACCCCTGGCAACCACTACTCTTTTTAAAAATAAAAAAAAAATATTTTCTTTATTTGAGAGAGAAAGACAGAGATAGTGAGAAAGAGCACAAGCAGGGAGGAGAGGGAGAAGCATGCTCCTCACTGAGCAGGGAGCTTGATATGGGGCTTGATCCCAGGACCCCAGGATCATGACCTGAGCTGTAGGCAGCTGCTTAACTGACTAAGCCAGCCAGGTGCCCCAACCACTAGTCTTTTTATTGTTTCCATAGTTTGCCTTTTCCAGAATGTCATAGAGTTGGAATCTTATAGTATGTAGCTAATTTCCTTTTGAAGAATTATCTCTCCTTCTAGAAATTTTCTACCTTTAGGGGATTATCTCCCCCAGGAGTAGGCATGTGACTCCAGCTAAATTAAACAGACTCGTATGGAATTTCCATTACTGGAGTGATGTAGAAAGGTTCAAGATGAAGGGTGTCTGGGTGGCTCAGATGGTTAAGCGTCTGCCTACAGCTCTCAGGTCATGATCCTGGGGTCCTTTGATCCAGCCCCACATTGGGCTCCCTGCTCTGTGGGGACCCTGCTTCTCCCCCCGCCCCCCGCTCCACCGCCACTGCTCCCCCTGCTTGCGCACACTCTCTCTCTCAAATAAATAAAATCTTAAAAAAAAAAAGGAAGGTTCCAGATGGTGGGGAATTATTCATTCCAGTGATGGTATTGTGATGAGAGTGTTGATTAATTCCCTTTGCCTTGAAACTGCCCTGATTCTTGACCTTTTTCCAGCTTGTTTCTCCAGTCTTAGAGAACAATTTTGTGTGTTCTCTGATATCCACTTAATACATTTATCTTCTGTTTAGTGTTGGTTTCTCTTACTTATAACAAGCAGTTATCTAATTCAGTGGTGATTCCTAGAGTACATTAGGAATGTTCCATCTATTTAAATGCATTCCTTCTTCTAACAGTTCTCCTATCCTCCTTTCCCTGCTTTATTGAAAAAATACACTTTAAAATTTGCTTTTTAGTTATGTTTATTGTCTGTCTCCTCCTCTAGAATATAAGCTTTATGGGTGCAAGCATTCTTTATGTAAATATGTTTCTTTACATTGTGTATCTCAAGTACCTAGGGAAATTCCTGGAACATAGTAGGTACTCCAGAAATATTTGAATTTAATAAAGTTTCTAAGCCACAGTTTTTGAAGTCTCTTGATTGTCTCTGTATGGAGCAATGCTAAGTCACAGTTCATTGTAAAACGCTGGCCTGTTTTTGCTGCAGATGGTTTTGGCATGTTATTACCATGTAGGTTGGGAGAAAATGTAATTACATGGAGGACAGTAATCAGTGGCTCTCCACCTCCAAGGAAATAAACAAAAAAAGTGAGTGCTCAGATGGTTAAGTTGGACATGGTCTTCTAGATCTTGATTTCTAACATAAACCCACTTTACTTTTAAGGGAAATTTTGGAAATATTAGTGTCATAATAAGGTAAAGGTATACTTGACCAAAGGACTCAAAAATAAAGCATTCATTTTCATAAAAAAATATAAAAAGTTAAAATTTGCACTTATTCCAACAAAAAGACATAGCACCTAGCTGAGACTGAATGTTATAATCAGGGGGAAGGCCTCAGGTTGATGAGGACAGCCAGAAGAAGATGGCTAGGAAGTGATTTGAGGTGTCATTATAGAAACTAAGCTCAGAATGAGGTTATTATTAGAATGTTACAGTTGCTAGTGGAGGGTAAATTGAACAACTTATCTTAGACAAGGAAGGGGAATTAATATTTATTAAGCAAGTCTTTTGTTTCATGTAATACATATGCCTTTCATATGTTTTTTTCACATTATCCTCAAAAGAAGTCCATGTCTTAGCACCTTCATTTTATAAACAGAAAAACTGTGACCCAAAGTCTAAATCTAAATCTCAGGTTAACCTATATCTCCTACTCTTCCTACTACATCCTCTCCAACACAGGAAATTGAATCTGAAACTATAGAGAACAAACTACAGAAAACAAAGATGGTAGATTGAATATGTGCAACAGCTACTACTCTTTTGTCAAAACCCAAACCTTTCTAAAACGATTTTTTTAAAGGCATAAGCATGTGAGGACAAGAGAGCAAGAGAGGAACAGCAAAATTTGGGAAATTGATAAGCAGATGGAAAAGTGGTAATTGACTAAGCAGACAGACTTAAGATAACCGAATCCCAAGCTGGCAGTGGAAAAAGTTGAGTAACAAATTGATTCACACTGTTGAATCAACAAGGATCAAGAATTAGAGGGAGCCTGGGTGGCTCAGTTGGTTAAGCGTCTGCCTTTGGCTTGGGTCATGTTCCTGGGGTCCCTGTTCAGTGGAAAGCCTGCTTTTCCCTCTCCCTCTACCCCTCCCTCTCCGCCGTACTCTGTCTCTCGCGCTCTCTTAATATAAATGGAATCTTAAAAAAAAAAAAAAAAAGAATTAGAGCTGATACCTGTGTAAGTGAAAGGAGAGTGGTCTAATTTTGAAGCAGTAGGCTCCCCAGATCTACATCCACCTCCACGGAGCTTTCTGATGGCTTGCTCCTTTCATATCCTGGAAAACTGAAGATACATTCTCTGGAGAATGTGATACAGAAAGTCACTGGCGGATCCCATGCACATTTCAGGACAGGGGCCATACTGAAAGCAGGGGAAAAAGCTAAAGTTTGCATACTCAGTAATGAAGTCACTGTCTTTCCCTGCACATGTCACAGAAAGCTGGCAGCCAGGCCCATAGCCTGTAGGTAGGGAATTCAGGCAATTATTCTCTGGGGATCTGAGCAGCCCATGGATCTCCAAGAGAAAAGATCTGATGATAGCATCAGGGATTCTTTACTGAAATAGCTTGCCTCATCAGAACTGAAGCCCACGCAAACTGGCCCCACTTTTGTGCTCAGAGCTTCTAGTCAACATTTAAAAAATTTCTTGAATTTTTAATTGTGGTAAAAATATATACAAAGTTTTCCATCTTAACTATTTTTAAGTGTGTAGCTCAGCAGCATTAAGTATATTCATATAAATGTTGTACAATAGATCTCCAGAACTTTTTCATCTGGCAAAACTGAGTATATCCTTTGAATAACTCCCCATATCCCCCTACCCCCACCCCGGCAACCATCATTGTTCTGTCTCTATGGGTCTGACTACTTTAGACACTTCTTAAAAGTGGAATCATGGGGCGCCTGGATAGTTCAGTTGGTTAAGTGGCTGCTTTCTGCTAGGGTCATGATATCAGGGTCCTGGGATTGAGCCCTGCGTTGGGCTCCCTGCTCAGCGGGGAGTCTGCTTCACCCTCTGCCCCTTTCCCTGACTTGTGCACTCTTTCTCCCTCTCTCAAATAAATAAATAAAATCTTTTTTTAAAAAAAGTGGAATCATATAGTATTGTCTTTTTGTGACTGGCTTATTTCACTTAACATGATGTCCTCAGGGTTCATCCATGTTGTAGCATGTGACAAGATTTCTTCCTTTTTAAAATTTTATTTTATTTTTTTTTATTAGAGAAAGAAGGGCAGAGAGAGAGAATCCCAAGCAGGCTCCACACCCAGCATGGAGCCCAACGCATGGCTCCATCTCACAACCCTGAGATCGTGGCCTGAGCCAAAATCAAGATTAGGACACTCAACTGACTGAGCCACCCAGGTGCCCCAAGATTTACTCCTTTTTAAAGTCTGAATAATACTCCAGTTTCTAATCAGCTTTGGACATTCCACTCATAAATGTGTGCAGACAATGTACAATTATCAGGCATCAGAGGAAAGCCTCTTGCATGAAAGATTGAGAGACACAAATAAACATAAAATACCAGATTATTCAGAGATAAGATCACTTTTTAAAAGCTATCAATTAAAATATCAGAGAATAGAAGATATCACACAGGAAGCAATAATGGAATAACCTTTTTTTTTTTTAAAGAATAGTAAAAACAAGAAAAAAACCCCAAATCGTTCCCTGGAAAACCTCAATGGGGGAAATATCAAGCTGGTGAAATTTCTCAAAGTGGAGAAAAAGGAAAAAAACCATGGAAAATAAGAGAAATAAGATAAAACTAGGTCAACAGGTCAGAAAAATTGCAAGTCCAAAATAATAGGAGTTCTAGTTGAGAGAACAGAGCAAGTGGAGGGGAGGTAGTCAACAAACTAATATACAAAAATTACCCAGAATGGAAGGGGATGAATTTTTCAGTTTAAGGACCCAGGCAGTTCCTTACAAATGGCACACAATCATGAAATGATGGGACAGTGAGAGCGCTCTGCAAATTTATAGAGTGTTAAAAAAAAAGTTAGAAATTAGAATGATATTAATATCACAACAGCAGTGCTGGAAGCTAGAAGACAATGGAGAAACATCTTAAAAACTGTGATAGAAAATGATCTCCAATTTAAAATTCTATACCCAGCTAATTTATTAATTATGTATCTAGTGAGTATTAAACTTGTGAGTAACGAGGCTCTACTTTATCATTTCATATACTGGGTACTGTTAGAGAAAATAAAAGAAGATAGGTCACTTCTCTGTGTTTCCTTTTTGTGTTGTTTTAAAATAAAGTTTTAATTTTAGCGTATTTCAGATTTACAGGAAAACTGTCGAGATAGTAGAGTTCCCATAACCCCACACCCAGTTTGCCCTTATGTTAACATCATATATTAGTATGGTAGATTTGTCATAACTTGGGAACCAGTGTTGATATGTTGGTCTTTTGTCAGATTTCCTTCATTTTTATCTTACGTCCCTTCTCTATTCTAGGATCCTGTCCAGGATACTACATTACATTTAGATATCGCATGTTTTAGACTTCTCTTGGGTATGATGGTTTCATGGACTTCCCTTATTTTTGATGACCTTGATAGTTTTGAGGAGTAGTGGTCAGGTATTTTTTAGATGTCTCTCAATTGGAATTTACCTGATGTTGTTTTAATAATTAGACTGGGGTTATACATTTTTGGAAGTAAGACCTCAGAGGTAAAGTGCCATTCTCATCACACCCTATGAAGGGCATGTAGTATCAACATGACTTAACCACTGTTAATGTTGACCTTATCACCTGGCTAAAGTAGTGTTTCCCAGGTTTCTCCATTGTAAAGTTACTCCTACTCCCCCTTTTTCTTACTGTACTCATTGCAAGGAAGTCACTGTCTGTAGCCAACACTTAGGGGGTGGGAGTTAGGCTCCACATCCCTGAGGGTAGAGCATCTATATAAATTATTTGAAATTCCTCTGCATGTTAGAATAGTCTTTTCCCTTCTTGTTTATTTATTCAATCATTTATTTATATCAGTATTGACCCCTGGATATTTATTTTATACTTTGGGTCATAATCCAATATTTTTATATATTTTGTTCTGTATTTCTTTTGTAGCACTTATTTTAGAGATGCTGTGTCACAAAGACCCAGAATGTTCCAGTTGTCTTTCTTCTAATCTAAGCCTAGATCCCAAAGCAGATAAAATTGATGTAGTGAAAAAATGCTCTCCTACTTGTACACAAGTCACAGGCTTTTATTAAAATAAATGCAGTCAGCATTCTCTGTTAGCAGTGAAAACCGTTCCATGGAAAATACAGTGCCTGTGGAGCTTACGATCCATTCACTTACGGTAATGCCATTTCCCCTGAATTAGGTCTGTTGAGATGAATTTATGTTGTAGTTAACCTGAGCTGCTATAGAACTTGAGCTATTAAAATGCTTCTTACTGTACTGATTATCATTTGACTCATATCCCTGTCAAGCAATATATGTAGGGAAATGTGTTTTCTTTAATTTTGAAATGACTTTATAGCAGAGAATTATATTTAGAGTATATAGAGCTTCTTCAGCAGGTTTATAAAAAAACAATCTTCAAAAGATTTAGATACTAACTGAATATTTCTTTTGAAAATAGATTTGTTGCTTTCATTCTCGAATGAATTTCTCTATCTGTGGTCCTCATGGACTTAGACTGTATACCTTCAATCATATAAAGTACTAGAATTGTTCGAAACAAAGACTCACGACAAGTCATTAACCTTGGGAAGGTTAAACAGAACAATGTAGAGCAGCAGCAGAAGAACAACTTAAATGTGAATGTTTCTTAAATTTCATCATTCAGTGTGAGGATTTCTATAGGTTGCCGGTATAAGTCATTTATCAAATTGCTCAGCAAGATATCTTAAAAATTGAGAATTAATTTGAAATTAATCAAGCACTTTTAAAGAAACTGTCATTTTTTTCTCCTTTAATCTGTTAATGTAATAATTTGCATCAGTAGATTTCCAATCTAAATTTTTTATGTTGACCGTTCTTGTATTCCTGTGGAAAAATGTTAATTGGTTCATAGGAAATATAAATTATTTGTTCCTTGAGGACGTGGCAATGCTTTCTTTTAAAACCATCTTGGGCCACCATCCTTACTATAGGACAGATCTTTTAATACTTAAAAACATTTCTTCTATGTTTATTGATCTATGTAGTTTAATGTCTTCTTGAGTTAATTTTGTTAATTTATATTTTCCTAGGTGGTCACTTGTTTTATCTAGATTTTCAGATTTATTGGTATAAAGTTGTACTGTGTTATCCTGAAATAAAAAATTATATTCTTTATATACATCTTATATTATCTTTCTTGATCCTGTCTTAATGTTGTTATTTGTGTTTTCTTTTTATTTAAACTTGGCAAAGTTTGTCTATTTTACTGGTCTTCTCTAGTAACCAGTTTTGAATTTACTTGATTTATTGATTTCTACTATTTTTTTTAGTAAATAAGATAAGACACCAAATAACCATTTAAATAACTTAATCGTTTGTGGGAAAATTTTTGACTGGTAATGTACTGGTGATGGAAAAAAAATTCAAACAAGTCCTGCTTCCCCTCCCCCTGACAAACATAAAAGTTTCACGTTACTTAGATTTCTCAATTCTCTTTTTTTAGTAGGAGAAAAACTTTACTCTATAGTGGTATTCACAGCTTTGCAGACTTTCAAGGTCTTCAGATATATCCCATGAGAATGCCAGTGGTGTTTTGTCTTTAACAAACTGGCTTTGATGGAACTGCAAGGATCCCATGTGTAAGAGATGACTGCTGCTTTAGTTATTACTATCAGCTTCTCCATAATGTGTAAAATTATAAGATGATAAGGAGAATATATAATGGGCAGGGGAGAAGCCCGTGTGGGTAAACCAACTTATATAGCAAAATAGGTAAATGATTTTGCAGTTAAATTATGTATCCATTATTGAGTCTGCACCTAAAATGCACAGAAGACTGGCTTCTTAGTAATATTTGAAAATAGCTGTATCAGTTCTTTACTGCCT
The DNA here is from genome assembly GCF_024610735.1 of Ursus americanus. Classification (NCBI taxonomy): domain Eukaryota; kingdom Metazoa; phylum Chordata; class Mammalia; order Carnivora; family Ursidae; genus Ursus; species Ursus americanus. The sequence continues at coordinate 32,166,858 of NC_142127.1, read as the reverse complement.
CTGGGGCCCTTTTATGACCATCTCTGCAGAAAAACTTCAATAATGAGGGAGAAAATAAAAATATTTGCATTTGGAATTAAGTTTTGCCATCACTTTCTGTTTCCCTTCTTTATTTTTACTGATATGCATTTGTGCAAACATGAAAGCTGTTGATTAGAACAATAATTTTGTGGCCCACAGGACATATGCCAAATCAGCCTCTTGTCTGGAAGCTGGACATTTATCTTTCCAAGCCAGGCTAACACCTAATTGTCTCCACATTGTGAGAAGTGTAAAGGCCATCACGACAATGGGGCAGAAAGTTTAGCCAGTTCGATTTATTTAACACCTCATAACGCTCTGGAGTTTTTCTTCACTGCCCAGGCTTGTAAAATTTATTATGAACCTTTAATCCCTCCCCCCGCTTTCCTGAGAGTTGTAAAGTGAATAAAAAACAACAACAGAGTCCATAAAAGCGTTTCCACCGCAGCCGCACATGTTGCCTTGCATGTGCTCAGACTGCAGGCTTGTCAGTGCCTTAAAAAATTTGTTCCAAATGTGTTAGTCATTTTAGACAGTCTTGTCTAGATTCTGGCTTTCTTGTGTGAAAGAGATGTTAACAGCAAGTCGATGTTTGTGTGGATTATATTCCTCATTCTGTCTTTGCTTTTTAAATATTTCTGTTATATGGATAATATAGTCACACAATAAAAACCCCAAATATTATTACTTTTACCATAAAGACAGTACATAGTGGAAAAAAATTCAAGTATTGCAGAAAAGACTAAACTAAAAGGTAAAATTCCCTGGTTTTCATCTCTGTGTTTGCTCCAAGATACTTTTTTGTCTTTTTCAAGTGTGAGACATGAATTTTGACCAAGAGTGTCACTGATTACTTCAACAGGTTGGACTATATTTACAAAAACCAAAGTAATTAGTCATCAGTAGCCAGATTCTAATGGCAGAACAACAGCCAAGAAATAAGGAGGGCACGTATTGCATGGTGCACTGGGTGTTATACGCAACTAATGAATCATCGAACTTTACATCAAAACCCAGGGATGTACTGTATGGTGACTAACGTAATGTAATAAAAAAACATAAAAAAAAGAAATAAAACAAAATAAAAACCAGGAAAATTCCTAGAATGTTGAATTACTAGGTGTCATTTCCAAAGGCAAAAAAATGATGACTGACTTCTCCTTCTATCCTAGTAAAGAATTAATAGTGCATATTATTACCCTAAAGGGGGAAGACCCTTGCTTGTGAGTGACATTGCGCCGTTTGATTTATCATTCAATGGACAAAAGGCGTAAACCAGAACAATCCTGGATGAACCAGGGCATGTGGTCATCCCACGTATGTTCAGTCTATTCGTTTTAGCATTGATTATGTACTGCTTTATATGTGAAATCTTGTTCTACATTTTAACTTACCAGCAAGTAGGCTAATAAGCATCCCACCGAATGACTAGTAAGAATTGATATGTATTGATACAAATTGAATGATTAGTAAGAAATAATAGTAAGAATTCAATGTGGTTTTTTTTTCTTTCCTGATTGATTGACAAAGACCTTAATCACTTTTAAGATTTTTCTCCTTCTGTCTCCAGACCATCAGTCTCTTACCTGTGATTCTGTGGGTTGTTGGGTTTTTCAGTCTTCTTTCAAAGCTTCTGAAATTGCATTGAGACACACATAGGAGACCTCTCTACCTGATTCAGGCAGGTCTGGATTGGCTTCTAATTCTGTGGCCCGGAATGTCTGGCAACCTGTACCACTGAATTAATGGTCTCACCATATTTTCAAAGTGGATGGTCCTATCCTGAGCTGCTATTTCTCTTGGGATAAAGTTATAGTCTCTAATGCTTGTTTGCTTGGCATTCCATCCCAAACACGTGGATAAAAAACCAGATTTAAAGTCAGGCAGGATAAGAGGGAACAATGATGACTATTGGAGGAAAAAAACCTAATTAAAAGCCTTTTTTTTTTTTTCATGGCAGAACTCTTTTTCACTGGAATTTTTTTACTTGCCTTATTAAGTTTGAAAATGATTCTGCACTTACTTTCCCATCCCCTTCAGAGTTGTATAACAAGAGTCTTAGCCTGCTAGAAAGACTGTTGGGGAGACAAATGCTTGGGAAAATAAATTACCATATAGCATTGTAAGAACAACAATAGACAGACTTATGATGATTCCTGGAGAGAGTGACAAGCTCTGTGAGTGTGGGAGTGGTGAATGGGGTGTGATGTCAGGGCAGGTGGATCCTGATCTGGGTATTGAGAGATGGATAAATCCACATGAAGCATAGGCATAAAAGGATCATGAAAGAATTGTATGAGTGTAAAAATCCCATGACTGAAACGTTGGGTGTTGGAACTACTGTTAAAATTGATTTGTGTGGCTGGTTACGTGTGGAGGTATGAAACTATGAGTGATCTCTTTATATACCACATGTTTGTGTAAAAATTGAACCAAATAGTATTTGAGTGACTATTTTAGTAACTATAACATTGTTTAGAAAGACATAAAAATAGTTCATATAATTAAAAATACATATGTACAAATATATGAAATATACATTTTTAATGTATGCCCACAATTAGGTTCTCTTTTTTCTAGATATCTGTTTTTTAAAAACTGTTTCAATCTCCATGGAGGTGCCATATTTTGCAACAAAGTAAGGTCTTTGAGGTGCCCCAAATTTATAAACCTTTGTCCAGAGATTATAACTTCCTTAGTGAACCATAAACCACATATGCTCAAGGAATTAAAGGTACTTATGGGGTTAAAGCATGCTTCAAACTCCCAAACAAGTTTGTAAGTACTTTTCCAGAGAACCACTTGCCTAAGAAAGATTATGCCAGCTCTCCACACAGCAGTGATTCGCACCACTGAACTCAGAATACCTGACGACTAGCTTTCCTCAAAACGGAGATTTGATCCTTTGTTTGTTCATGATGAGAATATATTGTTGGACTATGGTCCGGGGATACTGTGGGTTAGTAAATGAGGGAATTAAGGGTTTTAATTTTCCTGGTTAAGATTTATTACCATCTTTGATATTGCTATAACTAAATATAGGATGTCTTCCCATAATGGTTTGATTTTGGTTGGTTCTCAGTGATCTAGACCCACTGGTAGTTTGTGTAGAGGATTGACAGTTCTCCAACTTTGCTTGGTGCATGTCACGACTCTGGTCCGTGGCAGGAAGTGACTCTGATCATCTTGGAGTGGGCTTATTCCCTTAGGTCAGTTTTTTTTAGCTTTACTGCCGAGAATGACTTTTTTCTCAAAACTCTATAAGGCTCTTTCCGTTCTTCAGCCCTTTTCTTAGGGGAGAAAGAAGAGATGTAGTATAGCACCACCCTGTGGGAATTGATATCGGGGAGACCAGTGCAACAACATGCTGATAATTCTGTCTACTACTGTTGTCAGTAATAAAGTCCTTGATCTCTGACCTAGGAGTTTCATGTCTTCTGCCAGCACCCATGAAACTGTGGCAGGCTAAAATGTTAGTTTGCAAGATGGGTAAAATCTGACTATTTACAGTTTTGACATTTCTTTTTTGAGACTCTGTGGTCTAATTTCTTCGCCCACCCGTTAAATATGGATGTTTCCCAAAGTTCTGCCTCTGGCTCACTGCTTTTCTCTTTGCTCATCCTTTCCCTGGGTGATTTTATTTAGTCTTGTGCATGGTTCTAAATGATAGAGGATGCCTTCCAAATCTGCATTTTTAGCCTCAAACCCTCATTTGAGCTCTGGACTCATATATCCAAGTCTGATACTCAGGGCACCTCAAACTTAACATGTCTCATACTAACTACTTGTACCTGCCTGTGTCCTTACCTCCTTTAGGATCTTTACCTCAATTGGTGGTATAATCGTTTACCTGAACACTGAAGTGATGGTCCTTGACTCCTATCCTCCTATGAAACCCCCACATTTTAGTCCCTAGTACCACTGATTTTCCTTCTTAAATCATTTTCACTTCCAGCTTTATTATCACTACTCCAGTTTGAGCCCCCACTGTTTGGTTCTCAGTCAAAATAGTGTATTAGTCAGTGTTCTCCAGAGAAGTAGAATTTTATATACATAAAGTATATCTATATCTATATATCTCCAATAGAAGATAGATAGATGGATAGCTAGCTAGCTAGATTTATTATAAAGAATTGGCTTATGTCATTATAGAGGCTGTTAAGCCCAACATCTGGTGGTGAGGGAGACCTAGGAAGAGCCAATATTTTAGTTCAAAGGCCATCAGGCAGGATGGAGCAATGTTATAGATGAAGTTCAAAGGCAGTCGGCTAGAGAATTCTCTCCTGCTTGAGGAAGGTTTGGCCTTTTTATTCTATTCAGGCCTTCAACTGACTGGATGAAGCCTGTACACAATATGGAAGTAATCTGCTTTACTCAAGTCCACCCACTTAAATGTTAATTTTACCCCCAAATACCCACATAGAAACACCCAGCATACTGTTTGATCAACTATCTGGGCATCTTATGGCACAGTCAAGTTGACATATAAAATCAGCCATCACAGATAGCCTCCCAAGTGGTCTCCCTGTTTTCACTTTTGTTCCTTTCAGATTTGTCCTCCAAAGGCATCTATCCAAAAGACAAATCAGATCACATGGCTCTTCCACTTAAAACTGTTGAGTGATTCCGTATTACCTGCTAAACTCAGCTAACATGTAAAGAGCTAGACTCTTGCTTTGCCCATATCGCTGCATATTAATTTCTTGCCACCCCCCATCTGACATACTGTGCTTTGTTGTGACATTTAGTGTTATAATTCCTTGGACACATAAAGCCAAGACTTCTGCTCTTCTAAGTGGAATTCTTTCCTGCTCCCCGGGCACTTGGCTAATTTCCACTGTTCACTAACTCAAAGGTAACTCAAGGGTAAAACTGAGGAAGATTCCTGGCTTTCTCTGATTCCCCAGGGCCCTCTCTTCTGTGCATAATATGCTGTCCATGTTTTTACCATAGGTTTACTATGTTATATTTTATTTTATTTTATTTTATTTATTTTTTTTTAAAGATTTTTATTTATTTATTTGACAGAGATAGAGACAGCCAGCGAGAGAGGGAACACAAGTAGGGGGAGTGGGAGAGGAAGAAGCAGGCTCATAGAGGAGGAGCCTGACGTGGGGCTCGATCCCGGAACGCCGGGATCACGCCCTGAGCCGAAGGCAGACGCTTTAACCGCTGTGCCACCCAGGCGCCCCTACTATGTTATATTTTAAATAACTGTCAGTCTAAACATGGGACTGACAAACCAACCTCTTTTATAAGGGAAGAGACTATGTCTTATTTATCTTTGTAACCTCAGTGTCTGAATAGTGTCTGACATAGTGTTGCTCAATAAACGTTGACTGATCCACTGACTGATTTGAAGTCCATAAAAGCTCTGTATTGGAGTGGAATGGAGAAAATAAAGGAAGAGAAAACAGAGATCTGCTCTAGTGAAAACAAAAACTAAAACAAAAGTTAAAGGCACTATAAAGTTTTAGATTTTTTGGGGAAAATAACTTTAAACAACTTTTAACAAGTCAAGAATTTTTTTTTTTAATTTTATTTATTTGACAGAGAGAGACACAGCAAGAGAGGGAACACAAGCAGAGGGAGAGGGAGAAGCAGGCTTCCTGCTGATCAGGGAGCCCAACGCGGGGCTCGATCCCAGGACCCTGACCTGAGCCGAAGGCAGACGCCTAACGACTGAGCCACCCAGGCACCCCAAAAATTCAAGAACTTTTTGTTGAGCATTAAGAATACCTGTAAGGCAGTGCCTGACTGGCTCGGTTGGTGGAGCATTTGAGTTTTGATCTTGGGGTTGTGAGTTCAAGCCCCACGTTGGGTATAGAGATTACTTAAAAATAAAATCTTAAAAAAAAAAAAGAATACCTGTTGGACCAGAGGCTGTGTGTAACTTTCTTCATCATGATCACAAGGCCATTTCCTTCTCTGCTAGACATCCGCAGAGGGTTGGGGTTGTAGTGCAGGGATATGCCTGAGAACTCAGGATGGGAATAAGTGATAGTTGTCATACTAGTAGGTAAGATCAGCTGACAGTTCAAAAAATTATTATTAATCATTATTGTTATTTTTGAAAGATTTCAAATGCCTGAGAACACTATAATTAGTGGGTTTTTTTTTTTTTTTTTTTGGTGGCTTGCACTTAATACAGAGGCATTTTTGCTGCAAGGCACTATTTAGTCCATACACCATATTCTTGGGCACCTGAAACCATGGCAACCATGATTTCTGATCATTTGTAGGCAATTTAATTTGGCTTAAACTTTTAGAGGCATTATTTTGCCAGTTATTTCTGGAAATGATTTAAAAAACACTCAAAATGCATCAATTTTTATTTTATTTTTTTCTGAACCATTAGCATTATATATATATGTATATATATATATATATACACATATATATATATGTACATTAAGATTCTAGAGGTAGAAAGTGATTTATAGTCATAAGGTTATCCATTTGCATATGGACCATTTACTTAGTCTTTGAAATAGGGCTCAAAGAATTCAGTGTAGGGCAGAGACGGGTATTATATTTTATTTTATTTTTAAAAAAGATTTTTTATTTGTTTTAGAGACAGAGAGAGCATGAGCAGGAAGGGTAGAGGGAGAGGGAGAAAGAATCTCAAGCAGACACAGCACTGAGCTCAAATCCCAATGCTGGGCTCAATCTCATGATCCTGAGATCATGACCTGAGCTGAAACCTAGAATTGGCCACTTAACCGACTGCGCGACTCAGGCATCCTGACAGGTATCATCTTTTAAAAGAAGTCATAATACCCCTTTTTTCATTTTCCTCTAAGTTAACACCATGAGGAATACTTTTTTTTTTTTTAAGATTTTATTTATTTATTTGAGAGAGAGTGAATGAGTGTGAGTGGGAGAAGGGGCAGAGGGAGAAGGAGAAACAGGCTCCCTGCTGAGCAAGGAGCCTGGTGTGGGGCTTAATCGCAGGACCTCGGGATTATGACCTGAACCGAAGGCAGTCACTTTACTGCCTGAGCCACCCAGTTGCCCCTCAAGTACTTTTAAATCCTGAAATGCAAACTGAGATAAACAAAGACAGTTACTGATGGTTTCACATGTGTGTTGGAAAGTAGGATGGTACCATTATTTTTTAAAGCTTTTAACTACAGGAAAAAAATATGTCCAATTTCTAACAAAAATCTTTTTTTTTTTTTTTATCCACTATCACTGTAGCTTTTCTGTATACATTAGCTGAATCATCTATAGGTTGTGAAGATCGGTGTCACAAAATAACAGGCTGGGTTTCAATCCTAAAAGCTCAAGAGGAACTAATGTCCTTCACAGGCTTCTCACAGTTGGAATTTAGAAGCTTCCGTTCAGAATGACTCAAGATAAATTCCCCACATTTGTCAAAACTTGTGATTATATAAGGAAATTTTTCTTCTATCCAACTTGAGAAAAACAGTTTTGTTTTCTCATAGTCAGTGGGTGGGGGGGGTGCTAGTACTTCTTGTTGATAAAATATTTATAAGGCAATATTTTCAAAATTATACAATCGAGATGATAAACACATTTATATGAAATTTAATGAGGCCAAGTGGGAGTGTAGTTAAATATCTTCTTAGAAATCTTGGCAAGTTACAATGGAGATGAAGATTCTAAGTCATTTTAAAATAGGATTCAATAATTTGTTCTTTCAACCCTTTTGTAATTGTAGTGGGGAGTCATACAAAAAGTATAAATATTAAGATTCCTTATGCTGATATTTGTTTGGCTTGTCAGTGTCTCTAGAGCTTCTTTTTCTTTGTTCAGACCACACACTTGGCTAAATGTTATCATTTGCATTTTGATAATACACTGGGTTTGTTAGTGGCAGAAATATCTTTATAAATAAATTAGAAGAAATTTTAAGATGTTTCATCTCTGTATGTAAACATCTATTGGCACAAAGAGCCCCATGTCATCAACAGAACTTTCATACTATGGTAGAGTTTTGTAATATTCAGTAAGGAAACATTAGTAATTGGGCAAAGAGTGCAAGGAGTCTTGGTCTGAGAAGACAATCCTCCATGGGGCTGATGCCCTTCTAAGGAACTTCTATTAAGAACTGAGGTGGGTTTTTGTTTTTGTTTTTGTTTTTGTTTTTGTTTTTGTTTTTTAATTTCCAGGTCATTCTCTACATTGTAAGAGAAACCCATACCTTAAATATAAAATTGGCTGGTATAAGTTATTTTAAAAAGTTCATTTTGATTTTTGTTTTTTTAAAAGATTTTATTTATTTATTTGACAGAGAGAGAGGCAGTGAGAGAGGGAACACAAGCAGGGGGAGTGGGAATGGGAGAAGCAGGTTTCTCGCTGAGCGGGGAGCCCGATGTGGGACTCAATCCCAGAACGCTGGGATCATGACCTGAGCCAATGGCAGACGCTTAACGACTGAGCCACCTAGGAGCCCCTCGTTTTGATTTTTGAAGCAAGATTGTGTGATAGACTTTTAGTCTTGCTTATTTATTTATTTATTTTAAAAAATTTATTCATTTATTTATTTTTGATGGGGGGTGTTGGGGAGAGAGTGCACGTGCGAGCCAGGAGAGGAAGAGGGAGAGAGAATCCCAAGCAGACTCCACACTGAGCGTGGAGCCTGATGCGGTGCTCACTGACATGACTCTGAGATCATGACCTAAGCCAAAATCAAGAGTCGGATGCTCAACCAACTGAGCGACCCAGGCACCCCTGGTCCTGCATTTTAAAAGCTCCCCCCACTTCCCACCTTTTAAGAAACTTCAGCTTCTGTCTGCCCGACCATCCCTAATGTCCTTAAGGGAGTTGGTTTTCCTGAGTGTGTCTAGGATGCCCCCTTTTTACCTGGCCATCCTCATAAGTCACACTAAACTCAGGTGCCTTATGGCAAGGGTAGCTTGATGTTCTCTTTCTGAGCGTCATTGGACAGTAGGATGCATACTTGACCAGTGCTGCTGTGTAGCATCTCTTGGGTCCTGCTGATGGAAAGACTTCCTTTTGGCTGGACTGATGATTAAAAATTCAGTATCCTGAGGCTGCCATGCCAAGCCTTGACTTCTCATCTGACTTCTCAACCATCATTACGTACTGCCTGGAGTGCTGAGAAAGATTTATCTCCACCCTTTGGCTAGAGGTACTCCCTTTCTTTCCCATTGGATTTGAGAAGTTGAAAACAGGCATCAAACACCACTTGTCCTTTTATTGTGTTCTGTAAGTCTGTGTTCTTGTGTAAAGGTAAAAAAGAAGCTGCTCTTGGTCTTACCTAGGACCTAGAAAATTCATCTGAAGTCAGGCTCATTCTCTCTGCCTGATAGGGTCATTGTGATCTCATTCCATTCATTATCTAATTTCTCAGTCCTCTTCTTAATGGATCAGGTCTCTTCCTTCTGATTTCTGTGGATAGATGACGTCAGAAGTTACACAAATGATTACAAAGTAGGTAGGAAAAAAACAAAGCTCTATTTCTTTAATAGAAGTTCCATTTTAAGCCACTATTCTCACTTGGCAGTGGAAAATAATCTTGTCACCTTTATGTATTCTAGTCAACTGCATTTTAAATGTTTCTTTTGTGTAAATATTCAGTCAGATTTTGCATATTATTATCTCAGCTACTCCCAGCTCTGCCTCCCAGTCTTCTCTTTTCCCTACTCATGGTCCTGCTTCTGTTTCACTGGGTTCAAGGTTCTATTAGCTGGCAGTGGAAGGAAGAGAGGGAGTTTACTTATGTGGATAGTATATGGTGTGACAGCACAAAGACTGGTCCACTCCCTTAGTCTCATTTCTTGCCCAGATACCAATGCAGTCCAGCTATTGATGTCCATAGTTGAGTCTCTAGACATGGAGGATGTCCAACATTGGCTCCTGTGTGTGTCATGGTAGATGATCTTCTGTGTCCAACTGGTGCCTTTTATAACATAATGCAGGGGATCCCCTCCCCTCTTTTCAAGTTTTTGCTGATGTGGTTGTCTTCATCCCCCCCCCCCTTTTTAAGAGAAGTATGTCTTCTTTTCTTGTTTCACAGATAAAGTTGGATGAATTGGTGATTAGTCAGGGAGACCAAATCCCATATCCTTGTCCCAACTCCTCCAACTCTTCGTTTATTTCATTCATCCTGGCTGGGGCTGTGGCAGCAGGAGGTGTAAGAGTGGTGGCCGCAGCCACGGGGACAGCAGCCACAAAGGCAGATGGATCAATCAAGAAGGCCTGGATCTTTGCATCAAGTAGGAAGGTGTCATCAGCCTCTGCAGAGACAAAGCCAGTACCCACTTTTATCCATTAATGATAGAAAGGGGCACTGATGCAACAGTTGGGTAACCTGTCTGCAGACATACACTGACTACATTGCGGACACCTTCCAGGAAGTGAGAATGCAGTTTCCTCTGTGATGTCAGGCACTTCAGGGTTGTAGATGCTGCCATTGTCAAACATGTGCTGGATAGTCGGCCCCAAGGAGATGTTCAGCATGTTCAGCAGTGTGGTTTGTTGGCTCCCACTTTGTCTCTAGTCTTAATCAGCTGCATATCACTCAGGATTTCACTGGTGCCCCTGAAGATTTTAGTGGTGATGCCTAAAGCCCGGAAGATGGAAGTCTTCTCAGACCCCAAACCAGTGTGCTGGGCTGGCACAGTAACCTCACATTGAGCTATAGCTCCAGCTGGCACCTTATAGGCCAGCAGCATGTCCCTGATCTAAGTGAGGTCCTCCTTGGTGAACACAAAGCCCACATTCTGCCAGGTGGGAAGCGACAGTTTCTCCAGAGCTCGGTTGTTCTCCAAATGCCCTTGGGTGGCCTTTGCGCATCATGGTGTTCTTGGCCATTAGCATAACAACCTTCCCTGGGGAGGGACATGAAAATATGCTGCATCTGCTTGGAACCTACATTGTGTAATCCCACAGTGAAGCATTTTGGATAATCATTCAAAAGTTGGATGATCCGAAGGACGTAGTTGGACTTCCAGCCTGCCCTGTCTTCCCTGAGCATCATGGTGGTGTGTCAGGGATTGCCACGTAGGGTTTAAAGACAATGTCACTCTCATGAGGATGCTTGGAGAGACCTCCTCATTCTTTTGGCTGGCCTCTTTTGGGGCTAGCAAGCTGAATCATCTTACCAGATACTTGCAAGTATCTATTCTAAGTTCACAAAAAACCTAGAAATCCCCGCTCCCTCAGACTTGCTGTTTAGGATACCAGAGGTGATGTTTACTTGTTCCTTTTCCTCTCTGCTGACCCTTTTCTCAGGCCTGCCTGGCATCCTCCTAGATATGCTGCTAACCACAGAAGTGGTTGGCAATCCCCTCCACCCAAAATCACCCTTACACTTCTGGGGAGATGCTCTTAGGCACCCAACCTCCCCTTGGGATTACAGTAGGAAGTGAGGAGTGGGATGTCCCAAATATGGCTTTTACTTTTTTTCTTTAGTATGATTTCCCAACTTGTTGTGTATTTTGTCCTCTGGAAGAGAAGGATAGGAACATAGAATAAATCTTCATGTCCTCTCCTGACTGTTTTTATCTTGCAACTAGCTGGATGTGCACTGAGCAGTTTGTAACCTGAGTCTGTGTGAGTGTGTGTGTGCGTGCGTGTGTGTGTGTGTGTGTTTGTGTGCGTGTGTGTGTGTGTGTGTTTGTGTGCGTGTGTGCGTGCGTTTGTGTGTGTTGGGTGTTTGTTGTTAAGGGGAGGAGGGAAGCTGAAATCATCACTCTACGTTTCAAATTGCAGATTGATAGGAATGACCCATTAGGGAGAGAAGATTTGATGTAAGAGAGGGGAGAGCATGGCTGGAGTGATTCCTTAAACAGGAAGAAGGGATGGTAGCTAGTGCTCTGTTGGTCTGCTGGCCCGGACCTTTTGCCTTTTGCCTTTCAGTTGAAAGTTTCCTGCCTTGATCACTCTTGCCTGATTATTGCTTTTGGTGTTCTGAATAATGCAGCAGAGTGCTTAAGTTAAGGATCAGAGAAGAAATCAGAACTTTTGACAGGTCCAGATTTTGGGCTTCCTAGATTTTTCACAATAGGTTTGTATTGTGAGTTTAAAGTAGCAATATTTAATCAGGAGAAAGCAATAAAAGCTTACAGATAATCATGGTTAGGTTTGTAGATTGATTTGTTTTCCTGAACAAAAATGCAAACTTCTCCCATAATGGTAATTGTTAGTGTTGGAGTTGGGAAAGCCATTGGTGCATGGACTCAGGATAAGTATAGAGGACTAGAGGGTCAACATCAGAACAAGGTAGAGAGTGTCTTATTGAAAATTACATTATTTTTATGTCCAGTGAGTCGTTGTAACATCACATTGAAGGATAATATCACAACTCTCTGAACCTGTAAATTTATGCAGCAGTCTTTCCTGTCTGGGATGAACATGTGCATCTGTGCTTTGCTTTCCAGAATGAATGAAAATTATGCTTGTTTTACAACTGCATAAAGCTTAACATAATTGAATGCAGGTAATTGCTTTAAAATACTGTTCTACAAAAATGATATCATTCTAAGCTCAGAAAGAAAGGGGTAGGAAATCTCCTTAGGCTTCTGTTGCTGAATACACAGAGTCCTTAATAGACTATTTAGACCTATCAAGAGTCAGAAGTGCGTTTCTTTTAACGGAGGGATATGACAGACCATCAGGGCTGGCATCAGAGTGTTAGGAAGACACATCTGGGAACACCCAATAAAAAAAATGGCAATGTTAGGAGATCTAGCAAGAGACAAAGATGTCCAAGTGGAATGAAAGAGAATGTAGGCAGGAAGCTCTGGTGGGGTTGGAAGTTGAAGACCAGAGGGGAGGGTGGAACAGAGGTATAGGGTGATACCAAAAAGGGGCCAGGTGTCCAGTGGGGAAGGCAAGCATGACAGGTTTCACAGGTGGAAACAAAATGTTAGCTAGAAGCCTGTAGAGAGGTTAGAAGTAAAGTGGTCAGAATCCAGGGAAGAAATTCACTAACACTTATGGGGCATGAGAAGCAACAAATAACATGAGCTCAAAATGGGATTCCAAGCTCAAAACATTCTAAGACAGAGACCAGTTATGATCTTGGTGTGATGGAGATAAATAGGTTAATGTGACTAAAGTGAGTAATGTGGTCAAGTTATTCTAACGCTCGGCTCTCTAGAATATTTCACACATACACACAGAGGGAGGACTGAAAAATTAAAGAACAGAATGTTCACAAAATCTCTTAGGAGTGGAAGGAAAATATGAGTGATTTCATTTTCTTTTTGCCTCTGTATGCTTTCTAAATTGTCTTAAATGAATGTGTTATTTAAAAAAATAATAATATAAAAATTTAAAAAATTGACCCAAATGAAGTGCAGTATATTTGCAGAGTTTGAGAATTTGTTTTTTTGTTCAGTGACTGGTGACTGATTCTGCCTAGAAGGGGCACAGACGTAAAACTAAATTATTGGAGGACACAATAAATTCTCTTGGAATTCTGTAAATTTCCATATTCAGTCTGTTTGCCTTTTATCATCTAGTGGAAATTTCTTAACGGACTGGTAGAACAGGCACTTTGTTCCAAAACAGTCATTTAGGTTGGGTCTATCTGGGACAAGATGAAATAAGAGTTGGAAATTATTGAACTGAGGTGATTAATTGGAAGGATTCAAGCTGCATAAATTAAGATTGGACCCCAATCCCTGTACTCAGCTGGATATTTTTTATTGGCCGATTGAGCCCATAATGGGATAATGGAATAAGAAGAATGTTGAGCTTTGTTTTTTAGCTCATTTTGCAAATGAGAAAAGCCTTAGGCAAAATTCCTTTTGTTCTTAATGCCAAAATATTTCACCATTAACCCAACATAAAATGTATTAGATAATAATTTTTAAAAAACACTGGACCAATAAACCTCGTAATTTTTTTTTAAACCTTGTAAAATTTAAAAATGTTTCCTATACCAAATATTTTCATTAACCCCAATGATATAAGTAGAGCCAAAGATATTAATAATGAAAAGATAAACAAAACCTTCTCAGTTAAAGCTTTTATTCATACTTTAGGAATTGGGTTATAAGAAAATAAATATTTGGTTACATGAATGAAATTGACTATTCAAATGTATTACACACACATGTACGTGACTAATTACAATTCTTTGGTCCAGTTGGAAAGTCAGTTTGAATAGCAGTCATGATTTTAACCTGTTCTTGTTCATGTGCTTCCTCTGAATTTTGGAAAGGCAGAGTTGCATTAGGACAATAATTGGATGGTTTGGCCATAGACTTGGATGTGAGTTAACTCACATGCTGTGTCTTTAATTAATGCAAGGCCAGTTGTATTTAGCAAGGGATAACAAATGGGCCATTGTCGTGTTCAGTAGGTTCATACCACCCTTAACCATGGGTTGGGTGGATAAAGATCACAAAGGAGCCCCTAACGAACATAATGATGCTAAATTGACCCTAAATGTGCCATTCCCCACATAAGCACCAATTGAGGTTGTAATATGGAATTTATCAGGACTCTGCTAATTACAAATCCTTTCCAGTCTTTGCTAGAGTGAAATAATGAACCTCGTTTAATATTGTCATTAACATGCTGTGAGCCCAGTGATTACTCTCAGTGTGACCCCTAGGTGGGCGGTGGACATCCATGTTTTTTGATTCAGTTATTTGCTCTGTCATGAAGGCTTTGGGTGAACTTACTCAGGCTGAACAGAATTTAGTTGTTAGGAGGACAGGTCTGGGATGATTAGGCCTAAGCAGCCTTTCATTTATGTTTTCCCATCTTTTATGTTCCACTTAACAGATACAACTCCTGATGACTCCAGCCCAGAAGTACAGATGTGCCATTTTTTCCTAGTTGGTCCTACCGTTTATCCTCTCCTGTATATTCCCACAGGCTTTCTTGCTTCTAGGTGGTAGTTGTGAGACTGCTGTAGTCACTCCTCTCTTTTACGGGTGTGTGTGGGGACACTGTCAGCAACCATTGCCCACTGCAGCCTTGGCTCCCCTGTAGCTCTGTCGCTGACATGTAGGTACTGGTGCATTGACTGGGCATGGTCGCTGAGCCTGCATAGAACTTGAGGCATTAGAATGGCTTCACTAAACTTCCATTCCAAAGTGGGGTGTCCTTTCCTTTTCTTTTTCTTTGCAAGGGGTTAAGCTGCTCAAACCCAGGGTCCAGGCTACATGGAATCCCATAGAAGCCCTGGGCCCTTTCTGTGTGATCTTTTATTTTTTGTTCTAAGCAATTGGTAGAATCTAAACAAGTTTGTCTTCATGCTTTCCCCATGTCCTCCTGAATCTGTCCATTTAGGATCAACTCTCAGAGTCCCTAACCGGTGAATGCAGTTTGCAGAGAGCCCACAATAGCTTCTTGTGAGCTGCTGTGAGCTGGCACCAGCTCACCACTCTTTATGGGTATCTCACACTTTGTGTTGTGCTCCTAATTCCAATTAGAAAGGAAGTTAAAATTCAGGGGAGTCAACAGTAAAAAGCTGTATCTTGCTTAATGCAGTAGAAATGGCCCAGAAAGTTGCACCTGAATAGAATATTTATTAATCATCAGGGAGGTCATTATTTCAGAGAAAACTGTAGTGAAAAGCTTAGTAAAGCAAAGATTTCAAAAAAATATTTTTTTTACGAAATAAACTATGCCTCCTGATTTATCTGATTTATACAGTTGGAGTTTATGTTTCACATTTTCTTTAAAGTAATATATACCTATAAAACTAAAAAAAAAACTTTACAGTTTTATGGGGGGCTGGGACTTGAGCAGGGAGCTCTCAAGAGTCTTTCATTTTTTCAGTTGTCTCCTTTCCTTCACATGGAAAGATGACTGGTTTCTTTGGCAGCTTTTGACAGGCGCCTAGGAGTCACCTGCAAGGACAGGTTGTTTTCTGTGGAAGAATCTTGTGTTTCTGTTTTGTCATGTACTTCCTCCGTTTCTTTGAACAGAGGCATGAGGAAGTAGGAAAGCTGGATTTGGGAGCTGGTTCTTCTCTAGATGGCTGCATGATCTGAACAAATCGATGGCCTGAGTCTCCTTTTTTATTTATTTTTATTTTTTTATTTATTTGACAGACAGCCAGCGAGAGAGGGAACACAAGCAGGGGAAGTGGGAGATGAAGAAGCAGGCTCCCAGCGGAGGAGCCTGATGCGGGGCTCAATCCCAGGGACCTGGGATCACGCCCTGAGCCAAAGGCAGACGCTTAACGACTGAGCCACCCAGGCGCCCCTCCTTTTTTAAATCAGTAAAGTGAGAAGAGTCTGCCTAATGATTGCTAAATTTGTATCTGGTGGTGCAGTTTTAAAAAACAAAAATAAATGTGAGTGTCCATCTTTGAAACCACCACCAAATCATGAATTTCTCTATTCACATTCAAATGCTAACTGTGAAGGACACATGTATTGTGCATTTATGAAGGCAAAAAATGGCACAGAACTTCTGGGAAACTTACATATTTAATAGAGCTAAACGATTCATACCCAGTAGTAGCAAACTGTATTCTTGAGTAATGGTGGAATATATTTTCTCAGGTGATAGCTTAAATTCAGTTCTACTGGGGCTTAATTAAGGAGTGCTGTCTGTAGTCATGAGCAATTCTGTGGAATAAAATCACTGAAGAAATAGAAATGCTCCAGAAAGCAATGCTAGTCTTTGGCATTGGAAGAATAATCTGGTTTGTTAGTTTGGGTTCTTAATTTTGAAGGAGATTCAAGGCTCTTTTGAATGGACCAGGGGTGAATCCCAGTGGTGTTGGCCTGTTGGAAAGAGCCAGGGAAGTTGATTTTGTGTCTGGGCTGTTGGGCAAGTTCCCGAAACCAATTTTCTGCTGGAAACGGTGTGTATCCTTCTGGCAACAAGCTGCTTGAGCAATGAGCTGTCACATTTCAATGCAGAAACCTTTTGTTTGGCAATAAGATAATTTTAGTTCTTATTCTATTAGGAATCTATTTAGAAATTCAGCATAAATGCATTTGGAGTTTACTAACTTCTTCATGGGGGAGCTAAGGCCCAGAGCAAATCATGTGTATGTGTGTGTGTGTGTGTGTGTGTGTGTGTGTTTCTTCTTTCTCATCAACCCCTCCTTCCATATGCCATGTTTTGATACAGGAAAAGGAACACCAAGGGCAACCTTGAAAGGTGGTTCCCAAAGCACAGTATGTGCAGAGTGCAGGGAAGCACATCCATTCCTGCCCTACCGATGGAGGTCAGAGAATGATTTAGAAACTGAATCTGTGTGTATCCATTCCTGAGGTTTTGTTGGCATCTACTGGCTTTTGCACTAGATA
This sequence comes from Ursus americanus, assembly GCF_024610735.1. Lineage (NCBI taxonomy): Eukaryota > Metazoa > Chordata > Mammalia > Carnivora > Ursidae > Ursus > Ursus americanus. The sequence goes on along the minus strand of NC_142127.1, from coordinate 32,149,618 downwards.
AGCTTTATCAGCCTTCTCAGATTTAAACATCTAAGATACTAAGACAAAACTGGAAGTATTATAAGGGATGTGCTTGAATTAAAATTGCACAGAGGTCTACAAAGACAGACCATCCAATCCTCTTTATTTTTATCTTTGGTTTTTATAGTATAAAATATTGCCCATTTGTTCTTACATGTAACTAGAATGGCATTTAAGCATATTTTCCAGTATCATTTTGTGATACTTTATTTCTTATGCAAGGAAAAACAGACATGACAAAATTATATTGCTTTTAAGGTGGCTTAGATGCATGTCTTCTAACATTGAGCTTCGTGAGCAATGTAATCTGAACAGAATCATGGTGTCTTCCTTCCTTACCAAGAAATTCCTGTTCACTTACTTTATTTATGTACCAAGAGAGACCAAACTGCAGCTTTCCTTTACATTTCCTTATATTTTCTCTGTTCACCTAACCTTTCAACAACCCTTTTGAATTCAACAGAGCATGTAATTATTGCACCATATAGAAACAGTTGGGGGAAACAAATGGCATAGTGCAAAAGGTGTAATTTATGGTGGTAAGTCATCCGGAAAAAACGTGGAAAGAATGTTCAATTTATTTTAAATATCTTAATACCATTGCCTTTTTTTCTTTCAATTGTGCACATTAAACTCTTTGTGTGACACATGAAAAATTATTAAACACAAGCTTATATAAAAATCCAGCAGAAGTTGCTATAAAAATTAAAATGTTCCAATTTAAATGACAATAGGAAACCAGCAGGGTTTAAGGCATTTATTTTCTTGGTTCAAATATGTGAGTATAACTAGAGCCAAGACCTTTCATTTGTCAGGAGCTCAAATAATTTCTTATGTTCTTCAATCTCAGAGAGATAAAAGGTGCGATTCTGGCCTTATCGAGTTCCAGCATGAAGTAAGAGTGTGTGTGTGTGTGTGTGTGTGCATGCTCACACGCACGCATGTGCATATGTTTGTATGGTGGTAGAATGGAAGTACTACTGACATTTTGATGTTAATTTTACCTGAAAGTCTGATGTATAGAATATAAGACTGTAGCAATGTGAAAATAATGCACTCACAATCATATCACATGTATATTCATGTATATGTATGTGTGTACCTTATAAATTCATAGGTAGCATACTAACATTTAATTCGGGAGTTAGGACTTTCAAAATAAGCAGAAGTATAGTATATGGGGAAGCATTATTTTGAAGTGTCTACTTCATTTTTTAGGCTATTTGGCTTGTATTAAATCCCAGGGCTCTAGTATGGTTTTCTCCCATGTTTTAGCTCAGGTCCTCTCAACACTGGATTCAACAGAATCATCAAGGGAACTTAAAAAAAAAAAATTCCAACGCCAGGACTCCATCTCTGGAGATTCTCATGTAATTGTTCTGGGAGTGGGGCTGGGCATTGCTAATTTTTAAAAGCTCCCTTGATGAATCTAATGTGCAGTCAGGGTTGACAGCTACTGCTTTAGCCATGTGTTGACAAGCAGTCACGGGCAATATCTCACAACCACCACATGGTGATCTTGAGTTCCCAGGGATGTTTTCTGCCATGGTGACTGTGGAGACCTAGAACTGCTGAGGTCTGCAAAAGGGTGTCATCTCTTGGGGCGCCTGGGTGGCACAGCGGTTAAGCATCTGCCTTCGGCTCAGGGCGTGATCCCAGAGTTATGGGATCGAGCCCCACATCAGGCTCCTCCGCTATGAGCCTGCTTCTTCCTCTCCCACTCCCCCGGCTTGTGTTCCCTCTCTCGCTGGCTGTCTCTATCTCCGTCGAATAAATAAATAAAATCTTTAAAAAAAAAAGGGTGTCATCTCTAGTTGGGACTTGAGATCTCTAGTTTCAGGCAAAAAGAACCAGAAAGTCATCTCTAGTTGGGACTTGAGATCTCTAGTTTCAGGCAAAAAGAACCAGAAAGTCATCTCTAGTTGGGACTTGAGATCTCTAGTTTCAGGCAAAAAGAACCAGAAAGTCAATGCAATGGAAATGACTTAGGAAGAACTAGGCGTTAGGTGATGTGCACAAGATTATAAGCCGAGGTGGAGTCAGTTCTTGAGCCCAGATATTCTGGAGTGAGAGGTTTGAATGTGAGTCTCTGGAGTCAGACTGCAGTAATCAGTATGTTGGCTCCTACATTAACTGGCTGGTTGAGCGATGATGGGTATGTCATTTATTTATCAGTCTGGTAAAGACTTTGGAACTCTTCACTTTTGAGCCAGTGATGTTTGGGGAAGAAAAATATAGCACCAGTCTCAGTCTTATGTGGTGGGTCTTAGTTACTTAATCTCTTTTTGCCAAAGTTTTCATACCTATAAAACGAAGATAATTATTATTAGGCCTACTTTATAGGTTGGTTGGTTGAGAGGATTAAATGATGTAATAAATGTAAAATCACTTGTGACAGTACCTTACACATAATATCTCCACAATACTATTCTTTTTCTTATTACTATTTTAGTTATTTGACTGCATGTTCTATTCTCTTTCTATTATACTATGCCACTTACTCAGATTCTGTATATAAATCTCAATTTTAAGTTTTTTTTCTCATGACCTGGAATCTTTTACTCCTAAGTTAAGAGAACACTAAATCAGATACTTTTCCTTAACATTGAATCTGAATGATGGGTTATTTTTCTGTTTTCTTTAATAACGGTTCCTTGGATTGCTTTGGTTGCCTTTTCTCCTAAGCTAACTACAGATGTAGAAAATATGATTCATATTGCTTACTTTTTCTTATGTACTAGAAATTAAAGAGGCTAGGTGTAAATAGAATTAATATATAAGGGCTTTGAAAATATAACTCTTGCTGTAATAATATTAACTGTTATATGCTGCTTAGTGCATGCCAGGTATAATTTAAAGTGTTTTACATAAAATATTTTAAAAACTTTTTATTATGGAAAATTCCAAACACAAACAGGAGTACCTGTGGATGGAGAGTATATGAACCTCCACATACTTACATTTCATTTTTAACTGTTATTCTCTCGTAGCTAGTTTTGTTTTGTCCATAGCCCTTCAACCCCACTATCTTAATATCATTGTTCTCTAAGTAGTTCAGTATGCATCGTGAAAAGATAAAGGCTTTTTAAAAGATTCTCACAGTACCAATCACACACAGATGTGACCCTTATGAAAAACTTATGTGTTCAGAAATTTTTGTATCCCTATTTTACAGATGAAGAAATTGAGGCACAGAGACATTAGGTAACTTCCCCAAGGTCACATAGCTAGTAAGTAACAGGTGGAAGTTGAAACCAGGTGGTCTGGCTACATGGTCTGTGTTTTTAACCACTTTGATGTACGAGCCTCTCAAATGAAAATAATGCAATGTACAATAATTTCTTCTCAATGCATGTGAGGTTTCAATGTTCTTAATGTCTTAATTAGGTGGGTGTCCGATTGGGCATGAAGATCTGTGTTTTCTCTCTGCAGTTGCATGGACTTGATTTAGGTTTCAGACAGACTTAAATTTGAATTCTGGCTCCATCTCTTATTAGCCACATGACTTTGTGCCCATTATGTATCCTCTATAAGCTACAGTTTCTTTGTCTATTATATGATGGTATAACAATACCTACCTCATGAAGTGGTCGTGAGTTGAGGTATGCAGGATGCTTTGTGCTGTGCCTGGCACATATGGGTACTTACACACTATAATAATATAGGTACATAAATTAGGTGCTTAAGTATCTCTAGGAAGACAGATGTGTATTTCCAAATGTTTGTAGTATTTAAATATTTAAATGCTAACATTCAGAAGTGGTTTGTTTTGTTTTTTTTAGAGAGAGAGAGCATGCACGCATGGTTGGGGGGAGGCAGAGGGAGAGGGAATCTTACACAGGCTCCATGCTCTGTGAAGAACCTGACGTGGGGCTCAATCTCACGACCCTGAGATCATGACCGAGTTGAAAGTTGGATGCTTAACTGATTGAGCCACCCAGGCACCCCCCCCCCGAGCCTTTGAAAGGACATAGTGTACTTGATTAGATTGATTCTCTTGACTTAATTGGTTAGGCAGTGGTCCTTTAAATGGTCAAGAAGTGCCTTGATGAAGACTTAGTGCAGTTGATTTAGAAATGCCTCCTCATTTACAGCTGGGAAGCTGCCGCCTTGTTAAAGCAAAATAAATGTTATAATATATTAGCTCATATAAGCAAAGGAACATAATTTTCAATGAATGATGCCTCTCTCTTTGAGCTACTGTAAAGTCATTTGTCAACATCCATCCTCAGAATACAGTGAAAATTCTCGCAGAACATGCGTGTACATCTTTTGTTGCTGGCTTTTCACTCCAGCCTTCAGCTGGAGCCCACACTGTGAACAATAGGATGAAGTGTGAAGAATGTTAAGACCAGGGGAGTGTAAATGTGTGTGTGGGTGGGTGTGGGAGTCCCTGTGTGTAACTGCCTTCTAAAATTAAATATAAATTTTTTTCTTAAGTACCTAGTATTTTGGAATTTATGTGCACTAGTTTAGGTAATCGAGGGTTGATCAAACACAGACTTATTTTAGGGTATTTTTCCTCTGCTCTGTAACAGCTGATATTTAGAAACTGTATCCCCTTCTAGATCTTTTTTATTTTTTCTGTGTTCATATTAGTGCTTCCCAGAATTTATTTTGAACAATTCAGCCTTGTCAAAGAAAAATCATACTTCCCCAATATTGTACTTAATTGTGTGCACTGTTACTTCTAACCCATGTGATTTATGTACCTTGCATGCTTTGTCAACAATGGCATTCCTTCTCATATTCCCACTAGGTAAGAATAACACCTTATAACCTTGTTCTCTCTCCTTTCTCGTCTCTGTTAGGTAAAAATGAAAGGGTTATTTTGATTTATAAGTAGCAGCTTAGCTTGGCTCTCACCTTCAAGAAATCCTTGCACAGTGAAGAAAACAAATATATTTTGCTCTATAAACACTATATTAGAGAATTTTCTTCGCATGTCCTTGAACTTTCTGTCCCTTTGCTTTGGAATCCCTCCCTTGCCATGGAAAGGGAGAACTGTGGAGGATGTGGATTCTTGGAAATTCCCTGTTGAAGCCAGGTTTCTTGCCTCCAGCAGTGTATATTTGGGGAACATTAGGTTGCTTGCCTTTCCTATAGTTGTGACAAAGTAATAATTAATGTTGCCTGATCAAACACTTGACAAGGCTTGGGTGTCAGGCCAACCTTTTAGATTTTGCATTCACAATTTCTGAATGAAATAAAGACTGCAAATTATGTTCAGTCCTGGGAACTTGATCCTGGGCATAAAATAAGAAAATTGGGAATGGTTTGTACTTTGATGAAGTTGGTTTTGCATACAGCTTCATTTTATCTATCTATCATCTATCTATCTATCATCTATCTATCTATCTATCTATCTATCTATCTATCTATCTATCTATCTATCTATCTATCATCTATCATCTATCTATCATCTATCTATCTATCTATCTATCTATCTATCTATCTATCTATCTATCTATCTATCATCTATCTATCTATCTCTGTCTTTTTACAATCACTTTTTTGAAGGTGATACTTTTTATACAATAAAATGCATCAATTTTAGGTAGAATTCATTGGCAAATGTATATATTCAGGTAACCACCACCCTAACCAATTTATAGAGCATTTCTGTTATGCCTGATTTTTCCTTATGCCTCTTTCAAGGTGATAAGAACACTTTCAGAGACTGTCATTGTTAAATGAAGACACATCATCGAAACCCAGTTGCAACGGTGTGGCTAAGACTAGCTTTACTTTAACAAAAGCAACATTCACTATAATTACTTCATTGTAAGTAGAAACATGCAGGCACTAAAGGAGTTGCGACTCTTGACTGGCAGCTCAGAGGAGGAGGGGAGGAAAGGGTGGAAGTGAGTGGATGTTGGGCAGCAGCTTACCTACTGCAGTTAGCTCAGGATGCTGGCCTCGGCTTTCAATGAACCTGGCTTTCTGTGCTTTAGCAAAAGGGATGAATTACAGTCCACATCTGCAATAAAGGACAACAAGATGACCCAGAGGGAAAAATGTCATACGTAGTGGAGTTCAGAGAGCCTTGCCGAATTGTTATTCAATAAATGCAAGATTGGTAATTGCTATTCAACAAATGCAGGCTTGGTGCAGAGGCCAAAGGCAGCTGCCAGGAAGTCAAAAAATGTTAAAGGTATGTGTTTCCAGGAATTATTTTGGGAGAGTACGCAGTGTGTGGAGAGTATGTTGGTCAAGGTATTGACCCTTTATTAAATCAGAAAAATTGTGCGCGGGCAAGGCAAAGGTGGGACTTGATAGTGGTTGACATCATGGGTGGGAGGGGTGAGAATGAAGGCAAGGAGGCTGGTGATCTCAATTAGTTTAAGGGTTTATCTTTGATGAGATAGGTCTGAGTCCTTTCCCAACCACATCTCTGTGGGCATTTGATAGTGTTCAGACAGCTCAATTATAGGATTTTGATGCCTTTAGTGACTCCGTCAGTCATCTGTAGTAAGGTTCAGGTTGTTTGTGTGCTGGAATGTGCTGATGAAGATGGCAGTGAGCGCTTTCATTATAAGAATGGTGGGATTGCAGCAGGGGAAACACTAAAGCTATTTCTCATTTAAACTGCACACAATTGGATCACAAAAGAATAGTTTGGGAGACAGAACGAGATAGTAGTCTCATTTTACCCATATGCCAGGCCTTATTTATTTTTTGTTATTCCATTTATACAACATTATTCAAATAGAAGTACATGCAGCTTGGTCCAAAGACACCAAACAAGTAAGACTTCTCTGGAGAGTGGATTCAGAGCAGTTAAAATGGGATTACATAAGGAAGTGGGGAGGAAAGTGCAGTGGATACTGTGGTCAAATCTCATTTCCAAGTTCAGGGTAATTTTCCAAAGTGAGAGGATTCTAGTGATGCCAGAACATTGCGCAGTAGTGGCCTATTGGTGTATTCTGCCATCCTGACCAGGAAAAATGCCGGTGGTTTAGTTGATGATGTAAACTCTCTATGCATGCCTGAATTTCCTTTTGAGATTGTATTTCATCAGAATTCAATTCATTGATTTTTATTTTGGTGTTCCTCTGACCCTCAGAAATGGAGTAATCTGTTCCTTTTACGGTGTGCTAAAATATCCTTTATTCAGGACACATGTCTGCTTATTACTTTTTAAATAAGATAAATGATTCTTAAATATGTATGCACTTTTTTCATATACATGTACTTGAATTACCAGCTGTTTGTTGTTTTTAAAATAAATTGCAGCAAACCACTGTGTTTATGGTTATATTCCTCCTATGAACAGGCCTGTTATTTCACTTTTAGTACATGCTAATTCTCCTAAGACCATCGTCCTCAATTCATTTCCTGGGAGACAAGGTAAGAAAATCCCAATTTATGGGGATCAGAATATCGTACGATTTGAGAAATTTTAGTTATGCTTTTTTTCCCAACTAAACTGATTTCAATTAAGCAAAAAACAAACAAAACAAAACAAAACATAACAACCTTAGTTTCTAATTCTCCAAATCACATTTTGAATACAATCCCTCCTCTTCCCCCAACCTATGGAAAGACTAGTTTTCTTCTCTGTTTTCATACTTTACATGTGGCTGGATAACAAGGACTTTAACTTTCTCTTTTACAGCTAAAGACCTTGACCTGTTGGTTCTAATAAAGAGTTATGAATCATGCCCTGCTAAAATGACCTCACTCCCCCCTTCCCTCTCACCCCGATAAATTCCCTTGGTGGGTGATAAAACAATGGATTGAAGCAGACACATTTGGTCTCTGTTAAAGCTATTTACAGTGATTTCTCTGCGACAAGCATTATACTTAGGGTAACCAGATGCTCCTCTTTTGGGGTCCATCTTGTAACATATTCTCTCAGTATTCCAGGAAATCCTTGGGGGCCAACAAATTATATTCTCTCTGCAAGTACAGTTATATAATAGCTCCATCTAGGAGAAGCTGTGAATATAGGGAGGGGAAAAAACACAATGGGAAAGGCACCTTTAATTAAAAAAAAAAAATCACGTAACCAAATACCATTTGCTTTCTCTTTGTCCTATGTTTAGCTTCCTACAGTGAGGGACTTTAGAGGTAGGCTGGCAGCTGTCTGGAGGACATTAGTGATTTTCACTCTTTGCTGTTTTGTTTCTGAAAGAGTACAAACTGCTTGAGCCATCTAAAGGCTCAGGGAAACAGCCATATCTTAGAGTTTTATTCTGAGGTTCAGTATTCTCAGTTTTTCTGATAAATGTATTATGCACTTTTCTCCATTTATCCTTTTGATGATGATATATCAATTAAAAAAAAAACCTTACGATCAACTTGCACACCACCCTAGTCTTCTCTCAGAGCATTGGGCTTTCATGCTTCTAGGGCTATGTGTTTGAAGAAGACATTTTTGAAGACCAGTGTATTTATCCACATGTGTGGAAGATTTGAATGATCTGCTATAGATCACAGCTTTTCAGTTGGATGGTTGGTATTGTGTCACCCCTTGAAAGCTTCGGCACCCTCCATCTTCGTCCCTGTCCCCAGGTCTGCTGCTTTTTTTTTTTTTTTTGTTAGACCAATAATAAGAATAATAGCACTAAGAATATTGTTAAAACTGCAGTCTGCTTTACTTCTTAAAACATAGATGGGTGCTTCTCTGTAAGCTCCCAGAACTGTGGAGACATTTGTCTTGATTCCTCCAGGTGAGTTGCCTGGGAGCCCATAGAGGGCAGAAAGGGTATGGTAGCCCAGAGCTTTCTCGTCTTCAGCCTCACTACACACCGTTGCTTCTGTTCCACAAGCGAATTGCACAGTTGCCAGCTGTGGAAAACAGCATCCCCAGAACAGACTATCAGATTTCATGGAGGCAAGGTACTTTTTTTCTACTGTTTCAACAATATAATTTCCTTTTAGTAGTGATAGGGAAATGAGTACTGAGAATTATATGGCAACTTTCTTCTCACCAGCTGTGAGAAGTCTCGTTTGTGGGAGCAGATTGGAAAGAGAACAACTGTCTGTTTCTGTTTCTTCAGGGGAGAAATTGGTGTGAAAATTGGATGATGCTCTACCCTAAAGCCATTTGGTATCTCTAGCACAATGCCTGGCGAAAAGTAGGCATTCAAATGTTTGCTGAATTAAAATTTCTGTATTGAAAATATCTATGAACTGGAAAAAGAAAAATAGCGTTTAAAATATTAGGTTCCAGTAATGGTGGTTGTAGGAAGGAGACGACATAATTAATATCAATACATGCACATTCATTCGGAATGTTTATATACAGGCTATGGAGATTTCACATTTAATCCTTTTATGATTGGATAAAATTCCCTTGTTTTATATTTTGACCTTTGACTATTTCCATTGTTTACTCTGGAACTGGCTCTCAGGATCTAAGTTTTCTATATGTAAACATGCCATATTTAAAAATTATTTTGGAACCTTGATATAATCTTTCAGAATTCAATTTTCTGAACTGAAGTCTGCTTTTGGCAAAAAAAAAAGGGATTATCTATCTACAGTTGAGGCATAATTCAAACAAGGTTGTTATATCATGCAAATTAAATTTAGAGAAATAGAGAACAGTCCAGACCTCTAATATGATAGAAAAATAACTACCAAGTTTGGTGAGATCTTACACTCAGAAAATTAAATTCAGTTTGATTTAATTTTATTTAACTCAACTCACTAAACGTTGCTTTAAACTTTGCACTAGACATTTTGCTAAGTGATAGAAATACAGAGTTAATATAGGTACAGTTTGTACCCTTCAGTAGCTCACAGACTGGTGGGAGGGTATATGATTCCACTAGAATCTGTCCTCCATGAGAGCAGAACTTTGTTCTGTTCACCTGTGCATCCCCAGTATCTAGAATAACTTTTGGCACATAGTTGGTGTCTCAGTCTGCTCAGGCTACTATAACAAAACAGCATAAACTGAATCACTTAAACAAAAGAAATTGATTTCTCACAGTTCTGGAGGCTGGGAAGTCCAAGATCAAGGTGCCAGCAGATTTGGTGTCTGGTGAGGGCTCACTTCCTGGCTTGCAGACAGCTGCCTTCTTGCTGTGTGCTCACATGGGCTTTCCTTGGTGTGTACTCATGAAGAGAGAGAGCCAGCTCTTATGGGGGCTCCACCCTCATGACATCATTTAAACCCAGTCACCTCCAAATACCATCACATTGGGTGTTAGGACTTCGGTGTGTGAACTTTGGGGGGATGCAGTCAATCCTTAACGGTAAGTGCTTAATTAATAAATTTTGAATATAAAAGAATGGATGGATGATTATGTTGAAGGAAGATTCTGATTATTGTGTACTTGTATGAGAAATGGTCAATAGTAGGAAAAGGGAGCTCAATTCTTCCCAGTCCTCATCATCATCTATAGAAGGTTGCAAACATGGCCACACTTTTCAAATTCTAGATTACATCGTGGCATATTTGGATTGATTTGGATGTAAACTTTGCATCACCTAGTGTTGTCTCAGGGCCATATTCCTGCATGGAACAAGCACAAATTAGTGATTTTTTAAAGATGGGTAAGTTTCTGGGAATTCTTTTTCAAGCACTGAATTCCCAGTTCTCTGCCTCAGGAACAGGAAGAAGAGTCCATCTTACGAATCTGGCTTATAGCAAAAATGGTCTGGAAACTCTAGATCAACAGTAGCCTGACTGGCTGCAAAAAACAAGCCTTTCCCATAACTGCGTCATCCAGAGCATGTGGGTTTCTCTGCCAGAAGAGTGACCACAAATAGAATTAAAATAGCTGGCTGCCTAACTGTTGCGATTGGATCCAAGAGGTGGTTAGTTAATCAAGAAAATAAGTGAAAAGTAAAGAGTCCTAAGAAAGAAGGCATGATAACTTACACAATTTATTTAAATGTACTTTAGAACATGTATACACAGGGGTGCCTGTGTGGCTCAGTCAGTTAAGCGTCTGTCTTCAGCTCAGGTCATGATCCTGGAGTCCTGGGGTCAGGCTCCCTGCTCAGCAGGGAGTTTGCTTCTCCCGCTCCTCTCTCTTTTAAGATAAATAAAATATTAAAAAAATGTATACAAATATTCATTCTTCAATATTTTGATATGGGTTTGGAGCATTCTTTAAGTACTTTTCTGCTGATTGAAATACCTGTTTTTCTTTCTTACTTAAACCATATCTGTAATGCATCTTCCATGATTTTGTGTCTTTAGATTGAAAACTTAAATATAATGGGAAAGCATTCTGAGAACAGAATCTTTCTATACTTCTATGATTTTCTGCAGTTTCATGGTTATAAACCTCCCAATTCCTCACAAATTTGCCTCTATTAAATCCTTTCAAAACAATAAATTCATTTTATATTAGTATTTCATCAGTTTCTCCCAATATTTTATTAGATTATGGAATTGTAATAACAAGTACAATTGTCATAAACTAGTTTCAGAACAAACTCAACTGATTCTTGATAAAAATACAACTCCACAGGTGGAAGCAGAAATGCATCCTACAAAGTAGTCAGTTAGCTGCTAGTGGGAAAATTGTATATTTAGCACAAGATTTGAGTGGCTCATGAAACTGTGTTACTAGCAACAATCCACACTGTGTGACAATAAGAAACAGCATGTAAGGTTTTTTTTTTTTTTTAAAGATTTTATTTATTTATTTGACAGAGATAGAGACAGCCAGCGAGAGAGGGAACACAAGCAGGGGGAGTGGGAGAGGAAGAAGCAGGCTCATAGCGGAGGAGCCTGATGTGGGGCCCGATCCCATAACGCCGGGATCACGCCCTGAGCCGAAGGCAGATGCTTAACCGCTGTGCCACCCAGGCACCCCAGCATGTAAGGTTTTTACTGGGCGAAGATGTGTGGCTCATACTTTTAATATAATTTTAAAGGAATTTCAAGAAAATATAAAGTGTAGCACTTACTTAAGCTTGCTTGACAACTCAAGAGGGGATTTGTTTATTTGTGCCAAGAGAAACAAAATAGTATAAAAGGACTTGTTTGGAGTTAGAAAACCCATATCCACATCTCAGCTATCACTCCTAGCTGGATCAGCATGGGCTTCCCTTGAACCATCTCAGTGTGTCCAGCTGAATGTCTGAAAGTTGTACCATGAATAAAGACTTAGACTCAGCCCGTATGGGCCGAAAATGGTTACCATTATGAGAGGAGCTTTTGGAGAAAGCATCAGTTTTATAGGAGATTTACTCCATCAGTCAGAGCTCTCTCTCCATTACAAACAATAGACATCGACTCTTGAGTGATAAAGTAGAAAAAGAGTTTATCAAAAAAAGAGTTTATCACTGAAAGATGTGGGGCAAATTACAGAATCCTTGGGAAAGCTGCAGTGCTAAGATGGGCAGATCTGCCAGAATCAAAATCTCAAATCGTGCACCAGAACTGGTCTTCAGCTGCCACCAAGACATAGATGCCATCATCTGTATCACTTCTGCTCCAGGATATTGCTTTTTATCACAACCACAGCCAATGTTGACACCGCTGTTGTCAGGGACTTAACCTTGTAGCCACTGCTCCGTGCTGCCACTGTGTGTACATGCATGAGAGAAAGAGGGGAGACTGGGGGAGAGAGAGAGAGAGGGAGAGAGCACTATTCGTTCCTATTGAGTCTCTAGATCCTGAGTCCAGTCCAGTGTGGGTGGGTCTCTTTTTGATTGGTTACTAGCTTGAGCCTAGTTATAAATGGTGCTAAGACAACAAGTACCTGGCATTTTTAGTTATCAATAGCAAAGCTCTTCAGATAGGAATGAACCAAACATAGAATAAGCTTAGGTTCTGAGCTGCTAAAATGAATGTCATATATCCTCCTAGGCACCAAAGAGCTGTGCTGAAGCCACCATGAAGTGCAGGAATCCTGAGAGATACATACCTAAGTGAATATAAAGTGTCTGGAAAGGAGAATCAAAAAAGACCTCTGTCCTCATTTTAGAAGGAGGCGAGCTACTGACCCCTCCAATGCTTGAGGGAATTCTCTCATGGTGATAGCTGAGAACTGCAGTTTTCCAATTGTTTTAAATGTAAAGAGAAGAATTGAGGTGGGTGTCCTGGCCTTAATTAGCACTTTTTAAGGGTGATGAATGAGCACTTTTATCTGCCCACTGGAATGGAAATAGGAATAGGATGTATCCCTAATGGGATAATGGAGCTGTGCTACAGTGCTTTAATTTCCCAATTTTAGTGGGATTTAGGCAGCTGTGATTAACCTGACAAATCAAGGAGGGGATGGTTTGAAGGGATCCAAACAGCTGAGCCAACCTGGCACTCCTTCCCCCGTATCCTTGAGGGCCTCATCAGACAATGGCTCGGCTCCACTCTTGGTACAAATTCTCTGTCAGGCTTCCAAGGCGAGGTCCCAGTGATGCTGAATGCTGAAGCGAGGGCCAAGATTCTCCTGGCCGTGGTCCCCTAGTGTGCCCATGGAGGCTGTTTCTCATCCTGTTTTGGAACAGGCTGCAGTAGGGAAGATCTCATTTAGAGATAACCAGCCAGCAGTTATCACACCCGAGGCGGCCTTTGGATTATTGGCCATTTATAACTACAGCAAATATTTGTTGAACACCCATGGTGTTCAGGATGCAGGGTTCATACCTTGGGGGTGAGAGAGAGAAGAGGAGCGCATAGCCTGGCTTCAGGAAGGTGAAAGGAAAGGACTAACATAGTGTGTGGAACTCTGACTGGAAGAAACTCTTTTATATGTTAAGTGTGACAGAAAATAGTTTCCCTTTTCATCTTGGGCTGCCCTGGACTGTGAAAGTCCTTCCTTCTGGGGGAGCTGGTGACATCTGTCAGTGAGCTGATAGGCAGCAGATCTGCTTGGCACTGGTTATTGAGGGTAGACGAGGCTCCCAAGCCTCAGCCCAGCCTTCTGGAATTAGCTGCAGCCAAATCCCAAATCTCCAGGTGTGAATTCTAGATCTACTTGGGACAGCCTGGTTGGGGGTCTTTCAGTTGCCAGTTTAAGGTTAAAATAATACTTTTTATGTTTCAACTTCTGCCGGCCTCTCTCCTTTGTGGCTTATTTTGCCTTGTTTAAGCACAAGGAGAAATGAACTCAGGTGGTCAAAAGAATTCTAATGAAGTCAAGTTTCTACTTCAATTGCTTTGAACCTGAGACTCTCCCATAAAGGGAGAACTGTTTTCCCTGGGTCCTGCCAACTCTTGTTGGAAAAATAAGAAAGCTCATCCCCTGCCTTTCTACTGTAAACAAAAGCTCTGATGCTATCAATGATGATTCTAGATACATCCCATCCAGGATAGGGAAGCAATCCTTCAACAGTGAAAATTCTTGAGCAAAATTTTTGGGGGCTTTTATGAAAAGTTCCATGTACTGCATGAGGTGGAGTACAAGTACCGAGTGCTGTGTGGGATGAAACTCCTGGCTTCTCACATACGACAGTGTTTACAAGCACTAGCGAATGCTCCTCTAGTGCTTCTCTGTCAAGCAACAATTCTAAGTGTGTCCGTACACTTGCAAACTATGCCAGATTCTATGAGATTGATTCTGTTATCATCCCTCTCACATTCAGATGAAGAGATTAAGGTGCAGAGAGGTTAAGCACTTGTTCAGGGTTTATGCAGCTAAGCCTAAGAGCTAGGCATGAACCCCAGTGTGTGCATCTTTAGCTCCTGGGCCATACTAGGTTTGGGGGAGCATTTTTCTTGGGAATAGAGGAGACACAACTATTGGACAATGGATCTCTGCTGCTGTGGGCCGGAAATTCTGTTCCCACCACGACCCAGCTGCATCACCTTTTGGTTCTGTTATACAGAGATCAGCCATTCTATGTAGTGGGAGAAGAGATGGATATAAAAGGAACACGATCCAGGGTGTCATTTGCCTTTTTTTCCTATTCTGGTCATTCTAAAGTTAGTCTCTGAGTTCCTTGAGGTCAGGGGTGATGTCTTATTTAGGTATGCAACTCTTTAGTAGCCAGTGCAATACATTGGTTTGCATTATGTCATGGAAATGACTGAAACTCCCTTCCTGGAGTCTGGCCTATCTGTGGAGGGCGGGCCCTGGGGCTGCTATCAGAGTATTTGACGAGATTATTCATATTTATAGATGTGTCCAAAAATTCTGTAGCACTTTGGGCGTTACTGGTGACATTGATATTTCATGTTAATGATTTGGTGGAATTTGCATTTCCTGCAGAAGAAAAAAAGAGTGCTTGCTTGCTTTATGACCTTGTCTGGTGATCCTGTGCCTAAATTGAAGATTCCCAAGACTGTCCTGACATCCTTTATTATAGTGAGAGCTGAGGTCTGTGATGCAGATGCTATATTCTAATCAGGCAGGGGGACGTACATTGGAAACTGAGCTCTTTATCTTTCCTAATGGAATGCCAATTTTATGGGGAGAAGGACAGTTATGTACCCAGCTAAAAATTATCACTTTTCTGAACACAACTAGAGGTGGTCATTTTTCATAGTGCCAGCCAATGAAATTTAAGTTGGGTTTCATGGAAAGCTTTAGGTTTCTGATACAGGTACTCTCCCTTCTTCCTTACTTTGTTATTCTTTCTGCCTGGAATAATGACATGAGGCTGAGGATGCAACATCCATCTTTTGTCAATGAAGCAATAAGTAGGAAGACTGAGTTCAACATGCAAGGGATGACAGAGCAGGAGGCAGGAGTCTGGGGCATTGACAGCATTCTTGAAAAGCTGCAGCAGTTCTGGACTGCTCCAATTCAAATTTCTTGTTATGTGAAGAAAACTTTGTGGTCAAGGCTTCTTGAAATCTGGGTTTTTTTTTTTTTTTTGTTGTTGTTGTTACTTTTAGATGAATGTAATTCTTCCTGATCCATGTGGCATCTTCAGACCTTAAAATTAGTAAAATGTTGAAGACTGAAGTAGAAGTTAACAATAATCATTATTCGATGCATGGAATTAACAACCTGCTGAAGGAGCATATTGTAAACATGCTTTTTAAATGAGGGAATAACACATTTCCAAATAATTTCATCAGGAAGACTTTAAGGTACAAGTAGTATAAGTTTTTGAGAATTAAATATGAGCTGTAGCTCTCCCATAGTTCACTGACAAAGAATTCTTAATCTGGAGAGTAAAAAAATTGCGAATTCACCATTGTTGAAGAGAGGATGTACTTTGGTTCTAATATCTTTTTAAAAATATTTTATTTGTTTGCCAGAAAGAGAGAGAGAAAGCACAAGCCGGGGGAGCAGCAGGCAGAGGGAGAAGCAGGCTCCCCACAGAGCAAGGAGCCCAATGCGGGACTGATCCCAAGAACCTGGGATCATGACCTGAGCCAAAGGCAGACACTTAACCAACTGAACCACACAGGCATCCCTGGACCTTGATTCTAAAGACCAATACTAGTTATAAGACTTATATATCCATCAATAGACGACAGTGTTTCATCCAGTTCCCTTGACTGTAGGTTTGGGGCCGGCAACATCAGCATCACATGGGAAGTTGTAAAAATGCAAATTCTTGGGTTCTATTACAGACCTACTGATTTGGAAATGCTAGGGGTGGGGTCCAGCAATCTATTTTAACAAGCCCTCTAGGTGATTCTGATGCTAGCTAAAGATTGAGAATCACTGCTTAAAATTACTTTCGGTGCTTTAGATTAATTTCCATACATCAGGCTAACCAGAACTGTTTCCCCCTAGAACTAGGGTCATTAACATCTTTCCGATATGTGACTTGGTCTCCTAGTGACCATCTCCAGAGGGAATATCCTGTGATGGTAAATTAAGAAGTTGGCATTCTGCTTCCTAAATCAATGTCATGTAAAATGTAGTCCTTTTATCCCCGGAGCCTTAGGTGAACCACTAATACCACGGTTCTAAACCTGAATTAATCTATCTTACCAAGGGGAAATCAGTCTGAAGCAAACAACCGCTTTTTATTCATCTATGTTAAGAGTACTTGAATCATAAAGTTTATTTTTTTTTAAATTTAAAAGGCATACAAGCTAAAAAATGGGATTTGCTACCAATAATCTGTAATGTGAACAATCCAGCATTAGCTAATTGGCTATTGACTATAAGTAGACAAGAGGAAAAACAGCAAATAGGTCTTTCTGGCTAGATAAGATGATTTGCTGGTTAAACATTTTATAAAAGCTAAGTTAAATTTACCAGACACAAAAGAAGGTAAATAATGTATGGGAAGCTTTGTATATTTGCTTATACTAAAAGCTATCAAAATTAATGGTTTACTTCTTCCCTCATAAAAAGTCCTTAAAATTAAATGTACCTACTTTTAAGTTAAGTCTGACTTGATTTATTCTGTAAGGTAATATCTTAAATCTTTTCTTGTTTCATGGCTATAATTTGTTGTCCCAGAAGATGAAAGCAGGTACATGCAAAAGAGGAATTTGATATTAGCACAGCTTATGTTAGGAAAGAACAGGTGCATGAGTGAGACACATATTCAATAGGAGCTGGTCATCTTTTTGATTAAGATGTTTGACTTTTAAGACTAAAATTAACTTCCGATTTTATCATGGATATTTTCTGATGTATGCTAACTCAGATAAACATAGTAATAAGTACTAATGAAAAATACACTGAATCCTTATTATACATCTGCTATAACAATGTATTTAAAGGAGCACAAGTCCATCTGGTCTCAACTGCAGCATAGCTGCAAGTTTATTAATACACTTTCATTTCAAGCTATTACCTGTTGTTTTATTGAGGATTCAAAGTGTTTATGTCAAAGATTGTAGTAGTTTATGCCATAAATGATGGACTGATGTTCAGTTGGTAGGTACCATAGTGTCCCCATAACTAAATATTTTAACTGTCACTTCTGAGAAAGCACAACCCTGGATAGTATACAGCAGAGACAGCACAGCTAAGAAAAGTGAATGAGGGTAATTGCTCCATCTTGTCCTGGGATTTGGGAATATTTTCCCTCTTAGATATGTCCAGTTAGGATACAATGTTCTGATTCCATGCTGGGAGTCCTGATAATGGAAAATGATATTTCAAGTAGGGAGGAGAGAAAATCATTAAGTGGGGAAGGTGGGTAGAGGTAGACTAAAGATTTAACATAAAAATACTAGGGCAGAGTCAAGGGAAGTAGGCATATCCAGGATATCAAGAGACTCCCAAATGGGCCTCTCCGGTTCATCTTTACCCATCTGCTGGGCCAGATGTGCCACCTGCATATATCCCTATTCCCAGTTGTCGTTCTTTATTTCTGTGTCTCCTATTTTATAGAGACCTTCTGTTGGCTGGTGATAGAAGGTTTTAAATCTAATAATCAAACTACCCAGCTGTAAAAGTATTTATGCCACAGGACCCAGTTCCAGGCAGGTTGACTTTGACGCTCTGTCGTAAAGGTACTTCAGAGTCTACCTTCTTTTGACTTTAAGTAAATGAATACACAGAGAAGAAAAGCCTGGGGAAGTGATTTACTCAATCTCTGTAGACTAGTGCACAGAACCAAGATGCATTAATTGGTTTGCTGACCAAGACAGCTCTGGTGGACATGAACCCTGGTCCTGCTCTCTGAGCTGTGCTGAACTCTGCTGATCCGTCTTTCTCCAGCAGCTCACGTAACTTAGAAACCAAAAGACAGTCTAACTTCTTATTTGCCAGCATTTAATGAAAACACGTCAGGTCTGTTTTTAACATGTATAGAGAAAGATCAGCTTTCTGAGTGAAAAATTCAGATTCACAGTGCTAAAGAAGTTATCCTATCAGGAACTGCCATGGGGAGTAAAGCGAACCCCAGTTTGGAGAGGGGGCTAACTACTCTTCCTTTTGGAGGAGTTCTGTCTCTTTCTGTCTTACAACTTGGTTTCCTATTTGATTTTGTTTGATGACAGGGTTCCTATGCTAAAATTAAAGTGTGAAAATCTTGATGCATAGATTATTCAATTTACAAAAGGATTTCTAGTGCAAGTAAAGTAATTCAAATAAAAGCTCATATATTAAGTACCTGGAACCACTACTTTTCCTAGATGCTTGGATTCTTTTGTGGAGTCTGTCTTTGGTGGCCAGGCATCTCTTCTCACCACCCTCCACTATTTGTTTTTCCTCAAGGGCTCTGCTCTGTAGAGATGCACATAATTTAGTCCACTTGGATCCTCTCTCCGAAGTAGGCACACAAGTCTAAGAGTTTGGACCTCCAAGTGTACACCCACTCCATGTTCTTTATAGGTCTGTGAGCTCCATGCACATCAAAGGATGTGACCAGATGGAAGGTGGAGAGTGTCATCTAATTCCTCTGGTTAGATGGCCTTAGACTTAGGTCTAACTCTTTTGGAACACACACACACACACACACACACACACACACACACACACACATATGCACACTGACATGCAGGTATGTGTGCACAGGAACACATACACACACCCATAATTATTAGCTCCTTTGAAACTTCAAAATATCTTCTCCCTACTGTGTTTATCTCTTCAGCTCCACTTTTCAATTTGTGCACACAATGTTAGGATGATGGTTGTTTTTCTATGCATAGATTAGCTAAAGAGATTGCTAAACTTCTTTTTGCTATAGTTGTAATGTAAAGACTGGGAAACCACTCTGCTTATAGTTGATATTGTAGATGCTGTTTCGCGAGCATTGTATTGCTTCCTAGACTTATTTGACCCATGTTAATCTGCAGGCCTTTCCCTGGAAAAGATGATTCTACTTTAGACTGCGTATGGCCCTAAGTGCCCTTGTTGTTGGCAGCTATGGTGCGATTCTTAAATGCTGCCTCTTTCCACAGTCTGGGCCATCCGTCCACTTAAGCCAGGTTGTCCTGTGGTCCATTCTCCATATCAGATTCTGTGTGCTAGAAAGTACAAGTTCTGCGGCCTAGGAATTAGTCTTTGATAGTTACTTTGCAGTGGTGCCTTTTGATCCTGGCATTCTGGGCAACTGTCTGGAGAGCTTTTAAAAAATATCAAGGCCTAGTTTTCCACATCTGGGAATTCTGAATTAAATAGTAGGGTGGGCCCAGGCATTAATATTTTTGAAAAGCTCCCCATGTGATTCTAAAGTTCATCCAGAACTGTGAATCACTGCCTTATGGTTACTAGGACTCTCAGGTGATAATCACCCAATTAATGTCAGCTGAGGCCTCCCGAGGTCTCTAGAGCTAGACAGGATAGTAGTCAAAGTGTGGTCCCCATCCCAGGAGCACCAGCACTACCTGGCAACTTGTTAGAAATACAAGATCCCTGGGCTCACCCCAGACCTACGGAATGACAGCTTTGGGGGTGGGGCCCAGGGAACTGTTTTAACAAGGCCTCTGGGTGATTCTGATGCATGTTAAAGTTTGAGAATCACTGCTCGAACCCACCATTTTCATGGCTCACTTATTTTCAAGGCATCTTTTTTCTGTGGGCCTGTTTTCAGTGAGCCCTCCTCTTCCAAGCCCGTGGCTGCACCTTTGACCCACCACGCTGAAATTTAAACACTTCTAAGAATCCACTCAGAAGCATTTGTGAACATGCAGACTTTACTGAAGGTAAGTAGAAGAGTAGCAAGGAGGTCTCTATGTTCACATTCCTCACAAATGATTAAAAATGGCCTATGAGAAACTTCTGTTCTCTCTTTTCAGCTGTGCTGTTGGGGCTGTTCTTTTGACCCTTGCGGCCATATGGAGCACAGCTTCTTCCCTTCCCATTAGCTCCTTTGGATCTTCAAAATATAATCTTCCTATTGTGTTGATCTTTCTCGGGTCCCACTTGCTAACTTGCATTCACAAACCCATTAAGGCATATGTAGAACAAAAACCCTTTGCTCTTCAATTGGATTTACCCTGTCAGACAGCAGTTCTAGATCACACATTTTTTTCCCTGCTTATTTTCTGCTATATAACCTGAAGCTAAGTGGGCTGTCTAAGGCAGATTCAGTTCTCACTGCCATAGAGAATGTTAAATACCATCATGGTAGCTCTCCTTCCTGTTTTGACTTGTCACTCGACCCTATACACCAAAAGAATCAAGATAGTGCCAGAATAAATGACTAAAACATGAAAATTCCAATCAGCTGGTTGCTTTACCTAATACCAAACCACCAATTTGACAGTTTTTTTAAAAATATATTTTTTCCTCTAGACCTGAGTTTTTGGGAGTGAGGGACGGTGTCACGCAGATAGAGCCTTTACTCGTCAGTCTTCAAAATGATGAGTTTGGTCTACTTTATTTCCAAGTGGGTGATAAGGGAAACACAGTACTTCAAAATTAACAAAGATGGGAAAATTCTTTAAGGGAATAGATCCTTCAAATGCCAAAGGGCTAGTTGAAATCTGTATTAGACTTCTCTAGAAATAAGAACTGTTAATGAATAAATCACCTTGGTAGTGATTCTGAATGTGTCCAAGATGAGGAAGTTTTTACTTTATTTGACAAGGAAATAAAGACAGTGAATAGATTATTGAATGGACTGCTGATGTGGCTTCACATCCATTCTGGCAGGTGCACTGTGCTCCAATATACATGATAATAGTTTAAATGTAAATAAGGTTAATGAATTTTAATATTCCTCTGAATCGTGTATTCATACTTCCATTTGCATAGTGACTTATTCCTCAAGTCCTTTTGTAAATATTGTAATGAAATAAACATAAGAGGTGAGCACAAAGGAGTGCATACAATTAGCTCAGCAGACAGCCCTCCATGAAGGCAAATTGGAATCATATCACAGGATCGCAGACATCAGGGATGGACAAGTCACATAAGTCAACCAACTGATCCTTCTTTTCTAGTGGGGAATTATTCTGTTTAGGAGGTTTTCAAAACAGTAGTTTGGTTTAACTTTCTGTGCCTCAAGTGACAAGCTTTCTGAACTTGCCTTCAATAGAATATTTGCTGTGCTTCCCTCTGAAGCAATCATGGTCCCGGGATGCGGTGTAACGGATGAGGGAGAACAGAGCTGCCTGCCCGAGCCACCTTGGGCGTAAACACTGTTGGAGCTGGAGGGCAGCTTCTCACCACTGGGCACGCTCAGGCCCCGAAGTTAATCTGGGAAGCATTGCAGCACAGAGCAAAACTCACTGCGTTTAATCACAGCCTCCACTTTTTCTATTGCCAATTCTGAATTAAAAAAAAAAAAAGATTTATTCTTTCCCCTCACCACTGTTGTCCTGGCAAAGATAAGACGTTGGTCTTAACTCTTGCTGATGAAGATTGCTATTTAAGTTTAAGGCATTTTAGGAAGATTATATCTTTCAGCTTTTTCTTTACCCCCAAGCCATTACATAGAGCGACAACACTTGAAATGTCTGTTCTTTGCTGACGTACTGTCCTTTGCCAGGCCTCTCTGCCCCTGTACCTGTGCAGGGTGGCAGCGTGGGTGCTGGGATCACAGTGAGAGCCCAGAGGCTAGTATCAGGACACCCGCATTCAACTCCTGTATGTAACAGGGATATTAATAGTAGCTCTATCACAGGTTTGTTAAGTGGGGTAAATGAGTTACTACCTGTAAAATTTTGGAAGAATGCCTGGCATTGCTAAATGCTGACAAGCTTTAGCTCTCGCTAGTTTCTCTGCTTGAAATGTCCTTTCTCCTCCTCAGTAAAACTCTTGTGCTGGGCGGGGGGGTCCAATGACGTTATACCACTTCCTAGATTTTGAATTCAAGGGAGAATAAATTGCTTGTTCCTCTTGTTTCTTTGACACATTTTATCTATTTTTCCTATTGCATAGTATAGCATTTATCAAGGTGTATTAAATTTAATCCCCAAATATTTCTCTAATTCCTAAGCTATAAATTCCTTGAGGGCTGGACCATATTTTATTTATCTATTTATTATCCTTCAATACCCCAAACAAGCCGAGGATATAGCAGGTGCTTGATATTTATTTGCTGGATTAAGTATAAACAATATAGAAGCATTTTTTTTTTTGTAATAAGTCTGGCTAAGCATTTAGTGTATCCCAGTATTGCTTTCGATGTGATTCACGAGGATGCTTATTGCTGTCTGTTGACTGTGGGATCGGAGTCATTATTGAATGTAATTGTGCTTTATAGAATGGGCAAGGCCAGGAGAATGGAGTCAGAGGGGCCTGGGACTCTGTGTTTTGTTTAGAAATTGAAGTCAACATTTGTGAGATCTCTGGCTGTTGTTTTTGAATAGACTTTGCATATTTGGGACAATTTCCTACATTATGAGTCTCAGTGTCACTTGCAGTGAAGTCATAAGTGTGGATGCTAGGCTTCCAGTGAGACATACCTATTGAAGCTTTAGTTTGAAAGAACTAGAGGATAAAGGTTGGTTCTGACTTCCATTTCCTGGTTATGGAAGCAGCTGACTTTCACATGCAGTAGAGGTGGTAAGAGGTAGCAATTATATTGGAGGTGGTAGCAGGTACAGGAAAGTCAAGTCCTGGAATTAATTCATGGAGGTACCAGCATGTCCTCTTTAGGCTAGTTCTGTGGCATCGTTTGGGGCAGTTTTCTGGAAGCTGAGTCTCTAGCCTCCTTATGATTTTGTAAGTTGTCTAAAATCCTGCATAAATTTCTTTTCCGCTAAAATTAGCCAGATGAGACTCTCGTTTTCCACTGGAAACTAATAGAGCCACTATTGAACCAACTTCTTTTGTCCAGAATTTTCAAGGGGTAGTGAAGATAATAATAATAATAATATGGTTTGTTTGGAGCCAAGGACTTAAAATCAGAGCAAGATGTCGGTAGGTCCCTCCAGATGTTATGTGACAATGTCAGCTACCAAAGGAATGTTGAAATCATATTGTCCAGTTACTTTGAGTGAAGTCTGAAAAAATCCATTTTCCTATTATAAAAGGCTGGACCCATATAGTCTGAAAGGTGCCTCCAAGTTCAGCCAAGTAACATATTCTTTTCTACCATTATTGGAGGTTACAGAGCAGAAGTGTGAGTTAGTGCTTTCATTTGATGTCTGCCTAGATTCTTGAAAGCAAATTGGTTACAATCAGCAGAGGGAGCTAGAATCAGGAAACTAGAAAGCTGAAATGAAATGAAGCAGAGAGTTTCCAGGGGGAAAATTATCCAGCATAAAAGGAGGTCAGGAAGAGTTCAGTTAGGATTTTCTGAAGGAGAAAAAAATGGGAGAAAGTAAAGCGATCAGAAAATTATTATAAGAGAAATAATAGATCACAAAATAGGGAAGAATTAAAAGATATGATTAACAGCTGTCACTTCTTCAATTGACAAAGCTGGTTAATTGCCCGTGTAATCCTAGTATATAATTTCCCACCTAGTATACTTCACTCCGGAGAATCATAAATGAATTGCATATGTTACTTTTGTTAAACTGCTCAGGACACAAATCCAGGCAATGGTTTTTGACTTAGAAGGAACAACAGTGGTGAAAACTTGACTCTTGTGTATGTAGGAAAGGATCTTTACGATTTGCAGGTTGAAGGTGCTTTAGAGCTGGGGATAAAAATGGGGATGCTGTCCTTTGGCCCTTCATTATATGGATATAAAGCTAAGGCCCAGATAGCTGCACTGACTTGTCCAAGACAGGCTTCTTGGAATGCTGTGTATTGTGACATACAGAGAATTCAATATTAGATTCCTTGCTTTGTAACAACTACACAACCATCACACGGCAGTCCCCGAGTCTAAAAAAATCTTCCTTCTTAAATACACGTTCAACTCCTCTTCTCCATCCTTTATTTACTCCGTGCTTGACCACATGTGAAAAGACAGTGATCTCCATGCATATTCTCATCCATGTGGGACAGAGGCAAAGTCTAAACAAATTGCTGGGATGTGTTTCTTTATCTCGCTCTTTTGTTTTTGTCCTTCATTCCTGATTCTTGACAGATGTCAAATTCAGAGAACAGCAGCGTGAGTGCAAAAGGCTTTCTCACTCTTTTAAAGCTTGGGCACACTTGGATATTTCTTCAAAATATTCTAGTCTGCAAACACTGGCAAAGATAAGCCTCCTTTCCCTTGCATTTCAGGTGTACAGATTTTTTTTCAGTCTATCCTAGAGGATTTTTTTGTTTTTCCTTGATGTGTCTTTGGATTTTTAAAGATTTAATACATTTTAGGTGGGAAACAAGTTTGTCAGATTCAGGCATTTGGCTGAGTCTTTGAGCCGGTGAGAAAAGCCTGTCTAATACCACCCATTAGCAGTTCCTATATTGTGGCAATCTACAGAACCAGAACTTCATTTCATTATATTCTTGGTGCTAGTGTCACTGCTGTAATCCTATCACTGTCATTTGCCACCCATTTCTTTCTGTGGTTTACTTGGATTACTTCAGTGATCCTTTGAAAATCTTAAAGAAATAGAAGTTAAAAAAAAATAAAGGCGTTTTCCTTGGTCAGTGCTCAAGCTTTTTCCTGTCTTAAACTCTGATTTCAGCTGTGGAAACCAAACTTATTTATTGGTGGAATAAATGATAATTGTTGTCACATTTTTTGAATGTAATTATTGAAACCTTGGGATTTCCTTTATGACCTTTTAAAAAAATTGGAAGATTTTTCTAGGGTGCGGTAGTAAGAGACTGATCTTAAAAGCACATAGGATGTCATTATTTATAAAAGTACTTACTTCTGGAAATAAGTTTGTTGTAAGTGTGGGTAGAATAAAAGGGACACTTGCTCTTGAGTGTCAGAAGTATACTAAGAGTAAACAGACTACCTACCTGCAGCAGTCCTTCAAAAGGTACAACCTGTGCAAGGACGAGTCGATTTGATTTCGACTCTCCAAGGCTTGTTTCCTTGATCCTGTACTTGTACCAGTCGGTTTTAAAAGTGGCCCTTTTGCTAATTCCACGGTGCTGTTTTCTGAATGTTTAATCTTTCCATTTTAAGCCATCGGAGTCTTTTGATGTCTTTCTAAGGCCTTCCCAAGAATATTTATATACCCCACCGAGAGCTCTGCATCATTATCAGATAGTCAATGGGAATTGATCTTTGTCTATCAAGGATTTGACATTTGCAGTTTGCAGTGATTTCTCTTGGATCTCAAGGTCCATGATATGTACCTACTGCAATTTTGAAATGGTGTGAATTGAGGTGGGGTAAAGGATAGTAGGTGGTAGCCCGATATTTGCTTCCCAGTGAGCCTGCATAGCTGCCTAGCTCCTGTATTTTAGTATAGTTTTAGCGCTTTGTTATCTACTAATTCTCACACACAATGGCTGTATGTGTACGTGTTTTTGAAAATGACTATGGAGTGAGAGGGTGAAACTTGAGTGACATGAAGATTTGCCTAGGAAACATGTGCCTCTTGATGAAATATGGTTTGGAAGAAAACAGAAACAATTCTGATTAAAAATATGGGAATTTATTAATATCTGGGAATGTGTACTTATAAGTATCAAAGATGCATTTTAAAAGAACTTTAGATGCATTTTCAAGGATTTTAAAGAACTCTAGGAATTGTACAAAAAAAGGATAAGAAAGTGTTACTTCTCTGCAAGCATAGCCCTCTGTGACTTACCTCAAACATCTCCCAGCTTCATGTTAAATTATTTATTATTTTAATAGGCTTGTTCATTTGTTTATGTTGGATAAAATAAATATTATAAAACTTGAGATATTATTAATAATATTTTCTTTGAAAAATAAACTTCATATTCAATTTGGGTATGCAAATAGAAATGGATGAGTCAGTTTATTCAGAAAGATGAATAATATTTTTTTCATAATCTTATGCTTTGGTTTTGAGAAATCCTTAGATTCATACATACGAGCTAGGTTATAATATACATGAGGAGCTTCACAGATTTGTTGGTTATACAGTTTAACTGCCCTGGACGGGGAGTCATCTCTAAAGACAGCTACTCATCAGGTATGGCTGCAAAAGAATGAGAAATGTCACAAGCCTTTCCTGGATCTCTCTGGCCTGGAGAATGATTTCTAGGGCATCATCCTGGCCTGCCTTGATTCTGGGACAAGTGTGAATCTAAAACCTAACAGAGGAGGGGGATTAAGCATTGGCACTACAAAGTGCTGACTCAGTTGGTCCAGCAAAAAGTCTGTTACACCACAAATTTCGTCTACAGCATAGATGTGGAAAATCCCTACTGTGAAATTCTACCCTTATCACACTGACTTAACAGGATAACAGCTCACCAGAAGTAGGGGCTGTGGTCAGCTTAGTACCTTGGTGGCTTGATCTTAAATTAACTAGATATATAGGTCAGCCAAAAGCTGGCTGGCTGACTCAAAAACACATGTGGAGTATTTACTATTGGGAGTATATAAGAAATGAAAGGCAGAGGAAAGCAATTTTTATAATTTTTTTTTTAAAGAAAGGAAGCTTAAGTTAAAGCCCCAAAAGGTCTTTTTTCTAATTTTATTTTTCTTCTTTTGGTTTGTTTGTTTTGCACCGTTAATTTGATCCAGTTATTCAGAGGGTGCCTGGCTGGCTCAGTTGGTAGAGCATGTGACTCTTGATTTTAGGGTCTTGAGTTCAAACCCCACATAGAGCTTATTTAAAAATAATTAAATAAAAAAAAATAAAAAAGAATCCTGTCTTTAATTCTGATAATCCAGTTATTCATTTTTATGTTTAAAGTTCCCTTGGGGGTCTCCTAGGTGGCTCAGTTGGTTGAGTGTCTACCTTCGGCTCGGGTCGTGATCCAGGTGTCTTGGGACTGAGTCCCCTGTCGGTCTCCTTGCTCATCTGGGAGTCTGCTTCTCCCTCTGCCAAGTACCCTTGGGCCATCTGTTTATGAAAAAATTGAAAACAATTTCATGATTTGTTTCTAAATCAAGCATTTAGAGAATAGGTCTCATCTTTTAAGTTGAAAACCTTTAATGTTATGCATTTTTTTGGTCTCCTTAACCAAATCATAAGCTTGTTGGTGCCACAGATTACATCTGACTGAATCCTCACACCACCCTACTGGAGAGTTTTAAAAGGATTTACACCTTAGCATTTTATACACTTTTCCTTAGGGTTTTTGCTAGGATATAAAGTTATATTTACACTGTTATTATAGTGACGTAAAAAGGCCAACACAAATGCATAGGAGAAAAAAAATAAGAAAATGCCAAAATACTAAATTGAGCATATCAACATTATAGGATTACAAGTGAGCCTTTCCTTTGGTCTTTTTCAATTTTTAAATTTTTTGTACCATCCAATAGTGGAAAAATTCATCTATTAAAAATAAAATACCCTCTCTGTGAAATAAATAAATAAAATCTTAAAAAAAAGGGGGGGGGCGCCTGGATGCCTCAGTCGTTAAGCATCTGCCTTCGGCTCAGGGCATGATCCCAGGGTCCTGGGATAGAGCCCCACATCGGGCTCCACGCTCCACTGGGAGCCTGCTTCTTCCTCTCCCACTCCCCCTGCTTGTGTTCCCTCTCTCGCTGGCTATCTTTCTCTTTCAAATAAATAAACAAAATCTTAAAAAAAAAAATATATATATATACTTCTGGGGCGCCTGGGTGTCTCAGTCGGTTAAGTGTCTGCCTATGACTCAGGTTATGATCCCAGGGTCCTGGGATCAAGCCCTGCATCGGGCTCCCTGCTCAGTGGTGAGCCAGCTTCTCCCTCTCCCTCTGCTGTTTCCCCTGCTTGTGCTCGCACTCTCTCCCTGTCAAATAAATAAATACAATCTTTAAAAAAATATACTTCTGCTTCTGGCTATAATAGAAAGTTTGTGTCAGATCAATCCTCTCACCAAGAATGGATACACACACACACACACACACACACACACACACACACACACACACAGAGCTGTTGAAGTCATCAAAAACAACCAAACGACCTAGACAACCAAGACAGAGAAGAGAAACACATTGGGGTAACTGTGGAATTCTCTGCCTCTTCCACCTCTAGATTTTTTCCCGATTTGTAAGGAAGGATGAGAGGCTGGGTAAAGAGTGGAGGCTCTGGGTTTTTGGCTTTCTTTTGGTACTAGAGAGGCAAACCCGCCCCCCCCCCCAACTGAAACCAAAACACCCAACCTCAAAGCAAAACAAAATCCCCGCAAACCCAGCTCACCAACCAAACAAAAAAACCCACTGGAATTCAGAACCCACCAAAGAGGAGTGGCCATGGTAAATGCCTGAGTTCAGACTGTTGAATGATTATGGACACTGGGATATGCCAGAAAGAGACCAGCTCTCTCAAGGCTGAAAACTAGTCTCAGGGCATCTCAGCTCCTAACTGGATCTGCCTGTGAACTAACTGCTTTTGGGAGGAAAATTAAATGCTCTCTAGAGGAAGCTAGTATATTCTCTGTAATTTTTCATACACAATCTATGGTGATTAAGAGTTAAGTAGGATGCCAGGAGACAGAACCATACGACTAAAAACCAAAGGAAAACAGATCATGTATCTGTGGGTGATCTAGATTTTAGAGCTATTAGACACAAGCTCTAAAGTGACATGATTAATGTGCTCAAGAATGGAGGTGACAAGATGGACAATTCCTGAAAAAGAATCATATGAAAAGCAAAACAAGTGTGTTGGACTGGAAATTTCTAAGGTCTCTGTAGGTTTTAAAGAAACATATATTATTATGGATGTTTTTTTCTCATACTTGCCTTTTTTTTTTTTGTTTGTTTTCCTGGTGGAGGCTTCATGCCTCTGTGATTCTTTACTGTCTCTTTTCTGATGAGCTCATCCACATCCAGAAGCCAACCTCACTTATGGAAATTTTGGTTATGTTAAAGAAGATATTCCCAAACTTGCCCGCTTGTCTTTCCCTAATCCCAAGTTATTTCCTATTCTGTGGGCTGGAACTGGGCAGGATTTGTAAAGCAAATTCTATTCTATAGCGTGCAAACTTGCTTCTTCATCTTTGGGAAGTGTGCTTGTGAACAGAATGGACTCTGAACTGGTAGTTTTATTCCTAGCTCTGTTTCAGTCTCTCTGAAAGATCTGGGACAGACATAACCAAGCCATCAAGTCATCGTTTCCCACTGAGGCCAGATGTAGCTTCAGAATCTTTCTCAACATTGCGTTCAAATCAAGGCAGCTAATGCCAAATGATCAGGGTTTCCATGGAAGTTAAAACTTATTTTCTTTTTTTGAGACAGATTATCTCCGAAATCTCTTCTGGCTCTAGAATTCTACAGTTATATCTAGTAATTGGTTTTCAGTTGCTGTTAGTATGTTTATGCGTAAGGAGCTTGAGGGATGGGTAGCAGCAGGAGAGGGTGATCTGATTACAGTTATTGATGCATTTGTTTAACTTAAAATTGCGTTTCTACATTCACATTTTTCTGCCCTGGATGATGCATTTGATGAGATGGACCTTGCTATAATACGTGTCAGCTGTCAACTTGGTTGAAAGCTCTGATTCAGACTTTTTCAGTTTGCTGCCTTTTGTGGTGTTGGACACAGTCAAACCCAAGTCCTCTATCCCTCAAAGTGGCACGTCATCAAGCTCCACCAGTCACAGTTTCTTTCTATCTGCAGCCCAGCTCTGTTGCTTTACATTGATTTATACCTGGTCCATGGTATTATTCATTTGAATGCTAGAAGTGTCAGAAGCATGGCTACCTGTGTGTCCAGTGTCCACAACAATTTCCCCTTCTAGAGAATAGAAGGGGGAAAGACTTTGTTCCACCAGAAAGACAAAAGCCATTTTTTTCTTGACTTATTAAAGAATTGTGGTAAAATACACATGACATGACTTGTCATCTTAGCCATTTTATTTTATTTTTAATTTTTTTAGTTTTTATTCATTTGAGAGAGAGAGAGAATGAGAGAGTGGGGGAGGAACAGAGGGAGAGGGATAAGCAGACTCTATGCTCAGTACAGAACCCAGTGTGGGGCTTGATCCCAGGACCCCGAGGTTGACCTGAGCAGAAACCAAGAGTCGGCCGCTTAACCAGCTGAGCCACCTGGTGCCCCTCATCTTAGCCATTTTAAAGTCTACAGTTCAGTAGTGTTAAATATATCACATTTTTGTGCAACCAATCTCCAGAACTGTTTGCTTTGTTTATTTATTTATTTATTTATTTATTTATTTATTTATTTATTTATTTATTTATGTATTTATTTATTTATTTAAGATTTTATTTATTTATTTGACAGAGGGAGAGAGACAGCCAGTGAGAGTGGGAACACAAGCAGGGGGAGTGGGAGAGGAAGAAGCAGGCTCCCAGGAGAGGAGCCTGATGCGGGGCTTGATCCCAGGACGCTGGGATCACACCCTGAGCCAAACACAGATGCCCAACGACTGAGCCACCCAGGCGCCCCTGTTTGCATCTTTTAAAACTGAAACTGTGCACCCACGAAACAACTCCCCGTTTCTCCTTCCAGCTTCTGGCAACCACCTTCTACTTTCTATCTCTACAAATATGACTGGTCTAGGCATTTCATGTAAATGGAATCATGCAGTAGTTTTTTATTTTGTTTTGTTTTGTTTTTGTGACTGGAGTATTTCACTTAGCATAATGTCTTCAGGGTTCATCCATGTTGTAGCATATGTCAAAATTTTCTTATTCTTTAAGCTGAATAATATTCCACTGTATGTATGTGCCACATTTTGTTTATACAGTCATCTGTTGGTGGGCACTTAGGGTGCATCTGCCTTTTGGCTATTGTGAATAATGCTGCTATGAATGCATGTGCGTGCAAGTGGGGGAAGGGCAGAGGGAGAGGGAGAGGGAAACTCAAGCAGACTCCCCACTGAGTGCAGAGCCTGACTTTGGGCTCAGTCTCACGTCCCATGAGATCAGGACCTGA
This sequence comes from Ursus americanus, assembly GCF_024610735.1. Classification (NCBI taxonomy): domain Eukaryota; kingdom Metazoa; phylum Chordata; class Mammalia; order Carnivora; family Ursidae; genus Ursus; species Ursus americanus. The sequence goes on along the minus strand of NC_142127.1, from coordinate 32,118,039 downwards.
GCCGAAACCTCGAGTTGGGCACTTAACTGACTGAGCTGCCCAGGCACCCCTAGTCACCAGTCTTTAAAACTTTTAGTTTTAGGGATGCCTGGGTGGCTCAGGTAGTTAAGCATCTGCCTTTGGTTCAGGTCATGATCCTAGGGTCCTGGGATCGAGTCCCACGTTGGGCTCCTTGCTTAGTGGGGAGTCTGCTTCTCCCTCTGCCTGCTGCTACCCCTGCTTGTGCTCTCTCTCTCTCCAAAAAAAAAAAAAAAAAAAAAGAACACGAAAACCCCCTCTAGTTTTAAATAGTTTCCTTTTGAAAATTTCATGTCAGTTATCTGCTATGTCATAATTGGCCAAGGAATCAAGGGCTTAAATGAGCCTGAGGATGATACTACATTTTTAGTCAAGTTAGGGCCTCAGTGAATTGGTGAATTGTAGCAGGCAAATGGATTGGAGGTTGGAGTAGAATCATTAAGCTCTAATATTTCTTCTAAATTCAGTAGGTCTATTCATGGAGGTGAGAGCTATAACATATTCTTCCAGGCTTTTTCAGAAGATATAAGTCTTTCTAGGACCATGAAGCCAGAACTTCCCCTGCACCCTGAAAAACACTTGATATGCTGAATAAATTAAAAAAGCACATCCACAAGGTTCAGTGATCACCATGCTCTAAGACAGACACAATTTCTTGTATAAAATCATGTGTCTTTTGAATTTTGAAGATTGTAGACATCTAAAGAGGGATATAAAAAGCCCCAGCACTGACTTTTATTTGTTTCAGGATTATTTTAGCATTCCAAAAAGTTTTTTTAATCCAAAAATCCATCATTATTTGTAAAGGATTTTAGCTATTCCTGGAGTTGTGGATTGACGGTATTTTAGAGAGATGAGTCAGGAGGAGGGAGATCTGTCTTGCCACAGCTGGGTCTGTAATCAGGACTATTGTCCCCAGCAGGGGAGGCTGGTGCAGGTGTGCACACAGTGCCTTTACCTGCTTTCACCCCTGTCGGGAGGGGCATCCCTTTATTGCCTCTGAAGGCTGTGATCTGTGTCCTCCTTTGCAAGCATGGTGTTCTCTTCTGTCTGGCCTCCTACTTTGATGGCTTTATGACCTTGATTAAGATAGAAAAGCCATTAAAGTTCACCTGGGGGAAATCTGACTTCTAGTGGCTGTGTTCTGAGCAACTTTCTGAGGAAAAGCCCAGAGTTTTAAAAATGTGAACATAATGAAAGACATCAAATATCAAATAGCTTATAGGCTACTATGAAAATTAATAAGCTTTGTTTTTCTTATTTTTCAGTTTGGTTTGGAAAGAAACTTCAATATAGGCTTTGTTTTTAAAGATTTTATTTATTTATTTGACAGAGATAGAGACAGCCAGTGAGAGAGGGAGCACAAGCAGGGGGAGTGGTAGAGGAAGAAGCAGGCTCATAGCAGAGAAGCCTGATGTGGGGCTCGATCCCATAACGCTGGGATCACGCCCTGAGCCGAAGGCAGACACTTAGCCGCTGTGCCACCCAGGGGCCCCGCAATATAGGTTTTTAAAAGATATTTGTATATGGAACATTTCATAGCTAAACAACATAAATAGTGTGCTGGTCTTCCATGTACTCACCACCCAGCTCCAACAACTGTCAACGTCTGCCATTCTTATTTTATCTGTACTTCCTTCCACTTCCTTCCCCCAACTCAATAGTTTTGCCAAATGGATAGAAGGGACCTCGGTTTTTAAAAAACTTGTTCAATGAAACATTGACAGTGGTTGTTATGGTTGGAGAAAGTTTGATCTGCATTTAATCTCAGCACTGTTATCTAAAACCATGTGAAAACTGTTCCATTCAGTTATCAGTTGAGATTGAAAATAAATCAGTTAACCTTACAGTAACACCAGGCCTTTGTCCACTCATTCAATTAATATTTAGTGAAAGCCTACTATGTTCCAAGTAGGTTTTAGACACTGGGAAGTCAGTACTGAACAAAACCAACAGAAACTCTTGCCTTAATGGGACTTATTTTCAGGTGTGTGTGTGTGTGTGTGTGTGTGTGTGTGTGTGTGTGTGTGTGAAACTGCAGTGTTAAATAGGGGACCTAGAAAGAGTCTACTGGGAAGGTGCTCTCTATGTGGACATATGAAGACTGTTGCTGTTCTAGTCAGAGCGAATAGTAAGCACAAGGGCCCAGGGTGGGCAGGGGTCTAGTTTGTTCTAAGAATAGCAAGGGGTCCAGGATGGCAGAAAGGTGTGAACGAGAGGGTGAATGGAGGAGAAGGAACTAGGAGATGAAGTCTTAGAGGTAAGAGAAGGGCTGGCAAATAGTTTAGGGACACTGAAAGGACTTAGACTTTTCTGGGGAAGATGAGCATGAGCAGGAGGTATACAGTTGGCTAACGGAAAAAGATTGAGGAGGAAAGCACTGGTCTGATTAAGACAAATGGGACCAAGGTCGAAACAGTTTATAGTTTTCACAGAAGCTGAATTTCCTGCAGTAATTTGGAAAGTACCCAAATTTCATTCCCCAAATCTAATAAGGTTACCGATAACCTGGGCATGTTTATTTTTCCACCAAGTTGTTTTATTCAGGTCTTTTAGTCCAACTGGGTTGTTTTTAATATGCTTTCTTGTTCGCGAGGTCTGCCTGATAGAACTTGCAGTGAACCAGGTTTCCTTAAACAAACCTGATTCCTAATCCTGCTTCTTACTGATGGGTAATGTTTGCCCAGGATCTTTGGTACAGGCTTGATAACAGAGTTATTCAGCTTGTCAGTTTTCTCACAGAGCCCTGAGAAATTATCTGCTGCTCTGAGTGACTGTGTAAGTTACTCAAATGCATTATGCTATATATGTACGTGGGGACATATTTACTGCATCACTGCTCTCACAGGCAAAATTACTTTGGGAGGTTTCAGACACATCTTAAGTGTGTGTAATCTGCTTTATCATTACCTTTTCAAAAAAAATCAGATTTGGAAAACAATTGCCTTGCTTCTAGTCAAATACTAATGTAAAGCGATTATTGATTTCTTCCGCTGTATACGTCGTGGTTCGATATTTTCTTGGGGGTAAAGCATTTCCTTTCAGGGGTGGCCGGGTGCATTCATTACACTAAGTGAGGTCACACAAAGAGGGATGCTGGAAAGACTCATTATGAGCCATAATTTTCAATTACTCACATCCACATACAAATTCAATTCGAGCTGGTGTAAGTGGGAAGTCATGGTATATGATTAAATTTGAAAGGGGAAGAAGGATTGGATATCTGTCTGTGAGAGTTAGTTGGACATTAGAAGAATGTGGAGGCAAAGTATTCTTAGATAGCTTGCGTAAAATGTGCTTAGCAGGTTTTATATGTTTATAATATCAAATTTGGGGAGGTTATTTACCTAAAAATTTGATTCACTATCTAGTATAATCCCATGACTGTACTGTGTGCTGGAAGGGACAAAAGATTTATAAGATATGGTTCTTGCCTGTGAAATAATCTTAGAACAATAAAGACACACCTTTCATTGACTCACCAGATACCTTTTGAGCACTCATGTTGTGGGGGATACTGTGTGAAGAGGTAATGAAACATTCCTTTATAGGAAATACCTGTAAGTTTTTCTTTGTATCAGTTGTCTACAGGTTCATAGAGGCCCTAACAAAATGAGAAGGACTATAACGTTAGCATTTTCATGACTGAGTTACAAAATAATGCTTTTTAATAACACAGATACTGGCTTTCTGGGTCAGCAGCACAAAAGCAAACAGAAACAAAAGAATCAACCTGAAGTCTGTACCTTGTTTTTAAAATTAGCATTTTTGAGTGGATGAAATGACCCCAAACCAAAGGAAACTACTTATAGTCTGATATGGTATGATAGAGGCTATATTTTGACAGCAGAACTTGGCCTTACAGGACTTTTAAAAAGGTATGAGGAAAGAAGGATGAGTAGAATAAAGAGAGCTATGACTTCTGCTTGCCACAATTAAGCTATTCTGTTAATTAAAAAAAATTTTTTTTACCAAACTAATTCCCCCACCACTTGCTATTTTTAGCCTTTAAAAATAGTCTCTGACTTTGATGCTCAAATTGTGGCTAAGCTGGCCTTCTTGCACTAGAAAAAGATAAAATGGAGTTTTTCTTTCATCTATTCATCCACACACCCTTTCTTAATTGTTATTCAGAGAAATTGCTCATGTCATTCTTGGCACTTGGCTGACTCACCAGCCTTGCTAGTAACTAGTACTGTGAAGCTGAGCAGCCCGCCCACCACCAGGCGAATGTTATAAACATGGCCTCTCAGCCTGCAGCACAGATGTAATAGAGACTTGCACAGCTGAAGGTTTCAGCATTCATGAGTGGAGGAAAAAAGAAAATGCATGTCACTGTGGATTTGCTGATAAACTGAGGAACATGCACAGCCTCCTTGTTTAATCCACTCTGCCAAGTGAGCTTGGAATCCTTGCCTGCACTGAATGATAAACAGCCTTACATAGAGAGTTGTGGTCAGCACCTCATTAGAAGTAGGAAAACTCAATGCCTGGATCAACAGTGCAGGGCTATATTTAGCTTGTGGGAGAGAAAATAATCACTTTGTCTCTGTACTTCCTTCTTTGGGCATTATCTTCATTTAATGTTTTGTAGAGAATTTTCTACAAAAAATAATAGGATTATAAAAATAATTTATGTATTATATAAATTGTAAGGTATAAATTTTAATATCTTACATAAAAATAAAATGTATTAAATTTTCTTTCTTTTTTTTTTTTTAAGATTTTCCTTATTTATTTGAGAGAGAGAGGGAGAGAGTGCGCGCGCACGAGTCAGAGGAGGAAGTGCAGAGGGAGAGGGAGAAGTAGACTCCCCACCAAGCAGGGAGCCAGACGAGGGACCCTGGGATCATGACCTGAGCCAAAGGCAGATGCTTAACTGACTGAGCCACCCAGGCGCCCCTCAGATTTTCTTCATTGCAAAAAGTAATATATTTATAGATAATTAGGTAAGTACAGAAGAGTAGAAGTGTTACCCCACCACTGAAAGAAAAGCCAACATGCACACTTTTCACATTTTGCCTAAGCTGAGTTTTAGCTTATTTGCCATTAGTTGATCATACTGTATTTTTACTCAACATAAACACCCCCCCCTTTTTTTGGCAAGAGTATTTCACTTAAAATGGCTATATTCTTTTGGGAAAAGTAATTTATTTAATGGTTCTGCTGTTAGTGTGCTATTCTTTCCATTTGTTTATTGTAAACAATCAATCCTTAAACAACATCTTTGTGCATGATGTTGTTTCCCTTATTTAAAAATATTTGCTTGAGATAGATTTTTTAAAGAGTTGAACAGATTTTTTTTTTAAGAATTCATCCAGTGGGGATCAAAGTTTTTTTTTTTAATTAATTTATTTTTTAATATTTCTAAGGTTCTTGATGACAGTCATTTTCCAGAAATATTGTACCAATTTGTAGCCCCACCAGCAATATGAGAGAGCATTCACTGAAAGTTTGACACAGATGTAGGTTTCTTTCTTTTTTTTTTTTTTTAAGATTTATTTATTTATTTATTTGACAGAGAGAGAGAGAGCCAGCGAGAGAGGGAACACAAGCAGGGGGAGTGGGAGAGGAAGAAGCAGGCTCCCCGCGTAGGAGCCTGATGTGGGGCTCGATCTCAGAACGCCGGGATCACGCCCTGAGCCAAAGGCGGACGCTTAATGACTGCACCACCCAGGCGCCCCCAGATGTAGGTTTCAATCTGCTCATGCTTTTGGACAAGAAGTCCTCAGAGGAGAAGGAGGAAAGTCACTGTATTTGTTCACCCTGTTGTGAATTTTGTTTTCCTGACTCCTTCCCACCCTCTGCCCCTGCCCATCTTTGTCTGTTTTGCATTTTAGACCTAGTGGCCTTGGACTTATTTCTCCACAGCAAACCTGTTCTTTGGGTCTGCTGCAGACCTTCCACATCACTTAGACTTTGTAGTTAGCATGAATTGGTTTCTTTATTGATGACATTTCTCTGCTGTTCTTCCTCCTAATTGTTTATTTTAAAAATTACAAAGTGGGTTAGTGTAAATAGAATACAAAATGAAACAATGGAAGGACTCAACCCACACTTTGTTTAAAGAAGTATGTAAAAGGTTGATGATTGTAGGAATCTGGTTCTTATCTCAAACTTAATGTTTTATATATTTTGAAGTATGACATGAATACACTGTGCAGGTGGGTAGAAAACACTTGGCTCAGTGAAGAATTATTCATGACAATGATCTTAATGTCTAAATCTCTACAAGTTGGGAAGAGGAAGTAAACAAGTATATTTGTAAAAGAATTTTGATAGTTCCAGAGGCAGTTTGGGTCAGATTTTGTCACAGGTTTACATGGCATGAAAAAATTCAAACTGCTTTTTGAAATCATGGATGATGCCTATTTAATAAGTTGGATGCATGCAGCACCCAGAACAGCCCTATCTGTGTTCTCTTGAGTGTTAGTAGTGTTGCTTCACCTGGGAGAACAGAGAAGCATCCATAGAAGGAATGTGTATGTGTTTGCATGAAACCAAAAGCAGAGTCTTTTGATTTTACTATAGCCTATTTAGTAGGTTTGCCTGGGAGAGTTGGACAGAGTGAGAAATGACAAAAGATGTAAGGAGAAGAAATATGTTTTATTAGAATAATTGGTCAGTGTAGTACCTATATTGAAAAGGTCTCTTTGCTGTTTCCAAATCAAGAAATATACGGTGTGGCCTTGACCTTCTTACATGTCTTCTAGTAAGAGTCTCTACTAATGATGATTAAAGTGAGTTTGAACAAAACTTGTACTTTTATGGATTTATTTATCTTTTTAAAGATTTTATTTGAGAGAGAGAGAGAGGGAGGGAGAGAGAGAGAAAGCACAAGCAGGGGGGAGGGGCAAAGGGAGAAGGGGAGAAGCAGACTCCCCGCTGAGCTGGGAGCCTGATGCAGAGCTCCATCCCAAGACCCTGGGATCTTGACCTGAGCCAAAGGCAGATGCTTAAGCGACTCAGCTACCCAGGCGCCCCTTTTATGGATTTATATAAAGGAAAAATAGATACTCCAAGAATCAACACTATTGAAATTAGATGGAAAAGCCCTTTGTATTTATGAAAACATACCAGTTTAGACAAGAAAAAAGACATTAAAGGGCTATGTGAAAACTTCCTTTGTGAAATTTAATGGAAAAGCAATGCATTTTCTTTTTTTTTCTTGTAAGTTTTTATTAAATTCCCTTTAGTTAACATATAGTATAATATTAGTTTCAGGTGTAGGATTTAGTGATTCATCGCTTACATACAAGAACTGGTGCTCATCCCAACAAATGCTCTCCTTAATACCCATCACCACTTACCCCATCCCCTGCCAACCTCCCCTCTAGCAACTCTCAATTTGTTCTCTATAGTTAAGAGTCTGTTTTCTGGATTGCCTCTCTTTCTTCTTTTAATTCTCCCCTATGTTCATCTGTTTCGTTCTTTAAATTCTACATATGAGTGAAATCCTATGGTATTTGTCTTTCACTGACTGATTTATTTCATGTAGCATAATACACTCTAGCTCCGTCCACGTTGTTTCAGATGGCAAGATTCTATTCTTCTTTATCCATTCATCAGTCAATGGACATTGGGCTCTTTCCATAATTTGGCTATTGTTGATAGTGCTGCTGTAAATATTGGGGTGCATGTGTCCCTTTGAATCAGTATTTTTGTATCCTTTGGGTAAATACCTAGTATTGCAAGCAATGTATTTTCAATCTATACCACTTTCCCCACTACAGAACTTGGTGTTAGATAGTTTTGTGTTAAAACCTTTGTCAACGATGAACTATTTTCAGTATTTTCTTCCAGTTTTAAAAATTGTAGATTCCAAGTTCATATCCAGATAAAACACCAACATTCTTTGCAGTCTGATGTATCTGGAGAAGTCCTATCATTATTGAAAATGCATGGCTTTAAAGTGGGAAAATGAGGAAATTTCCTAATTTCAAACAGCTGTTTTATTCACTGAAGCATCTCAATGCCAGACAATTGCAGGTTTACTTATTATAGGCAGAGACTCTGTAATTATAGCTCTCTAAAGAAGCATATAATGTATATTGTATTTGGGATATTACACAGAATTACATTTGCTTATTCAAATGAAAGTTTGAACACTACGAATTCAGCAGTCATTTCTACCATTGATGAAAATATTGAAAACAAAAGTAACTACAGCAAAACATTCTATTAGACCTAGATTGTTTTCCCAAGTGTTTTTCTATTTATGTTGTGTTGCTAAATAAACGTACACTGGAGTAATAGGTTGTTTGCAAAGCATATTGCAAATATAGGTACTATTCTGAAGTTAATCAAGATAATTGAGATGGTTAAATGGGTATGATATAAAGTGTGTATTTGAAATATAAGCATAATATAATCCTCCTAAATCTAAAGGCATGCTTCATTTAGGATATAGCAAATTTAATTTTCTACATAGATGGAGAGGAATATTAGCATAAATAATTTTTAAATACACATAATCTAAAATATCTTTACTTGACTTTGTAAAGTATTATGTAATTTTATTTTGGTTGTGTTCTTGAAAAATCAATATTAAATTTAGATTTAATTCAAAGAACATTCCCCTATTGATAGGAGAATGTTTTAGTGTTTCCCCAAAATGAACTTGGTTCCAGTAGGTTGCCTTTTCAAAAAGCATCAGGCACATTTCTTCCAGGGTGCCTATGTTTATTTGTACCTTATGTACAGGATGAGCTTATGTAGCAGAGGAACCTGGGCTTAAATGGTAGTCCCACCAATTACTGGCTATCTAAGTTTGAGCAAGTTTTTAAGTGCTATTATGCAATTCCAGTTTCTTCATCTGAAAACGGTGATAATAATGCTGACATTTATGGGTGGTTGCAAGTATTGAATAAAATAATGTGTTTAGCACAAGTGCGTGGTATAAAGTGCTCAGAAATTGCAAGTTATTGTTAAGAGATGCTTGACAAATGTCAGTTTACTGCCCTTCCCTCCTTTCCTTTCTTTAACTCTGCTTATCTAAATTCTTCGGATTTTTAAAGACCTACTTTATTTATTTATATTTTTAAGAGCGTGTGTGTGCACACAAGGGTGTAAGCTGGGGGAAGGGCAGAGGGAGAGGGTGAGAAGCAGACTTCCTGATGAGCACGGAGCCCCACTCAGGGCTTTATCTCAGGACCCTGAGATCATGACCTGACCGGAATCAAGAGTTGGATGCTTAACTAAGTCACCCAGGAGCCCAAGACCCACTTTATGGATACTTCCTTGACCAACTTTTAAAATCTTCTTAATTTAAATATTTAAAAAATCAAATTGAAATAGACAATACCAAATAGTACGGAGGGCTGATGACAAAAGGCAAGAGCACTGTCTACTTTGTTCCATCTCTCAGTGCCATGACTCCTGGGTGTGGTACTCATGCTCAAAATTCAAGTAGCAACATTGTTGAAAGATAGCAGGACAAAAGATAGGATAGAGAACGGGGCAAAGGATAACAGCATACTTTCTCTTGAAGGAGTATCTTGGAAGCTGCCATATTTTATTTCTATTTATATGCCCTTGGCCAGAATTTAGTTACATGGCCACACCAGCTGCAAGGAGGCTGGGAATTATCTTTATTATGAGAGGTCATATGCCCTGCTGAAAATTCAATTTTGATAGAAGAAGGAAGCATGTCAATTAGAGGCAAAATTGGGTGTTTGAAAGAGTTGGGCATCCTAGAATCCTTTCTTTCCCAGATATCTATCTCTTTTCCCTTTCCTAAGGCCTTTGGTATTTTTTCAATTATCCTGCTCTCCTCCAGGACTCAGCTCCATAAGTAGATTACCAGATCCTTCTATATTGTTCACTGCCACAGGTCCTTTAGGTTCATCAGAATGAACCACCTAAGAGATAAGAAAACTTAATTTTGCTTAAGTAAGCTGCCTTTCATAGAAAACTTTGGTGCATTATTGAACTGGATTGTATTTTTTACCAGTATCTTCTTCCCTCCCCCCAGGGAAGCATTATATTCCCCCACCTCGTTGATTGGCCATGTGACCTGCTTCATGCAGTACAATTTGAAATTAATGTGTTTTTCTTTGGCAAAAGCTTTGGTAGCCAGTTTGTGCTTCAACTATTTTCTTTTTTTCTCTGCAACATTGTTCCAGAAGGCATTGCTCCTTCAGCCTGGGTGCCAGAGTGAAGAGGACATGGAACAGAGCCTCCTCCAAATGCCCATGGACACATGGCATGAGCAGGGAATAAACCTTTGTAGCTCTGAGACTCTCAGATCTCGGGGGGGAGGGGGCATTTATCACCACATCATGATCTTGTCTATACAATTATTATGCTAAAATCATTTCCATCTTGTTTTCTTTTTACCTAAGTCACCTTCACCTCCCACCCAGGAAGGAATGAAAAGGTAAGCAAAAAGGGAAAGAAAGGAAAAGAAAAGACCATTCTGCCACATTAAGACTGTAGTATCACCAGCTGCTTATTTTACATCCTAATTTCCAAAATATACTTGTCATTTTATTTTAGCATTTCCAATCATATATATGCAAAATGTTAAGTGAGGTGATTGTGGCAGGAAAAAAGTATCCCCTAACTGAATCTATTTATTTCTGATTTATTATTGAAAATACCCATCTGTCTAGAAGCATTGACAGAATAATACCTTTAGCAAGAAAAAAATTAGCACATTTCTTCATCATGTTTTTATTTATGTATTTAACTCTCCAACCAAGGGTTTATTTGATTGAGAGACTTTGTCTTAAATATGACCATTAGTATCAGTCCATGGGGTCATTAGTAAGTCAAAGTGGTGTTTGATTTCACAAATGAGTGAGAACTTTCCAAGTTGTGCATTTCATACCAAAAGCTAAGTCAAGCTATAACTTGTGTATCCAGCTTCAGAGTTCTGGCTGAACGGATCTTGTCCATCACTGCCACTACTCTGCCCCTCCCTAAAGGTTTGGTAGCATTTTATTAAAAAAAAATTTTTTTTAAAGATTTTTATTCATTTATTTGACAGAAAGAGAGTGTGCACGCAAGCATGCAAGCACGCAAGCACACAAGCAGGGGGAGTGGCAGGCAAAGGGAGAAGGAGAAGCAGGCTCCCCGCTGAGCAGAGAGCCCAACATGGGGCTTAATCCCAGGATCCTGGGATCATGACCTGAGCGGAAGGCAGATGCCCAACCGACTGAGCCACCCAAGTGCTCCCTCGGTAGCATTTTAAACAGTGAACTCAACATGGCATTATGATGGGGCTTTTTGTTATATAGTCCTGTTCAGCTCTTACCATACAGATATTTCTTACACATTCATACCACTTATAAGTTGTCAGCATCTTTCAACCCTTATCTCTACCTAGGGGTCAATAACAAATTTTAGGTGAGGCACAAAATCATTTTTCACCAAAGAAGATTTAGAAGCCTCATGTAAAGAAGGTAATAATTGGTTTTGGGAGTTGATGTATTGATGGTTTGTTCATGGAACTAGCAGGGTAATAGTTTGATAGAATATACCTTATCTGGTTTTTTTTTCTCTTTTTACCATTCCATCTCAAACATCCAGAACAGTGCTTGGCACACAGTAGGTACTCAATGAATGTTTGCAGAGGGAAAGAATAGTAGATCCTCTGCAGCTCAGAACCCAGTCTTCCAGGTAGTCTTTGGATACTCTTTTTAGTAAAGAGATGCAAGTATTTTCTCATTTATATTTCCATCATTCTGGACCCTTGTCTGTGAAATAATGAGGTGTACTTTTAAAACAATGGCCATCAGTACTTTTAAAGGAGGTTTGACCTTCAGATTCCTCACCCTGGGTGTTCAATGACATTGCCAGTGCTCAGAGCACTTTATGAGCCCCGCTTCTCCCCCAGCAGGTAATCCCTCAGTAGGGTTGGTATGTTTATATCACGAGTGTTACCAGGTTCTGGCTGCTGTGACTGGATGACATAGAGTCTGGAACCTGCAGGGCCCCTTCTGTTCGTCTGACTCCTACCCCAAGGCAGCCATGGTTGGTAGATACAGTAATTGTTAATGAATCTAATTTCTCCCAGTGACTAGTTGACTGTCCAGTGTAAAATACACAAACAGATGTACTGAGTCTCTCAAGTTCCAAAGCTACCAGTGGCCTCCAAGAGTTGACTTCTTATTTTTCTGTTTGGAGGTGGCATAGACACTGGGGAAGCAAATGGAGCATGGGGGAGAAATTGGTTCATTTTAACAGAAACTTCTGTCCTAGTTTAAAGAAAAATTAAGATTTTTGTATCAGCTTTTAACGGATACACGAGAAGAAAATCATGATGTAGAGGTAAAAAAGCATGAGCGTTGGAGTCATATAGCCTAGTTTCAAATGCCAGAACTCCAGTAATGTGGACTTAAGCAAGTTACATTTTCTCTATATTTCAGTTTCCTTATCTGTAAAATGGGAATGGTGATATCTACCTCGTAGGGTGCTTTTTTGTTTTTTAATTAAGACACAATGGCAATGAGCATGAGAGGGACTTTTGAGGTACAGGACGTTTTCTTAGTTTAAGAGTTAGTTAAACAGGCATATTCAGCTTATGAAAATTCATCAAAGTGGACACTATGTGTACTTTTCTCACTGTGTCTATTTCAATAAAAATTGAAAAGAAAATTCTCACCTAAGATTAGGGCCAGGTACTTTCTGTCAGAAGATCTCTCTCTGTCTCTCTCAGTAGAATTTCTTGCTCTTCAGCAGGTAAGCAAATGGCAAGCTGAAATTATTTTAATTGGTAAATTTTATAGATATATTTACATAAAGTATATTTAAATTTTGTAGATATATTTGACCTAGTTGTCCAAGAAGGGTTGACTGCTCTTTGAACTAACTGAAACTCCTTTGGCTCAACATTGGTTGTACAAAGTTGATTTGTGCAGGTGTGTTCTAGGCTAGTGCTTGAACATTAGTCTCAGATGCAAGTACACCTGTTGTGGATGAATATTAAAGGTCTTGAGGTACGTTGGTGTGTTTTTTTTTGTTTTGTTTTTTTGTTTTTGGTTTTGTTTTAATGCTTTTTTAAAAAAAAGATTTTATGTATTTGAGAGAAAGAGAGAGAGCACAAGAGTGGGGTGAGGGGCAGAGGGAGAAGGAGACTCCCCACTGAGCAGGGAGCCCAATGTGGGACTCGATCCCAGGACCCTGGGATCATGACCTGAGCTGAAGGAAGATGCTCAACTGATGGGCCACCCAGGCACTCCATCTTGAGGTACTTTGTGAGAGAATATTTAGTTCCAGGGAGTTGAACCAGAATTTCTGCCATTGGGCAATGGAGAATTTGGCCTTGGCTCCTGAGTTGATTATGGTCCTATGTTTGTATTGGGGCCACAGAAAGACCAAACCTGGTGCCTCTGAGCCTCTGTGTTGTTCTTGTGATACGGGATAGGATGTAAGGTGGAATAGACCTATAAAACGCCATCAATTTTTTTAACTCAGGGAAAATAAAAAGAATAGAGGCAGAATTAATAGGACAGAGAGAATTGAATAGGTCTGACAAGATTTAAGATACTTTTTTATGCAGAGTTGGTCAGTTTTTCTAGTTTTAGTAAATGAAACTGAGGTGGATTTCAGAGTACCTGTAGTTTTAGAAAATTTTCTTATTTCTGAGGTTAAGTATATATTAAAATAATACTACCAGTCTGTTCAGACAAAAAAAAATCAATTTAGTAAAAACAAAGATTAAAGTCTATAGACAAAAACAACAAGCCTACCAAGTCACTTCTTCACTCAGCTCTTGGTTGTATTACAATGGCTGAGCCTTAAAATCGCATTGCTTAGTATCCACTCTTTAAAATGCTCTTAATTAAACACAGATGCACATTTTTCACTTCAAGTTATGCTTCACTCTTCAAATCCATTGCTTACACCAAACAAAATACCCCTAAAACTCCAAACCTTATACTAAATAGTCTATGTTCTTTAATTTCTCCTATTTTATGATCACACAAGCTAATTACGAAAGAACAATATATTTGGAGAAAGTCCCTTATGCTCGGTATTTTCTGATTATTTAGTACTGCTAATTATCAATGACCTGTATTATAAATGTACTTTTCAAAATGGTATCTATCTTTTTAACTCTTTGCTATAACAGCCCACAAAATTGTAGCTCTCCTGGGAAGTGGGGTAGGTCTGGGATATGCAATAGGTTAGAACCACATGGGCTAAGATACTTCTGTCTGGCTGGCACAAATTCACCCAGAAATGTGGTAATGTTTCTGGGTTCCTATAAAAGGGGGTAGTTTTACCAACCTACTTTATGAGACTGTTGGGAGGGATAAATTGTTAAGATAAAGGATAATGACAACAATATGAATCAATTCCCTGAGGCATAGGAGTTTAAATGCATCTACAATCAGGTACATAACTGGTTACCCAGCAATGTAACCAAAGAAAGCAAATGTCCACTTGAATTAAAGATAATGATAATAGCATATGTATTAGACAAACATAGCAATGAGGTAGGTAGGATTTGCTTTCCTGTATTTGAAAAGGTTAGCAGGAAATGTTAAATATATAATTGAATATATTATGGCAGAAATGAGGTATATAATGCTATTATAATTGATTATAAAATATCCATAGGCAGAAAAATGTAAAGTTGTTCACATGTGGCTTTTCAATTTGCCTTAGAAAGCTTTATGATAATTTATTAAGAGAAAAACCTCTGGTCATTACTTATTAATAATGTATTTGAAATGTTTTCCTTGAGTGTGTTCCTACTTTATGTCTGTTAAAGTGAATGCTGGAGATGAGACTACATCTGAGAGAAACTTGCATGAGGCCAGTCTTAAGGGAACAGTTAACGAGACTCCAGGTCTACAGCCTAAAGGTATTGGGACTGTGGCCCAGTTATGAGAAAATCCCTGGAGTGTGGAATTACAAAATTATATAAATGTTTTCTTCCCAGTAGGTCTTTTAAATAAACAAAGAGTTTGAAAAGAGCTGTGTAGTTCAAATATTCCTTCCTTTACCCCATGTTTGGAAAAAGAATACAATATTTCTGTGCTTGTCTTGGGACAGGACTAATGTCCCCACCTACTCCGTGATTGGCAAATTATTATTTTTTTTGTTAGAAATAGATAATCTGCAAAACCCAGAGAAGAGACTTTTTCAAAAATTGGGGGTATGTTTTTGCCTCTGATGCTCAACAGTATAATTACTTCGTGCTAAGTGAAACCATTTCTGGAGCAGGTTAGTTCAATCCATCACAGAGAGTACTAGCCAGTCAGGTCAGAATGTTCTATTGGAGACCCAGGTGACAACTGAACTATTTCTCAGTTTCCCATGTGACTGCAGATACAAACAAGAAGCATGGGCAAGAAGTAGTGCATGGACCAGAAATATCTAGCAAGAACATAGAAACAGTATTGTTTTGTAGTTTTTAGTTGACCAGTCTTAGAAATCTCTTTTCAAAATTATCTTTAAATATTTTCCATTTTTGTGCTACTGTAAAAGGTATTTTAAAAATTTTAATTTCTGATTGTTTCCTGACAGTATGTAGATATGCAGTTCATTTTTTATACACAGATCTTGTATCTTTCAGGCTTGCTAAACTCACTTATTCTGGTAGACTTTTGGTGAATTTTGTAGAATTTTCTACATAGATAATCCGTCACATTATCTGCAAATGAATACTACTTCTTTCCAACGTGGATACCTTTACTTATAGGTGCCATTTATTGTATGTATGTATGTTTGTATGTATGTATTTTTGCCTTCCAGCACTTGCTGGAAACTTCACTACAATGCTAAATGGAAGTGTCTTGAAATGGATATTCTTGTTCTTAACGTTTACTAGCATTTTAGTAGTAGATTTTTCATAGGCACCTTTTATTAGTTTGAGGAAGTTCCCTTCTATTCCCGGTTTGCTGGGAGTTTTTATCAGAAATGGATGTTGGATTTTGTCAGATGCTTTTTATGCATCTGTTGAGATGGTCGTATGGTTTTCCTTTTTTAGTTGGTTGATATGGTTTATTATATTGATTAATTTTTGAATGTTAAACCAACTTTGCAAAATTTTCTGGTAGAGTTTTTGTAGAATTGGTATTATTTCTTACTTTAATGTTTCATAGAATTCCTTGCTGAAGCTATCTGGGCCAGGATTTTTTTTTTTTAATGAAAAAGTTTTTAACTGTGAATTTTATTTCTTCCATAAAATAGACTATCTATTTTCTACATAAGTAAGCTTTGGTTGTTTGAGATTTTCAAGAAATTTGTCCATTTCATCTAAATTTGTCAGTTATTGGCCTAAAGTTTCTTATAATATTCCCATATTTTCCTTAAGTTTTTTTCCTTATTTTCCCCCTTATTTCCCTTTTATTATACATAGACTTTGTAGTGATATCCCTTCTCTCACTCTTAATATTAGTAATGTGTCTTCTTTTTTTCTAGTCAGTCTGGCTGGAGGTTTATCAATTTTATTGATCTTCTCAAATAATAAGCTTTTGGTTTCATTGATTTGCTCTATTGTTTTTCCATTTTAATTTCATTGATTCCTGTCTTTTACTGTTTCCTTTTTTCTCCTTAATATGGGGTTACTTTTTTCCAGTTCCTAAGGTAGAACTGGAGGTCATTGATTTGAGAATACTTTTCTTTCTTAATGTAGGCATTTTGAACTATAGGTATCCTTCCAAATATTGCTTTAGCTGCATCTCATGAATGTTTGTTGTATTTTCATTTTCATTTAGCTCCAAATACTAAATTCCATTTTGATTTTTCTTTTGACCTGTGGTTTATATAGAAGTTTGTCATTGAGTTTCCAAATATGTGGAGATTGTCCATACACTTTCTTTTACTTACTTCTTATTGAATTCCACTGTAGTCAAAGAACATACCTTATAAATTTTGAAACCTTTTAAATTTATTGAGATTTGTTTTATGGCCCAGAAAGTAGTCTATTTTGGTACATAATCTATGTGCCCTAGAAAAGAATTGAGGGGATGGTAACATCTCTAATAAAATTGTGATTAAACTATTTTTTTTACAGTTTTAGTAGTTTTTGCTTCATGCATTTTGAAGATCTGTTATTTGGTGCTTAAACCTTTGAGATCTTCCTCTTTGTGGTGAATTGGCCTTTTTATCCTTATGAAATGATTCTCTTATCTTTGGTAATATTCTTTGCTGTGGAAATTTATTTTGTTTGATATTAATATAGTTGCTTGGGCCTTCTTTTGATTAGTGTTAGTATGGTCTATCTTTATTCATCATTTTACTTTTAACCTATTAGTGTCTGTGTTTAAAGTGCATTTCTTATAGACAGCATGTGGTTGGATCTTTATTTTTTAATCCAATCTGAGGATCTCTGCCTTGTAAATGCAGGGTTTAGACCATTAACATCTAATATAATTGTTGAGTTGGTTGGTTTTAATCTATCATTTTATTTGTTTTGTGTTTGTCCTTCTATTTGTCTTCTCTTTTTCTGCCTTCTTTTTGATTATTTTTTATGGTTCCATTTTTTTCCTTGTTTGCTTATTAGGTATTGTGTGTGTGTGTGTGTGTGTGTGTGTATGTGTGTGGTTGCATTGGGGTTTAGGGTTTAATATAATAAAGTTCAACTTCAAGTAATATTATACCACTTCATGTACAGTAAAAGATCCTCCAATAGTGCGTGTCCATGTCTTCCTTCCAGGCTTTGTGCTGTTTGTGTTATTTTACCTCTTCATATATATAAACCACACAGTACCTGATCATTATTTTTTTTCTTAAACTGCCAACTATCTTTTAAAGAAATTAAAATATAGTGTCTTATATTTACCCATACATTTATAATTTCTGTTCTTCATTCTTTCATTTAACTGAAGGTTTCTATATGGTGTTATTTTCTCTTTGCAGTATAGGTCTGCTGGTGATGACTTTTTTTTCATTTTTTATGTCTGACAAAGTCTTTATTTTGAAATATATTTTCACTGGGTATAGAATTCTAGGTTGACAGTTAATTTCTTTCATTACTTTAAAGATGTTGGTTCACTATCTTTGCTTTTGCATGGTTTTTTGATGAGAAATCTGCTGCCATTCTTATAGTTTTTCCTCTGTGTGCAATGTGTCTTTTTTTCCCCCTCTGGCTGATTTTTAAAAATTTTATTATTTTTAAAAATTTATCTGAAAGGAGAGAGAGAGCAAAGGAGTGGGGGGTGAAGCAGAGGGAGAAGGATAAGCAGACTCTGAGCTGAGCATGGAGCCCCTTGCAGGGCTTGACCCTACGACCCTGAGATCATGAAATGAGCCAAAATCAAGAGTTGGATGCTTAACCATTGAGCCACCCAGGCACCTCTCTTCTGGCTGATTTTAAGATTTTATCTTTATCACCAGTTTTAAGTAATTTAATTATAATGTGCCATGTTATGATTTTCATCATTTTTTTATGTTTGATGTTCATTGATCTTAAGCATCTGTGAGCTTACAGTTTTCGTCAAATTAAAGAATTCTTGACTGTTGTTTGTTAAAGTATTTTTTTCCATCTCCTCTTTTTTCCATTCTCCGGAAACATGGGGTCCCACATAGTCATTTGTATTAGGATTTACAAATCGCATAAGTGGCCCTGCCAAGAAGGAAAATTGTCTCTGAAGTTACTCAGGCTGAGTTTCACAAATTCTATAATAGTAAAAATGACCACTAAATCACAAAAGGTTCTTGTTCCATTCATTTTCCTCAATCCCTTGGGCTTATCAGTCTAATCATAGATACAAATGCTCAATTGGCCAAAAGCTTCAAATATCCATTATAAGATAGTTTTCACTCACATGTAATAGGATACCAAGATACAAATGTTTTATTAAAGAGCTGAAGGGGTAACATAGCCATATGATGCTTAGTTGTAAGATGATATGGAAAGGTAGGAACTTTGGCAATCTTGAGAGGCTTATGATCGCCAAAAGCATTTACACTTAAAACACAACAAAACCAAGTCAAATAAAAACTTCTGCAACCCTTACTTAGCCTGTTTATTGACAGTAGCAACTCGTGTGAAGAGCTCACGATACAGAGCTCACTTTCGGATAGAGAAAGATACAAAATTTTTCCCGGATTGGTTCACTTAAGAATATCTTTAAGTCTATTAACATCTTTCATTCAATAATTAGTAGTACAATGTCTGGCATATGGTAAGAGCTCAGTTGGTGATCTATCTGTTATTATTAGTTTTTATTGTTCTTGTTTACTGCAGATTTATTAGTGACAGTGGTAGAAGTCATAGCAGCTGGGAGTTTCAAAATGGGCAGTGAAAGAAGAAGAGCAAGTATGGGAGAAGGGAAAAGTGCTCTTTCAAAGAAGACTGTAAGCTGATCGTGGGGAGAAAGGAGGAGGTCCTGGAATTGGTAGGTGAGTGAATCTGGATCACATATTCATGAAAGATGTATCCTCACTGGCCTATCCCTCAGCCTTCATTAAAATGAGATTCTCTCATCGACTTCTGGAGCTTCTGCCAGGAGATTCTACCACCAGAAGCTGGGAGCATTTTATTTCATTTCTTCTTGGTATTTCCTTGATGGGAATGACACCCATTCATACTACAAAACTTTGGGTGAGCTCCCTACCTCCTCCAGTTATCCTCTGTGGATAGATCTCACAGGACTCCAGGATCTGCATAAGCCCAAATGTAGGGATAGGGAGAGGGCCTGGATACCTGGCAGGGTGATGGTGGGAAGGAAGTTACTAGATACATATTGAGAGCTTGTGAGAGGGCAGAACTTAACAAGTACAGATGCTTGAGTTGAGATGATGGTTAGGATAACCTTGTATAGTTGATATGATATGCTTTTGTTGAAACTAAATTTAGTGATGATTTTTCTAATTTATCCCCAAAGTATTGTTCTGTAAACTTTTTTGTTCAAACACTTGTCACTGAAAAGTTTTGAATGAGTTCCCTCAATATACATATTTATTATGTTATATGTTATTTTGAGGAATTAATTATTAAATAATATGTAAACTGTAAAGCACAAAATAAATTTTAAAAGGATAAGATGTAAATAAATAGAAGTAGAAATCCTAATATTTGCCTACCGCCTGGGGTGTGCACACTCTACTTTAGAGACAACAGCCTGGGAGGAAGGGCTTAAGAGAGACAAGCCTTCCATTTCACCAGTATCTAGGAAGTAGCCTTTCAAACCCTATACCAGGCCTTATAGCTGAATTCTCCACTTAACGTGTAGGATAAAGATTACAGTATCATTGAAATGCAAGCAGATGATCAGAGAGAATTTCTAGGAAATTCTAAATTACGAAGCAAACTGTACATAAGTTTGCTTATTGTGTGTCCAGTACTGCTCACTGTAATGGGCATTAAAAAAAGACAATGTCAGGGTGCCTGGGTGGCTCAGTTGGTTAAGCATCTGCCTTCAGCTCAGGTCATGATCCCAGGGTCCTGGAATCGAGGCCTGCATCAGGCTCCTTACTCAGTAGGGAGCCTGCTTCTCCCTCTTCCTCTGCCTGCTGCTCCCTCTGCTTGTGCTCTCTTTCAAATAAATAAAGTCCTCAAAAAAAAAAAAAAAAGACGGTGTCTGTTAAATCCAGACCCAACACTGTGGAGGAGGTATCATTATCCTCATTCTGTAAATAAAAAAGGAGGTTCCCAGTGATTCTAATTCTGGTCTATTTCTGAAGCCCACCTTTCTATTCTACTGGGCTGCTAAAGGACTATGGTGTATCCATCTTTGTATGGACAAGATTTGTCAACTGTCTTTCAAAGAAAGACTCTGTTTATGGAAAGTTAACTAAAATCTTCATCAAAATTTTATATTGACTTGCAGAATTATTTTGGAGGAAGAACTTATTGTTTATAATAAGCTATTATGATTTTTATTTATTGTACAAAAGGCATTAAAACAAGGGAAATGACAGAGGAATTTTAAAACACCCATAGACACTGTTATAGCATATTTTATTTTTCTTTTGTTCGTGTTTTTTTCCAATTTTTATCCAGGTACATATTAGTTGCATAATTTCAATCACAGTTTAAATATTACCTTGTTTTCTGATAATGTTTTTCACAAAAAAATTTCCTGAGATGATAGAGATATAGCCTGGTAGCAACATGGAAATGATTAATGGGTTCATTATATTCTATCAAATATTAGTATTTTGTTTAATTTTCTCCTAATTATTAGACCCATTGTTTCCAAATTGTTCCATAATATATGATGCTAAAAAACACATTTTGTGCATCCAATGATTATAAATTTAATTTCCTTTGAATAATAACTAATGAAATAGCTATCATGTATTGAGTTTTTACTGTGAAGTAGGCACAGTTTGATGGAGTGGAATTTCAGGGTAAAAGGCATGAACTTTATTATTGTTCTTAATATATGTTACTAAATTGCTAGAGGCAATATGAATTAATACTACAACTTGGAAATAATGTGTGACTTTACCACTTTCTCCACTGCTCTGCCAGTGTGGGGACTTATTATTGTATCAAGGTTAAACTTTTTATAACTTTAATGACTGATGCCAGAATTCTTAAGGAGGGAACAGACTTAGCTTACGAAAATACCTTGATAAGCCACTTTATGGTGAAGAAGGAAATTCTGAATTCATGGAATGGCAGGAGCCAAGATGACCAACTGCTCTGCATTTGAAATAAACAGGAATTTGGGGGTGAGGAACAAGAAGGAAGAGAAGAGGGAGTGAGGCCAGAGTTGAATATAACATGGCAGGGGACTGAAATCCTAGCTGTGCAAATGGCTGAGTGACTTTTACAACAATATCTAAACTTGCATTTTTGGTTTGCTTGTGCTGTGGCCTTACAAATTCCCTGACCTCCCAAATTTGCAGTCAAGCTTTTCCATATATAGATACCCACAGGAATGATTGGTTTGTGGGAAATTAAGGAAAACAGTTTCATAATTAGATCAAATGTAGTGTGAAATTAAACAGGATGCGTGAACAGGATGGTGAGATGTTCCCTAATAGAACTAATTCAAAAATTTTAGGAGTTTAAACAGGAGGTGACAACCTAGAGAATGTACATTCCTAAGAAATTCTCTAAAGATTTTGAGAGGGCTTTGTATCTTCACAAGGCATAAATTAAGGGTTTGACTGCTAGTATTTAGGTCTCAAAAGACATGTAGACTCCAGTAGACATCTGGTTTATGTTCGCTTTTCTTAACAATGGATTCAGTTGGCACTTCCTCTGCCTCCGTTTTCTGTTGCAATGATACACCTTCTTGCCAGTTATAGGCCATCAGTGGATTATCAGATACAGTGTCAAAAAAGGCTTTTGTTCATTTCTGGCATATTAAGGGAACATTCACCAGAACAATTTCTGAGCTGTCATTATTGCATTTAATCATCATTAAGAAAATGGAAAACCTAGGGCAATGTAGAGAATACTAAGGGCCTTAATGTCAAACGCTGGAGGAGATGGTCAGCAAGACCAGTAGATTGTTTTTACCGGGGATATCATAGCACATTTAGCAGAAGGAACCAGTCTTGCTATAGCCACATTGTTTCATAGCTTACCTTGAACTTTTTAAATTAATTTTTAACGTGAGCACTTAATGAAGCAATTTCTAGCTTTTGTTTTGTTAGATATATTTATGATCGTGTCTTATTATATCCACTAGCATGAAAACTCTTAGAAGGCAGGATCTGTGTCCTGTTTCTCTTTTTTACACTGCTACCTTCAGCATAATTTGAAGCATGCAGTCCATATTTTTTTAATATTTATTTTGAAAAAAGATTTATTTATTTATTTATTTGAGAGAGAGAGAGAGAGCACAAGTGGGAGGGGCAGAGAGAATCTCAAGCAGACTGTGCACTGAGTGCAGAGCCTGACATGGGGCTCGATCCCAGGACCCTGAGATCATGACCTGAGCTGAAACCAAGAGTCAGATGCTGAACTGATTATGCCACTCAGGTACCTCATGCATGCAGTCCACATTTAGTAAGTATTTGTGATTAAATAAATGTGGACCACCCTCAGCCACCTGTGCTTCTAAGCAAACATATATCATGTTCACTTCATATTTTGATCTCTTAGTTTTCCTATTTTTAAAAATTTTATTTTTCTTGTATGTTGGTCTTTCCCTTAATTGTCAGCATTCTATAATTTATAATAGTATTCTATTAGCTATGATGCCTAATGATGCTTGAACCATGAATTATTCTCTGGGTATGTTCTCCTCCTAAATGGTATAGTTATTTTCTCCAACATCTTCTAGTAACTAGTACAATGAAAACTGTAGTGGATACTTAATAAATGATTTCTTGGCTGATTCACTCATTATTGACAGAAATTTCTTAGCACAAATTATGAATCCGTCAAGTCACATAATTGACAAAGTGTCCTTTTATTATTTATTAACAAACAAAAACATGAACATTTGAGGGGCAGTCTCCAGGCAATTTGGAAGAACAGATGGAGTAATTTAACTCCTTTAGATTGTTGGAATGCTGACAGGTACCACGTGGAGTTAGAGCAGTCACCTCCATCTGGCACACACACGGGTAAATTTAGCACCAGAAGATGATGGTAAAACAGATGCTACTGCAAAGGTACAGGACTCACAATGGCAAAAATAGACTTTTCCCACTCATGGACCTTTCTTAAAGGGCAGACTTTGAGCTGCAATTAATAAAAATAATGAGATTATTTCTAGGTAATGACTAGTTTTAAAATATTAGTCAGAAGTACAAAGTTCTATGTTTAGTAGCAGTAAAATGAATATACTTTTTGACTTACTCATTTGGTGCCCTGAGTGCTCTGAGGCATTTCGTGAGAAAATCAGAGGGCACTGCTAAACCAGTGACACAGAAAATGCTCTCGCATTTCCTGAATTAAATCCTTAGGCTCTACAATCTCTGATTCTTTCCTGTAAACCTGACAGAAGATTCCTATAGTAGCTATGATTACCTTTATATTTCCAAACATGAGCTACCTCCATTTTATTTGCTAGAGCTCCCGTAAGTGTTTCAGTTATGTAAAAAAGGGAAATATGTTTTAGAAAACTGAGAAGTATTACTGATCTCTCTCATCATGCAAAGCAATTTGTATCTCTGAATGTATTCAGGGAAAGCCATTTAAGAAGGCCCCCCATTGTTCTGAATTGCACACATGTGCATGTTGAAAGGCCACATTTTCTGATGTGGCATTTAGGAAGAATGGCATTTATAAATCTCTACTTGCTGGAACTGTGGAATAGATGACTTAGAAATGGAGGTTTCTATTCACCAAAAGATCTTTGTTATATATTCAAATTTTTTCCTTTAAAAAATGGCTCTATTGAGGCTGTCTAACAATGCAGGTGTGTCCTGTTTTGAGATATTAGAATGAAAGGTATTCAGTTGAATGAAGGGTCACATGCACAGAATGATGATGTTCCCCCTCACCTAATTTCCGGACAAGTTTGGAATGTGACAATTGAAATAAACCAATGAAGCTTATACTCTAGGGTATTTTTTTTTTTAGTGGACACTTTCCCAGTAAGAGTTCTTTGCAAAGAGTAAGAATGGAATCTGTATGTTTTCACATGAGTTAATATGCTTGGTCAAAATTTAGCAGTTGGGTATTGTAAAGGGTATTTTATTGAGAGGGATCCACAGATATATATTTGAAAAGAATTGTATACAAAAAGCAGTAGTTTCTTTGTTAAGCATGTGTAGAATGTTCTTTATTTTCTTTGAGTGGTTGTATGAGTAGAGCAATGGGGAAGGATGCAAATGAATTAGGAGACTGGTGGGCAACCTGAAGTTCCAGTCTGGATGTGCTTTGTTACCTTGGGCTAGATACCTAACCCCTCTGGATGTGATTTTCTTATTCGGAATGAGTGAGGCAGAGTGGAACTAAATATGTAGTAGGGGTATTTCTACACTTTGAATATGTCATTCCAACTTGTTTGGATTACATTGTTTCTTTTCTGGAGTCATCTGTCAGTCTGTTTGCTCCTTTGAATGTAGCATCATCTTTTTTCCCTCTAGCTACTTATAATTATTTTCTTTCTTTGATTTTCAGCAGTTTTACAACGATGTTTCTATGTGTTCTTTTATTTGCATTTATTCTGTTAGGGTTTGTAGAACATCTCAAATAATTTCATTAAGCACTGCTTCTGCTCCATTTTTTTCTTCTCCTTTTCCTTCTGGGGATCCAAATACACATATGTGTACTATATTTCTCTTATGGTCATTTCTGTATTTTCTATCCATTTGTTTCCTTAGGCATTAGTTTGTATTTTTTGCTGACCTACCTTACAGTTCATGAATCTCTCATCAGCTTTATTTAATCTTCTGTTAGACCCATCAATTGTGCTCTTAATTCTGCTTTCTATATTGTAGTCCTGAAAGTGTCATTTGGTGCTTTTTTATACTTTCCATTTCTCTGTCAAAATTACCCAACTTGCCATCTAATTTCTTGACAGTATTAATTATAGTTTAAAAAAATTCATGTCTAATAACTCCAATAAATTTTCTGAGGATCTGTTTATATTGTCTGTTATTCTCTTGATTTTGGTCAAGATTTTGCTTCCCAGGAACTTTGGATTTAATGCCAGACATCATATATGAAAGCTTTGGTTCTGAATGAATTTATCTTTTCTTTCTTTCTTTTTTCCCTCTTTCTTTCTTTCTTTCTTTCTTTCTTTCTTTCTTTCTTTCTTTCTTTCTTTCTTTCTTTCTTTCTGAGTGGGTTTGCTTGTGTTTCAGTTAGTTAGGACTGGGGAATGCCACCTTAATCTAACCAGGAACTGGTGATTCAAAGCTGGGTTTCAGTATTTGTGAGGGCTAATTGTATGATCTGTCAGATCACCCCTATGTGTACAGATTCACAACAGTGTTTCAAGGGTCCTTCCTGAAAGTCTTGACGATTTATCAAGATTCCTTTTCCTTAGTATACTCTGAACTCCAGTTTATGTCTTCCTTGGCCACTTAAGATGGTCGAAAGTTCTATTCAGCTTCTCATCCTCTCAGGCTCAGCCTTTAAGCCACACTGGCAGATTGACAAAAGCCTTCAGGTCAAAAGCAACACATCCACTGTTGAGCTTATTTTCTCTGTATTCCTTTTTTTTTTTTATGGAATCAGCTTTTCTAAATGTCACTGTTTTTGAAACGCTCTGATGTTTTAAACATTATATTTAAAAAATATCTTTCTAGTTTTCCATTTGTTCTCAGAGGGAAGATTTTTTTCTGGCAAAAAACAAAGACAAAAACAAAACTCTAATCTGCTCTTACAGGAAGCAAGAAGTCTCTTTCAAGTGTTAAACTCTAAAATTGTAAATTTTTATGATTTTACTTTAAAAGGGTGGATTATTGTTTCTTACTAGTCGACCTGTAGAGAGCATAAGATAATAAATAGCTGGGTGCTTACATGCCCCATTTGTTGTTAAATATATTTTTTTCACTAGTTCTGATTGGTGGAATTGAAAGGGCAAGATTAAGGACAGAATTACTTTTAGTACAGCACTACTTCCACATGCCCTCTCTTATGCCTCTACATTAACTAGGATGACATTTCTGTATTTCTTTAATGAAAACAGGATTTTCCCATTCTTCATTCTGATGAGAAAAGTCTTGAACCAAAATAACAGTTCAGAAGCTATTGATCTGAAGCCCCTGTGAAACTCTGCTTTTTCAAAGTCTTTTGGGATATACCAAGACCAAATCATAGGTACCTCCATAAATAATTAGATAGGCAGTATTAACACAGCTGTGCAATACCAGATGGTTTTGCTTTCTTAGGCTTAAAGGAACTTCCTTCCTTTGCAGTTAAAAAGTCAACTGTGTCAGATTCTATACACTCATCCTTCTTAAATGGGGCAGAGAAGGTCTGAGAAACTTAGGTTTGAACTCCATGATATTCTGACTTTTAGTGGAAGAGAACTCCATTAAGTATGTCACATGTTGGAGTCAAGACGTTCTGCAGCCAGTGCAGCAAATGTTTTAGCTTTAGACTGAATTATTTAATTTGTGATAATGACACACTGAAAGACAGGTGGAAATAGTGAAGCTGCATGCCCCACTGACCACGGATTTCAGTTTTCAGCCAAGGATGTCCCTGCAGATTTGCTGAACAGGGCAACTTTGGGTCTCTGTTTGGCCCCCAGGCTCATGTTTGGTTTAGCTTTCTTCTTTGCACTGCTTTTCTGATTTCAGTATTGTAGGTTCATTTAAGGTTGAATACCTGATGTCATCTCTGTTCTCATCACAATCTAGTTAGCAGTAACACAATAGGGACTGTCTTTTACATAATAGTAAGAGACACAAAGTGACCTATTGAATAAAGTTACTTTGGATTTCATGGAGGGAATTTCTTCCCTTATGAGGAAGAAGGTAAGACTCTTTTCATCTTTGATCATTGATAAGCCACAAACTTTAGATGGTAAAGACTACATATAAACAGAACACTTTTATTTGTTATCAGTATTAAAAAGAAAAACATGTCTTTTAAAATGGTGTTCTTATTTTTGCTTTTGCTTTTATTATTTTGAAAAGCATAAAGCATTGTAAACAATGTAAAATTTTTATTGTTGGTGTTATTAGTTACGGCCAGTTTATAAATTTAAAGCTTTATTTTTCTTGTAAAAATGACACTTGCTATACCCAAATATCTTTCAATGGATGTATATCTATAAAGATATTTTATATAATATCCTATAAATGTTATCCTACTATACTATAGGTTGGTATTTTTATTCAATAATGAATTATGAATACTGTTGCAAGTAAATAATTATAAATCTTCATCAAGATAGAATGTTTGTCACAATTTAGTAACTTTATTTAATTTTTGGCAAGAGTAGACATTGCTATAAGTTGTGGATTGAATTGTGCCCTTCAAAAAATATGTTGAAGTCCTAACCCCTGGCACATGTAAAGATGACCTTATTTGGAAATAGGGTCTTTGAAGATATAATCAATTTGAGATACAGTCATACTGGATTAGGATGGGCCCTAAATGCAATGACTGGTTTTCTTGTAAGAAGAGAGATTTGGAGACACAGGGATGAAGGCCATGTGGTTATGGAAGCAGAGACTGGAGTGATACACCTACAACCCATTGAATGTCAAAGATTGCCAGCAACCACTAGAAGCTAGGAAGAGGCAAGGAAGGATCCTCCCTCCTCTTAGAACATGACCCTGAATTTCAGACTTCTGGCCTCCAGGACTGAGGGAGAATAAATTTCTGTGGTTTTAGCCACCCAGTTTGTGGTAATCTGTTACAGCAATCCTAAGAAACTAATATAATATGCTATGTTGAGCTGTTTTATTTTGCATATTTCCTTATCGCTGGAAATTTGTTATTATGAGTAACATATATTCCATGTATCATGTGTTGGCACTTCATCTTTGTAATTGAAGAAGCAAGTATTACGGTGTGTAAGTAGAATTTAGGAACTATGGCATAATAGATCTGATAAGTTTTTCAAGAGATTTTTATCCAAATTTAGTCTCTTCTATTAAAAGGGGACATGGCAAATTTAGAGATATTTTTGAGCAACAAAAAAGGCAAAATGGTCTGAAAAATAAGGCATGTTAGTCACAGTGTCTGAAAGCTGGCAGGAACTTTAGTGATCCTCCATTCCAGGGCTGGCATCTAATTAGCACATGTACGGACCCTTCCATAGCAGACCTTGCTGTTCAGACACGGTGCAGTCCAGCATTGGGTGCAGACCTGGATGTCTAATCCTCTGCCACACAGTGTGCCACACGGTTATGACCAACCAATCAGATCTGGCCCCAAATAAAGCCTATTCACCACTAGAATTCAATCAAATCTTTTTCTTTACAGATGAAAAAACTGAAGCCCAGGGAGTGAGAGGGAGTTAATCATAGGACTGAGAATAGGTTAATAACTGGATATTAATCCCCAAATTCCAGTCTAGTGCCTGCCTTTCTATTCACCACAATGTCTCCTTCTCAGTAGCATGCAGAGAATTAAAATCTTTTTTTTTTTTTTTTTTCTGGTTGCTATTCTTGGGGAAAATATACTGGAGGTGTCAAAAGTTCTTTCAAAATCTAAAATGGATTCTACATGACTCCTCAGTAGTATGTCCTGGAGTCCCTAAGCATAGGAATCATTTAGGACACAAATTCAGTTTTAGAGCGTGGGTATAATTCTAGTGAGTAACAGCTGTGGTGGTGGTCAGTGAAGGAAAGAAAAAGAAACTATGTTGCTAGAGGTACATAGGTTATACTACTTTGGTTTCCCTATGCCACTATTTCACAGTATTTATTAAGTAAACCTGTGCTCCATGGTAGGGATATCAAGATGAGTACAAGGAACACCCTAACTTCAAGGAGGTCAATCTATGTAAGTAATTAATGGCAACATGGTGAGATGAGTTTGGCAATGCATTTTTGGTGCTGGGACACAACACAGATAATAGGTAGTACTCTATTATTTATAGTATTAACATAATGGGAAAAAAGTTGGAAGGTAATTAGAGGTCATTGATCTTACCTCATAGTCAATGTAGTAATCCTCTTTACACTATATCCTGCAAAAGATCGATTCGTTCATTTTCTCTTGACCTGATTGACTTAAAGGTTATATACATGAAAGTATGTGTATGCACATTTGTGCATGTGTATACATGCATGTACTTTTGCTTCCAACTAATTAATCAAATAATTTATAGTCTAAAGAGATAAAAAATTCTCCTGTGGTCTTTGCTTGAATATTTACAGAGATGAGGCATTTATTATCTCACAGGGAGCTAAAGCTATTTTTTTGAATATATATATATATATATATATACACAATTTTTATAATTTTTTATATATAATATAAATTTATATTATATATTCGGGGGCTTCATTTGTTTTGCCAAGACATTGAGAATCATCCTAGACCCTACCAAGACTCCTGCTCATATTGCATCCTAAATATTTCTTGGATTCTATTCTCTTTTTTTCCCATTTCTATAATTTCTGCCTTAGTTCAGATTTTGTTATCTCTACCTTGGTTTTCTGCTAGTCTCCCTACTGATTTCTGTATCTCTTAGATTCATTCTTTGCATAGCAGTCAACATGATATATTTTAAAAAGATACAGCCATGTGGGGCACCTGGGTGGCCCAGCTGGCTAGGCATCCAACTCTTGACTTCAGTTCAGGTCATGATCTCAGGGTTGTGAGTTTGAGCCCCATGTCGGGCTCCATGCTGGGGGTGGAGCCTGCTTAAGATTCTTTCTCTCCCTCTGCCCCATCCCATCCCCCCACCCCCAGCTTGTACATTCTCTCTCTCTCTCTCTCTCAAAAAAAAAAAAAAAAATCCGGCCATGAAATTCCCCTCTAAAATTCTTTAGTGGTGTCAATTAAAAGGAGACTTTGTAACAGTTACATTGGATGCTAGAACACAGTGGAGCCAAGCCTTCAAAATTCCAACATAGGGGCGCCTGGGTGGCTCAGTTGTTAAGCATCT
The DNA here is from genome assembly GCF_024610735.1 of Ursus americanus. NCBI lineage: Eukaryota > Metazoa > Chordata > Mammalia > Carnivora > Ursidae > Ursus > Ursus americanus. The sequence continues at coordinate 32,087,683 of NC_142127.1, read as the reverse complement.
GCCTTCGGCTCAGGGCGTGATCCCAGAGTCCTGGGATCGGGCCCCACATCGGGCTCCTCCACTGGGAGACTGCTTCTTCCTCTCCCACTTCCCCTGCTTGTGTTCACTCTCTCGCTGGCTGTCTCTCTCTGTCAAATAAATGGATAGAATCTTTAAAAAAAAAATCCAATGTAATATATATATACTTAGTTATATTAAAACTATAGCGTGAAGACAAAATATATATTTCCAGAAAGCTAATGAATGATGTACTTTGCCAATACAAGCAAGTAAAAGAAAGGGGAATCTGTGGAATCTTGGGAATGAGTAACATACCACAAGAATGAGCAATGAGGATTTCTGGAATGATAGTGAAGGGAAATTTCCAGGTAACAGTTGTGCGGAAGCTCATAGAGAGGAGAAGGAAAGTAGAGGGCTCTAAAAGCAATGTCTCCCAAAAAACAATCTAGAAAATATATCAAACTGATATATTGCCAGATTTTAATAACTAAAATGAGAGCAATTTTATGTTTTGGGACAATTGGGTATGAATTAATGATAACTACAGAGATAATAAAGCAAATAAGAGTGAGGCCATTATTAAATCCAAGGGAAAAAATTGTACAAAATATTAGATAATGCAGGCCCAGAAATAAACTTTACATATATGGTCAAATGATTTTTGACAAGGATGTCAAGACTGTTCAATGCAAAAAGGACAGTCTTTCCCACAAATGGTGTTGGGAAAACTGTATATTCACATGCAAAAGAATGAAGTTAGACTCTTATCTTGAAACATATAAAATATTAATTCAAAATGGATCAGTGACCTAAATAAAGACCTAAAATTATTAAATTCTTAAATGAAAACATAGGGAAAAATCTTCATGACATTAAGTTTGGTAATGATTTCTTGAATATAATCCTAAAAGCACAGCAAAAATAGATAAATGGGACTACATCAAAATGAGAAGCTTTTGGGCAACAAAAGACCACCAACAGAGTGAAAAGGCAGCCTATGGAGTGGGAGGGAATATTTGCAAATATTAAATCTGGAAAGGGATTAATATTCAGAGCATATAAAGAACTACAACTCAACAAGAAACAAAAAGCAACCTGATTAAAAAATAGGCAAAAGACTTGAATAGACATTTCTCCAAAAGAAGATATACATATGGCCAATAAGTACCTGAAAAGATGCTCAGCATCACAAATCATTAGGAAAATGCAAATCAAAACTATAATGAGATATCAATTCACATGTGTTAGGATGGCTATTATGAAAACAAAACAAAGTAGCAAGTGTTGGTGACAATATGGGGAAATCGGAACCCTTATATATTGTTGGTGGGAATGTAAAACAGTGCAACCACTTTGGAAAACAGTATGGCAGTGCCTCGAAAATTAAACATTGAATTACCATAAGATCCATCAGTTATGTGCATATATATATATATAGAGGGGCGGGGGGAGAGGGGTCAGGGACTCAAAGAGATATTTATAGACTCATGTTTATAGTAGCATATTCAGAATAGCCAAAAGGTGGAAGCAATCCAAGTGTCTGTCATGGATGAATGGATAAACAATATCCATTGTTATTATACATAAAGATATATATATATAATTTAATGTTATTCAGCCTTAAAAAGGTAGAAAATATATAATTTATATATATATATATATAATTTAATGTTATTCAGCCTTAAAAAGGTAGAAAATTCTGATACATGCTATAACATGGGTGAACTGAGGACATTATGGTAGATGAAATAAACCCGTCACAAAAAGACAAATACTATGATTCCATTTGTATGAAGTACCTAGAGTAGTCAAATTCTTAGAGACAGAAAGTAGAATGATGATTTGTAGGGGCTGAAGGGAAGAGATAATGGGAAGTTACTATTTAATGGGTACAGAGTTTCAGTTGGGGAAGATGAAAAAATTCAGAGATGGATGGTGGTGATGGTTGCACATCACTGTAAGTGTACTTGATGCCTCTGAATTATCCACTTAAAAATGGTTAAGATGGTAAATTTTGTTAATATCTTTTACTGCAATTAAAAATTAGCAAACTACCTTGCTAAGCATGGAATAAGCAGACATTTCAACCTGATTTCTTACTGATCATTGGACAAATTGATTAATTTCTCTGTATCATATAATATTGAGAAATCTTTGTAGCTTTTAGTCTGCTTCTCAAATAAAATGCCTATTGTCATTAAAAATTGTATAATATACAGCTTAGCTGAGACCCAAACTTACATTAATATTATTATATACATATTGAATATTAAATTATAATACATTCTTTCGGGAATTGGGGAAGATGTGGATATGGTGTAAGAGAGCTAAAACTTGACCTTTAATTTTAGGGAGCCAATATATTATGTCTAAGATAGTAAATTTAAAAAATAGAAGTTCAATTTTTAACTTTTTAAGGGACCTCCACACTGTTTTCCAGAGTGGCTGTACCAACTTGCATTCCCACCAACAATGTAGGAGGGATCCCCTTTCTCCACATCCTCTCCAACAATTGTTGTTTCTTGCCTTGTCAATTTTTGCCATTCTAACTGGCGTAAGGTGGTATCTTAGTGTGGTTTTGATTTGAATTTCCCTGATGGTTAATGATTTTGAACGTTTTTTCATGTGTCTGTTAGCCATTTTGTGTCTTCATTGGAAAAGTGTCTGTTCATATCTTTTACCCATTTTATGATTTGTTTATTTGTTTCTTGTGTATTGAGTTTGAGAAGTTCTTTGTAGATCTTGGATACCAGTCTTTTATCTGTAGTGTCATTTGCAAATATATTCTCCCATTCTGTGGGCTGCCTCTTAGTTTTTTTGATTGTTTCCTTGACTGTGCAGAAGCTTTTCATCTTGATGAAGTCCCACAAGTTCATTTTATCTTTTGTTTCTCTTGCTTTTGGAGATGTGTCATGAAAAAGGTTGCTTTGGCTGATGTCGTAGAGGTTGCTGCCTATGTTCTCCTCTAGGATTTTGATGGATTCCTGTCTCACATCGAGGTCTTTCATCCATTTGGAGTTTATCTTTGTGTATGGTGTGAGAGAGTGGTCAAGTTTCATTCTTTTGCATGTAGCTGTCCAATTTTCCCAGCACCATTTATTGAAGAGACTGTCTTTTTTCCACTGGATGTTTTTTCCTGCTTTATCAAAGATGAGTTGCCCAAAGAGCCGAAGGTCCATTTCTGGGTTCTCTATTCTGTTCCGTTGGTCTTTGTGCACTACTAGGTATTTACCCCAAAGATACAGACGTAGTGGAGAGAAGGGTCATATGCACCCCAATGTTCATAGCAGCATTGTCCACAATAGCTAAATCATGGAAGGAGCCAAGATGCCCTTCAACAGATGACTGGATTAAGAAGTTGTGGTCCATATATACAATGGAATATTACTCAGCTATCAAAAAGAATGATTTCTCAACATTTGCTGCAACATGGACGGCACTGGAGGCGATAATGCTTAGTGAAATAAGTCAAGCAGAGAAAGGCAATTATCATATGGTTTCTCTCATCTATGGAACATAAAAACTAGGAAGATCGGTAGGAGAAGAAAGGGATAAATAAAGGGAGGGTAATCAGAAGGGGAAATGAAGCATGAGAGACTATGGACTCTGAGAAACAAACAGGGCTTCAGAGGGGAGGGGGGTGGGGGAATGGGATAGACTGGTGATGGGTAGTAAGGAGGGCATATATTGCATGGTGCACTGGGTATTGTACGCAACTAATGAATCATCGAACTTTACATCAAAAACCAGGGATGTACTGTATGGTGACTAACATAATAAAAAATATGATTATAATAAAAAAAATAGAAGTTCACATATGTTATTTGTATAATTCCAGTTAAAATGCTAGAAGAGTTGATAGTAGTTGTTTCTGAAGAGCATGGGAGTAGGCTATGTTACTGACATTTTTTTCTATAAATCTGACAGTACTATCTGATATTTTAGACCATGTACAGGTATACTTTTGGTAAAAATGAAAGTTAATTTAAAAACATGTAAGTACAGACACACTTACAGATTGGTTAATCAGCCCATTACCAAGTCTACATTCCTACTCATATAATGAAATTTGAATGACACAATCTTAATAATTTTTCATGCGTATTGCTCTGGAGGAAGCCAGCTTCCATGTTGTGAGAAAGTTTAAGCAGCCTTATGGAGAGTCCATGTGGTGGGTGGTCCATAGCCAGTAAATAATTTGCAAGCTGTATAAGTACACCGTATTAGAATTGATTTCTCCAGGGCCTATCAAGCCTTAAGATGAATGCTGCCATGAACAACATCCAGTGGTTCATAAAAGACTTGGAGCCAGAACTACCTAAGTAAGCTTTCCCTGATTCCTGACCCACATAAGCTATTGAGATAATAAATGTTTGTCACTGTTTCAAGCTGCTAAGGTTTGGGGTAAGTTGTTATGAAGCAGCAGTTAACTTATATAGATTTTGGAGGAAACTGAGTCTCAGAGAGATACGAAGGCCTGCCTAAAGTGTCCTATCTTGGAAAGAAGTGGTGGAGGCAAGGACTGAACCACATTTTCTCATCTTAGGGTCAGTGCTGTTTTCATTTACACTACCAAAGTGGTCTCCTAGCCTAAAGAACGGCGTGTTGGTCTTTTGGTGTTTTCATTTCAGCAGGTCTGTTTTGGTACAGGTAAGTTTATTCTGATATCAAATCCGATTTCTTTTGTTGAACTGTGTGCATTTTAAAGCTCTCCATTCATTTATAGGCTGGTATCTAAGACTACTATCCCTGAATAAGGCATCATTGTAATTGTCAAATCTGGAAGAAGTTAAGTACTCTGCATATGTATCAAGTTCCCACACACTGAGTCATTTCTTTTCTATATATTACCTTTCTTATTTATCTCTTGGGTTCTGCCTTTGAATGAAAAATAACCTTAAAAATAGCATTCACATTGTAACATTGTAAAGATGGTATAACAACTCATTTTTTCCATCAGTGCACTAAACATAGAAATGATTATTAACTTCTTGCTGCCTTCATACCATATCTGAGTATTTCAATTTGCCCTTCTCTTCATCTCACAGATTTTTAATTTTCTGTTTCATTTAAGGTCATTAAGGAATATTACTTAAAATGGGCAAAAAAGGCTAGTGTTTAGTCATTTTTAATTTACTGTGACGCACACTTTTGCTGATTTACTGAATGAAGTAAGGTTATCAAAATGCATTGTCTGTGCTCCTTGATGCTTTTGGATTGCATTTCCATATGGATGAATTTTCCATTAGAAGTCCTCCCAGGCACATAGTGTCCCTATTAACTCAGTCATAGGTTGTATAACTCTAAGGAGAACTTACAAGTCTGATATAGGAGTGCAGTGAGAGGGATGAAAGACTGAGCCATTGCCAATAATTTAGGACTTTCCACCGCAAAGGTCCCTGTTCTTATCTTTCTGCCAATCTCCCAGACTACCATCCCAGAAATCTAACTAGCTGATTAGTTCCCTCAGTGCCCCAGAGTCCATACTAGGTCATGTTAGGAAAACCTGTTCTTCATATAGTTCTATATGAACTGTAGAACTTCCCAGGATGTACCTGGGAAGCTGTAATGCCCACAAGACAGCTGTTTGGGGTTGGGCATGAGCTTGATACCGAGAATGAATCACTAGAATACATGGAAGGGACAGAGGAGAGCTTCTTTTCATCTCACTTCACAAAGCTGCTTGTGAAACTTGGGCCATGGGTCTCAAAACCATCTTGTGGGTTGTCTTCCCCCTCACTCACCAAATGTCCAAGTTAGTGATAACTGGTTTATAGCCTTAGACTCCGAGAAGGCGGACACTGTGGAATAGCTCTCTAAACACCAATTCCCAGCCCCCTTTCCTCTTACTTTTTCTTCTTCAGAAACAGGGAAAGCTAAATATGCACATTCATACCTTCTTTGGATACTCTGGATATTAAGTGGAGGTTTGGGCCACTGAGAAATAAAGGCTTGGGGGGGGGACTCTTTTTGAGGGGTGCTTGAAAAAGTTTTATTTTCTTGATAAAAGGGATTAGATGTAGTTGGCTCAGGCCTTTACCTCTCTGCTTTGTCTTGCTTGTGAGTATGGCTGTGTGTGCATGGCTGGAGGAGCAGCAGTTTTCTTGTGACCAAGAATTTATGAGTTAATATACCAAGAATAGCAGTATGGGTAGCAGGAAGAGCCTGAATCCCGATTCTGTCTTTGTGCCCCTACAACATTCTTGGACTTCTTACTGTTGGACTTGTGTTAGGCAGAAAAAAAAACCCAAAATAAAAACAAAATGAACTATTTTGTTTAAGGTATTCTTACTTGGGCATTCTGTTCCTTGAAAATAAATCACTCCTAATTGATACACCAACAAAGTGAATCATCTTGGTTGTTAGTGTGGAACAGGATTTCTGCTTTGGACTGTTGACATTTGGGCTGGATAATTCTTTGTTGTGAAGGACTGTTTGTGCATCGTAGGATGTATAGCAGCGTCCTTGGCCTCTACCCACTAGGTGTCAGTAGCACCCCCAAGATGTGACAACCCAAACTGTCTCTAGACATTGCCAGATGTCCCCTGGAGGACAGGTGAAACCCTGCTGTAAAAGCAGAGGCACAGTGAAATGGGGCTTACACAGATGCAGGGGGCATTCTTAGAAATGCAAATTATCTATGAGGATCAGCCAGGATAGGTTAGTTTATGCTGTAGTAACAAAGGACTTGAAAGTTTCAGCAACGTACAAAGTTTGCTTTTTGCTCATTATGCTCCATATCCACAGTGGCTTGGCTGAGGTTCTGCTCACTGCCATTTTCATTCTGGGACCCAGGACGATGGAGTAGCTTCTATTTGAATATTTCAGTTGCTCAGACCAAGGACAAACAGTCCATGGCAAAACAGGTGCTGACTTTTACAACTTCCTCCTGAAAGAGACATATGCCACTTCTACTCACATTTCTTTGACCAAAGCAAGTCCCAGGACCCTGCCTGATCACAGTAGCGTGGGTAAATATCATCCTTTCATAGGGAGAGGCACCAAAATGGGTTTTGAAAAAACAATACTGCTTACCATGCCACCTGAGAAAAATAAACCCTTGAAAGGATGATACTAATTAATGATAATTGCTCTGCCCCGGCCAGCTCTTAAGTCTGTTTGCTGGGATGGCAGATCTTTGTAGAGGAAGGGGCCAGAAAAAATGTGGAGGATAAAAGTCCAAAAGAACTTTGTTGTAATTAATGGACTGGTATGGTGGCCAAGTGCACAGACTTCAGAGTCAGAGTCAAATCTACTTGTTTTCAAATCTAGAATTTACTACTTTACATCTCTCTTATCATGGGCAAGTGAATCAACCAAGTCTCTCTTCATTCATCTGCAGCAGGAGGTAAATGATTACCTCACCTCTCAGCACCGTTATTTGAATATAATGCCAATGAAGTGATTAGGACAACCGGCACCCGGAAAATACTCAGTAAATGTCCTCTAGTCCAACCCAGTTTTGCACAGCTCTCAGAATCACCATCCCTCTGTATTTGGAAAAGAAGGAAGTTATATTAAATCGGATCCCAGTACTCTGTTTCACCACTGCTTCTCTTCTGAGTTGCAGTCTGTCTTAGTTAGCTGGAGCTGCTATAACAAAACACCAGAGATTGAGTGGTTTAAATAAGAGACATGTATTTCTCATCATTCTGGAGGCTGGGAAGCCTGAGACCAAGATGCTGACAGATTCAGTTCTTGGGGAGAGCCCTCTACCTTATAGCTTCCGTTTCACTGTGGGCTCACATAGGTCTTCCTAGGTGCACATGTGTGGAAGAATATGGAGACAGAGAGGTGTATTCCTTGTCTTTTAAGGGCACTAATCCCAACACGAAGTCCCCACTTTCATGACCTGATCTAATCACCTCCCAAATGCCCCACGTCCTACACCATTACATTGGGGATTAGGGCTTCAACGTATGAGTTTTGTGGGGTTGCAAGCATTGGGTCCCTAATGAATCCTATGATCACTCCTCTTCAGCTTGGGCCCTAGAACTCAGGACAGTGGGCCTCCTTGATGAGACAAGGGTTTGGGTAGGATGAGGAGGGAGAAAGAGAGGATGGGTAAATGTGAGACTCATCTCCTGCTATTACCTCTCATTGTGCCACTACAGCACCCAGTTGAATGGGTGAACTAGATGTCACTGAAGTGTTGGGGTCCTGTTAAAGGGAATTTACATGGAAAGCATTTAATGATGTCCAAAGGAAACACTCTAAGGGAAATCCTCCAAAAGTTTAAGGCTTCACAAATAGTCCTCTCAGGGGCACATCCAAAGTTCTGCCTGTGTGCACCTGACCTCAGGTCTTCCCCACTCTGTGAGAGCTGCTCTCTCTCTGGGCAAATCTCCCCTTGCCCTATAGAAAACCACCCTGACCCACCCTGTGAATAGGCTGGACCCATGTTTTTCTTCCCGGCACAGCCTTTCCCAGGTCTGGGGATTCAGGATGGAATTAGGCTCTGCTACTAGAGTGTTTTTGAGAAAAAAATGAATTTTGTTTCTAATTTTTCAGCAAGTAATTGTTTATATGTATGTGTGCATGAACACACACTGGCACACATGCATACACACACACACACACACACACACACACACACACACACACACCTGCCATAGACAAATACTGATTTTCAGGAAAGGACAGTCTAAAGTCATACGAGAATGAGAAACTTCAGTCTCACCCATCCCTCATGTGATTATTAGCAAGGTTCATTTCTTCCAGTGGACTTAGTATGTTAAATTATTATGTAAGGCAGGGTTAATTCCTTTTATTCATCTCTCTGCTTTCAAATAGGGCAGGAGAATGACAGGAAAAAAAAAAAAAAACTGGTGCATTTCTGATCCACATACATCTCAATAGCTATTTCCTTAGCGAAGCAAAACAGGAGATTTGGGTCTGTCAGTGTCTTAGTCAAAGCTATCTTCCTTCTTAGTTTCTGGCCCAAATGGAGATGAAATGTGGATAGAGGTCTTTTGTCAGGTAACATTATTATTACTGTTGTTGTTGTTGTCAGTCTCCTAAGGTGCTACACCAGCGTGTTATCTGGCCTTAACTTGTTTATATGCTCTTTCCTTCTCAGCTTAAATTTTAAAATAACCACTCACTAAAGCTCTCAGGGATGGTGCAGATGTCAAAAAATATTGCCTGACTTTCATGACAATATCTCATTTTATTCCCTAATTTAGTTTAATTCAAAACAGGGCTAATGTCTGTGAAATAGCCAATAGAGAGACCAGCTGGGAACCTGACTGGCATCAGAAGCTCCACACAGATTAACATTTCAAAAATGACACCATATGGTGGAGAGCTTTGGATCTGATGACAAAGAAGCAGAATGAATGCTGGACAGCGCAAACCAGCGTAGATTGCGTTGAGTCGTGCACTGGAGTGAAAGGTGCATAAGCTCAAATGATACAACTGTCGTCTGTCTCCTTAACTAGCTCCTGGAACAAGCTGTTTTTACACATTATTTTAGCAGACATCTTTCTCATTTTATGGAAGAGCTAGATGGCCTCTGATTTCAGTGTCTTATTTTCAAATTATTATGATCTTTGAAACCATCAAGAAACTATAATTACACACCATATAAAGGTTTGGTTGAAAATCCAGACACGTTCTGATGTTTACCCATACACCAAGCCATTGAGAAAGTGTTCTGAGTTTTGCCAAATTGCTGTTAATTTTTATAGCCATGTGAACTTGAAAGCCAAATGTGATCTGTATGTTTCTAACTCATTTGCTCCCAGGTTTTTTAGGTAATGTTTGTTAAAAGTAGAATGCGTACAGGAGTTGTTTTCAACCCTTTCCTCATAAACTCTTGAGGGGTCCTCCCATCTCAAGCCCTCACCACTTTCTGGGGGTGGGAGTTGGATAATCTTTCTAAAAATTATGTTGGATTGTGCCAAATAAGTACATATCTAGACTGGATCTAGATATCTAGATATCTACCTATATACTATGTATGTATCTCTATATTTAGACATCGAGAAAGATACAGCAATAAAGTGCGTAGCCTACAGGTGAATTTTTGCAGCTGGAGAATTTTTAATTTGTTATAAAATGACTTTTGAATTTGCTATAAGGTTAGTAAGATTTGTTTTGGACTCTTAATGAAAACCATATGCATATTTAAATTTCTTAGTCTGAGTGTTGTCTTTTGGTGACTTACTTTCTCCTTAATGTTGTTCTTGATCTTAATAGAACTTGGTTTTCCTGGTATCAAAATGCTGGGGGTTGATAAGGGTGCTTCAGGGAGGGGAACCCGGCACATAATGTGCTTTGTATCTTATCCCAAACCCCTTTAGAGAACATTCTGCTCAAAGGAAAAGGACAGCCTTTTATCTGAACAGTCATACCCTGTTTTGCAAGAGTAAGTTATTCCTGAAAAAGATCCTTAAGGGGATAAATCATCATGATTCAAAAATGAAATTATCAATAATTTAAATGGGGAAAATGTCATATTTTGTTTTAGCTCCTTGTTCTGAGATGATTATAGATTCATAGGAAGTTGCCAAAAAAAATGTACATGGAAGTCTTGGATATCCTTCACGCAGTTTTCCCTAACAGTAACATTTTGCACAGCTAAAATATACCAAGCCCAAGAACTTGACATTGGTACAATCCAGACACATGTGCTCATGTTGTGTGTGTGTGTGTGTGTGTGTGTAGTTGTATTCAGTTTTATCACATGCAGATTTGTGTAACAACCTCCGCAATCCAGACACAAAACTGTTCCATCATCAGGAGGCTCCCTCTTGTTCTTCCTCAGCTCCACATCCACACCTTCCCCTACTATGCCTAACCTCTTGCAATTGCAAATCTCTTTTTCATTTCTATAATTTTGTTATTTCAAGAATGTTATATAAATGGAATAATACAGTATGTAACCTTTTAGATTTGGCTTCCCCCCCATCAGCATAATTCTCTTAAGGTCTCTTCCAAATTTTCCACGTATCAATCATTTGTTCCTTTTTATTGCTATGTACTATTCCATGATATGGGTATATCACAGTTCACAGTTAGTTTAATCATTAACTCATTGAAGGACATTTGGATTATTTTCTGTTTTTGTGTATTATGAATAAAGCTGTTATGAACGTTCATGTACAGGTTGTTGTGTAAACTTAGGTTTTCATTTCTGTAGTACAATTGTTGGGTTATATGATAAATACATGGGTAGTTTTTAATTTTGTAGGAAACTGCCAAACATTTCTCTAGAGTGGCTGTATTATTTTACATTCTCACTAGCAATGCAAGAGCGATCCAGTTTGTCTGCATCCTTGCTAGCATTTGGTGTTATCGCTATTTTTTTTTAACTTTTCTGATAGTTGTGTATTGATATCTTATTTTGGTTTTAAATTGCATTGAATTTACATATTTGGTAATGATGTTAACATATTTTCATATGCTAATTTACCATCTGTATATCCTTTTCAGTGAAATGCCTGTAGATATCTTTTAACTATTTTCTAATTAGATTTTTTTCCTGCTGAATTTTGAGTGTTCCTTCTGTATTCTAGATACTAGTCCTTTATCTGATATGTAGTATGCAAATATTTTCTTTAGTCTGTAGTTTGCATTTTTATCCTCATTATAGTTTTTGCATAGGAAAAAATTTTAAATTTTGATAAAGTCCCATCTCACAATTTTTTCTTTTATGGACTGAATTTCTGGTGGCGTCAAGTCTGAGAACTCTTTGCCTAGTTTGAGGTCTTCAGGATTTTCTCATTTTTTTCCCTCAAAGTTTCATAGTTTTACATTTTACATTTATGTTCGTGATCCATTTTATGTTCTTTTTGTATAAGGTATGAGGTTTAGGTGGAGTTCCTCTCTCTTTTCTTCCTTCCTTCCTTCCTTCCTTCCTTCCTTCCTTCCTTCCTTCCTTCCTTCTTTTTTTTATTTTTTTTTTCCTGCCTGTGATGTCCATTTACTCTAGTACTATTTGTTGAAAAGGCTATCCTTTCTCCATTGAATTGCTTTTGCACCTTTGTCAAAAATCATTTAGGCATATTTACATGAGTCAGTCTGGTTCTCTTTTCTTTTTCATTTCATCTATGTGTCTTTCCCTCCACTGGTACCAACTGTCTGGATTATTGCAGCTAGTAGTAAGCCTAGCCTAGAGTGACTCCCTTCATTTACTCACCTTTTTCAAAGTTGTTTTTAGCTATTCTACTTTTTTGTCTTTCCATATGATTTTCAAATAAATGGTCTATGTCTATAAAAAAAACCTTACTGAGATTTTGACAGAAATTCTCCTAAATCTATAGATCAGTTTGGGGAGAATTGATATGTTTCTTCTGTTGAGTTTTCTAATGTATGAATATGGTACATCTCTTTTTTTAGATTTTCTTTGATTTTTTAAAATCATCATTTCATACTTTTCAACATTCAAATCCTGTACATGTTTTGTTAGGTCATGTATTTTTTTGGCCCTCAAATTAACATTGGCTTAGATTAAAACAACACAATATCCCATTAAATTGGGCACAATTATTTTAATAGTTGTTAAAATAAGTTGTCATAATAGACCCCGATGAGGTGTTTTTTCTTCATTAATTAGAAGATAACTCCTGTGAAGCAATTTTTTGGCCCTTATCATAGTACACTTCAGAGTGTACTTTTGAGTGTACTCAAAAACAAAACATCCTGGTTCTACCACTTACTAACTCTAAAATCTAAAATAAATTAATTGTGCTTCAGATTCCTCATCAGAAAAATGGGGATAATAATAGTACCTACCTCTCAGGATGTGTGAGGATTAATAAATTAATGTGTGCAAAATGCATAATAATGTGCCTGGTGCCTCACACATTATCAGTGCTCCAAAAGTTATACATTACCACTACTATTACAAGATAATAGTGTAATTTAAACTTTGCTGTGAATCAAGCAAACACATAGCAACAATAAATCCAATGTAATGACAAAGGGAAGCAGTGAAAACAGTGCACACGATGTCACACTCACTCGATAAGTTGACATCATAAATGGCATAATGCCTGGGACAATTTCTGATGCTATAAATTAGCAAACCCAAAGTTTCCTGAGAGGAGAATTTACTGGAGTATTAGTTAACTATCTGTGCAAAGATGATTGCATTAGGCTCAGGAGGTGAAGGAAATCCAGATTGGTCCATGGTAATGAGAAGAAATGCTGCAGAAGCCAAAGGAAGAGGTATTATATGAAACGCCTTAATAAATGTGAATTCTCATAACCTGAGTAGGCACATCTTGAATTATGATCATATTTATAGATCATTTCACTTGGTACTTAACAATTGATTACAGGCTTCGAATATTCCTCTCCTTTATCATTTTTTACTTTGAATCATAGTCCTCCAAAATAATTATTAGCTCCCTTGGCAGCAGTTACAAGAAAAACGTAGAGTTCTGAGAAATTTGGGAGCTTTGTTGCTTCACTGATGTTGAGGTGTCTACATCTGAATATCCTTTCTTTTCTCTTGTAAAGTCCCCACGAAACTTCAGGTGATCCTTCTCTCAACAGCACAGTCAGGACTTTCCCAATCCTCAAACTCTGATTTATTTTTATTAAGTCTTAATTGTCAAACTGACATAGCATCTACCCAGCATGAACAATAGTTTTTCTGAGTCTCCTCCATACTTTTATCCACCAATTTATCATTTCTTTAATACTTAAGAAAGATAAACACCCAATTCTCCATGGTCTGGTACCCCTCCTTAACATTCATTATAGCAAACCACCCCAACTCCTGCCAGAAGAGCTTAAATTGATTCTTGCATGTATGTCCCAGCTGGGGCTCCTTGGCTTCATGTCAGTCCCCAGGCCTGCAGATGAGCTGGATGTATTTTGAATGCAGCTGTAGACCTTTTTAAAGAGCATAAGCCAAAATGAGTTCATAATCCCTGGAATGCATGGTCTATGTAGGCTTTTCATTTTGGAGAAATCCCAGAGCTGGCAATTTCAGATAGAATTTCACTGGCCTTGACCCTATTGCATCCAGGAGGGATTTTTTTTGTGTTTCTTTGTCCATCTGCTGGACTCTCTATTGCCTTTTTGACATTTTGATTATATTTCTGCCTATTACAGAAAAAGAAAGGTGCATATTCTAGGTGGAAAGTCTTTCCATTCAGAGTAGGTGCAGCCCACATATGCTAGTAGAAATTTGTTAAAATAGAAGATGTGACGTAAGATACATCTATTTGAACACATGCTGTACTTAGGATGGAACAGTAAGTTTGAGACACGGAATGGATGACTGAATTTTAATGGAAGGGACATGCAACATGAAACTATTAAAAAGTGATCTATTTGTTTTGTTAGCTCATAGAATATTGGTGAATCTATTACAGCATTTATTGAGTGTTTAATATATCAATAAAATAAATCCTTTAATCTTATTAGTTTGATAAGGATGTAAAAATATACTTTCAAAATAGTGCAGAGCTGGAAAATGGAATTGATTTATAATGAAGCAGTAGTAGTCTATATGGACACATATTAATGACTCATAAAAGGTGCTTTATCTTACTTTGTCAGGCACAAAAATTCTCTCTATATGGAATTCTAAATTTACAGAATTAGTTAAATGATTCATTTTACATAACTGGGATTGTGGCTACTGGTAGGCTGCAATCTCCTCCTCCTTCCTTCCTCCACAATAAATAACAAAAAGCATGAGGGAAATAAGACTCCTTTTGAAAACTTACAGTTTACAATCAGTACCTTGTGGTACTTTGGCTATGTGAAGAAAGAGAGCAACTCTAGGGTGGTAAAACAGCTGTGATGTGAGCGGGGAAGAGTCTGAGTGGATAAGAGACGCCTGGCTAGCCATGAAATCACAGAAGATTAGGGGCAGGTGTGAGCAGGGCCCATCCAGCCTCATCAAAGGAAGAGGGCTCCTGACTGGTGCACATGAGCATTGTTTTCCTTGAGAGGTTTATCCAGTACTAGATGAACAGGCCTTAACCTTCCTATATTGAGAGTCATTTCTTAAGATACCTGTGTCCTTCAATTCTAATTCCATAACTTCCCAGCCAATAACTTGGTATCCCGAAGAAGCCATTTGTTTATAGGGAATGAATGTGCTGACTGTATGATCATTCAGTCTCCTTGAGCATTGTGTTTCTCACTGTAAGTCAATGACTTGATATTTTACTTATAATCTGATTATTATATATATGGATCAACTGCTATGTGCATAATTTGCTTACCGGGAAGAAAAACAAAATTTGGTAAATGTGAACAATTCAGTCTTGAGAGCAGAATTTCTCATCATGAGTTCACATATGGGCATCATGTTGTGTGTGCTGTGTGTATGTGTGCTGTGTATTTGGGGTTCTTTGTGTTTGATTAACCATTTGAGTCTGTTCCTGTGAGATAGAGTTTCTCTTAGTGGGACTGGGGCAGCAACCTCAGGTTTCTGAGCCTGTAAGTTGGTTTCACCACAGTACATTTTCCATTTGAATTATCCATGTAGCCAACAGAAGGCTTTGCCTTCATGTGCTCCTCGCAGCAGGATATTTAGACTTAGACTTACTAGGAACTCTCTGCTAGAAAAGTAATCCTTCTTTGATACCCAAGAAGACACAGCTGATCTGGAATGAGGATTGCCAAAGAAGTCTTCCTTCTCTGGGTGGCAATCCTGGTGTGATCACAGCATCAGACAGAGCGCTAGTGGAGGATTCCCTTATTTGAGTAAAAGACTCACATAGACCACAGGAAAACTCTTATTCAAGGGCAGGTGGCAGGTAACAGAATAAGATTTCCTTGTAATTTTTTTTCCAGGTCGCATTTACCTTAATATTGAAGGACTGTTCATTTGTTCTAACATGGCAAGCTTTACCCTCCCCCATCCAACCCTAAAAAAATAAGAAAAAAAAAGGAGTTTCTTCAACAGTAGCTCCTGATGGGAAAGTTGAAAGTCACCTTTGGGTGTTCCATATTTCCCACAGATGAGTTTGGAGAGTTAGTGCTTGGTTTAACTTTGTTATAACTTGCTGTATGATTCAAATGAAACTGGGCCTCAGTTTTCTCATTTTTGATGAGAGCATTGGGATACATAACAATGATTCTCAAGTTATTTTTAGCAACATAATTTTTTCTATAAAAAATCTTAAACAGATTTCTAGTACATAAAACAGACAAATGCAGAGTTGTCCAGGTAATAGCAGGGATAGAGGGCCTCTGAGCCCTGCTGCCTTGCCCACTCCCTTGCTCACCTGACCCCCACGACACTCCCTGAAACTGCTCCCTGGAGAAGATTTAGTTCAGTTTGAAAATCACTATACTAGATGGTCTCTGGAGTGCCTTCCACATATAAAGTTCTAAAAGTCTTACATTTTTGCTTTCTTTTAATTTTCCAGGTATCATAACAGTGTGTGTCTATTCATCCATCCATCCATCCACCATCTGTCTGTCTGCATGTATCTATCATGTATGTATGTATGTATGTATGTATCTATGTCTGATTATGAAAACAGCTCTGGAATCAGAATGCCTCGGTTTGTGTTCCCATTCTGCCACTTTACTGGCTGTGACCTAGAACAAGATAATTAACCTCTCTTGTGCCTCAGGCCCCAACCATGGAAAGGTAAGGGGAATACTATCTACTTCCAAATGTTGCTCTGTGTATTACATATGTAAGTGTTTTGAGCCCAATGTAAGAGCTCAACAAATATTAGCCATAATTATTATAATCTGGGTAAACCTTTGAAATTTAAAATGAATTTTTAAAAATCTGTATGGAGTGTAAGGCAACTAGGCCCTTCTCCCTCAAAAACATGTCCTGAGTCCTAGACCATAGGAGCTGGGGTAGAAAACAGCTGAGGTAAGGAGCAGCCTTAAGAAGGCAGAAGATGGGGCTGGGTCAGTGGTGCTAGTGAAGCAGAGGTTGGGAGCAAGCTCTTCTCTTAAAGTTGCTGACCATGGCAATAGAATGAGACCTTGCCTACAGTCAGGATAATGCAGTCTGAATAACTGTATACTGGCTTTTACACCCGTTGGACATTGCAGAGCTTCAAGCTCTTTGAAAACCCAACCCAGTATTTTCCCCAGCTACTCAGGAAGTTTGGGTCAAATGACCTCATGAATGAATGTCAGCACTTATTTGATCCTCTATTTTCCTGGCCCAGACTCACTTCCCTGGGCACTCTGGTGCCCTCTGCTGGGCATTGCTGAGCCAGTCGGCACTGCCACTTGTGTAACACAGAGGCTGCCATTACTCTGCCCTGTTTGTTGGGTGTCATTCACCTTGGTGCACTGGAGAACATAAGGCAGAAAGTATAATGTTCTTGGTTGAAGAAGGGGCCAACGTCTCTCCATCTCTTTTGGCCACACTGTTATGGAGTCCTGAGGTCAGCAGAAGAACCTGAGTGCATAGATCTGAGCTCTCTTTCTGCCACTTAAACATCTTTTAACCCCTACATATAGCTAGATGCCCCCTTGGGGAGGAGCAGAGGAAGGGGAGGAATCTGGAAGACAGTATTTTCTTAAAAGCGATTACTTAAATGGAAAGAATCAGATCTACCATAAGTTGGGTGAATTTCAGACACGTGGTCCCTCCTTTCCTTCATATCATAATCACCCTATTGGGTGTCTGAGTCCTTCCCTTCTGTTCTAGAGACTTATGAGTATCAGGACTATTGAGTAGTGGGTTGTTCACACAAGAAATTTTGGAAGGTGGGTGTAGCTGAGAAATGTTTTCAGGGCACTAGGTTTTTATTTTTTATTAAAAAAATTTTTAACCAAATACACATTTTGAGAAAAGCTGACTCTGCAACAGTAGGTGGTTCTCCCCAGATTGCTGCCAAAGGGACAGCTTGGCTCTGAGTCATCTTCCCACATACAGATTGTAGTTTTAATTTTATAGGAAATATTTTCAAGATAATGAATTATGGATGCCATAAGAAATACTGGAGCCATGACCATTCTTTTGAAGCTCACACAAAAGGAATCCAGTAGATGTTTACATGCAGTGTGTGTAAAGTCCTTGTTCTCTGTTATACTATTGTAGTTTTGCAGAGAACTGGAAATAATATGTAGAGCCTGTCCTCCTTGCCATTCTTCGATGGTGGCCAGGGGCATCATTCTTCCTAAAGTCCTCTGGGACAGCCCTTGGGTGATCTTTAATTCCCCTACCCGCTTCACTTGCAGTGACTAGTCTGTTCCTAACCTTCTCATTTATCACTCTGAAAGTCTTTCCTATCTTCATATTACATTCTTCCTACTTTACACATCAATCATGGCTTGTTAGTTTCTTCATTGACTCTATGTGATCCTCTTCCAAACCATCTGACAAATTGTTGAGATTCTAACATTCCATTTCATTGCCCCACTCAACGTTAAGGTGATCTGCCCCACCATCCTTTCCTGCCCCCACCATCAAACCAGTGCCTCCATTTGAAAACTTGAGAGGCTGGCAATTTCCATAAAAAGCCCACACAGTACCTCTATATCCTTTATTCACGTTCTTGTATTATTTGTGCCATTAGATTTGAGGCCAAGTCCACATCTCACCTGTGGCCCCTGTGAACAGCTGCACCCCATAACCACTGGTTCACTGCCCATGTTATGAGCAGACTGCGTTTGTGATCCTTTGCTTTACAAGACCTCTCCTTCTCTGTTTATATGAATAAACTCATATTTCTCCATATCCATGGAGCCTTCCTTACATGACCACTGCAGGCTTCATTGACCTCTGTCTTCCCTTTGAATTTTTACAAATGGTAAAGGGAGTGGCACAGACTAATTACAATGGGATTTCCATGCCTCATTCTATATTAAGGTGTTCTGACTTCCCCATTCCCTTTTGCCTGGAAGAATGTCAGAGGATAATCACTGGTTTTTGTTGTTGTTGTTGGTTTTTTTTGTTTCTGGTTTGCTTGTGCTATGGGCAGATAGAACCATTCCTCCAGGTACCAGTGCTAGTAGTTCTGCTAGGGACTGGATTCTATCTTATGCTTACTTTTCTTCTTCCTCAGTTTGTTTGTGTTTTACTGATGCTGGTGCTCAGGCCTTGGCGTACTTCTGCAGTGAGTATAGCTGCTCCTTCCACTGCTGCTTCTTGGTCTTCAGGTTCTCCTGCTTATTCATCTGGTGGCACAGGGCCTGTGTCTTCTTGGCTGCAGGTCCTGGGGCTTGTCCTTCTTACCCTTGTAGAATTTCCTGAGGTTTTCTTTCTGAGTCTGGCTGATGATGGTGAGAACACGAGCGATGGATTTGCAAACGGTTGGGATCTTGGAGAGTTTGGAAGCCGAACCACCTGACACTTTGGTGACATGCAGCTGGGACAGCTCCACCCTCAGGTCTTCCAGCTATTTAAGCAGCTCCTCTTCCTTGCCGTGAGGGTCTTGAACCTTAAACTTGGCCACATCTGCACCGTCTGCTGCCACTGCCAAGGGAAAGAGCTCTCATGCTTACTTCGTATCCCTGCAGTTTTTAATGTCTTGCTCTGCATGGGGTGGATTCTGTACATATCCTTACTGGTTGACTACTGGGTTAATTCTAGGACATAACCATGTTTACCGTGAAACTATTATGTGGAACACACAATCAATTTTAGAATTATAAGGTAAAGTACACAACACATGTTTCACGATGAGTGAAGCATACCTTCAAATAATAAAATTATGGCTAATATTCACGGAGTGCTAAGTAAGCACATATTGTCCAACATTATCCTAGGTGTCTTTACCTGCGAGGTAAATACTGTTATTATCCCATTTTTATAGGCAAGGAAACCAAAGCACAGCTATTAATTGTAGAATCAGAATTTGAACTAGTGAAATTTGGTTCTGTACTCAACTACAGCATTAATGCCTTCAGACCAATCATTGGAACATCATGGCTTATAGCAATCAGCAACAGCAGTAAGAGGGGCACCTGAGCAGCGCAGTCGTTAAGCGTCTGCCTTTGGCTCAGGGCATGATCCCAGCGTTCCGGGATCGAGTCCCACATCAGGCTCCTCCGCTGGGAGCCTGCTTCTTCCTCTCCCACTCCCCCTGCTGTGTTCCCTCTCTCACTGGCTGTCTCTCTGTCAAATAAATAAATAAAATCTTTAAAAAAAAAAAACAGTAAGAGAAATTTCCAAGAAGTTTGCAGAAGGGTTTGCTGGTAGGTTTGGCAGTGACTAAGCCAAGTGCCAATTTCTACATGTTCTGCTTGTGAAAAAGACTGAGCATTATTCCTTTTAACTACCGGTAAGCACTATAGGACATAGATGCAGCATGTTATAACAATCACAGCAGCAGTGGCGACTTCCAAATACATGGACAATGTAAGATACAAATGTGATGATGAATATACTTTCAGAGATCTTGTTTCTGTTCATATTAATTAATGTATGAGACATAAGTTTTTTGAGTATTCTTTTTGGTGTAAAAGCTAGATAGTAAATATTTCAGGCCTTATGGACCAGAGTCTCTGTCACAATTATTCAACTTGGCCATTGCAGCACAAAAACAGCCATGAGCAATATGTAAACGCGTGGGTGTGGCAACGTATTAACCAATAAGATCTTATTAACACAAATAGGCAGTGTCTTGGGTTTTTGGTCCACTGTCCTTAGTTTCCTGACTCTTGGTTTAGGTAAATAATTTCTGTCCTGTCAGTTTATGACTGGGATGGTGGTGTCAAATCTATATCTTCCAAATTACTCCCTCTATAATTCTGTTAAGAACCACTGAATAATGAAACTACTTTTTAATTTCTCTGCCAGGCTTTCCATGAGTTTCTAAAAATGTTAGAGCTTTAAAAGCAATAGCAAGCTCTATGCTTTGTATATTGCTTTATATTCATTGACTTTTAAGGACCTGGGAAAGGCACAATATACAATTTTAGTTTCTTGTATTTTAGATGTTTCAGATTTGCTTCCAAACCTTAGTTCTCAAATATTCTGGGGCGAAAACATAGTAGCTGAAAGAAGGAAGCAATGGGAGGAGGGAATAAAGGAAGTCAGAAAAGGAGAAGAGTGGGAATGGACGAGGGACTCTGAACTATAAAGAAAAAAAATATTTATGGCATTCTTAAGACTTAGGCTACTCTAATACAGAGCAACTTATGAAATACCTACCATGGATAGCACGTAAGTATGACAGCCTGGTCTAATAAATGCACACAATTATTGCACTAAGTAGGTGTTACTTGGAACAACAGAACAGACCAGCACTTAATATTTTACAAAACTCACAGAACCAATGCATGGGCTTTTTCTTTAAACGCTGCAATTTTAGAATGAAAGTATATAAGGAAATTTTATTTAATTTCTGTTTGTATTAAATAACTTCCCCCCCCTTTAAATGGAAGTGATAGAACATTGCTCTTGACTACAGAACAGTTGCCATAAACCAGGCAATGGTGAGTCCTCATTTGATCCTTCTGTTTACAGTGATGAGTATGACCGATGTCATGTCCAAGAATTTGATCAAGCTCAAGGGAAAGAAAAGGGATCTCTTTGAAGTGTTAGCTAGGTTGTGGTATGGTCAGAAGAGGGTAAATAGGGGCAATTGCCTTAGTGGTGTGGAAAGACTCTGCTTTTCCTGGACTTGGCCTCTGGGCATGAGAATGAGTCCATGGGAAACCACACACTCTGAGAAGAAAGTCAACATATATTGTATTTAAGGAAATCTTTATTTTCCTTAATATGGATTGAGGTTGTGATTTTCTGGAAAATTCTCTGGTAACATTTGCCGAAAATTTCTCTGTGTGTGTTGATACAATGCTTCTCTGCTGAAGAACCAGGAAGAGTGAGAGGGTTACCTGGGCCTAGGGTGTGTGGAGACTAACCTAGAGTATTAAAACTTCTTCACCCCACCCCACCATCCACCATGGTGGTTATTGGTGGCTAAACCTAGGTTTGGGACTCCATTGCTGCTGGTGTCTTATGGCTTGATCCCACAAGAAAAGAGACTTCTGTGGTGAGGCAGTGCATTTCTTATAAAAGCATGTGTATAGAAGACAGTAATGTGGATATGCATCCGTGGGATTCATTTGAAAGAGCTTAACTTTGTTTTATGTTTTTTTTTTTTAAACTTTTCCCACGAACTCTGGAAATAACCGTATTTAAAGGTTTTAAAGTTGCTGCCTTATGTTGGACTTGATTATAATTACCCCCAACTTGTTTGTAAAGTGAGTTTCCCCTGAATCTTGTAGTGTGGGTGGTGCTTGGAATTGAGAGATGCAATATTAAAAGGATCCCTCTGTGGGAACCTGCATAGCAGTGTGGGTATGAAAACCCAGGGAGGTAGGGCGTGGGAGTCGTTGGTGGAGCTGAGACCCTTTGTTGTGTGGGGGAATCCATGGGAGAAGCATCTGCCGACAGAATGGCATATAAGCTGGTGCAAGATCCCAAAACAGTCTTCTCAAAATGAAAACAAATATTGCTCTCAAAATCAAAGAATCAACAGCAAGTTTTTGTGCTGATTCACTTGGCTCCTATGTCTTACTCCTACAGATTGCCTGAAATAAAACATTTTAAGGACTCTGGTACCATGAGAAATTATCAGATGCATCTGGCTATAAATGTACTAATCTTATTTCCTTGCATTAAACCTTTTAAATTGTCCTCGGTAGCTGCTAAAAACAACCACGTAAGCAGCCCATCTTCTACCTGGGGTGTGTGGCAATGTAGTTCCTTAGTTAGATTTAGATTATTGCTACCCTTGCCTGATTAAAACAGAATGGCATGTAATGACATTGTAAGTATTGGGTTTTCTCCTTTGTACTCAGGTGGACAATTCAATGGTATTGTTGCTATTACCATTCTTATTCCTTCCGTATTTCTCCTTTCTGCTTTGGAAGAAAAGGAGCCACTCTTTGGATGCTTTGTTTCTAGGAATGGGAGTGGAAATGAGTACATGGAGATGGGTGCCGTTGGAGTTAAACAAATTAATTAATATTAAGCGGGTGGCATGGGCTTTAAAATCAGATAGACACACTTTGGGATACTAGGCAAGTCCCTCATTCTTTTTAAACATCAACTCTTTATCAGTAAGAGAGGGGATAATAATGGAACCTTTTAATTAGGATTATTGTAAAAAATTATATGAAAAATGCATAAAAACGTTTAGGACAATGTCTGAGTCCTAGTAAGCACTCAATAAATGCTCTTTACTCAACAGGTATTTCTTGAATTAATATCCAAATATTAAAGCTGATCAACATAACAATTTGAAAGATCCTATTACCATTTCCAGTGGGAATAATTTGAGTTCTGATTTCCTGTATCTGATGCTGGCTAGGAGGTGATAGCTTCTCCTTTGCTTCCGATTAGCATCAGTATGAGTGGGCTTTATGTAAATGAGACATTTGCATTCATAGTGACTGGAGGAATGAGTTCGAAATCACGTAGACTGTTTAGCATCTCGTTTTCTTGTTTTTTGGTGTTGTGCTAATACCTGCATGCAGTGCACCTGGGTCTTCATGTCTGAATGAGCTGAAGTCATGAAACAAATATGTGAAGTCTCTTTTTTAGATTAATGACATATGCTTCCACTCATTACATTTTGGGCAAATAATGAAAACTCACAGTGGGCAATTCATAAATGAAGTGAAATCTCACCACTTAAATACTTATCTTTTCAAATTGCTGGTTCATTTTTATCAGGGACAAATGGAAAAAGTTGCTGATGCTGGTGCTAGCACGAGCTTTTCTTATCAGCATAACCAAGTGATTAAATATGATTAAATAATTTATTAATTTTTAAAAGTTGTTGGAGTATTTTCCTTGCCAGGAATCTCTTTTCCACTCTTCTCCCATATAATAATACTAATAACAATAATAATAATAATAATAATAATAAATAATATAATAAGTATAATAATAATAACAACAGTAACTGCATCTATGGACTTTATTTCAGGCATTGTTCTAAAGTCCTTTATGTGTTTTAACTAAATTTAATCTCAACATCTCTTGATAAGGCAGATACTATTTAATTCTACTTTTACAAGTACAGAAATTAATGCTCAGCAATATTAAGCACCTGTTTAAGGCCACACAGCTAACTAAGTGGCACAGCTGGGATTTAAAGTGAGGCAGTATGTTCCAGAGTTCATATTCTTAAAAATTATACTACGCTGCCTCTCCATTTAGTTCATTCTCAAACTTTCTTAAAAGCTCAGTTCATTGTCACTTCTTCCTGATGCTTGCCCTGCCCAATGTACCCCTCTTTCCCCAATTCCTATGGCATTATTTCATTTGTGTCATTCACTTGTCACTTAGGGAACTCTACTTGGCATGGACAGTTGTTTTTGTATATAGGTCCTGTCTGTCCCTGTGTATCATGCCTAGTAAATGTCCCCTTGTAACAGGTGGTGATGGGTGAAAAAATCCTCACTTTGACAATATCTCTCTATACAGGAAAGGTGCAACACAGTTTTATTAGATATCAAGGAATGACTTCTTTTCACCTATTTGCAGATAAATGAGGTAGAAAACCAGACTGAGGTAGGAGGAAAACTAAACATTAAGGTTCTTGGATTCAGTTCTTTGTTGCTTGTGTGTGAATGATCATCTTGAGTCCATATGTTTGGAGAGTTATTTTACCCTGGCCAACAGTTTACTGTAGAGCTGTATTTATTCACATTAACAAGAATCATGGGACTAGACCCTTATGCCTCAGATGGAAAGTTTACACCTACTAAGAGAGTCCAGAGCAAGGCAATTAGCACTTATGTTTTTGAGTTGAATGAATGGAAACCATCTGAGAATTAGAAAGCATGCCAAAGTAGCCAGCACAATGGAAATCAAGTTTTCAGAAATGGCTAACGGGATCCTGTGACTGCATAATCATTTTCAGAGACATTCCACAGCCAGAATTTCTTAAAACCCAGATTACACTGGTTTCTTTCCATAACACATGATGCCTAACTGCTTGTTCTATAGAAATTTTTATTCCCTCTGTGGGAGATGTGTTTCAAAATGGGACAAATAGTCTCTTCTTGGAAGTTGGGAGTAGGTGAACTAAATATGGCTGAACGCAGGAACTGGAGTTGGAGCATTCAGTATTTGGTGGGCTCACTTGACCAGTGGGACAAAGTAATCCCTGTGTAAAATACACCACTTATGGTCATCAGGCAAGAAGCAGTATTTACACAAGTAAGAAACGAGGGAAGGTAGAGAATGCCCAGTAGAACTCCATTGTTATACTTTAATTTTCCCCAAATCGTAGATGAGAATCATGGCTGCAATGCCATGCTAACCTGATATTAATATTAGCTTAAAAATGTTTTTAGGCAGAAGAAAGCAACAAAGGGGACACTTCTTTGTTAGCATCTAGCTGGAAAACTGGCGTGATAAAGCCGCACACCACTGCTGCTGGATCTGAAAGTGGGAGGAGGGGCTGTTCTTTGGATAAATCCAAAGAGGCGTTGATTTTCTAGTGCTTTTTTGGAAATGCCTGTGTTGCTTTTTGTTGCATTTTCATTCACTCATAGTTGCTTCTGCTAATAAAGGTCCTCTGGTGGCAGTAATTCTTCTCAGCAGAGTGAAGTCGTTTAGCAGTGAAATCCTTGGAGTATTCACTAACATGAAGTGCGATCTGTCCTTGCACCTGGTACACATTCAGTTCTGCCGAGAGTCACATTGCTATTTATGCCTTTTGTTTAGCCACACAAGGGGACTAGAACAAGAAGTGTAGATTTTCACCTTGGCTTTTACAAGGTACATTATGAGCTGTACACCTCTTTAGAATGAGCTTGGCAGTCCCTAGTTCTTAGGCAACAGTGATTTGCAACTGGACGTAAGGAAAAGGGACATTAATTGCTACTAATTAGTAGTTCACAGAGGGTTTTTTTTTTTACTGTGAATTAATCAATCTCCTGAGAAGAATGAGAAAGCAAGAATGAATAGAAAAGCAAGGTTTTAGCTTTAAAATCTGAGCATTTTGCGTTTAGTGTCATACCAGTGACTCACTCTAGTTTTATTTTGTGGCTCACAAAGCTTTATGTCACCTTCCCTCTTTTAAAATTTAATATTATTTTATCAAAGTTCTACATGTACATTATTGAGAAAGTCAAATCTTTTACAAAGCTCATAATAAAAAACAGCAATCTCCGGCTCCACTCCTTTCCTCTTTGATTCTTGGTCTCTGGAGGCAACCACTTTCAACTTTAAGCTGTTTCTTCTGCTGTTTACTGCCATTTTTCTAATAACTTGCTTGCAACATCATTTCTTGATTTTTTTTCAGCTTTGGCTCTTATTTACTGACTTCTTACTATGGAAGATAAAAACTTAGTGCTCTTAATAAGAAACCACATCCTGCAACCTCAGGATACATGCCCCCTCTTAATCTTCTCTTAGTGTTGCTTTATCATTTTTGATTGCGTCAATATTCACTAATTACACTGTTGGTGTAATTATATAAATTGGTGGAACTATATAAATATTACTCACAGATGTGATGTATGCCAAGGTATAGTTACATTTCCTATCTTTTACAAGTTTAGGGTTTCCCAGAGTTAATAATTGGTTTTCTCTGTCTCACTCCTTCTTTCCTTCTTTTATCTTTCCTTAGGTTTCTCTGTACTTCAGCAAAAATGATCACTAACTCGTTTTCAGCTGTCTGCCAGAAGTTTAAGTCTCCCCTGCAATACACCCAGTCCCTATGAAAATATTAGGTAATCAGTCTAGGTCCTTTTGTTCAGGGAGGGGGAGAGCTGGAAGCACATCCTTCTGGGGGCCCTCCCTTCTGTTTGGATTTGGACTGGTTGCTTACAAGGCCCAATGCATAATTGCCACCCTGCGACTCCTCTTCACCACCCTAGGAAAGGTTCTCTTTACTTGGCTTCTATAATGGATGCCCTGTTTCCTGAACCCCATGTCTTTCTTGGTTTTCTCCCATAATTTGGTTTAGAACATTATTTAGTAGTTAGTCAAAAAGGGGGTATGGGAAGTAAAGTTTTGGGAACTCACATGTAGGTCATGATTTTGTTTTGTCCTCACATGTGATTTCTTGTTCAGTCGGGTAGAGTTGTCTAAGATGAAAGTTGTTTTTCTGCAGAGTATTTGACATTACTGCCCCTGATTTGTGGGCTTCTAGTGTCACTATAGAGAAATCTGATGCCATGCTGATCCTTGATCCTTGAATCTGGACTTTTTATTTTTTAATTCTCCCTGGAAATTATTGAATCTTTTCTTTGTCCTTGGTGATCTGAAATTTTTAAATGATGTTCCTTATAATAACTTTTCTTTCATTCCTTTGGTTACTACTTCTAATCTGGAAACTCTTGCCTTTCAATTTGGGGAAATTTTCTTTAAATTAAAAAAAAATTTCATCCCTTCTGTTTTATCTATTCTTTTTTCTCTTCCAATTATTTCTTCTTATTATTCTGATGTTGAAATGCCTGAATTGATCTTTCCTCTCCTGTATTTCATGTTTTTCCTTATATTCTACTTTTTGAGAGATTTACCTAATTTTATCCTCAAATCCTTTCACTGAAATTTTAGTTTGTGCTATTATCATTTTAATTTTCAAAAAACGCTTTATATTTAGTTTACTGAACATTCTTTTTTTGCTTTCTTTTCTTGTTTCATGGATATAGTGTCTTTTCTTATTTTTCTATGTATATGAGTTAACCTTTTACTTTCTGAGTGCATTTAGTTTTTTTTTTTTTCTCTTCCCTGCCTTGTCTGTTTCTTTACAGACAGTTCTGTTTGTTTATTTGTTTATTATTTTGGTCTCTGTTTTTTACATTAGTACCTCCCACTAGTGTCTGGTGACACTGGGCTGTCCATTTACTTTTACCACTTATCTGATTATGTTTGTAAATTTGAAGACTTTAATGTGGTTTCACTTCCTCTTGTCTTTTCAATTATTGTTACGTGCAGGTATTTTACATAATATGTAAAACCTTGCAAAAAGCACTATGATCATTGTTTTGCCAAGTCAAAATTCGTTTGTTTTTTTTTTTAAAGATTTTATTTATTTATTTGACAGAGAGAGAGACAGCCAGCAAGAGAGGAACACAAGCAGGGGGAGTGGGAGAGGAAGAAGCAGGCTCCCAGAGGAGCATGGAGCCCGATGCGGGGCTCGATCCCAGGACGCTGGGATCACGCCCTGAGCCAAAGGCAGACGCTTAACAACTGAGACACCCAGGCGCCCCAAAATTCATTTGTTTTTATATTTATTTCACATTTTACTTTTCCTGATGTTCTTCATTCATCTCTTCATTTCTTGGCTTCTGGGATCATTTTCTTTCTGCCTGAAGAATTTCCTTCAGTGTTTCTTTTTAATTCAGGTATGCTGGTGATGAATTTCTCAAAGCTTTTGTTTGCTGGAAAAGTATTTATTTCATCCTGATTTTTGAAGGGGATTTCACTAAGTGTAATGTTGTAGATAGGCAGTTACTGTCTTTCAGCATATTAAGATAGACTTCACTGTCTTCCAACTTTTCTGTGGAGAAGGCGGCTCTCAGTTGTATTGTTCCTTGGGAAGTAGTATGACTTTTTTCCTCTGACTACTTCAAAGGTTTTTTTTTTTTCAGCAGTTTTACTGTGATGTGACAAGGAATGGCTTTTTTCCCCCCCATTTATCCTGCTTGGGATTTATAGCACTTTATGAATTTGTGGGTTAATGTTTTTCATCAGTTTTGGAAAATCTCAGCCATTTTCTCTGCACATAGTGTTTCCACTTAATTATTTTTTTCAACAAGTTTTTTTTTAACCCCCTAACTTTATTGAGGAACAGTCAACATACAAAACTGTGTAAGTTTAAGGGGTTCAGAGTGATGATTTGATATATGTTGTGTTGATATGTATGTGTCATATTGCAAAATGATTGCCCCAATAAGGTTAGTTAACACATCCATCATCTCACATAGTTATCTTTTGTTTTGTTTTGTTTTGTGGTGAGGACTTTTAGGATTTATTCTCTTAGCAATATTCAAATATACAACACGATATTGTTAACTAGAGTTACCATGCTGTACATCCTTAGAACTTAAATTCATCCAATAACTGGAATTCTGTTTAACCACCTTTAACCACCTTCACCTATTACTTCTCCCCACCCCCTTCCCTGGCCCACACATACCGCTGGTAACCACTAGTCTGCATTCTATTTCTATGAGTCCAATATTTTAGATTCCACACACTAGTGAGATCATACTCTATCTTTCTCTGTCTGACTTAGTTCACTTAGCACAATGCCCTAAAGGTTCATCCATGTTGTCACAAATGTCAGGATTTCCTTCTTTTTTTATGGCCGAATTACCTATATAATATAATATAATATAATAATATGTATGTATGTATCACATTTTATTTATCCATTCTTCCATCAATGGTGATATGACAGTGAATTTAGTAAAAAAAACCCTCTTCTTTGAAGAGCCTCACATTCTGCTGGAGAATATGGCAATAAACTAATATATATTATAATGGCAGTATGATGTACATGTCATAAAGAAAAATAAAGCAGGGTAAAAAAATACAACAAGGCGATACTGCTTTAGATAGGATAGTCAGAATCAATGTCTTGAGGAGTGACTTTGAGATCTGAACAAGCCAAAGGTGGACCCAGTATATATCATGCAAGGAAAATGAAAACAAAAAAACGTTATCTAGGTAACTGGTCTACACTATGGCATAATACTTGCATATTTAGAGTTAGAAAAATCTTTACTCAATTTATTTTATTTGGTAATCCAGATCACTGTTCATCTAGGATAATGTTCTTTAAAATATATATGGTAGACCAGATATACGAAGATTACAGGTATCAGTTCAGTTTGGCACACGTTTATTGTATCTAAATCTAGTAATGTTTATGATAGACTTTTTATTTGTAGTAAGCAAAATTCAGGTCCCATTTGCCATTTCATCTGTATCAAGATATTTATTAGATTCATTAGGAATTATCTTCAGAATCACTTTAGAAAAATATTGGCTCCAGGGAATACAGAATGGGGTTAGTTTTCTGATTTTCTGTAAACCTTCAGCAAAAACAATGAAGTTACAGACTGTCACACTGTCTTCTCCAGCAGGCTCATGGAAATGCCTCTGCTTCTGACCTAGCTGCTATAGGGATCGGTATACCAGGGAGAAGTAGCTCCTCTCTGAGTGTTTTGGAGAGTGATTCTGCTCCGTGATAGGTGTCTGGAAGATAAACCTGTCTCTTTTTCTTTAGTAACCACAGAAGCAGGTAAGAAAGACTGCAGTCCCAGCATGTCTCCTGTTGGCTGTGGACTCTGGCAATATCTGATGTCCCTGGCCTGTGTGCTCGGCTTTCTCATTCTCTTTGAAGCCTCGCTATTTGCACTCCAAAGAAGTTAGGATCCTCAAAATGACTTGGCCGAATGTAGTATTAAATCCAATGTTTTATTTACTCTTCAAAAGCTCTGTCTTTGAGAGCATATTTACCAGTAAGTAAACTAGGAGAATTTGTAATGATAACCTGAAATACCACCAACTCTGTATTTAAATTGCCCTGCTTTTAGAATGTGTTTGTTTTGGCTGTGGTTAAAATAACTTACTAGAGCAAGTTGATACTTTGAAGTGAAACATATTTTGAACCATTGTTTTATTTTTTTAAACCATGCAAGTGTTTTGATAGCTTGGTAATTAATTATAATATACTCAATAAAAGGACATGAACAAAATATAAACATTCACTACATTAACTAATTACTCAAACATGAAAACATTGAAAAATTGCTTTTAAAAATAACTTAATAACTTATCTATGTTTTTACTTCTATAAGGTTAGACTTAATAAAATATTAATAAATATAATAATAAAAATAAATAAAATACTCACAAATTACGTTGTACACATGGCTCAAGTTTTAAGTAAAGGAAAGAAAATACATAATATACTAACCAAAAAGCCAGTCCTGTAACTGCTGATACTTTTTTTCCTGTGGGCTCTACCCCAGTCCATATGTCCCCAGAAATATTAATCAAAAGTGTGCTGTGTATTCTGGGCTATTTTCAGTAATACAATATATTTTATATGGAAAATCCATATGTAAACTATTAGTAGGCAGAACATAAATACAGATTTTTATATCATTTGATTATGTGGCTCAAATTTGTACTAAGGTTTACTGTGTATTTTTGTAGAGTTAATTGGTCACATAGGGCTTAGACTCTATTTTGACGTCATTACTCGGTGTGCAACCATATAGAAGCTGCCGGGAACTTTACTTGTATGATTATACTCTGAAATGCTAGAGCACCTTTCCCCAGAAGAAGATGCATGCATTGTACGTACTATCATTTCCTATTTGTACATACTTAGGCTGGTAGGACAAACTCCACCTGTCCTCAAGAACACTCCTTGCTTGTATATATGTGTGTGTGTGTGTGTGTGTGTGTGTGTAGGGGATAATCTAGAATTCAGTCTCACAATCTCATGTATGGGAGTTGGTTTTTGTTTTTGTTTTGTTATTGTTGTTTTGTTTCTTTTGCCTTTTATCAGGGGATCATTGTGCTGTTGCTGAGAACCTGCGGACACTCTGCTTACGAGTCTGTGTGTGTACGCTGTCTCCACTGGAAAGCCCAGCAGTATGTTTTGGGGGCATCTGTCATCCTTTTCCTGAGACTCTCCTGTATGCTTAGTTTTTTTCCCAGATCAAACATACACCTGATTATAATGAAAACATCACATGAATATCAAAGTTGTGACTTTGTTTTTCCCTTAAGGGACCCAAGGGAAGGGACTGTGGATTTGGTACTTCAAGGTGAGGGTGCTCACACACATATACTCTCTCCTGACCCCTCCTTTTCTTTCCTTTTTCTTCTTTAGCTTCAAAGCACCCACTCCTGTCCCTTAGACCAGTGCCCTCAGGCGTCCTTTGGGGAACTTCAGTTGCCTCACAAGAGGAAGAGATAACCCCTTCAACACGTACCTTTGGCCGTGGGTCTGGAGTACCAACAGGTACCTCCAGGACCTCATATTTGTCTGGGTGCTCACGCAGGCTCTCCTCTGCTCATCAGTCAGAGCTGGGCTCAGATACTGTGGCTGAGAATGCATGTAGGTGCCCAGTTCCTGTATTGTCTGCCCAGTAGTGAGAGTTATGGCCAATGTCTTCACTTGTTTATGTCAGAAACAAGCACACTATACCAGATGAAGGACAGAATTATGTTGTAATCACACATGAAAAAAACTGATTTCTCACATCACATAATTTTTTTTTTTATTTTGAAGATTTTGTTTATTTGAGAGAGAGAGAGCACGAGTGGGGGTGGGGGCAGAGGCAGAGGCAGAGGGAGAAGCAGAAACCCCATTGAGCAGGAAAGCCAGCCTGAGATGGGGTGCAGTCCCAGGACCCTGAGATCATGACCTGTACCGAAGGCAGCCGTTTAACTGAGCCACCCGGGTGCCCCTCATGTCACATAACTTTGACCATGCCCCCTGATTATAAAATAATCAGCCCCTACATTTTTGTGCAAATGGGCATTTTATTTGTCATGTCCCTGTATCATTTCTCATATCTGTGGATTATTTCTCCCCTGTTAGAATGTAAGCTTTATGAAGGCACGGGTGTTTGTTTTGTTCACTATTGTATCCCAGTCTCTGGAACAGTGCCTAGCACAGAATAAGTGCTCAATACGTATTTGTTGACCAAGTGAATATTATAAGGATTATACACTACCTACAAATGGCTTCTTTTTTGCCGTAAAGAAGTGGGGGTATTTGTGAAGAGAATGTCAATTTAGAGTAGTTTCTATTTTATTGTAGATTTCATGCCAAATACAAAAGAAGTTTCTAATTTAACTGCCCCCCCCACCCCCGCCAAACACTGATACTGATCAGAGATGACTCAGGTAAACTGAAAGACAGAGAATACACAGAATTTATTTTACAAATAGGCAACTGGAGGAGTCTAGACTTGGACCTACTTAAAACAGATCTGGTTTAAATGGCTCACACTCTGCATTCAGAATTATAACTACCATTTGGTGAGTAGACATAAAGTTTGCCTCTCAAAGCTAACAAGTAAATTTAAAAGCATACCTATCAATAATAAACATTACACATACAACTTTTTCCAAGTTAAATCTTGCAGTACACTCAAGGATGTTAAGCATCTGATTTTTAAAAACAAGAAAGTTCAATAAGAGTAGATTAGGAATAAAGCAGATACCAGTGCTGGCTTCCAGAACCTTGAGCTTTGTGGTAAGTGGCTCTCACACCCGGTTTTGAAATTGTGTTGTGCTGGGGCAAGTCAGAAGCAAAGGAAACGTGAATGTAACACACAGAATGGAATGAATGCAGGATTCATTCTTTTGAGAATCTGAGCACTCTGTATCAAATGAGGGAGAAGGGCTGATTGGGTTAATTTTCTTTCTGGATAATAAATATTGTGGCATAAGGCAGTAAGAGAAGGAAGGACCACTGTGAATGACTAAAAAGAAAATTGCTAAAATCTCTATGTTGGTAATTGATCTTAATGGACCTTAATTATTTTATTACCATAATCAGTCGCCTCTTATCTTGCTTTTGCTTCCTCTCCACTTTGGGAACTATTAACTCCTGTTACCTAGCTGTGGTCAGGAAGAAACTGCTTGATAACAAATTTTAATTCCTGTTGCAGTGTAACTTTTGCAAACTCATTTGTCTGCATTCAGAGCATTGGAAACAAAGTTATTTGTAACACAAGCTGGGGTGGGTGAGATTGGTAGATGTGTGTATCATTGTGTGTATTTTTACTCTCAAGGCCGGATGTGAGTTCTCTGAAGTCATAAATCATGTTTATTTATTCTGTATTCCCAGCATCATACATAGCACCTAATATAAAGTAGGTACCTCATAAATACTTACAGAATGAGCAGTAAAAAAAACTAATATCCATTTAATTCTTCATATTACTGTTGTGTCTCAGAAATGGAGATGATCTATGTATTGTTACAGGTCAAATGACTGTTTTAATTGTTATTATAGGTGCTGTGTTTCAGATGCGGACATACCCCTATTGAATTATATGTTTACTATTTGTTTAGGCTAGTATGCATCTCAAAGATGAAGACCCATGGCCAAATAGACTTTGGTTCTGTGCAATTGTTAAAGATTTTTTTTTTTAAATCAGTGAAAAACTGACTTTTTAATAAGGTTTTAGACTTGGCATATTAGAGGATCGTGATAGTAACCCTCAGGAAATATTAATAATTTGTGACCATTTTATTCATAATTGTAGTACCCAACAAGTCTGTGCATTTTTCTTGTATACCTAATGAATTGGATAATTCTGGACAGCCCATTATTTCCATCTCTGTTTTCTTGTGAAAGTTATATGCTTGATTTTGTAAAATAGGTTTTTATTTTGAAACAGTTTAAGACCCACAAAGAGTTGCAAAAACAGTACAGAGAGTTTCCTGTGTACGCTTCACCTGGCTTCCTCTGGTGATAAGGTCCTACATAACTAAAGCATGTTGTCAAAGTCAGGACAGAACCTATTCAGATCTCACTAGCTTTTTTTTTTTTTTTTTAAGATTTTATTTATTTGAGAAAGAGAGACAGGAGATAGTGAGAGTGAGAGAGAGAACACGAGCGAGGGTGAGGCAGAGGGAGACGGAGAAGCAGGGAGCACACGACATGAGGCTTAATCCCAGGACCCAGGGATTGTGACTTGAGCCGAAGGCAGACACTTAACCGACTGAGCCACCCAGGTGCCCCAGATCTCACTAGCCTTTAAAAGTACTCCGTGTGTGTGTGTGTGTGTGTGTGCGTGCACGCATGTTTGTAGTTCTATAAAGTGGATCACTTGTGTAGACTCTGGTAACCAACAGCATATTCAGGGTACAAAACTTCCACCACCACAAAGAAATTTCTGTGCTTTCCCATAAAAGTCACACCCTTCCTCCAAACCTAACTCCCACAACTACTGTCTGTTCTCCACTACTATAACTTTGTCATTTAGAGATTGCTGTATAAAGGGAATCATATGACATGTAACCCTCTGATACTGACTTTTTTCACTCAGTATGATGTCCTTGAGATCTATCCAAGTTGTTAAGTTAGCAATATTTTGTTCCTATTTATGGCTTACTGGTATTGTATGTATGTTTGATTTTTGGTAAACATTCAAATCCACAGCTGAAGCATCCTACTAACTGAAACTAAAGGTCTCCCAAGAATTGTGGCCTTGGGGCATGTTATGGAGAAGGCTCCCACAGCCAGAGAATGGTACGAGGGATGAAGAAGACAGTCTTTCTCAACTGTTTTCATGTGCTCTGATATTTCTTACAAATGCCATCAGTCCAGCTCTCACTTATTTATTAATTTCTTTTTATAGTGGTGACACTTCAGGATTTCCCAGCACTTTCCTCAGCTTCCTGGGCATTGGCTGCTGCTTTGGTTGTCTATATTCCTAAACTTCAGTTCTTCCTAACTTATCTTTCAAATCCTGATTTTAGTGTTGGCTCCTGGCTTGAGTAAGCCTAAACTGCTCCTCCAAGGATTTAAGCAGTCTGGGAACATGTGTTAATCCCTGGGGTAGGTCTGGCAGGCCTCTATTTGCACGAGTGACTGAAGATCCCTCCAAGAAAGAGTCTGGTTTGTTTAAGGACAGTGGGGCAAAATCTACAGAAAAATGCACTTCTGAGAGCACCATGTCTATCACTGAAATTTTCCGAGGAGGCTTCAAATAGAAGACTTTGAAAAACTAAATGAGCTCTTTCTCTTTGATCTTGGAGGCGTACTGAGTGCAGAACGTAATGGCAATGTGCCAGAAGCACTGCACTTGATAGGCGGCGGTGATCAGGACAGCTTTGGCAACAGAGGTGATATCAGTGTGTCAGCAGCAATCTCAGTGTAAGAGGAGACGTCTCCTCCGGAATGCTTGACCTTGTTACTGGTTCCCTTAGCATTGGCATCACCACCTCTGTGATTTGGCAGCCGTGGGCCGACCTCCACTGGCTGGGCAGGGTGGCAGTGCCTCCTGTGACCGCTGGTATCTGAAGGCACTATTTTCAACATCATTGTTAGGTGGTGTGTGGGTGTGTGTGTGTGTGTGTGCATTCAACTTTCAGTCTCTGCAGGTCTCATCCTGCAGAAGTATCGCAACCTCTCAAACTATTTCCTTATATTGATTTTATAGAAGAAAAGTAGTTCTAGGACTCTGCCCTGGCTAGAAAGCTATAAAAAATTTTGTTGAAATTCAAAGCTTCTGCTTGGTCTTTTTGTAGTAACGGGTGAATATCAATAGAAAGATGCTTTTGGAGAGGGCTCGATTATTTCTCAGGTATTAAAAATAGTATTTTTCTATGATATACATTGTATGTACATAGTTTTTCTTAGGGTGAAAATAGAAGGAATACAAAGGGCAAGTGCCACTGTTTTTCAAATAATGTAAACTATTGACATGTGCAGAGATGGATAGCGAAGTGCTTCTTTCCTTAATATGGTTTGAAGTTCTACTCTTCTGTGGATGACTGTGTATCTGTGAGATGTATGTGTGTGTGTGTTCTTCTTGTTAAAAAACCAAATTCAACCGAGTGAATTTTAAAGATCTTATTGGTTTTACTGAATGATTCATGAATCGGGCACGCATCCAATCTAGCAGATAAAGGAGTTTTGAGGAGTGTACAAAACAAGACTTTCTAGAGAGAAGGGAGCAGGAACAAGGACTTTGTACTAGGCAAAAAATTGGAGTGGTTATTTCAAGGTGACTTTCCTTTAGGGGATGACAAGGGTGTACAGGAAAATTACCCAATTAATGCTGATCAGGTGATTCCAGTCAATGAACTGGTTTAAGATTCCATTTCTGAGAGAGCTGAAAGTGAATTTAAGTCTCAGTTTGGTGATGTGGGCTTAGCATAAGTGACTGCATTTTGGGACTGTTGTCTTGTTTTTAACACTGTACTTACTTAGTAGATGAATTAAGGAAGAATAACTCACCACATACTAGTAGGGACATCTCAGAAAAGACCATATTTGACTGAATAACTCACACCTTTGGGGAATATATTTCCATGGGTGACAGAATTGCACACTATTCTTGAGGAGGAGATGAATCTTAGAGCTAGAGAAGGGATGAGGTTTCCCTAAAATGGGGAGTATTATGTGGCATAATACTTCACAGGGACCTTCTCAATTCAGTATTATGCAGTTACCAGTGGAAATCGGCAAGTATCTGGGGAGCTGAGGTCATTGAAAGAATTTACTGCCATTCTGATCTATGTATTTTGCTATTGTCCCTCCTTTTATATTTGACCCTACTTTAAATGCCACATGCAAAATATTGTCAGCTGTCACTACTAACACTTCCATGGTCTGTAGTGGAGTTCCCTTCAGTTCTTTATCCTCTGCCAATCCCACGTCCTGACATTGTTTCCAGTCTGACATACTCAGCTGCCAGGCCCAGGAAACATTTTTATCCTCCATTGTCACTGCCAAAACGAAGGAGTTGCATTTTTGACATGCTGAATTTAACATTTCTACTGGACATTCACGTAGAGAGATTAAGTAGACTATTTCGTCTGAAGTTCAGAGGACAGGTCTGAGCTGCTGAATTTGGTTGTTGCCAGTATACACGTGGTATTTAAAAGCAAGAGACTAGATGGGGTAGTCAGGGGAGTCAAAGCCCTGGGGTGATTTTTGGGGGAGGAAGAAGAGGAGGAACCAGCCAAGTAAATGAAAAAAGAATGATCTAGCGAGGAAGGAAGAAAACTTGGAGACTCTGGTATCCCTGAGACAGTTGAAGTTAGTGTCAAAGATGGTGGTGAGTCAAAGCTATAAAATGTTAGTGATGCCTGCAGATGGGCCATTGGAGGTCATTTTTGACTGTGATAAGAGCAGATTTGGTCAAAGGAGGTGGACACAGTTCTCTTTGGATTGGATTTAATAGAGAATGAAGAAAAAAAGAGTAGAAGACTGTGGGAATAGATAAGGAGAGCAAAGAAACAGGGAAGAAGCTGGTGGGAGAAGTGGAATCAAGAGAAGATAATATCCAGATGTGACTTTTAAAGGCATTTAAAAGGGAACAAAACATTTTTATCCAGTTCATGTCTCCTAGTGTCCTGCAGTGTCTTCTCATCATGATGAAAAAGAAAGAGACTGGTAGGATACTAGGTAGACCTAAAAACAATGCTGCAGCCTCCACAGGGACCTTCTCAATTCAGCTATGCAGTTTCTCTTTCCTTCTCCCAGAATCGGAAGCACACCTGGAAGATTCAGAGGTCAGCAAGTTTAATAAGAAATTCTTCACATAAGATCCCGACGATGATAATCCCATCCTTCCATGCCAACTCTGCTGTTTCTCTGACATCCTTTCTATTATCCATATCCTCCCTTTTAATTCAAAGAGTAGGACAGATTGGGTGACCCTCCAGAGCATCACTGATTCCCATTATGCTCTGTCCCCTAAGTGCCCATTCTGTCTTCAG
Organism: Ursus americanus; assembly: GCF_024610735.1. Lineage (NCBI taxonomy): Eukaryota > Metazoa > Chordata > Mammalia > Carnivora > Ursidae > Ursus > Ursus americanus. Next base: position 32,049,378 of record NC_142127.1, on the reverse strand, counting down.
GGGTACTGAAGTAGAATCCAACAGTTTGGAACCTGATTTCCTCATTCAGTCATCATTGCAATATCCCACTAACGTCATAATCCACCATTAGACTATCCCATTGAAGTCATAACCCATTGTTATTGCAGAGCTCAGTGAAAGAAAGAATTAAGATTTAAAAAGGCCTCAACTTCGTGGCATAATTACAAACAATGTCAGGAAAGTATTGGTTGGAAGCTAAATAATGTTATTAGATTTTTTTAAAGATGTCAATAGACTTCTATCTGCTATAGCAAAACACATTTCTTCTGAAAAAGAAAATGCAAAACAGTAACATATATCCTGGCTCTTATCTCGGATAGTGAATTAAATTGTGTAAAAGCAGCTCTCACTCTCTCTCTGTATCCCCCCATCCACAACATCATTGTAATGAGCCTTAGCTATTGCCACCTGACAGAGCAAACATTCTTAGACATTTCCTGTTAGGTTCGATGTTGGCTTTGGCTGTGGAAGCAGTTGCTTTCATTTCTGGTGGTAGACTGGCATTGGTTGGGAGTGGGGGTGAAGTCTTGTTCAGTCATGAAGTGTCACTTGATCTGACAGAGGAATTTCTAGGGCTGGAAATACAGCAGGTGCAACAGGACACTAAGGAGATATGTCAAGTTAAAATCTAGTTCCTGGTGGTTTACATGGGTTCTGGAGTATTTCACTGATTGTAGTTATTTCTCATGGCATTTGGTGTCTGTTGGTGAGTGATGATGAAGAAATTAGCTTCCATCATGGCCAGGTCATCATGTAATATAACCTATTAGAGAAAGAAAACTGATAGAGCCCTGATATTTTACTGGAGAAGTGTAACTTTCCACAAGAGCCTTTCAAGTAAAAGTTTGCTGACATTGACTATATCATTTTCTTTAAATGTTACAAATTTTCTCTTCCTTCAATTATCACAAAATCTTCCCTCCCACTTTTCTTGAGTGTCATAATTTTTTTAACTAAGAGGGTCATAGATTATAACTATGTATAAGAGAAGGCCCATAATTTTGCTGTGTTAACAAATCTAGAATGGTAGCTTTAGTAAATCAGTTAGATTTAGTTTTGATTCTATGTTATGGTCTTATTTTCCGCAATATATAAACTGTACATCATTTTAGGGAGTGGAAATTAATCTAAGTCAGAAAGAAGTAAAAAGCAGCCCACATGGTCTGCCTTTGTCAAGGAGACAGACATTTTTGATACTGTTCTTAGGGGAGTAAGAAGATTTTAATAGAATATAATAGCTCTCTGGAGAGAAGAACACATTTCCTATATGATGAGGGTGGTTATGCATTATATCTGCAGAGGTTTTTCCTTAAATCCAGATTTCAGATCTGCTAAGGGGGCCCTGGGAAGAGACCACTGTGTGGTAGAGGCAAGAAAGGAAGATTGGTTCACATTTTCCCAAGAGGTAGACAAGACAACAGAATTTCAGTATCCACCAGGTATCCGTCAGATGGTGGCAATTTTCAGCAACAACATAACAGGGACATATCAGTGACAGATTGAATCGGTTATCTAGAGATGAAAGGCTCCCCAGACCCTCGTTTCCTCTTGGATTCAGCTTTTGATTGCTTGCTTTGTCCTTTGTATCTCTTTTTTTCACTATCTTGTTGGTTCTTTCTCTTCTTTTTCAGAACCTTAAGCTTATCTTTTAAACTGATTTATTTTGGGTTTTGTGGCTTAGGGAGCAGCTGAAACTAACAGGAAAAATATAAAGAACAAACCTAGGTATTTTCTTATTGTCAAAGAACAGATGCTGTGGCAGGTGCTACTGGTAAGATATTATAATCAAACAGGCACGAAAATGTAGAATTTCATTTCTGCATCTTAAGACAATGCTCTCAACTTGCTGATTCATTCATGTGATTAAGGGCAAATTAATATTTTGGAAATTTGCCCACAGTCTATAAGATAGTGATATGTGGCAAAATCCTTTATGTACTCCCATAATGCAGATTCGACTGAAATGAATGATATTCACCTCTTAATTAAGTCCTTCTCACATTACCTTTCATGCCATAGTGAAATAAGAGTTGCTCTCTGCTCCCAAAGAAGAGGGGTATGTAATCATTCAAACTAATCTCAGTAGCCAAAAGAGTGTCTGGTTTTGATAAATCCCTGTGTTTTGATTATAAGCAGACTATTCAGGTTTTTTGCTTGAACATTTGTCTTTAGTCTGGCGTAACACTTCTCTCTGTAAGTTGCTCATATCTCAAATATTCTCTTTGGCTTACTCTATGTTTTTATTCTTGGGGCCAAAAAGATACCTGTTAGTTCCTTTTAATGGCTCTTTTGGCTATTTCTCAGATACTCAGTTGTCCATTTTTTAGTAAACTGTTGATAATGGGATTTAATCCAGGTCTTTCGCCCAGAGAAGTTGCTGTGTACTGGGTCACAGTTGTTCAGGCTGTTTAGATACCTGATCTACAGTATGGGCTGAGCAGGTATGTGGTCCATAATTTGGGGCTGCCACTGAATCTTCTGATCTTAGAAAAAAAGATACTGGGTGTCTTGGTTTTTTGAGCAAGACTATTCCCAGAAAAGTCTGTCTTTCTGTCTTCCTTTCTTTCTCTTTTTTCTTTTTTCTTTCTTTCTTTCTTTCTTTCTTTCTTTCTTTCTTTCTTTCTTTCTTTCTTTTCTCTCTCTCTTTAAAAAGTTTCTTGATTTAGCAACAGATAAAATTTCTAGTATAGCTGCATCAGTTTATTCAGTAAGACTGCTAATTAGATCATTTTGTTGTTAATATGTACTCACCTTTCATCTTACCCAGATTTATGTGTTTAAGATACTTGAAGACTTGGCAGTAGTGGTATCTTTAAAGATTAATTATCCTTACAAACAGTCTCAAATGATATCCATGATTTTTTTGGGTCATCAGAATTCAAATGAAGTTGGGGCCTATTAGTAATTTTCTTTCTTCCAGCCTGTCTTTAGGCTGATGGAAATGCTCTGGGAAATGTGTCCTCACAAGTGCAATTGGAGCTTTTCTTGGGGAACATTGAAAGATCTTTGGAGGTTGGGCAATAGATTCACTTTCATTTGTCCATTTATCTGACTGGAAGAGAGCTGAGAGAAAAATTGATTCAAGCAGCAACTATTGTGCCAGTGCCATAGTTCTAGTTACTGTATCTTTGTGATCTATTTTAAAATCAGGAAGTGTGATGACTCCAGCTTTGTTCTTCTTTCTTAAGATTGCTTTGGCTGCTCAGGGTCTTTTATGATTCCATATGAATTCTAGAATTTTCTCTGTTTTGGGGGCACGTGGGTGGCTCAGCCGGTTAAGCATCTGCCTTCAGCTCAGGTCATGATCTCAGAGTCCTGGGATCAATCCCTATGATGCACTCCCTGCTCAGCAGGGAGCCTGCTTCTCCCTCTGCCTCCCCCCCCCCAGTGGTCTCTCTCCATCTCCCTCTCTCTCTCTCTCAAATAAATGAATAGAATTAAAAAAGAAAGAATTTTCTCTGTGTCTGTGAAAAATGCCATTGGGATTTTGCTAGGGATTGCACTGAGTCTGTAGGTAACTTTGAGCAGTGTGGGCATTTTAACATTGTTAAGTCTTTTAATACATAAACATGAAATGTTTTTCCATTTTTGTGTGTGTTCTTCAGTATCGTAGTTTTCAATGTATGTCTTTCACCTCCTTAGTTAAGTGTTTATTTGTAGGTATTTTATTCTTTTTCATGCTATTGTAAATGGAACTGTTTTTTATTTCTTCCTCTTTATTGTTCATTGTTCATTGTTATTGTATAAAAATGCAACTGATATTTAAATGTTGATTTTGTCCTGCAGCTTAACTACATTTATTTATTAGTTCTAACAGTTTTACTGTGGCATCTTTAGAGTCCTCTACATGTAAGATCATATCACCTATAAGCAGAGATAATTTTACTTCTTTTTTTCCTATTTGGATACCTTTTATTTCTTTTTTCCCCCTAATTGTTCTGGCTAGGACTTCAGTACTGTGTTGAATAGAAGTGACAAGAGTGAACATCCTTGCATTCTTTTTGATCTTAGAGAAAAAATTTTTGGTTTTTACCATTGAGTATGATGTTCACTGTGGACTTTTCATATTTGGCCTTTATGCCTATAAAAATTCCTTCTCTACCTAGCTTATTAAGATTTTTTATCATGAAAAAATGTTCAATAGAGGGCCCAGAAATAAACCCATGTGCTTATGGCCAACTGATTTTTGATAAGGGTGTTAAGAATACACACTAGGGAAAAGATAGTCTCTTCAACAAATGGTGCTGGGAAAACTGGGTATCCACATACAAAAAATGAAATTGGGCCCTTACCTTCCACCATATACAAAAATCAATTCAAAATGGATTAAAGATTTAAGCATAAGACCTGAAACTGTAAAACTCCTAGAAGAAAAAATAATGGAAAAGCTTCCTGACATTGGTCTTGACAATGATTTCTTGGATATGACACTAAAAGCACAAGCAGCAAAAACAAAAATAGACAAGCAGGATGACATCAACTAAAAACCATCGATAGAGTGAAAGAAGCAACCCATGAAATGGGAGAAAATATTTGCAAACTGTAGATATGATAAGGGGTTAATATTCAACATATATAAGAAATTCCTATAACTTAATAGCAAACCCCAAAAAACCCTATTAAAAAAATGAACAAAAGACTAGAATAGACATTTTTCTGAAGAAGACTTGTAAATGGCCAACAGATACATATGAAATGTTTGACATCACTAATCACTAGGGGAGAATGCAAATCAAAACCACCATGAGATAAGGCATCACATTTGTCAGGATTAAAGAAAAAAGATAACAAGTGTTGATGAGTCTGTGAAGAAATTGTAACACTTATATATGTTGATGGGAATATAAAATGGTATAGCCACTGTAGAAAATAGTATTAGGGTTTGTCAAAAAATTAAAAATGTAACTACCATATAATCCATCAATCCTATTGGGTAGATAACCAAAATAATTGAATTAAGAAACTTCAAGAGATATCTGCACCCCATATTCACTGCAGAATTATTCACAATAGTCAAGATATATTGACAGATGAAGGGATGAACAACTGTGGTATATCCATACAATGGAATATTATTTGTCATTAAAAAAGAATGAAATCTTGCCATTTGTGATAACATGGATGGACTTTGTGGGTATTATGTTAAGTGAAAGAAGCCAGTCACGGAAGGACAAATAGTGCATAATTCCAATTACATGAGGTATCTGAAATAGTCCAATTCATAGAGAGTAGTAGAATGGTAGTTTTCAGGGCCTAGGGACCAGAGGAAATGGGGAGTTGCTGTTCAATGGGTGTAAGTTTCATTCATGCAAGATGAATAAGGTTTAGAGGTCTGTGTACAGCATTATGCCTGTAGTTAACAATACTGTATTACCCACTGAACAATTTGTTCAGGCATAGCTCACGTTAAGTGTTCTTATGACAATACAAGAGAAAAGAAGAAGAAGGAGTCATATAGTGACGAGGAACACAAGGCTTGTTGTCAAGGCAACCTTGCTTCAAAGCCCAGCTTACCACTTACTAGCAATGTGACTTTGTCTTTCGGAGACCAAGTTCTCTATTCTGTAGGATAAGGAATTGGCAGAGCTATTGTCAAGGAGCAGGTGCAATAAAAAGCATACCTCTCGCAGTCTTGGCTGGGAATTTTCTCCCTCTCTTCTTTCCCTCTCTGAGACTCAGTTTCCTCGTTTGTAAAATGGAGAAAATTACAACTACTTCCCAAGTAGAGAATTTGAACTTATCCATGGTAATGGGTCGTTACTCAAGAAATAAGTATTCCACAGAAGACTGTGTCTAACCCACCCTCCCCACTTCCACTTTACAGACAAATTGAGGCCAAGTGAGAAGTGGTGCCGGGGGAGGCTGGATGCAGACATATTGGCCAGTGCTCATTTCACTCTGTTATTATTGACCACTTAAACATTCTAGATAACCTGGTTTGGGGGTTTAGAGACTAAGTTTTAAGCCATGTGATGAACAGACTGGTTGTAGTACTAGACTTATATGATATCAAGAAATATTTGGAAATGGCTTACTGGACATCCAGTTTTACCAGAAGACAAATCAATGTGCTGTGAATATAAAACTCAATTTTAATTTAAAGGAATGGTTTAAGTGTAGTTTTAAAAACTGCTTCAAACCATTTTCTTCGGCTATCTTTTTTTTCTCTCTTTTTTTCTTTTTTTGAGTACCATCGGTGTTGGCTAATATAATTTTGTCTCAGTGGATTCTTTACTAGGTGTCTCTTTACCTTGAAAAGCCAAATAATACCCTCATTCTGCATGACACTGATACCAAGTCAGATAAAAAGGGTTTCATTGCAAGGCTAAGAAAGAGCTAATTTTCTAAAATTGGAACATTATCTGTCATGTGTTACTACTCTGTAATTATGACTATTATTCTCATTGGGAAAAAAGATATTTCAGGAGGGGAAAAGATTTTTATAAGAGGCTTTTAATATAAATGGGCAATTATATTAAAATACTGACTTTCATACTTAGACATTATGTTGTAGATACATTATATTATATTTGATGTAAATTTAGTAAATGATATGCACGTGAAAACCTAAAATATAGGAATACTGCTCCCTTAAATGAAAAGCATGAATAGTTTGGCAAAATAGGTTTTTGAGAAACGGATTCATGACTTCTATGCTTACAGAGATTTTATTGTTAATAATGCATTGTGTTTTTCTTTTCTGGTGAAGAATGAATCATTTTCATTTGGCGATGATTCTGAATTTCTTTTTTGCAAGAATGATTATGCTTTTTTAAATCGTGTGTGGGGCTGAACAAAGGGCAGTGGTAAAAATAAAAATTATAACCATGATTCATCTTTTTCTAGAATAAAAAGACAATAGTATAAATTATGAGGATGCTATCGGTTTTGCTTTGAGTGATATGGACAAGGAGAGTTCACAAGTGGGTAGAAAGTCTGGACATAGAAGGAAATAATTGTTAATCTCTCTGAGTTTAAGAAGTTTACATTGAATAGGTACAGAATCTTCCCAGCATAATTCACCTCAAATGTTATTTATAGCATGAGAATATCCAAGACTTGTAGGCCAGAAGGTTACACAGTTTTGGAGCCCTTTTAAAGAAAAATAATAGAAGATTAAAGCCTACAGAATGAGAACCAAAGATGATATTTATTTGGGTGAGGAGACAAATTAAAACATTATAAATTTAACAAATGACAAATAATACAAATACACCCAGAAAAACATATTTTTAAATTATAACTGTCTGACACATCTTCACGATACCTTTTTTCTTTACATTTTAGCAGATTAAATTTTGATTGCTTTTTCATGTGACATGATTTTTGTATTATCATTTTCTATGGGGAGAGTATGAACATAATTCAGTGTTTCACTAAATATGGGTTATTGAGATTTGTTTGATGGTTTGATAGGATGCTTAAGTATGACCACACACAAATGTATTGCTGTGTATTTCTGCTACCAGATATGTCCTTCAAACACAAGACTTCTGATAAATTCAATTTCACATAAATCCCAGAAAAAATGTGTTTTATCTATAATTATGTACTCTGTGTTACTGAGACTTCCCCAAGATGTGAGAACTTCTGTTTTAATGAGGATGATAAATAGATGCTCTACTTAGAATTGTGCTCATTTGATGATTGGAAGAATTTTTTACAGATTAGCTTTTGGTTCTGTACAATTCAAAATTTATTTTTCTTATTTTCCACATACTTCTAGTGCTGGATGCTGTATGGGAAAAAGTTTGTCTCAATATGACCTCTGTATTGGTCCCTCCTAGTATGACTCAGTGGGCAAAACAAGTATTTCTGGAAACCATTCCTACAATGGGATAGCTCAGAATAATTTACCTATATAAAAAAACAACTGTGGGCAACATAAATATATTCCACTAACCCAAATTAAATGTATCTCAACTCAATTTCCTTTTGGCTGGATCCCCAAAATGCTGATAGCCAGTCCGATGCCACCTGACATGAGAGAAGTATGATGGAGCAGTCAGAATGGAAAGATCCTAAATAATTTTGGTTAAAGAAAAAATCTCATTTTTGCAAATGTTACAAAAACATATTGCTACCATTTCTCTCAGGGCCATGAAGGAGGTCTATGCATGTTAAGTGACTCTAAAGCTTAAACTGTATTTACTTTACCAGAGATCTGCCTGGGCTCCCAGGTATGGTGGTCATATGCCAAGGGATGCATGTGTGCCTAATGGATAGACATGAAGAAACATCATGGGGAAATTTCTTTTTTTTTTTTTTTTTTTTTTTTTTATTAATAATGATTTTTCATTATATTATGTTAGTCACCATACAGTACATCCCCGGTTTTCGATGTAAGGCTCGATGATTCATTAGTTGTGTATAACACCCAGTGCACCATGCAATACGTGCCCTCCTTACTACCCATCACCAGTCTATCCCATTCCCCCACCCCCCTCCCCTCTGTAGCCCTCAGTTTGTTTCTCATAGTCCATAGTCTCTCATGTTTCATTCCATGGGGAAATTTCTTATTCTAAACTGTCACCTTCACCAAAGACTTGCACCGGACCATTAGCAATTCATTTCTGTCTCTTCATCCTTGGCCTTTCCCTCGATAGAGTCCTCTTTTGAAAATGCTACATCTCTTAGGAGGAGTGGCATGTACTCTTTGCGACCTTCCTTATCAGAGCGCTTTCCTCATTTTCTTTCTCCCCTAAGTAAAGGTAGGCATTTATGGGAAGTTTGGGTATTGGGCCAGGAAAAGGGCCCAGCAAGGGAGCACAGTGATGGAGTGAGCAAGGTAGATAGGGTTTTGTCATAGTTGCTGCAGCAGCATCATGCCAGCTCTAGAGCTTTCTGAGCCTTTGTTGTTACGCACGTGTGAGCATAATTGTGTCATATGTGTCTATGTGCATTTTTTCCCTTTGTTCATTTTTGTACGTAGCTGTCCCATTTTTTCAGTGGATTTTACATTCATAAAAAATAGGAACAATGTCAGCTGCACCTTTATTATTCTCTGAGGAGGGATCACCTACTCATGAGCAGGGCTGCTGCTAGACAGGAAATGCCACAGGGTGCTGGCCATACATTTGGTATTCTCAATTCACTCACATATTAGCTTTTGTTCTCTGGACCCATTTATCTCTCATGGTCCCTACTACCCTCATGTTCTTTTTAAAGTAATGTATATATTTCCAAGCAGAAATCTTTTAAGCTAAAGATTTAACAGAAACCCAACTGATGAAATAGATACAGCCTTCATCAAAGCAGGGGCTGGGACCTAAAAGCCTGGTCACTTGGTCTCCTTCTTCCCTTTTGGCAGGTCCCTGAGTGGACTTCAGAAGCCCTTAGAGCTCCCATCGAACAAAAAAAAATTTTTTTAAGATTTTTAAAAAAATTTATTTGACAGAGAGAGAGACAGCCAGCGAGAGAGGGAACACAAGCAGGGGGAGTGGGAGAGGAAGAAGCAGGCTCCCAGCGTAGGAGCCTGATGTGGGGCTCGATCCCAGGACCCGGGGATCACGCCCTGAGCCAAAGGCAGATGCTTAATGACTGAGCCACCCAGGCACCCCCCCCCCCCATTGAACAAAATTTTAAAACCTTGGTGTAGAAAAATGATTCCTAGACAGAGAATCAGAAAATCTGGGTTTTTATTGTGATTTGCATTTCTGCTAGTAGGGTGATAATAGGCAAATCATTAATTGCTGTAATCCTCAGTTTTTGCATTTGTAAAAGTGGATAATAATATATTGCTTACTCAGCTTATATTAAAGTGAGGTTAATGAGAGCCAAATGGTTCAGGTATGTGAAAGCTCTTCAAAGTGCTCTACACTTATGATCGATTATAGTGTTATTCCCTTAACCTTTCTAATAAAATCATCATTTAGAGTATTAAAAATCACAAAATCATGAACAATCACATCTGAGTTATCTCTGCTACTCTGTGTCCTTGATATTCCAGGTCCCAGGTCAGTGGCCACCCACTCCCTGTTCATATTGGCAAGAACACCGTGAAAATGAGTTTGGCATTTCCCAACATGTAGTGGGAAAAAAAGCCCACATACAGTGACGTGAAGGACAATGACTAAGCACAGCAAGAAAGAGATGAAAAATCATAATGGACTATAAACTTTTCTGGTATTGGCAGATTTCTGCTGTGACTAACAAAGCACGGATGACACTGTTTGTATAATATGACATACAGAAACAAAATATTTGGGAGTGACAAATTAATCTCATTTTCAGTTTGTGCTCAAGTGTGTCTGATTGTAAAGTCCACATTGTAAAATGGCAGATTATAAGAAGACCTAAAAGAAAGCAGAATAAAAAAGAATAGGCAAGGAAAAGTGAATACAAAGTATTTGTGGGCTAGTTAGCTTGAAGAAAAAACCCCGAAGAGTGATTTAACAATTGGCTTTTAGGACACAAAGAGATTTATTACATAGATTGCAGTGTATGGCTGGCTCCTCACAAAGAATTCACAGGTCTGTTGGAGCTCACAGAGCCTGGCCTTCAGGGAAAGGCATAGAAAATGGAAGAAGGAAAGCCTCCTGTGAGAAACATTGACCCCTCTGCCATCAAATCCCTTTAGTACCTAAATCATTTCAAAGAGATAAAAATATCACTCATCCTTAGAGACATATACTTGATCCTATATGGGATTTAGGATGGAATGACATGGAGGAACTGGATTAGAAGCATGATCTTGGAGAAGGACTGATGATTGATGCCAGTGAATCAGAGCCAGGAGGTGGGGAGAGGTAAGTGCTTAGCAGCTCTTCAGAAATTAGAGAACCCACTTCAGTTACCTGAAGAGATTGGCCTCCATACAATGCAGATAAGGAAGAAAAGCCCCATAATAAGCAACTTTCCTTAATTGACATGTGGGATGGCCCTGGAAGTCAGAGAAGCTCAACCTACATCAAGATAAGCTTGGTTTGTGGTCAGACTAAAGGGCTTGCCTTTGGTTGTTTCAGGTTCTTAGGAATGATTTCCAGACAGGGAAGTACTCAAAGGGAGAAAAGATACACAAAGCACAAAGTGTCCTCTCTGGGTTTGTAGACTTCGCACATTGTTAATGTAAAGGATTCAGCACATATGGTAGAGTCGGTGCACATGGGATGAATCTGTATTCAGACTTCTTCAGGTCAGTGTCCCATATACTGTTCACCCAAATCCCATATTCCAAGAAACAGGTTGGAACTGCATCTACCAGGAAGGCCAGATCCACCCATTGCTGGTCTCTTAGACCATAGACAGATTGCCTGGGTATGGTACTGTTTTCTGCCTTCATAAGTACTGGACACAGGCCTGATGCTTTCTAGATTACCAAACTTATTTGAGGAGAACAAACATGATCTAAAGAGTCAAAGGGGTGAGAAATGAGATTTAGCAGGTGTCATGTTTTGCTGTATTTTCCATTCATTTTTCTTTGGGGAAGGATTTTAGTTGTCACATGGTCTAGTTAAAAAAAAATTACAGAACTCTCTAGTACATAACCCTGGAGAACATTTTTCCTATCTACTTTTAACTATGACACAAAAGTTTAAGCAGCCAGTATCCCTTTTATAGTGAATTGTTAGAGGTTCTTTAAAAAACCACCAAGAGTTATGGTCACTGTGTCTTTACTACCTTCTTCCTTACTGTAGCTGGTGATAAAACATCGCCAAGAATGATCTAATGTGTACTTGTATCTCAAGTCCATGTCTGCACTGTATTAATGTAGGTAACATTCTGCTTTACAGAGTGGAGTAAAAATACATCACGGGTTAGTCCCAGAGAGTGTTTGCTTTTTGGGGGTTGGTTCTGCTCTTTATCAAGATTGCAGTGTATAAAGTTTAGATGTCCATGGTAGCATCAGTCAGAACTGAAGGAGTCTGTTACAACGCCATAAAGCACCACCACTTCAAGACACACGGGGGCCTTGACCAGTATAATCAACCTAGCTAATGGAAAAACTAGCACCTTAATGTGTAGAATGTTCTTTGCATGCAGTACATCACAGTCGCTTTTGATATTTCTGTATCTGGGTAATCCCAGCATGCAACTAGACTCCCAGGCATATAATTGGGATGCACTCTAGCCCATCAAACACTAGGTGGCATCTGTCTCTTTGTGCATCTGATGAGTAGATGGATAATGTTTCTGCTGGACTTATGCATTGAGAGGGGAGTAGACAGTAATTTGCCATCTATGTTCTTTTATAGATTTGTGTGAGCTAAGCTGGTACCTATGACTCGTAAACCAATATCAGTATTGCAAGTGAGATGCAGCAAATTTGATTGATAGAAATATTCCTTGTAAGAACAGCAGTTGCTAGGGGATATTACAGCCTTTCCACCTTGGGCATCAGATAATCTAGAGAGTTTTAAAAATTCGTGACCTCATGAAGATAACCAAAAGGATTGCTTGAGAATGAATAAGACCATTTAATGGGTTGAAAATTATATGTCATTATACTTACATAAACTTTGAATGATAACAACTGGAGGTGTGATATTAATTTCTAATGCCCCATTAGTCAAATTTGGTAAGACTGTGTCATCAAGTATAGCTCAGGGAATAATATCTGTTCTGAACCACTCTGTTTTTCTTAAATTTTTAGTTTCTAGGAATTCTACTAAAAGGGATTAATGCTCCTCTCTTCCATGGCTAAGCTGTCAATGTCATATGCTTGAACCAGGAGCCTGTGCTCTTCTGCGATGTCTCTTGTAAAATCCTTGTTGCTTGTTAACTCTCCCTGCAGGTCCTTTCCTCTTGCCCACAACTCTGCAGCTCTCTGTATTTTTCCTCTGAGCACACTGTAGCAGAATGGTTGCCTCTCCTTTTGGCCCCTTTGTGGCATTCGGAGAGGCAATTTAAATTTTGCCTCTTTTGGTAGAACTTCTGTAACTTCCCGGAGACAAGCCAGAAACTGGCCTTCTATTTTATAGAAATGTAGCTGTCAAGTTCTGCTATCAAGGCGAATACACTTATAGACAGATCCTGTATAGTTGGGTGCAGGGGCTATTATAAAGAATGGGCCCACTACTGACTCTAATGGTCTCTTAGCCTTGCTTTGTTCCTATATTTTCATTGTGACCTTAATAACCGTCATGTCATGATATTACTTTAGGAGAGGAAAAGAGTACTTTTCAAAACTGTGATCAAAGTGAACGTCAGAATCTCTTGCTAATGGCCCAGTCATCTTTCTGCAATCAGAAACAGCTCAGGTATTTTACTCTTTAATAGTTTCCTTCTACATGAGCACAACCACAAGAGTCTCCATTTGTACCTCCCAGCTGGGAACTAAAGGGGATTGTTTAGACTGCTGGTGTTGCTCCTGGGAGATGGGGTGGGAGGGCTGGCATCATGCTGGTATTGGCAGAGCGTGCAGTTTGATTCATTTAATATGTATGATGGTATGTACTCTGTATTGAGAATGGTGTGTTTTAAAACAGACAGGGAGCTAAATAAACTCACAAATACAATTATAAAATATTGGGCTAGGAAATTTTAACATGGTAATAATGTGAATTTCCATTAGTAGGTATCCTGTACAGCTTTAAAGAGTAAGTCTCTTATTAGAATGTTGCAAATTTTACAGAGAATTTTGAGAATAGATGAATAGCATCTATATAAGGAAAATCTGAAAATCCTTGACGAAAGCACTGATTGCCAAATGCATTTAAAATGCTCTGTAAGGGAAGGGAGAAGGATGAAGAAAACCTTATATAAAACAGAGAAGGGCAAACAAAGACTTGCTAACATTCTCATGGCCATTATCAATCTTTTTTTCTAGGGCTAATGCCTGTATACAAGACATGTACATTCATCTACCCATGACATCTGTGCAGAGCATGGCACAGAGTATCTCTAAGTCTATAATTGCTTGCCACTCTGTGCTGGGGAAAATGAACTCCTGATATTTGGGAAGAAACAGACTTTGCTTTTTTGGCAGAGTGATGGTATGCTTGCCATTTAATGTTCTTAACTACTTTGGAGACAAATAAAGGAATAGAAAAAAACTATATTTCTATTAGTATTAGCTACTTACAGAAGCAGAGATATTATTTTTGAAAAAAACATATTTGGTTCATAAATGTGCTTTGTAGGAAAAGTTCCAACGGCAAGCTTGCAAACATTCAGGATGGCTTTTAACACTTGACTTGCTAGAAGATACAAAACTACTGGAGTTCTCAAGGTTTTTATTGTTTATGAGGGAAAAGATGAGCAGACTTCAGTATCAGCTTTTCAGTGGAAAACACATCAGTCTATGCTGGGATAATCAAATTCTCAATCAGTGAAAGCCTTTGAGGTTCTTGAAAACAAACAAAAAAAACCATGAACCCGTGCTCTTGATGGTTTTTCTTTCTTTTTTTTTTTTTTTTTTAAGATTTTATTTATTTATTCGACAGAGACAGAGACAGCCAGCGAGAGAGGGAACACAAGCAGGGGGAGTGGGAGGAAGAAGCAGGCTCATAGCAGAGGAGCCTGATATGGGGCTCGATCCCATAACGCCGGGATCACGCCCTGAGCCGAAGGCAGACGCTCAGCCGCTGTGCCACCCAGGCGCCCCTCTTGATGGTTTTTCTGATACATTTCTTTCTTTGTCTTTAAAGCCATACATACTCCCTCTCCAGTTAATACATCTAGTTTGCTCCCCTTTGTATGGCCCACATCAGCCATTGCTGAGGAAATACTGGTTTCTCTACTTTGTGACCCTGGTGGGAATCCAGGAGCTATACTGAAAATTAAATGCTGGTGGCCTCAGAGGAAATGCTTCTCTTGGTTCTGCTTTTGAAATTTGCACTTGATCAGTTTGATGATGCTACATTGCCAATACATTTTCTGGACTCTGCATGAAATGTCTTTCCTCACAAAGACAAATGCCTCCAATGAAAATAAAAGAAGAATTGGCACAAGCAGAATATTAGCCAGAGTGCATTATTAGTTGCCTTCAGCGTCTCCAGGGAGGAAATGCATTCAATAACAATTTAACAAATATTTATTTACTGAACACCTGCTTTATTCCAGGCACCGCACACACAGTGATAAATAAGATAGAAAAGGCCATGGCTTGACTGGGTCTTACATTCTAGTAGGGGACGATAGACAATAAGTAAGTAAATAAAAATAAAAGTTAAATAATTTAAAGTAGTATTAACAGCATTTTGTTCGAGTTATCTATTAGTGTTGTCGGGGAGGAAAAATAATCTTCCCTCTAACCCTTCTGAGTTCTTGGCTGAGGCCACCTGTAGTAAAAGACAGATTAATAAGGAAAACAAACAGAAGTTTATTAACATGTGTATCTCATGTATACTTGGGGGGATACCTAGAGAAACTGAGTAACTCCCTGAGGTGGTCCAAGCCACCAAATTAAATACCAACTTAAGCTAAATACCAAAGAAACATGTTATGGGGAAGGGAGGCCCGTTAGGAGGGCTTACCAAGAAAAGCACAGTAAACAAGAGTAAGGTTAGCTATGGAGATTTAAGGGAATACCTTCTTTATTGATAAAATTCTTTTGTGATTTATAGTCATCATTCTCTTTCTGGTACAGACAAGGAGACACTTACAAATGGGGATCTGCTTTATAAATATAACTTTCCCTTGTAAAAGGGTTACTTCTATTTTCAGAAGTGTCTGCTATTTCTCAAACATAATCAGCTCAGAATTATCTTTATGCCAGAGGCATATTCTAGGGTATGTATTCTGCTATTCTTTGCTGTATAATGAATCACCCCAAAACTCAGTGACTTAAAACAACTGTTTTGTTGTGTTTTTTATTTTGTGGGTCAGGAATATGGGGTGGCTTTGGCAGATCTGCAGTCTCTGATCCACATGGCATTGGCTGGGACACTAGGGTACCTTGTTGGGGGGGAGTGTCTACTTCCAAGATGGCGTTTGCACTCATATGTCCAGTGTTGCAGTCTTGATCTCTTTCTCTTGCCACGTGAGGTCTCATTCTCCAAGGCCTCTCCGAGTGGTTTGAATTTCTCACAAAATGGTTGTCTCAGGGCAGTCACATTTTTTACATGGTGTCTGACTTGCAAAAATCACAAAACAAAAGTTTTCAGGGAGTTAAAGGCAATCCTGGCAGTGATACAATGTAATTTTGGTGTATTCTACTGGGCAAACTAATCTCAGTGCTCACCTAAATTCAAGAGAGGGTTGAGAAAAAGACTTCACTTCTTTATTTTTTTTTTTAAGATTTTATTTATTTATTTTAGAGAGAGAGAGAGAGCAAGCAAGCGTGTGCACATGAGCAAGGGGAGGGGAAGGGGAAAAGCAAGCAGACTCCCCGGTGAGTGGGGAGCTTGGTTTGGGGCTTGATCCCAGAGATCATCACCTGAGCCGAAGGCAGATGCTTAACTGATTGAGCCCAGGCGCCCTTAGGTACCATTTCTTGATAGGTGAGTGGTAAAGTCATATTGTAGAGCAGGTAGGATGGGTAATATATTTGCATCTGTATTTGGAAAATACAATCTGTTACATGTGTGAAGAAAATTAGGCAGAGTGGGTGGGGCCAGAGGAAGACGGAGACTTATTTTTAGTAGGTTCTAGTTGAACAAGCTTGGAAAGAAATGGCCAATTTACATTCACCTTAATACCCCAGTGTCAGAGTTTGTGTAAGGAGGGACATGCTAGAAGACAGAAATTCAACGAGTCTTATTTTTCCAACTTCTCTGAACATTTGCTTCAGTTCATTCTTAATCATTTACATTCTTCTTTTCTGTCTAATTATGGTCTAAAAGATGATAAATTTCAATGCTGACTGCTCAGATATGGTTGTTGTTTATGGTTCCTAAATCTCACATAAGCAAATGCGGACATACCAAAATTGATGTTGCCTGTAAATTCTCCTGATCCAAATAATTGGACCAAGGCTGTGGGTGTTGGCAGCATCGTGAATGATGGCGCAGAGAGCCCTTCAAAGCATTTTACAACAATGTCTATCACAATTAAGGAGTGTTTTGTCCCTTGATGTTTTTGCAAAGTCATTGCCGATTATTGACCACAACTTCTTACAAGCTTCCCAGGAAGTCATGTACACCACTGGCAGGTTATGAGGTTATGTTAAGTGGCTCAGCATTTAGGACACTTCTTCATGTATATTTTATTAAGTAAACTCTACGCGCAATGTGGGGCTCAAACTCACAACCCCAAGGTGAAGAGTTGCATGCTCCACTGGCTGAACCAGCCAGGTGCCCCCCAAAATCCTTCTAAGTCACCAGTCCTTGTTCTGCTTAACACCTGCAAGTAAACAGACTCAAAATGTGTTGCACAACATTCGCTGTGCCAGTGCTCTCAGGTTTCTTTTGGTGAGTAAGAATTTCTGGGGGACTTTTGAAATGCTAATTTCCAGGCCTTACCTTCAGAGATGCTAATTTAGTAAGGTTGGGCGGGAGCCCTGGACAGCTGTATTTTGAAACATTCCAAATCATTCAGAGGCAGATTTTCAAAGAATATACCATTCTGAGTTAATGGCTCAATGACGTGGTATCAGCAATATTTAAAAAAAAATTTTTTTAGGCCATGTAATATGAAATCCAGCATATGCTCAGTATATTCAAGGACTGTTGTTGCATTTGATTTCATTATAATCCTGACTGGCCTGAAGCTTCATTAATGCTATTCCATTTAAGTCCATTCAACAGTCATTCCTTAAACACCTACAGGGGGTAAGAGACCATGCTAGGTGCAGAGTCACAAGGGTGGATAAGACATGATACTTGTTCCCAGGAAATCTACAATTTTGACTTTACATTTGTTAGTTTCTTTTCACTAATAACTATATTAGAGAATGACTTAATTACTGCTAGGGAAGTGAGAGATGGGAAAACATGGTATAGTTCAGCAAAATTCAGAATTAGAAAATTAGAGCCCCAATTTACCTTAAGTTTGTTTTTTGTGCCTTGAGCAAAGCGCTGTGTATCTCAAGTCTCCACTTATTTTTTTATCTAAAATAAAGAGGTTAGATCATGTAATTTTGAAGTGTTTTTGTATATCTCAAGTTCATTCATTCTATATTAAGGATATTGTAACTTTATGCTAGAAAAGCAATAAACAGAGAACAAAAAATATAGGAATTGGTAGTAAGCACATGAAGAGATGCTCAACATCTTTGGTCATTAAATCATAGATAAATTAAAATCACAGTGAGATATCATGTCACATCCACTAGAACGACTATAATAAAAAAGACAATGACAAGTGTTGGAGAGGATGTGGAGAAACTGGAAATCATCATACTTTGCTGATGGGAATGTAAATGATCTTTGTTGCTTATATTAATGATAATGTAGCCACCAAACAGCTGGGGGGTTTAGCCAGAGCAAAGTACATTGACAACTCATCAGTCCTTGCACCGTTAAGGGCCATGACATCCCTTCCTTGTGACCTGAAACCTGTTTTCTAACCTCATTTTCCTTCCAGAGTGGTTGCTTTCCATTGATTCCCTGGCTTTACACCTCAGTCTGGTATCTAAGCACATGGACAGCTCTCTGACTACACCCAGGCTTCTTTCTGGTGTTTTCTTTCAGAAAATCCTTTGGTTGATGTACTTGACTCCTGAAAAGCTAGCAGTGACTTCAGGATCCCGGAAATAAAGCACATCCAAGATTCTGACTCCTAGGAATTCTGATAGTAATTAATCTGAGTTCCTATCTTATAATTCAGTTGAGATAGTCAGTGTTTCTCAAAGGGTGATTCATGGACCACCGACATCAGAAATCACCTGATGGGGTTTACTGAAACTGTAGACTTCTCATTCTGTTCCAGAACAGAATATCCAAGGGTGGACCCTGGAGATTCTTAGATTTTCTCAAGTTTGAGAATCTCTGGGCTCGTTATCACAGTAAAATTCCATAGGACTTAAGCATTTGAAAAATGATAGACAAATAGCAGGACCCCCAAAGGCTCATGGATGTCAACAAAAAGGGAAACCTGAGGAGAACCACAAGGGCCTGTTGAAGCAGAGCATCAAGGATGCATTTTTAAGAGATGGCAGATCAGGGTAGATATTACATTTCACAGCTGCTGTTCCAACAAAGGATAGTCTGTATACATCTGTTGAATGGAAGTGGCTGCGATGTTCACATCAGGATTGATTTTTTACTCCTTTCCATTGGAATTTACTGAGCACTAACTGTATACTTACTAATGAGCTAACTGCTATTGAGACACATGGGACAGTACCAGGGCTTTGTCCTTGAGAAACTTGTTACTTAGTTGGAGAGCCACTTGGAGACAGTCCAAGGAGGGCAAGCAAGTGCTAAGATAGCATCAAATTCCATGAAAGAAACAGTGAAGGGAGAAAGTGCATATGATTGTGTTTTACAAATAGTGATTACTGCTATGATTGTCACTCTAGGCTCTGAGAGTTCAGGAAAGGTCACACCCACCCCTCATGTCAGGATCACTGTCAGAAGCATCAACTTGAACACAATTCCACTGTGTTTTCTCCTGTAGGCAGTGATGGGGCGATCTCATGAAATTTCCTTTGTCTATTGCTTTCATTGCATTGTTGAAGGGCAAGACAAGTCTTGTGCAACCTGCCAAAATGAATTACAATTCCCCTTGGACACCACTCAAATTAAATTCCTACTTCGTTAATTAATTTGTTGCTGTCCTTGTTCTACCCCTTGCCACTGTCTTTGTCCATATGGTGCTGGATTACAGTATCTAATAATCAGAGATAGGCATGCCTGGCACATAGTTAGAGCCCAGTAAATGTTTGTTATCACCACTATTATTGTTCTCATCATCATCTCCTCCAATGTGCGAAGTTATATAAGAAAACAAAGACCGATTTCTTCTCATGGAATCCTAGGGTTGGAGAAATTTCAAAGGTCGTATACTTTAATTCATTGACATTAGAATGCTCTCTACTATTTTTTTTTTAAAGATTTGTTTATTTATTAGAGAGAGAGGGAGAGGGGGCAAGTGAGCAGGGGTAGGGGCAAAGAGAAAGGGAGAGAAGCAGATGCCCCGTTGGGCCAGCAGTCCAATGGGGGACTCTGTCTCACAACCCTGAGATTATGATCTGAGCCAAAATCAAGAGTCAGATGCATAACCGACGGAGCCACCCAGGCACCCTCTCTACTATGCTTCTGACAAGTATTCAGCCAAATACTCAATCAGTCCTTCTGTTTTTTTCCCCATGTCCCTGTCTTCTGGGCCAGCTCAGAACACTACTGGAGAACATGAACAAAGCATGGGATGTGGTGTCCCAGAGTCTGAGTCCCATGAGGACCTGGGAACTTAGTTTATTCCCACATGCAAAGTTATCCATGGCTGCCATGTCACACTGTGGGTCCATTTCTCCTTTAGCAGAAACTGGGGTCTGGTACTCCAGCTTAATTTTGAAGCAAACTTTCACCTCCCTGTAATTCTCCTTTCTTCACTAGTACCTAGGGCAGGCGGTCAGTGCATTCCCCAGATATACTTCTGCTGGAGCTAGTGTGTGTGCATGCGTGCGTGTGTGTGTGTGTGTGTGTTTGCCAGTTGGGGGGGGGTTTGTATAAGCAGAAACAGGTTCACAGGCTCAGAGGAGTTGGCCTCTGGTCAGAACATCTAGATTCACATCTTAGCTCAGACTTGCTTGTGGCTTGGGGCTGCTCACTTAATGGCCTGAACCTCAATCTTCCCATCTCTAAAGTGGAGACAATAATAATTATTATGCAGTTTCTGCAAGGATTAAAAGAGACAGGGTGTGTTGAAGTGCTTAGCACAGTGCTTGTCTTTTGTAAGGTTCCTTTTAGTCCCTCCAGACATGAGGTTTCCCTGTGCTTGGCTGAGGCTGTGAAGAGGGAGAGAGTCAATAATGAGAATCACTGGCCAGAGAAATGCATCCAGCTGTTTCCACAAGGGTGTGGGGAAATGGGTATTAGCTTGAAATTAGCCTCTGATGTCTCATTGTCTCAAGTATTATCCTGAGCAAGGGGGTGAGGAGGAGGG
Organism: Ursus americanus; assembly: GCF_024610735.1. Taxonomy (NCBI): domain Eukaryota; kingdom Metazoa; phylum Chordata; class Mammalia; order Carnivora; family Ursidae; genus Ursus; species Ursus americanus. The sequence goes on along the minus strand of NC_142127.1, from coordinate 32,028,429 downwards.
TGAGAAGAAATTTTGGACTTGGGTAAGACTTTAGAGAGGACGGTGTTAATTTTCATCTCATACACATGCACAGTCACACCCAGACAGCAAAGACAGGCCTGTCAGCCCTATTGTCCTTCTACTGCATGGCACTGCCTCCTCCTTATTCGAGTTTCTCTGAGGTATTTTTCTTGAGTCTATCAGCTGCCTTAAACGTGCAGTCTAGTTGGATGTGACAGACAAGAACAATAACAAAACAAAGCCACTTTCTGTTCCTCATGCAGCCCTAGATCTTTTCATGGCGCAGAATGGGTGGGGAGAATGAGAGAGCCCGCAGGCTGCTTTTATTGCCCTCCTCTGCCTCACTCCCCCTCCCCCAGTGCAAAACTGCCAGTACCCATCACATCACATTGTTTCCTTTCTTACTCCTCAACCCTTGGGGTTAGGGTGAGCATTTGCATTAATGTCAGAGAGGCCAGGTTCAATGTGAATTCTTGTGTGTCATGCTGCTGATGACCTGCGGCTTCCCCAGAGGGTTTTCCTAGTACATTTCTCTTGTTCCTCTGGAAAGAGAAATCCACCTGTTTATAAACTCCTTCTTGAACATATTGCAGACAGAAAAATCCTTGTTTCCTAAATGGGATAAAATTTGAAATATTGGCATCAGTCAAGAGGAGAGCAGCTCACAGGTCAGGCCACACTTTTATTTTTTTATTTTTTATTTTTTATTTTTATTTTTATTTTTTTAAAAGATTTTATTTATTTACTCGACAGAGATAGAGATAGCCAGCGAGAGAGGGTACACAAGCAGGGGGAGTGGGAGAGGAAGAAGCAGGCTCATAGGGGAGGAGCCTGATGTGGGGCTCGATCCCATAACGCTGGGATCACGCCCTGAGTGGAAGGCAGACGCTTAACCGCTGTGCCACCCAGGCGCCCCCAGGCCACACTTTTAATATGTAGGTGCTCTGCATAAGACAGTGGGGAAGAACAGTTACAGAGTTTAGATGCATTAGGAAAGATAATACTTGGGAAGTGCCTGTGTCCAAGAGTAAGGCCTCAGAAACATTCCCTTTATGATAAAGAAATTAACGCTTCCATTATCTGACAGAATGTTGGGGTAGAATATGCTATGCTTAAGGCAGGCTGGGCCAAAGGAAATGAATGCTGTGATCCAGAGAAATGATTTTTTTTTTTAAAATGCAAACTGGATCATCACTTCTTTTTTGTTTGAGATGTATTTATTTATTTGAGAGAGACAGTGTGTGTGTGTGTGTGCGCACAAGCAGAGGGAGCAGCAGGCAGAGGGAAAGGCAGAAGCAGGCTCCCCGCTGAGCAAGGAGCCCAATGTGGGACTCATCCCAGGATCCTGGGATCATGACCTGAGCCGAAGGCAGACGCTTAACCGACTGAGCCACCCAGGTGCCCCCAGAGAAATGGTTTTTAGTTGTGCCTCTGCCACTTTGTGACCTTGGGTAAGTTGCTTCATGCCTCTGAACCTCAGGAACGTCACCTGTAAAATGGGTGGGTAGGCGTAGCATATAGCAATCGGAGATTAAATAAATATATGACAGCACTTATCATGTGCCTGAATTATATCTGCCATTGCTCTCTTCCCTTCTTTCCCTTACCTTTCCTTGTCTTATCTTCCCTTGTCTCCCCAAATCATAAAAATTTTCTCAGTGTCAAAGTCAGTTTTACACACTCAGAGAAAAAGCAGCCAACTTCATTATGCTATTTGAACAGGAGCTAAGAAGCTTGTCTTCTTAACCTCCCCCACCCCCACCCCTGGCTTTCTCGAAATACCTAAATCCTTCTCTGAGTCGTTTTCTAGAGAGTTAACACACAGAGGGTGTTGGTTATACAAACATTATCTGGTTTTAAAATACTAAAGCGATGTAACCTTTGGCAACAGCGTGAGTTAACCATTTGACGAGGAGGGAAAGAAGTGGGCCACGTGAAAAACTTGTTTAATGGAGAAGAGAAGGTAAAGAAGGAAGTAGAGGATAGATAACTGCCTGGGAGGAGAGGTCAGATGGACACCATGAGATGGCAATGGTAGTGGGCAGCACGGACACCCATGAAAAATGTGGACCAAGGCCGGAGAGCAGGCAAGGAACCAGGAGCCAGAAGTGTATTGACTTCAGGCTTGCCACTTACAGTAGTTCATTTTTTATGTCTTATGTGCTTCTTTTCTTGCATTTACATCTTGGCTGCTAAAAATGTAGATAGAGATAAGAGGCTGGAGTGGTTTTTTTCTTTTTACTTTTTTTTTTTTTTTTTAACATCAAAGGTTAACTGTTTGGCAAATGGTTACTTGGTATGCATTTAATGGCACCGTAGCGTCCAATTCAGCCCATTTGAATGAACAGTATTTCCCCAGGAGAACTTTATTCACTCTGGCTTGATGGCACTAGGAAATAATTTTAGCTTCTAGGCAGTATATACTCCTGCTTCCTCTCTCTGTCTCCTTTATTGCCATAAATACCAATGCAAGCGTTTAAACACAGAATCCAGGGCTATTTTATGTTGCTTGCCGTTAGTATTTATATACACCAATATATACCTCTTACCAAATTGTACCAAAACTGAAAGATGACAATGACGAGCTACATATTAATGTATTTGCCCAAAATGTTAGCATACTCTAGAAACATGGGGTTTGGGTTGTTAATAAAGCATGATTGGTCTATGAAATAGTCACATTCCAGACAGCTTCTTGTGAATGTCTGAAAGTATTTCTGCATTTCATTTTCAAAGGGAAAAGAGAGATGTAACAATTTAGGGTCTAATGGTCAAATGATTCTGCTGCTACCCAGACACTGTCATTTATGCACCACGATTATGCTGATGGATCTTTCCAATTTTTTCAGTGTCTTCTGTGTCATTATTCCTTTGGCTGGTTAGTTTCTGGCTTTCATATCAGCCCCAAAGAAAAACAGTTAACGGTGCTCACATTTCTGTTGCTAATCTTTGGTTTATTAGATCTTTTCCTATAATTGCATTTCAGGGGCTCTGCTCTGCTGCTGGAATAGTTGGTGTGTGTCAGGTATTATTGTAAGACTTGGGGATGGTAATCCTGGGCTTTACAGGGTAAGACAAATGTGGTATTGGAGAAAAATAGATTGTTGATGGTGAGGCTTAGTAAGAAACATTTGTTTTCCTTCCAGCCTTGGTTGTTAAATTAAATTATGACTTTGAGGAACAGAGGCTCTAAATTCTTTCTTCCTGCCTTGAAAGCATATTCAGCTAGGATTTTGTGCTGGGTCCTTTCCCTTACTCTGTCAGTGGCTGGCACCCTGATGAAGACTGCTGTCAGCTTAAGATAAATCATATTTCTAACATTTTTTTTTTTCAGCTTGGACAGTCAAAATTAGTGCAAGGAATGTCAGTCTGTTGCCAGATCTGTCAATGTAAAGTTTAGATCACAGTTAACTGGTGCCAGTTTAGTTAACTACCTGACAAAAAAGGCTCATAATATGCCATGAAGAATGATTTCATTCTTAAAATGATAGATGCTCAAAGCCAGCAGGGATGCTGAAACCAACACTGGCCATTTTAAAAAGGACTTGATAACATTACGAAATAATGGAAGGAAAGAAAGCTTGACCTGGAAATAGATGGCAGTTGAAAAACCCTCTCTTTATTTTACACAACTTATCTGCTAGTATAAAAGAAACCCCAAAGCACCGTCAGTTTGGAGCCATGCAGAGATTTGTCTTGTGATAAAATAGCCTCTTGGTTAGTTCAAGCTGCTTCTAAGGTTTTTGTTGATCCAGAGTCCAAATTCCAGAACGACAGAGTACAGGCTCAAGATGGTTTAGGAATAGACATGTTTCATTGTATTTGTTAGAGTAAGCTTATCTATGTTAACAAATAGAGGCAGAAATATATAATGGTTCATATACAGTTTATTTTCTAGTCTTTCATGAATGCAGTACAGATGTTTCTAGTCAGCTCATGGCTTTCCTCCATGTGACAATTCAGGGATTCTTGCTCTTTTCATTTTGCAGCTGTACCATCTTCCAGTCTAGACTACTGTGTCTCAAACCTGAATGAATATATGAATCCTCTGGGGAGCTTGTTAAAATGCAAATTCTCTTTCCGGAGGTCTGGGATGGGACCTACAATTTCACATTTCTAGTAAGTGCCAGGTGATGCCAGTGCTGCTGATTCATGGACCAGGCTCTGAGAAGCAAGCACCTAAAGCACCTTGTCATCAACTGCATCTCTCTGGTGCTAAAGAGCACGAAGCATGTGGGGATTTCTGTGGGGCAGGTTTGGAGGTGGCATATATCATATTTGCTCACGTTTTATTCACCAGAACTCAGGAGATGGCTGTACCCAACTCATGGGAGGCCAGGAAATTTAAGTTAGCCGTGTATTCTGGAAGAAGAAACGTATCTTCGTGAGCTTCCAGAAGTCTTGGCCATATTAGGTGATCTCAGGTGCTAGAGCTCATTTTTTTTTTAATACTCTGCTGATAATCCTATAAAAATTCTATCTAGATTTCCTTTTTCCCTGTGCTTTCTCAGTATTTAAAAAAAAATGTTGACAGTTTATTCTCCTCCTCTGGGAATGATAATACCTGGCACTTACAAATAACTTTTTTTTTTTTTTTTAAAGAGGCCCAAAGCTGCTTTTGAGCCTGGTTGCAGTAATCTTATAGGTTAGAAATGTCTCCATTTCCATCCCTCAAACACTGAGGTATGCAGAATGGATGTGGTCTCTGTGTGGCAACCAGGGAACCGGCTCTGTTGGGCATTGTCCTGTCACCATCAACCTCCTCCTGCAGTCCTGTGCTTTCTTCTGATGGCAATGCCCGTGGCTCTTCTGTCTCTCTGTTCTTCTGGAAAGATCTGCTGTATTCTTTAGCTGAATAGAGTTTTCTCCTAGCACTATGCTGTGTTTATATTCGTATGGTGCATTTGTCCTTAAAGGATTCAAGATCCATTTAGACCATGTAATTCATTTTAAATAGCTTAGCGAAAGGTTAGCTGAACTGAAGCTCCAAGGACAGTTTCAAACAAATGCATATATTCCTGGAGCCGGTTTTCAAACAGGTACAGAGGGGGATGGCTGGGGTCTGTGAGCGAGACACTCGTTTGATTTCAGCTTGTGGTCATCAGCGCACAATTCATAATTGTCTTATGATGCCTAAGGTGTAGGTGGGGAAAATGGAGAGTTCTTTTATTTCTATTTTATGCCAAACTGGAGGAGAAAAATCTCTAAAGCTTTTATAGGTTTTGCAATCATATCTTTCCAACATAGCTGTGGTCTGCATACTAAATGATGTTCTAGCAGTTGGTAGTTTTTTCCAGCCTAATGTATGTGATTAGCTTACAAAGCCTTCCCTGGTAAAAGGAATCTTTTTTTATCATTATCCTGTTTTCTTATACACCTGGATGAAATAATTTAGTCAGCCTACAAGAAATCTATAATAAAGAAATTTAATGTTTCATTAATAAACTGGCAACTCTTTCTCTCTGTTCCCAAAGGACTAATTCTATTTTTGTGTTACTTTTGTACAAATGCAATCTTGGAATGTGTGCTAAAAAGCAGGGGCAGAAATTTCATTTGATAGCTCATGGGAGGTACACAGCTGTCTACCTCAAGGTTCCCACCCTGAATCTGCCCAATCTTTAGACCTCTGCAATCCCATATGCCAGTTTCTGTCTCTCTCTCTTTTTTAAAGATTTTAATTAATTAATTAATTAATTAATTAATTAATTAATTAATTAATTTATTTATTTATTTATTTATTTAAGAGAGAGTGAGCATAAGGAGACAGGCAGGAGAGGGAGAGGCAGACTCTCTGCTGAGAAGGGAGCCCAATGCAGGACTCGATCCCACGACCTTGAGCCAAATCAGACGTTTAATCAACTGAGCCACCCAGGCACCCCTGCCAGTTTCTATTTTTAATGGTGGTATTCTTTGCATGTATTTGGGAAAATGAGAGGAATCTCACATTAACTCTTGAGTCACCTGCTGTACCTGCTTCTTCAAGGCCAGTTCTACTTTATTGGTCTAGTTACACTGTCATCCACCATTTACTTTGCTCCTGATTGCTGCCTTGGACTCTTGGACCACAGGCCTCTCAAAAAGTCTCCTCCCTCTGCATAAGCATCAGCAGAAAATGATCCAGGTCAGATCACAGTTCCTTTTCCTGTCCTGCTCCTTGGTTTTTCACACTCTCAAATGTGTGCTATACAGGCATACACAACTACTGTGCCGGGGAAACTAAAAGGAACTACATCATAGGAAGAGAAAAACTTCAGTTCTGTGTCTCATGTGAGAGTTCCTATCATCTGAGGGAAAAACGTACAGGGATTTATTTACTTATTTATTTATTTTTAAGATTTTATTTATTTATTTGACAGAGACAGCCAGTGAGAGAGGGAACACAAGCAGGGGGAGTGGGAGAGGAAGAAGCAGGCTCATAGCGGAGGAGCCTGATGTGGGGCTCGATCCCAGAACACTGGGATCACGCCCTGAGCCGAAGGCAGACGCTTAACCGCTGTGCCACCCAGGTGCCCCCGTCCAGGGATTTAAATGCTTACTGGATGTTGTCTCAGGCAAATCCTCCAGTTGCTATCTTGACCTAGTGCTGAATGACCTTAAGCTCCTTGACCTTATGTCCAACTTCTTGTAAAGAAGGATGACTCCTTCTTAAAAAAACTCTACAGGATGTGTACGTGCTTTCTGCCAGGCTCATTATCACCTCTTTTTTTTTTCCCTTAAGATTTTATTTATTTATTTTACAGAGAGAGAGGCAGTGAGAGAAGGAACACAAGCAGGGGGAGTGGGAGAGGGAGAAGCAGGCTTCCTGCTGAGCAGGGAGCCCGATGTGGGGCTTGATCCTAGAACTCTGGGATCATGACCTAAGCCGAAGGCAGACACTTAACCACTTAATGACTGAGCCACCCAGGTGCCCCCATTATCACCTCTTGTTCTGTCTCTTTCCCTCATCTGGTAGCAGGCCTTTGTTGTTCCCAGCAGCACTTCCCTACATTTGAGACTTCAGCTCCTTAGGAACACCCAGTGGCAGGGATTGGAGCAGGATTGGCAGGAGAGTCTAAGATGACTGGTGGAGATTTTGGTCTAGTAGAAACATCCGAGTGGATTTAGAAGCTCCTAGTCTGGTTTCCTTCTAACATTCATGCCAAAGGGAACTGGAGAATAAGAATTCTTGTTAGTCATCCAGTCAGCAGCAATTGAATAGAATGAATACACGTGTCCAATTAAACTCACTTGCTCCCCAAACATATATTAATTCTCAAAAGCAATAAGTGTTTATTAGATCAATGCTAAGCAGAAAAGTGGTTCATGAAGCAAAACCTAATCTGCACGGACTCCTGAATTATGCAGGCAGATTCCTGGCTTTCTTCTTCCTCCATGTTCTAGGTAGACCCTTGGATCTTTTGCTAAAGAAGTACATGAAGAGTCTGAGTCCATTACACTGAAGGCTACACAAATACCTTGAAGAAAGTTTGAAATGACCAGTTGTTGGTATGTTAGGATGGGTCCATATTTCTAGTCAGGACACCCACCCTCTTACTCTTCTTTCTTTGAGTTTAAAGGACACATCGTTCAGGTTGGAGTGGGGAGACAGGGAGGCAGTGTTGCCTCTTTCAGGGCTTTGTTTTGCTCTTGTAGTGTAGGGAAGCTTAGTCATTGTTTGCTTGTGAAGTACTTGTAGACAGATATTTGAAATATAAATAGCATAATGGTCATTCTGATTTAATATATATGTATTTTAATTAATAATATATATGTATTTTAATATATATGTATTTTAAAGTGCAAGCTATTATTTAAAATCAATATAGTAGAGAGAGAGAGAGACTCTTTTTTCCTCTTTATATATGAGCTTCTCAAGGTTAGAGTATATTAGTTCTTAACAACCTGAACTTTATATATAAAGTTATATATATATGTGTGTGTATATATATATATATATATATATATATATATATATATATATATATATATAAAATGGATTAGAATGGGTCATTATCTGGTCTAATAACAACTTAATTTTTTTAAATAGCAACTTAGTTTTGAGAGCCATCACTTTGTGCACCTACACTAAAAACAGTATAATTCTGTTAGTACTGAGTTTCTTAAACATTGTTTGTGTCTTTGAAGAGACAGCGAAGAAAACTTGAACTTCAAGAATATATTAGAAAAAAAATCATTCTCTCACTTTTAGAGTAAACTCTGTAATTGTTCATAAGCTGCAAATGAAACTGAGGGCCAGAAAGATTAGATTCAGTGACTCCACTCTATGTCGTTGAAACACAGTTCTGGTGGGAAAGAACAGCGGGGCAGCAACAGCCTTTCTGTGCTGCCAGATCCTACGTCAGTCAGTGTAGGAGAGAGGACAGGAAAAAAACCAGAACAGGGGTAGCAAAAATTCACTGGTTGAAGTCTTATACAGATTTGAATGTTTCTAAGGGATGTGACCACAAGTAAACCATGTTCCAAACTATCCAAATCATTGAGTATTGGAATTGGGGTAGTTATCAGTGGTCATCCATCTTCACCCCAAAGGGTAGGTTTGGAGCAATTGAGTGTCCTGTCCAGTGTCACTCAGTTTTTGTTGGCAGTCATAGGATTAGAATTCACGTCTTCAGAATCTTCATCCTAGAATTCAGGTCTTTAAATTGCTGATTTCTAGATTTCTGTGGAGGTGGTTTGGAAGCAATCTTGAGGGTGAGGGAGAGGTTGAACCTTTAGCACCAGGGCTCACTTTAATTAGCACACCTGGAACTTTAATTGCTTTAATTATTAAGGTTCCAAGACTTCATTAAATGGGCTTTTATGATTTAAAAAAAATGCTCGAAAACCTCTGTATTGTATGTTTTCATTTATAGACTTCAAATAATTTATTTGACTTGTAAACTGTGAATGTCTTTTTTATGTTTATTAATATGGCCATTGTCTTTGTAGTTATTCTTGCTTTGTTCAACAATACCTAAAATAATTAGACTTGTAGACTTCAGTAGGTGATATGGTATGTATCTTTATAAGTCTAGGTTGTATTGCCAGGAATTTAGGCAAAAATCAAAACTCCTAATTAATTAGTTTTTGATTCTAATAAAAACCTATTAAAATGTTTAAGACTGAATAGTTTAACTTCTCATCAAAATTTATGGATAATTTTCTTTTAGTCTTTTTGGATTTCTTTAGGTTAGACACCAGGTTTTCCATCTTTAAAAAAGAGCTTTTTAAATTAAGGATGCGGGGTAATTTGTAGACATGAGGCAAAATTCAGTTATTGTGAATTGAGCATGACTGCAAAATCCATAAAGGTTACAAAATGGTCATTGAACACAATGTGCTTGGGATTCCCTACAGTTGACAATGGATCTCTTTGGCTTCTTCAGTATGGTTCCCTGTGGCTCAGCAATTATGAGTGATTTTTCTGTCATCATCCATAGAAGATAGAGCCCTGTAAGAGAACCGGAAACCAGAGGTAGAAGAATATGGAATGGGAGTGTGTGGGAATTCATGTTCAGCAAAGCCAGCTTTTAGTTTTATTTTTAGGGCTCATGTTCTCATAATCATGCTCCTGGACTATAAAAGACTGTAAAAGAAGAGGACAGGGAGAAAAGGGGGAAAAAAAAGATATGACTCCTTTGTTTTCATTGTGTCTATGAAGGCAGAAGATCTGCTTTTTATCAGTAAATCTTTTATTAATAAAAGAAGAGCCTCTAGATTTTAAAATGCCATGAGATCTAAAATTAGAACTTTCTAAACAGTGGTTATCAGTGTATTTTCAGCTTCAAAGTGAAAAAGAAAATTTATTTCTCAAATTCCAAAATGTCTCAATAGAGACATGTATCCATTTCTACGGATATTTGCATAGCCTACTTAACTGATCAGTTTTATCTAATAACACCAAACCTGAAATAGGAAGATCCTAACAATTGATTATTAGCACCTAGTCACTAGAGTTTGATTTTTTGTGTTTTTAAGTAAAATAATTAGTATCTAATTAATGCTACATATGGAATTTCTTATGGAAATATTTATGGAATACTCATGGAATTTTAGGCTTAAATTTATTCAGCTTAAGAAAAGATTTTGCAGTTTTACTTGGTGTATGTTTATGTGCCACACATTCTGTTAAAATATTTCTACTTGTTCTTCTTTCTAAGGCAACTTTTTTGGTAGTGGTGAGGAGAGGGTCAGGAGATTTCTTAAAACAAAATTTACCATGGAAATCTTGAGGGACTTTACATGATTGAAGACAGGATCTTCACTTTGACAGTTTAATGCATTTTACATTATGATGGCATTGCATGCTTCACAGTTCCTGAAAAAGAGCTTACATTAGGTCTCAAAGTAGCCTCTTTTTCTCCTGGTATTTCCTGATCATTTCTTTTGCTCGTATCAGATCCCAGAGGAGGCCCATTTGTGGAGGAGAGATAATTTTGCCACTTGGGAAGAATTCATATGGTTCTCTGCTTTGAGTAAAATTAGTTACTTAAGAAAGTATCCTTCACTGAAAGTGTTTTGTCCAGCTGTGGAATGGCTTAGAAGATTAGCCCCCTGACTACATCTTGGTTCATGATTCCTTGTACAAATTCTATGTGTAACTGATTCTGCAATTTTCCTAATGTCGGGATTAAGGAAATGGATGCTAACACCAGATTTCAACCTGCTTGGCTCTTCCACCTACGCAGTTCCTCTTCACGTCAAAGAACAAAGAGACGTATTATGCATGCGTGGTACACATCTCTTTTTACTAGGGTCCCCAGACAATCTAAATTCTAGCCTGGACTCCTCCATTTATTTGTTGTAAAATTTTGGATAAATAATCCAATATCTGAGTTTCAGTGTCCTAATCCTATAAGAGGGAGAACACACTTATTAAGTTATTGCTGTGTACCTTAATTTATTTCAATTCTTCAGTTGAGTAGTATTTATCTGGGAAGTAAATATTATTAGTTCCTTAGTACCAATGAGGAAATAAGGCCCAGAGAAGTTAGTTGAATTGCCCACTGTCTTATAGCTGGTGAGCCCAGTTAATGTCCGACTTCGAGAGTAATGCTCTTTCCATGATGCCGGAAGCTGCTAGAAAATGCACTTATGCCGGGTACTATTATGTAAAGTGCAGTGGGGGTATTCTAAACTGCAGAGAGCTAAAAAAATGTATTATTATTTACTAATTGACTCATAGTGTTGTTCTTAATGATACTACTCTGACAGGACTAAGCACTCCAGCATATTTTGGTGTCAGGTTCCAGCCTCCTTGAGTAGCACAGATAGCCTCGTCTGAGAGGCACTCTGTGTAATGTTACTAAATTTATTCAACATTTTGGCAAATGTAACAGGATGGAGAACAGCAGGCACTGATGTATTTGACTTTGGCTGATAACCTCTTCTGGGACGGATTAGGCTAAACAGTGTTTTTTGGGTCCAAGTCAAATTATCTGTTTGATAACTGGTGAGGAGAGGTGGACATAGTCTGAGGCAGTCCTTTAGCATTCTGGAGAAATTACTTTAAACGGATGGATAAATATTCCCAGGAAGTTGAGGAATCCTAGTTACGATGTGAAAAAAAAAGCTGTGCAGTAACAACCTTCACGCACTGCCGAAATTCTGTTTAGGACAGCAAAGTGATTTTCCTTTAAAGGTTATTATAATAGAGTACGATAGAATTAGAATATTTGGCTGTTGATCATCTCGCTGCTGCTCCAAATCCTACATATTTTACATGTTATTCCTTACTGCCCAATAACACGTGGAGCAGGAATTAAGTTTGTTCGGATAACTTCTGATTTTTTTGACCCAGAATAGCAAAGTCCGTCATAATTTGCCTGGATTGCCTCTGCAGTTGTCTGTGTCAGAGCCCTGAAGAATTTGCACTGGTGTGATAAGAGGAGGTTGGAACATAGTGATCCAGCAGCTGCTAACCTCCCCTGGATTTAGGATGCTGGGCTCTAACCAGACTCCCTACTTGGGAAGGAGGAGCTGATGGACAGGGATTCAAAAAAACAGAACATGATTGCCAAGCTCAAATTTCTGCTCTTTTAAGATACATACCACCTGCCCCCCTCCCACTCCAGCGGTGACAGTACTTTCTTCTGAACTCCAGAAGTACAATTGTACACAACCCAGGAGAGTTACTATTATTTTGTGTTTATCTTTGTTCTCTCAGTGAGATTTCAAGTAACATGGGGGTCATTTCCCTCTTCTTTGTTTCTCAGGATGCTTAGTGCTGTGAGTATGTAATGCATGTTTTAAAATCTTGATAGTTTCGGGGCGCCTGGGTGGCTCAGTTGTTAAGTGTCTGCTTTCGGCTCAGGGCGTGATCCTAGGGTCCTGGGATGGAGCCCCACATCGGGCTCCATGCTCCGCTGGGAGCCTGCTTCTTCCTCTCCCACTCCCCCTGCTTGTGTTCCCTCTCTCGCTGGCTGTCTCTCTCTCTGTGTCAAATAAATAAATAAAATCTTAAAAAAAGAAATCTTGATAGCTTAATTAGTTATGTAACACTTTTTTCATAAATTATGTTTTATCACATTTGGAGATATATTTTCAGTTCTGTATATGATGCCAGTAATATCTGAAAAAACTGAAATATTGGGGAAAGATATTTCCTTGTAAAAACCTTCACAAATATAATTTATAACTTGAAAGTGCCCATCTTAAATCAAACTCAGCCAAACAATGATAGCTAGTCAATTTCCCTATTTAAACTAATAGATAAGAACACAATTTATATTATATATGAATGAGGGATTCAGAAGAAAATGGACTATATTTGAAAACAGATGATTGTTTAAATATTTTTAGGGTGGCTTTCAAAACTACAAGACTAATAAATTCTTTGTAATAAGGAAAAAAGTCCAAGCAATGGAGAAGTGCAATTATAAAGAGGAAATCCTTCTCCACATTCTTCCCCATGTGGTAGACAGAGTTTTGGCCCCAAGACCTTCACTCTTTGGTGTCACACCAGTGATTATGTTACCCTACATGGCAAAAGAGACTGCAGATGTAGTTGAAGTCCCTACTCATTTAAGATATGGAGAGTACCTTGGATTATCCATGAGGGCCCAATTTAATCCTATGAGCCCTTAAAAGCAGAGCTTTCTTCTGGCTGAAGGAAGAAGTCAGGTGGCTTCAGAATGGGAAAGGTCATGTACAAGGAGGACCAGAAAGAGATCTCTAGGATCTAAGGCTAGTCCCCAGATATCAGCCAGCAAAGAAACAGGAGCCTCAATCTTACAAGTGTAAGGGACTGAACCCAGCCAATAACTTGAATGAGATTGGAAGTGGACTCATCCCTGGAGTCTCCAGAAAAGAGCACAGCCATGCCAACACCTTGATTACAGCCTCGTGGTATTCTAAGCTGGGGAACCAGATGAGTTACATAGTAATTGGGCTTTTGATATACAGAACTGTGAGATAATAAAATGGGTGTTGTTTACAGCTATTTTAAATATATGGTAATTTGTTACTGCAGCAATGGGAAATGAATACACCGCATGTCCATTTGCAGGGAGTTAATGGTTGATGTGATCCTTCAGAATGTTTAATGTATTGAAACATTTCTGACTGGAATTCTTAGTAGCATAGTTAACCTTTATTATCATTATGAAAAAAGCCTTGCCTAGCAAAGCTAGACTTCTGCCATGATAATGCTGAATGTGATAATTTCTGATTCTGGATTCATAAATTCACATTTTTAACTAGTTCCATCAACAAGAGTTTTTACTATTGCAAATCTTTAACAATCAGATGAGAACCTGCCTCATTTACGATTGTCTGCCTTGGATGTCTAGTATACAGTGTATTCCTGCTTTTATAAATGAGCATCTTGAGTCATTTTACTTGTATTTGTGGATGTTTTCTGGCTTCCACAGTGACGGAGACTTTCACTTAAGGCCATGACTCTCGATCAGGGACAGAGGGACCAACATCAGACTCTTCCTGTTAAGGGCTCCAGTGGCAGTATAAAATTTCATGCAGTTGACTCCAGCTTTATGCTCAAATGCAGGCTTTATTGAGGAATACCAAAGTCGATGAGTAAAAATACAGGTTTTTTTTTCCCCCCCAAAGGTGGGGGAAGGAAATAAAAATAAAGGTGAACTTACTACAGTAATCCTTAAAGTTTGCTTTCGGCTTTCCCTTTGATTCGAGTGTACAGAGCAAGCTTCTATGTTAAATTTAGGCAGCATTTCTATAGTCCTTTAACTAAAGTGACTGTTGACCTGTTTGTTCATCCACCCGTGTTTTGCTACAGGGTTTATCACTACAGGTTAGCACCCAGTGACTGATGGCCTAGACTTCGGACTCCATTTGACCTAATTGCAAGAGTAGCTGTAATAGAAATTTAGTTAGTGGAAAGATACCATCTAGGCCTGAGACTCAGCAAATATATAAAAATACTCATCTATCTTATGGCATTTTTAACTTTTTATTTTATTCTTGTAAATATATCAGAGCATATAGAGCAGAGTAGGGTAGAAATGCCTAGTCTAAGGGTAACACAGACATATCTGGGGCAGTCTGGTGAGCTGATGAAACAAGGCTGTTTGCATGTGAGTTCAGGAGCCTTCTGGAAGAGAATGTATGCTGAGGGAGGAAGGACTAAAGAGTTATGACTTTGACCCAGTAAATGGTTTTGCACCCAATTCCAGTGTTGGCAGTGGGTATTTTCTACCACCAAAAACAGTTCTTTGGCACCAGCTGAGTGTCCTATAATTCAACTCATTTCTAATGCTGTCTGCCCAGAGATAGCAACAAACTCCACAAGGTAAGGGCTCAACCCTCTGAGTTTGCCACCCACCCTTTCAGAGGCCGAAAGGCTATTATTACCTGTCCTTCTGACTAACCGACTATAGATTGGAGCTTCCAACATCTCCCCCTTTACGTTCAATTGATTTACTAGAGTAGCTCACAACACTCAGAGAAACGTTCTACTTACTAGATTACTGGTTCATAATAAAAAGATATAACTCAGGAAGAGCCAGATAAGAGAGATGCGTAAGGCAAGGTATGGGGAAGGGCACTGAGCTCCTACATCCTCCCTAAGTGTACCATTCTCCCAGCACTTCCATGTATTCATCAACCTGGAAGCACTCCAAAACTTCTTCATTTGGGTTTTTATGGATGCTTCATTATGTAGGCATGATTGATGCAATCATTGGCCATTGGTGATTGAACTCAGTCTCTAGCCCTTCTCCCTCCCCAGAGATCGGGGTTGGGAGTGAAAGTTCTAACCCTCTCATGGTTGGGTTCTCCAGCAACTAGCCCCCAGTCTTAGATGGGGTTCACAAATCAGCTCATAACATAAGGAAGGACACCTTTATAGCTCTCATAACTTAGGAAATTCCAATGGTTTTAGGAGTTCTGGGCCAGAAACTGGAATGAAGACCAAATACATATATTTCTTATTATAGATCACAATGTCATGCCCAACAACAACAACAAAGCCTAGTTACCAGAGGAGAAGGGGGATTTTGAGTAGAGAGAAGATTCCTCACATTTGAAACAGATGCTGCATGGTTTGGCACCGTTTCCTCAGGGGCAATGCCTGGTGGAGCAATGCAGCCACTATTCTAGGCAGGAGGATGTGCCATGTGGCAGTGTGGCTGCTTCTCCAGGAACTCTCAGAAATGCTGGGAAAGAAAGGAGACTTTTAAGAAGTGGAATGTTTAGTTAGTGATCGGGGCAAGAGCTGGTGAAGTTAAATATATCTGTGTGACTTTGACCTGCAGGTAGGTAAAACCTGGAGAGACTCCATTATATATTGTGGTAGCCAACTTACAGGGTGGTTCCCAATGATTCCTGCCTGCTGCTATCCATGCCGTTATGTAGTCCCTTCCCTCATTAAATAGAGCTGACAGGATATTCAGGAAATGATGGTTGTGACTTCGGACGGGTGGCCATAAAGCACATTCCAGCTTCCACCTTTCCTGTCTCTCACATCACCTGCTTTGGAGAGAGTAGTTTCCATGTTGGGAGGGCGCTCAGCTCAGTGGAGAGGCCCGTCTGGCAAGGCGTCGAGACCTCTTGCTGTCAGCCATGTGAGTGAGCCATTGCAGGAGCAGATCTTGCCACCCTAACCAAGCCTTCAGATGATTGTGGCTCCAGCTGATATCCTGACTTCAAACTCATGAGAGACCCTGGGTCAGAACTACCTAGCTAAGTCACTCCCAAATTCTTAACCCCCAGAAACTGTGAGATAGTAAATGTTTTTTTTTTTTAAGCTACTAAGTTTTGGGGTAATTTGTTGTGTGGATAGACACACACATACATTGTTACAGATGTTTAAATTTTATTCTCCAGTACATTTTCAAATACGAGTTCTTTAAGGGCAGCATCTATATTATTCATCTTTTTATTCTCCATAGCTCCAAGCACAGTGCCTAAACATTCTTCTTTATATATATATTATTTTTTTTAAAGAAAAAGAATAAAATGCCTTGGACAAATCTCAAATTTATTAGCACTGAGAAATGAAATATCAGAATGAAAATAATTATTTGTTAAGAACTTCCTTTGTTCTTGGAGTTGAATATCTACAAAATGTTTCTTGAAACAACCTCCATTTCCATCATTTTATTAATAAGGAACCTGAAATCTGGAGTGGTTCTGAGGTTTTCCACAGTGAGTTAAAGGGTGAGGTGTGATTAGAACACAGACCTTTTAACTCCTAAGCTAAATTAACTCCTAACCTAATACAGAGACCATTTGAAGTTTCTTTTCTTCTTACTGCTCCAATATGCAACATCAACTATATGCATATGCAAAAAGAAAAAGCCAGTACTAGGCTTCTTACCCATATCTTTCTGTAGCATGTAACATTAGTTATGTTTATTTTAAAGAAGAAAAATACGATGATAGGCTCATTAAATATTGGAGGTCTTTTAGAAATGTTTTTATATTGGAAAAATGCGATGGAGGAAGTGAGTGCATCTGATTTTCCCCGATGAGGTCTGATGTATGGTGAGTGTCACTAATAGACCCCAGTTCATCATCATCATTATGTTAATGATGATGATGATGATGGGATAATAGCAATAATGGTAATAGATACCATAGGAGGAATCCCAGTCTGAGCCTAATCAGTGTTTACCCATGTATTCAGACATGTCTGGAATGTCTAACGGAGGGGGGCATCTCTTTGCATGAGAGACCCTGAATCTCCAGGGAAGGAACACACCTTGAAGAAAGACAGATGGAGTGAACAAAACTGGCTCAATGATGATGGGCCCAGAGAGACAAGGAGGGTAACTTTGGATGCTACCTGGTATATTATTCTGTGGCTGAGGTGGTTGCAAAGGAGGAAGTTGCTAGTCCGAGAGGCCAGTGAACCTGTGCTCTCTGAGGGCCAGTGGCTGTGCTCGGGCAGTGGCTCCAGTGCCGGCAGCTCCTGCAGGAACAGGAAATGACATTCTCCTCAGGAGCCTTCGCGTTGGGGGAGCAGACACTGGTGGCTTCTGCACAGATTTAGGGAGGATTAGCTGTGGCACAGGCACCTTTCGTTGGTGTCCATAGCAGCAGTGGTGCCGTCAGCGGACATCGGCAGGATGGTTGATACCAAGGTAGTGGGCACAGTGAACTGGAGGAGTGGAGAATGTGGCTGGTGCTACTGGTGGGTGGTTGTGGGGAGAGGAACCACAGCCTGGGACTCCCAGACTCTTTGGGAGAAATTTGAGGGGAAGCAGAGAATCTAAAATTGGAAAGCGGTGTTGCGATTAGAGAAGTACTGGCTTTCTGACTCTTAGTGTGATGCTGTTTTTAAGCAGGCCGGTGTGGACCTATTTCAGAAAGTCATTATTAGGGAAATCATCACAATCCACTCTATGCCTGTATAGTTTCCATCCAGGAATGTCAAGTGGGCCACTGAAAATGCATTCACCTCAAAAGACCTCAATCATTAAAATAATTATACTACAAGTTATGCGAGTTAAAACAATAATCTGATACTTAACTCCCCATCAATTCAGTAAGTGTGTTTTAAACCTGATAATATTACTGCTTATAATTTTGAAGGATGATCTGTTTCTTGCCCTTTGACATGGTGATGTCTCTCTGGCTCACTTCCAAGCTCTTGCTTTCCAGGTGAAGCCCGAATGGATCTCTTGATATAATAATCGTAATAATATAATAATAAAAGCCCAACCTCAAGGTCTAAATCACGGCCCTTCCTGGATCCATGAGGGTAAATATTGTAAGATTTCAGGTAAAAGCAACCACATTCAACCTCTATTTAGGCATGAGTAGAGTGAGAACATGATTTGTGTGGTGGAGCAGGTTGAACCTCCTGTTCCAGATGATGTTCCTTAGGTGGCCATCCTCTGAATCTGTTGAGCAGCCACCCCAAAGCCAGTTTGCTAATCTTTGGGGGCACGACTATCCTTGCATGAGCAAGATCTATGTGTACTGCCTACGCCAGTGTGTGGCAGCAACATGGTCATTTGGGTATGGTGCCACAAGGTTTCCACGACTTTCTGAGGAATGGTGACCACTCCAGTGCATAAGTAAGAACATGGCCTTTGCAACCAAACTACTCTGGCTCAGAATCACAACTCTGCACACATGAGGTACCTGACTTTGGGCAAATAGGCAAATCACTTACCTGTTTTTTTGCTTCAGTTTCCTATCTCTAAAATCAAGACATTTTATATTACCTACCTCACAACATTGTTATAAAGATTGAGTGAATTAATATAGATAAAGCTCTTAGAACATTGCCTGTTTCATTGTAAGCGTCTAATAAATGTTAGTTTTATGGGGGTCCTTCAATTAATGGGTCAGTTCCACCAATTTACAGTTTCTGTGTCTCTTCTTTTCTTCGTGAAATTTCCAAGAGAAAGAGTAAAGTTGCTTAGCTTGGATCAAATGTCCACTCTTAACCTGAACAGATTTAGCCAAGACAATTGAACAGAGACATAGAAACTGGGGTTCATCCTTGTGGGATCCATCCCTGTGGGGCCAGTCTCAGAAAAATCATGGTAAGCTGATAGCTACCTCATGGTATCTGTTAAAATAAGACCAGCAACAGACACAGGTAATCTGTGTTTCTGCAAATGTGGGGTGTGTGTGGTTTGTGTGGTGTGTGCACATATGTGTTGAATTGTCAAACAATACAGACAAGTTCTGTAGCTGACATAAGTTCATTTAATAATACTGCTGGTAGGACCAAAAACTGGCAGTCTTTCTGAAGAGCAAGTTCTTAATTCATAGCAATAACCTGATAATATTGCATAATTTTGATCCAATCATATTTACTTTTTGAATTTATCCTTAAGAAAATAATAAAAGATAAAGTATCTTTTATTTAAAAATAAGTACTTACTTAAAAATAAGAAAAGATACTGTTACGAAGAATTCTACCAGAACATATTTATAACATTAACATGGAAAGAACATAAATATTCAACTACAGAGGAGTGGTTGAATAGGTGCTGGTATATCTATGAAATGTTTATCCTCAATGGTCATTGAAAATGTAGAAGAACATTTAATAATATGGAAGTTTTCCTCACAATATATTAAGTGAAAAGAGCAAGTTACAAAGTTGTATGTAGAATGATTCCATTTTTGTTAAAAAAGAATAAAGGATGTTTGCATAGAAGTAAAACTTAAAGAAATGTAACAAACCATCAATAGTGACCATCTTGGAGTAGTACAGTACAAATAATTTTAATGTTCTTTTTTTTGAATCAGAATTTTCAATTTTTCTTCAATAATTATGTTTTCCTTTTGTAATAAAACATGCATAGTGTAATTTAGTGTCAATCTGTGAACCACCAGTTTGGCTGTAAACTTTCTAGCAGCCAATACAGGCAGGAACATTACCAGGTCCCTGATTCACTATGCTAATAAAAGGAAAATAAATTTAATTGCTTGGGGGAAACACAGTTCTTTCCAGACTAAGACCTATTAGAAATATATCCTATGGGTCCTCTTAAAGAGGTCACTGGGTAATGTAAGAAACAATGTATTTGATGGCATCCTTAAGGTAAATGTGGTCCTGAGTTTTATAGGGCTCTCTCATATTGCTCCTTTTGTCCCTCAGCATATGCTGATGAGAGATTGCTAAAGCCCATTCAGAAAAAAGCAATTTAACTAGGAAACCAATATGACACCATCCAATTACATAATTCATTTATCAGGTTTAATCCAGTAAAGATTTTTGAATAGCTGAAGGAATAGATGAATTGCATAGCCTTCAATCTTCTCCTGAAGAACAAAGAATTCAAGGTTATTTTCCCTGACATGTAGCTGGGGTTTACAATTTAATCTTGTCTGTAACTATGTATAGCTTTTTCCTCTGTCAGTAAGCTGAACAAAATCTGTGAAAAGAAGGACAACTGTTACCTCTTTGTGAAAGTTAGGAGCCTGACAGGGAGACATACCTAACTGGAGGCCCTGGTCAAGATAGCTCACGTGGTCAAGATAATCCACAGAATGTAGATGTTGAACCACTTCAGCTCATAGACAAATAGGAAGGCAAATCATGTCTAAATATTTGTCATAGAACAGTGCCACAATACATGTGGCCTAGATGTTTTTATAAGAAGTACAACCAAAAGCTCATCTATTAAGACTGAACAGAACCAAATGGTAATAGCTACATTAGGAATCCATAGGACATTGACATGAGTTAGATAATTTCTTGGTGCATAGTTCAAGACAAACTGAATGAGTTAAATCATTTAATTTTGAATCAGTCAGATAACAGAGGGCATTTACTGAAAAGGATTACTTGTTTCAAATTTTTTTTTTAATGGTTCTTCTTTTTGGTATTAGTTGGTTGTCATGGCAGCCATTAAGGTAATTCCCAGTTCCTTACTATAACACTGCATTATCTACAGCGAAGAGAACCCTTACCTCTCCATGTCCTGGTAGTGATGGTAGAGGAAATATATATTATAACCATGAGGGAAATATCACATGGTGTATTTCTTCATCTCCCTTTTCGGCCATTCAGAAACAGATTTATATTACATAGGGAGTTCCATGCTATATCCTGACCAAAAAGATACACTCCCAATGTAGTGGGCTCTAGATTGTTCTAATCTTCAAATCAGCCTTAAACGAAGGCAGAGCAAACATGCCTGCTGATTTTGCCCATGGTCAAAGAAACGTAATGAGGAGAATGTGGTATCATTCCTCAGTAGTGGGTTTTCTTGCTTATATTCTCTGTCTGTCCTCACTGCCTTTCAACTAAGTATTGTAATTGTTTCTTTTGCAAAAATAAAAATGCTTGCAATATTGGTTGATTGGGCATATGAACCATGAAGTACAGCAGTGCTTGGAAACTCAGTGAATTTCTCCATGATAAATATGGTTAAAATGCTTAAGTGTTACCAGGTGTATTAAAAATCCAGATGTTGGACAAGACAGTCTGGCACAGAATGGTCAGAGGCCCCTTGATCATACGGGAGTTTCATATTTTCTGTCAGTTTCACTTAAAATTTCTTCAGGGAGAGGCTGAGAGCTGGTATGTATACATTTGAATTGGAATTTGGCAAATGATGCTTATTTAAATATATGGGTATACGCCTCCTATCATATCACCTATTGCGGCTTGCCTGGATTACTGCAAACAGCTACTAATTGGCCTTCCTGTTCCCTGTCCTGCTCTCTTGCAACCTAGTCTATGCACTAAAGCCAGAGGGACTGTTTGAAAATGGAGATTATGGTTATCTTGCAGGGGCTAACCATTGCTTACATGTCAGCCTCACCTCTGAGTTTAGATGCTACCCCACCTATCCTCATGCCTCTCTCATGATGCTTTGAAACTATCTGTTCCCTTGTGTTTTCATGACCTCTTTCTCTACCTGTGGCAGTCACCACCACCAGCCTCTTCTCTTGGCTAAATGCTTGCATATTAGTCTTCATCAGCATTCCCTGATCCTCAAGTCTAGGTTAGGAGCCCAACCCATGGTTCCTACACCAGCCCAGGAGCCCTCTGCCTACTGTGGAACTATGGTCATTGCATTTTCAGTAGTTCCTTCTGCCTAAATGAAGTTCCTTGAGGATAGATTCTAAGTCAATTTTATTAGATTAGTGTTCCAATACCTACTTCAGTGCCTGGCGTATATTTGTGGCCAACTCAATGACTTACTTGATGTATATTTGGCACAAAGCTGTCAGAAGCACAAAGAGAAACAAGACGCTTTTCCTGGCTACAGAAACTTGATGTAAGACACATACACATGTCCGATAGTATAGTGTAGAATGGGATCGTGCAACAGAGTGCTCTGGGAATTCAGAGAAGGGAGAAGGGGCAGCCATGGGCGTTAGAAAGGGCTTCCAGGCAAAGGAGATTTTCAAATTGGGCTTTGGATGGCTTAACCTATTTTAAATGGGGAGGGAATACACTTGAGACCATAGGAAATGAACATAAGGCAGAGGCCCAGGAAATGCAGCAGTGTTTGGAGAGAAATGGCATATAGTTCATTCTAACTGGAATTTAGGGTGGATAAAGGGATTATTGGAGAATATGCTGGGAAAGCAGGTCACGCCAGATTCTGCAGGCCAAGAAAGCCAGCTTACAGAAAACACAGATTGCAAGCAGAGTTGGTGGCTCTTATTTTAAAAGATTAAGAGGAAGATAACAGAATGTGGTCCTTCTTCATTGTGTTGTGCCCTTCACCATCACTTTTATGTATGTGTGTAGGTATAAGCACCATTCTTGTTATTTTAAGAGGAAGTTTTAAAAATGTTTATTATGGTGGGCGCCTGGGTGGCTCAGTCGGTTAAGCATCTGCCTTCTGCTCAGGTCATGATCCCAGGATCCTGGGATCGAGTCCCACATAGGGCTTCCAGCTCAGTGGGGAGCTGCTTCTCGCTCTCCCTTTGCCCTTTCCTGCCCTTGCTCATTCTCTCTCTCTCTCTCAAATAAATAAAATCTTAAAAGAAATTTTATTATGTAACTGATTATAAACATGAAGTTTTGTGTTTCTGCTGGGGCCATGCCTTGTATATTGCTGATCCTTGGTGCACTTTTAAGTAAGACCATCCAAAATGCTCTCTAGATTGAAGTGGGATATAAACAAATAAAATATTTCGATTGTGTGATTACTGAATAATGAAGGTAAGCATAGCCAGAAAGTTCGTGTGGCCAATTTTTCATAGTTAATCCTTGTCACTGGCGTTCTGGCTATTGACCTTCCCTATCTTACTCTACTATAGCCAGCTTCTTACTAGAGACCTGCTGTGAGTTCGCAACTCTTCATTGGAAGACAGCTGCAGGGTGGAGAGTTTGGATAACATCCAGAGAAAAGCAAAACAAATGATGAATAGCTTGGAAAGTAAGACCTCAGAGGGATGTCTAAAGAGGTTGAGAATATTGATCGATAGCGAAAGTACGGCTTACATGTCTTGAAATCACACTGTAGGTGCTTTTTTCTCCATCTTCACAGTGAATACATGGAGAAGACAGCCTAGGTTGCAGCAAGCAAATTCATATTGGACCAAACAGGCAAAAATACACACAAATGCTAACATTGGCTTAATACTCAGAGGTCAGACTAAAGGTATGGACTGTTAATTTATAATAGAGTCATGGTTGCCAGGGGCCAGGGCGGGGGGGGATGGGGAGATGACGGGCAAAGCGTACAAGCTTCCAGCTATACCATGACTAAGTTCTGAAGATGGAGTGCACAGCATAGTGATTACAGTCAGCAATACTGTGTTATATCCTTCAAAGTTGCTAAGAGATCCTGAATGTTCTCACCACAAAAAAGAAGTGGTAATTATGTCATGGGATGGAGACGTTAGCAAGACATGGTGGTAGTCATTTTGCCATATGGAAGTATGTCAAATCAATAGGTTGTACACCTTAAACTTCCACATGTTACATGTCAGTTATATCTCTGTAAAGCTGGGCGGACAAAAAAGCACAGAGGAGACACCTGCCTGGGATGTTTTGTTTTAGACGAAGTAATAAAGAACTTCTGCATGCCACTGATTCTTCTATCAGGATTTGTTGAGGTGGTGATTGCTACCAGTATTTAGTAACATAGGTCTCTTACACATTTGCTACGTATCACAGTTTGGTTTCTCTGGAAGAAGATGCCAAGCAGTTAGAAGTGCAAGATATTTACTGGGAAGTAAGCCTGTGAATGGGAATGAGAGGGAGCAGGACCGGGCAGGGGGTGCTGTCAGTCTGCCGTGCCCACCTGGCCGAGCCTCTGCCTGCCCAGCGGGAGCTCAGGAGCACAGCTTGCCCATTGAAGGGATGCCGCGTTGGGTGGCCGGGCCCTTGTATTTATGCTTTGTTCAGTCATTGACTGGAGGCTGCTGTGAGAGGAACATGTTCTTGGCTACCACTGTCTGGCTCACTCATTGGCCCAGGGCCACCCCACAAATGGTGTGACCTCGGCTGGAAAGCTGAAGCAGACCCTGAAGAAGTAACAGCTGGGGGCCCTGCACAAACCACACTCCTCACAGCTGAGCAGCGAGCCCTTTTTGGAAGGGGGATTGGAGTGGCACATCTCTGTTTCTGCCACATTGTGAATAGCACACTTCTTTTGGATTGCAATTAAATAAATCTGAAGTACTGGCTTTCTATGTGTAAATGCAATCTGCAAATTACTACCGAAATTTTCATTTTGGGGGGGAGGGAGGACACAGAGTTACATGTAGCCAAACACACCTAAGTATGGTTTGTCAGATTTACCTAATGAAAGATCATAGTCTAAGAATAGCAGTAGTTATTCAAAATCAGATATTTTACCCATATTTATAACTTTCACAACAACCATGCAAAATAGGCACGCTGATTTAATTTTTCAGTTGAGAAAGCTGTGGGTCGCATTGTTTAGGAGATTTTTTGTTCTAGGTCATGTGACTAGGACGTCCTTTCATGCAACTAGGAGCTGAGATGTTTGGATTATTCTAAAGGCACTTTGCATTATACCAGGGTGACTGATGTGGAAAAATTGCCAGAAAGGAATATGACTACCCAGCTTGTATTTTGTCAAAATAGTTCAGTTCTTATGTACTCTGGTCCAGACTCCAGGGATGTTTGATATAGTCTTTATTGTGTTAAAATAAAATATTATGGCTTTTGGCCACACACAACAGGGTGGAATTAACTTTTGACTTTGTAATGTTTGGGTAGTTGTTTCCTATACATGTATAGATGTTAACGCACCACATTTGCTGAGAAAGTTCTGATTCCATTCCATAGGACCTTGGGGTTTATTGATTTCCTTTTTATTTCTAGCTTTACATATTATTTACCTGATCTATTTTAAAAATAAAATGTCACAGTCAAAACATAAAGTTCAGTAGACTACGATATCAACTATAAGGAATTTTTGAATATAAAAAATAATCCCTTTACCTGTATCATTTTCAATATTTTATACACAACAACATGTGGTAAGCATCTCAGTAATTGTTCCCTAATTGCTTAACTATTGAAATTCATTCCTCTTTTTTATTTAGAGGTCATTAGAATCAGCTGTGTGACCAGATATCTACTGCTAAGGCTAGAAAAGTGATAGTATAACTTGTTTAGATATTTACTGATGAATAAATTCAGCAGCAGGGCACTTCATCAGCTTACACTTAGCTCATTCTAAATTGAGTATGTTAGGTCAGGGAGACCATCACTTATGAGGTCATCTTCCATATGTTTCTCTTTGCCCCATATACTTCCAAAATTTTGCTACTAAAAATATAAGAAGTGGAAAAAGGAAGCATTTTGAGAGTTCAACTGTGTGTTTAACTTTGCTTTCTGATATTCATCCATCCATCTGCCCATCCGTTCACAGTGAACTACCAAATCTTAGTAATGTTATCTGTGAAGTTCAGAATGCAGACAGTCACCATGACATAGAAGTAGGCTAGCACAGGAGTTACGAAATGTGGGAGTCTTCTTGAGTCTCATCTGCCGTGCTTTGGAGACGACCTTGAGCTGGGCAGCCCATGACTCTCCAGCTGCTGCCACAGAAATGGCAGTGAAACCAGAGATACCTAGTCCAGGAGGATCTTTTCATAAAAGACAGTGTTCTACATACTGTGATGTGGCTTCTGTCATTTAGGTTGTGCTCTGACAAATAGTGTTGAATAATTTGAGAAAAAACAAGCGTTGATGCTGGATCTGCTGGAAAACAAAAAACCAGAAGGTCAAAATATACGTTTTACAATAGTTTCAGGTACTTTCATGGAAATGCTTGAGGAACTACAGGGTAAAGATCAACAGACCCCAGGGGCGCCTGGGTGGCTCAGTCATTAAGTATCTGCCTTCTGCTCGGGTCATGATCCCACGGACCTGGGATCAAGCCCTGCATTGGGCTCCCTGCTCAGCAGGAAGCCTGCTTCTCCCTCTCCCTCTGCCCCTGCTTGTGTTCCCTCTCTCGCTGGCTCTTTCTCTCTCTGTCAAATAAATAAATAAAATCTTAAAAAAAAAAAAAAAAAAAAGATCAGCAGACCCCAGGGCCTGGTAGAATCCATTAATGTTTGGATGAGGGTGATAAGCATATTTGCAGTCTGGAACATTGACCCGCAACCACATGAAGTGTAGCCATGGAAAAAAATATGCCAAGAGATTTGTCATGATCTGATGGGGACTTGAAGGTAAGAGAAGGGTGATTTTCAGGTGATCCTGTGACCTTGAGACCATGTGGCTATGCTGAGGAGTGCTGATAGTGCCTGTTTCCAGAATCATACAGCCCATTGGAAAAGGGATGCTTGCAAAAACTGGGGTGAAGGGTTGGCACAAGGATAAATTCTCCACAGGTTCTCTTTCCATTCCACCTTGGTCACAGAGTGGATGTCCCCCTCGATGGCCTTGTCCACACTCCAGTAACTGAATCTTCTGCCCTCTGTTCAGAAGGCTTACAAGTGTCCATCCCTCCTGAAAAGCAGTTTGCCCACAGGTGACTAATGAATTGGCTGTGAGAGTGGTGGGCTGTCCTTTCTCCTGGACAGTGTGGCTGGCTTGGAGAGGGACCCTTTCACTCTGTAATCCGAGAGGGATGGTTTACCTTCTCCTTTCCTTGTCTGTGACTACAAACTGTCCTCCTTTTAATAAACTCACTATTTGGCTTTCTTTCTCCCTTTCCTCCATGACCAGTCTTTTCTAGACTCTTCATGGGAAGAAGCCAACTCTGCATCTTTGCCTCCCACAGGTGTTGCAGTAACTTCCTAATTTCCTTTCCCATACCTTTTTTTTTGTGTGTGTGTAGATATGAATTTCTTACCCTGGTGAGGGAAGGCTCTGGTAAAGTCTTTTTCATTGGAGAGTAGGTCTTTGTTATGGAGAACCCTCTGGGTGTATTTCATTTTTATTTATTTTTTATTTTTTTATTTTTTTTATTTTTATTTATTTATTTATTTTTAAAGATTTTATTTATTTATTCAACAGAGAGAGACAGCCAGCGAGAGAGGGAACACAAGCAGGGGGAGTGGGAGAGGAAGAAGCAGGCCCACAGCGGAAGAGCCTGATGTGGGGCTCGATCCCGTAACGCCGGGATCACGCCCTGAGCCGAAGGCAGACGCTCAACCGCTGTGCCACCCAGGCGCCCCGCCTCTGGGTGTATTTCAAAACAGTTACCTTTCTGCTCCCCTTGCCAGAGCCATGAGGGGATCTTTCTTGGTTCTTCCCTGTGAGAATCTGTGGGATCCTGGAGGGAACAGTCAAGAAAGTCTGAGGGTCTCCCTAAGTCACCAGGAACTATTCACTGTCATGCTAGTCTATATTCTGTTTCTATAAATTTGTCAAAATTACCATTCAGATGTTCCTACCAAATTATGGCTCTAGCAGCTTCTGCTCCAGGTAAGTAGATCTTGGCTGTGATCTCTGTATTCTCCTGTGTCTCCAAATTTCAGGGTGGCCCTTTGCCTTGTAACTCAGTTCTCTGACAGGTCCAGGAAAATTAGTGATTTTCAGTTTGTTTTGCTTTTTTCTCGTGGTAAGGATAGGGGTGATAACTTCTCTTTACATGTTAGTACTGAGACCAGAAGTCTATCCATAACCTATTTTGAACACAGCAGCCCATGAAATTCCTGTAATGTGTAAGACAGGTCAAGTTGCTCCTCTGCTTGCAGCCTGTCTTGGAGTAAAAGCCAAAGCCCTTTCATTGGCCCACAAGGATTCCATGATCTTCACACTCTTGTCTACTCATTGGCAACCTCTCTTATTTTCCTCTTCCTATCTCTACTCCACCCACCTCGGTCTCCTAGCTGTCCCTTAAACATACTAGCAGGCTCCCACCTCAGGGCCTTTGCACTTGCCTGGAATGATGTCCTCTGTCCCTGAACAAAAGCCACAGATACCTTGTGATGCCTTCTCTGACCACCCTATTTAACAACCTCATAGTACTCTCTTACATCCCCATTTCCTTATACCTTTCCAGCTTTATTTTCATAGCACTTCACACCACATGATATACTTCTTACATTATTTTTCTAATTTTTTATGTTTATTGTCTCCCTATCCTACCAGATTGTAAATTCCGCACAAGCAGGGACTTTTGCTTGTTTTATTCCTTGCTTTATAGACCAGTGATATAATGAAATTGTTAATTCAGGATTATCAGTTGATGTTAAAACCATTAAGTGAATAGATGATGGTGAATGAAATACTTGTACAATGCCAAAGCAACACTACACAATTTAGTTTCAGGTTGCAAAGGGAAAAATGTTAACTATTTAATAAAGAAATCAAACTGTTGCCACTTGAATTCAATGGTTAAGCTTAGTACCATTAATGGTGGGTCAACCAGATGTTCTGTGTTTTCTTAAGTGTTGCAAAATGAAGTTGGTAACATCACTTATGCATTCTAGCTAATATGCTTAACTTGAATCCATAGAGCCTTTAGATGTAGCTCTTAGTTTATGAAGTAAGGAACAAGCTAAAATTCATCATGAAGAAATTGGACAAATTTAGAATGTGGTGTATCCTGTAAGATAACAGTTCAGGATCATTAAAATAAAGAATCTGTTCTAAATTAAAAGACACATAAAGAATAAAATAGGTGTGATGTATGGGTTTGGATTGGCTATGATTTGTGCAAAGCAATCTTAAAAGGTATATTTACGTCCATGAGGAGAACCTAAATTCTAGTATCAGGTGAGAGGAACACTTTCTGAAATAAAGATGATGAATATGAACTGGAAAAATTAGCTTTCAAGGGGATATATAGATTATGATCTCATTTTGGTAAAAAAATAAAATGTTTTACAGATCAGTATATTAAAAAAAAGTATACACATGCAAATTAAAAAAATCAGGCACTTATTAGCTCATAGATTTCTTCGAATTTTTGTTTCTGAATGGGAGGAAGGAAAATTGCCCTAGGGTACAAGTAAGAGAGGAGAGAAGATACACAGGGACCAAGCTGCTTTGTATTCAAGATATATATCTGCCACACACATAAAGTTAAAGTGTTTGTTACGGTCAGTTTGAATAGCTGTAGGCACAGAATGTTTTGTAATTGTGTACTCAAAATTTCTGGATTTGTTTTATTCAGATTGACCTTCCTCTAATTAATATAATTCATGAATTTTATTAAATTATATCAAACCTAGCCCCATTTGTTTATTATGTAAGTGTTTCAGAAAGTCTGGAAATTTCTCCTTTAATCTGGTTTTTAATTTGTAGACTCTACCTTTAAAGACGGAATCTCAGTTATTTGGTCTTGAGTTTCAGACTCTTTAGAGAATTTTCTTTCTTCCGTCCTCCATTTCTGCCTTCCTCTCTCCCTCTGTTTTCTACTCTTACTTTCCTTCCTCCCTTCTCTCCCTTCTGCCTTCTTCATCTTTTCTCTGTTTCTTTTGACCACCCTCTAACACCATATTCATTTCAGATTTTTTTATAGAAAAAATTTAAAGGTCTTTCTTAACAAAACTCTCTGATTTCATTCTTGTCTGTCCCTTTTCAGAGAAAGCCACTATTTTGTTTTGTTACTTTTCTTACATGCATGATTTTGTACTTTTTATATAAATACAAACAGAATGTTTCACTGTTCAGTAAAGCATAAATTACTGTAAATTGTGTCTATAAACAATATATCATATTTTATATATTTTTGGACTTTATATATATCATGCTGTTCTAGGGCTTTGCAACTTTCTTTTTTTGTCAACATTGTGTTTTTGAGATTTATCCATGTTTCTACAAGTAGGTAGAGTTAGTCTGTTTTTTTTTTTTTTAGCTGCTGCACAGTGTCACATTTTATGAATATATCAAAGTATATCCTTTTAAAATTTAAATATATTTGAGTTCCTATTGTTTTGTCTTAGAAATAATGCTGAAATTAACATTTTTAATGCCTCACTTGGATGTATGCATGTTAGAGAGTTTCTCTAAGATACATACACAGAGACTGAAATGCTAGGTGTTAGGCAATGTGCCTTTTCAACTTTATTAGGCAGTCCTAAATTGTGTTCCAAAATGGTTGTTCCAGTTCCATCAACAATAAGTGGGAATTCCTGTTGTATCACATCTGGTCAACAATAGGTATTTTCATACTTTAAAAATTAGTCATTTTCGGGGTGCTTGGGTTGCTCAGGTGGTTGAGTATCTTACTTTTGATTTCAGTTCAGGTCATGATCTCAGAATCATAGGATCAAGCCCTGCATTGGGCTCCCCATTGGGCATGGAGTCTGCTTGAGATTCTTTCTCTCTCCCCCACTTGAATTCTCTCTCTCTCTCTTTCAAATAAATAAATAAAATATTAAAAAAATAAAAATTAGTCAGTTTGATAAATGTGAATTGATACCTCATTGCTTTAATCTTGTTTTCCTTATTACCAGTAAGATTAAAAATCTTTTCATGTATTAAATGGCCATTGAGTTTCCTGTTTTATGAATTGCCCATTTTTCTGTTGGGTTACTCATTTTTATTTCTTCTTTATATGTTCTGGATACTAATTCTTTTGTTAGTTATATGTATTGCAAATATTTTCTCCAGTCTGTGGCTTGTTTTTTCACTATTTGTGTTGTGTTTATTGTAAAAAAAAAAAAAAAAAAAAAAGAAGCCGGTTTTAATATAGTAAATTTGTTAATTTTTCATTGTGCCATTTGTGCTTTTCTGTGTTTTAAGAACTCCTTCCATACTTTGACATCATTTAGTCTCTGTTCTTTCTTTGTCTTTTAAGATTTTATTTTATTTTTTTTAAAGATTTTATTTGTTTGAGAGAGAGAAAGAAAGAGAGAGAGAGCATGAACAGGGGGAGCGGTAGGCAGAGGGAGAAGCAGGCTCCCGCTGAGCAAGCAGCCTGATGCGGGACTCGATCTCAGGAGCCTGGGGTCATGACCCAAGCCGAAGGCAGACGCTTAACCCATTGAGCCACCCAGGTGCCCCTAAGATTTTATTTTGAGTAATCTCAATGCCCAACATGGGGCTCGAACCCACAGCCTAGAGATCAGAGTCACGTGCTCCATCAGCTGAGCCAGCCAGGTGCCCCTCCTTTATTTCCTTCTAAAATGTTTAAGGTTTTGCTTTTTCTTTAATATTTCTTAATCTTCCTGGAATATTTTTAATGTTTATATAGTATAAAGTAAGGAATTGCATCCTATTTTCCAATCACCACTAATTTATTAGCCCTTCCTTAGTCCATTGTAATTTCATGTCTGTCATATCAAGTATCCACACGTGTGGCTGTGTTCTACTTTTACTGAGCTATTCGTTTATCACATTTTTTCATTTCTCAGACTTATGAATGGGATCATTTTTCTGTATTACACTGTCTAATTAGTTATTCCTGGTACATGGACCAGTTTTTGTATGTTGAGCTTGTATTTGCCAATCTTGCTGAATCTTCCATTAATGGTATATTACTGACTTGAATCAAAGAGGCCTACCTCCTATTCTCAGCTTTATCATTGATAAATTCTGTGACCTTGAGAAACTTACTAGTGTCACCAAATTTCAATGTTCTCTTTGAAAAGGGTCAGGTCATAATATCTAACTCATGAGGTTCGGTTGTTGTGAAGGGTAAATAAGAAAATAGATGTAAATAGTCTAACACTAAGTAGAAACCCCAAAATGTTAGGTTCTTGTAAAAATCTTATTGTCTGACAAATCCACTAATAATTAGTAGATGTGTAATAAGGCTAATCAAATTAAATTTCTCTCTCTCTCTCTCTCTCTCTCACACACACACACACACACACTGAAGACCCTTCTTGCCATCCAAAGCTCCAGGTTACACAGGTTACTAGAGCATTTCTTTAGTTATGATGCCACAAGCTTCATTTGTTTTTTTCTTCTTGAATAAGAACATACTACCCCTTTTATTAAAGAAATCCAAAACATTAGGCTGGGGGAAACTATTCTGGGGGAGATAACCACTGGGAGGACACAAAGTTATCTCTTGGTTTCAGGTAAGATGCATGTGTTTTGCATGATTCATTATAGATCTTAAAGCTGTCAGAAGAAAAATGGCCATTACAATTATGTGACTTTAAAGTATTTTCCAAAAAAGCCATATCTGTCATCAGTTATGAAAGCTGACCAAATGCACATGATGACAGACAGACAGCTGGTTCTCATTCATATTAAGTTCCTCTCAAGCAAAAGGAATGTTAAGGCAATCTGGCCTCATATTATGTTGATTCCAAAGTAATTACATTTGTTATTTCCTGGCGATGCAGTAAATCAAGCTGTGGCAAGTAGGTGGATATTTCACAGAAGTAATTTCGGAGACCATTAAATACGATCACGTGGTGTGTTGAACCTTCTGCCTCAAGACAAATAATGTCCAGTCCAGGTGTGGGGGAAGGGCGAGAGTGAGAAGCAAACTTGTTTCCTTGAAAAGATGGGAAATGCATGGTTTGCATCTTACAGATGCAAAATCTGTAAGAAACAAAGGAGTTCAGTTAAGGCATGTGTGGGTCAAAGGAATGGACAAACTACCCCTGTGCAAGAGATTTGCTATCTTTCTGTTCTCACTCCAAAAGCTGCCAAGTCCAGCTGCTTCCCAGGCAGGCCTGTACCTCCCCCAAACACACCTGCTATCCCAGCACTTTACTCTGGGGTAGGCTGGCCATTAATTAATGTCTACAGCACAAGGGTTTATGACCCTTCTGATTTCATTATAGTTAGAAACTCTGTAGAGCTTACTCCCATTCACATAAAGGCCAAATGCTTTTAGAATCCTTTAATAAACCGATGGCCTAAAGGCTAAATTCAGGAAGGAATCTAATATAGGCACTAAATGATCATTTTGTTGTCTAAAAGTCTCTGTTCAAAATGGACATAATTCTTCTTTTAGCCTGTGATCTGACCTCGCTTTAATACCAGCTTCCTAAAAGTGTTATCACAATGAGAGAATAAAGAAAGCAAAACTGAATTTGACTTTAAAGGGTATCCTTTAGATTTGCCTAGGAGTAAAATTAAGACTCATTGACTCTAACGTTTCTTCCTATAGACATCAGAGATTTAGCTATCAATTGCTCAATGCATTTTAAAGAATTGGGGAATAAAAAATCTGGAATGCTTTAGAGGAACACTGCCTGGAGGCCTTAGGAAAAAATGACCTCTGGAAGACCTACCCAGCTCTGCACCATTCCTTGGGAGAGCTCGCAAAATGGATCCGTGTGTACAGCGGCAAAGGGAGGCATGTCTTTTGACCCATTAAGGGTAGGCTAGTTTCAGCTGCCATGAAATAATTCAATCCAGTGGTGAAGATTTTTCACTTTGAAACTCTTCAGAGAAATCGGGTCCTTCTCATTGTTCCCATCTTTGTTTAACTTGGCCAGTGTTTGTCAGTCATTTAGCTTATAGCCCATTGAATTTCATTCAGGGAATCTGAAATCAGAAGTGACATAAACATATGGGGGCATGGAGAGGACGGAGAGAGGGAGCGAGGGAATGAGAATTACCAGTCATATGGGAAAAAAAGATCTTTTTTGCTTAATTGTGTTTCTTTCTCCCCAGATTCAGTTACTTCATCTACATGTTGTATTTCAGAAATGACCAGAGACAGCTTATTAAGGGAAATGGGTTTTGGTTACTTATTTTGGGGAACATTTGCAATTCTAGAATATTCACTAAGTAAAATTAGGTTTTTTTAAAAGACTTTATTTGAGAGAAAGCGAGAGAGAAAGAGCGCATGCCCATGACAGTGGGGAGGAGCAGGGGGAAAAGCAGACTCCTTGATGAGCAGGGAGTCCGATGAAGGACTTGATCCCAGGACCCTGGGATCATGACCTGAACTGAAGACAGACACTTAACTGACTGAGCCACCCAGACACCCCAAATTAGTTTTTTTTTAAAGTAAGATCAATTATGTAAATGGAGAGAACAATAAATACATAAATATCTATGTACAATACATACAATGCATTGTGTATATATATGTAAGACAGTATTTGTATCACCTTCAGCAGATTGAGAATACAGATAATATGGAAAGTTCTGAGAAAAGCAGAATAGAAGAGCCCACACAAATTGGCATGGAATGGTAGATGACAAATCGTCACTATATGTTTCTTTATTTATTCTTTTCTTTCCTCTACTTCATATGAAGACATCACAAACATCTCAATCTACATTTAAGGTGCTAACATTCAGCTCTGTGGAGCCCACAATACCAGCCGTGCCTAGGCTGGGTTCTATGTGCTCATTTCCCCCATCGGGGAGCATCACACTCACTGTCTGTGGCAGGAGCCTCAGCTGCTTAGGGATTCAAACTCTCATGCTAGTTTTCGCACTAACCATCTGTGTGACCTTGGAGACCTCACTTCATCTCTTAGCCCCTAGTTTCTGCACTCACTTGGTACAAAATGGATTTGCAGTACAGTTTAATTAATTAATGAGTGTGGGTTTGACCAGGAACTTGGAGGCTAAGGCTCCCCCCACTCCATTCAATAGTTCTGGTCACCATTTTTCACTCAGAAAAGTCAATGGGTTTTTACTGTCTTGGCTAACAAGATGGCATATCAATTGGCACACTTAGCTTTTCTAGATATGTCAAGAAAGACGTGCTTGAATATTAGTATGAAATTCTTGAAATAATTTTTTTCAGCCGTGGGGTTTTAAACTATGACAATTTTGCACACTTTTCAAAATGATTTAAATAATTGCACCCCTTCATCTAGAATGATGTAACCTTCCTCCAAAGCACATGGCCCGGGCAGCACAGCACAAGTTAGATTTCAGACCCATTCACCCTCCTCAGCCAGGAAACACCACTGTGTAGCACACTTGTAAAACAATATGTGGGGGTCCAAGAGGTATCATGTACATGACAATTCCAAGGCACACATAAACCTTACAGAAAATGGGGAGTGATCATATCCCATTCTGATCACTAATAAGTACGGATTGACTTAAAATCAGAGATCTCCGGAGTAAGGAACTATAAAGGGAGCATAAGGTGTCCTATGATTATGCCAAAAGAATACAACAAAAATTTAATTTACATTAACCTTAAAAAAATTAAGCTTCACTAATTTTCTGGTGATTTTTTTGTGTGGTAAAATATACAAAATATAACATTTACATTTTAACCATTTTTAAATACAATTCAGTGGCAATAAGTATATTCACAGTATTATGCAACCATCACCACTGTCTACTTCCAAAACTTCTTTAACATCTCAAACAGAAACTTGGTACTGGTTAAACAATAATGTCCCATTCCCTCCTTCCCTCAGCTCATGGTAAACTCTATTCTACTTTCTGTCTTTATGAATTTTTCTATTCTAGGTATCTCATACAGATGGAATCATATGATATTTATCCTTCGTGTCTAGCTTATTTCATTTAGCTTAGTGTTTTCATATCACAGTTCATCCATGTATCATAATTTCATTCTTTTTTGGTGCTGAATAATACTTCATTGTATGGGTATACCACATTTGCTTATTTATTCATTCATTGAAGGATATTTGGGTTGTTTCCACCTTTCAGCTATTGTGAATAATGCTTCTACGAACATTGGCATTCAAGTATGTGTTTTGGTCCCTATTTTCAATTCACTGGGGTATACACCTAGAATTAGAATTACTGAATCATATGGTAATTTGATGTTTACTTCTTCAGGGAACCACCAAACTGTCTCCACAGTGACTGCACCATTTTACATAACCACTAACAGAGCATGAATTTCCAGTACCTCCACAGTATCTCTACATTGTCAACACTTGTTTATTTTTTTTACAACAGCCAGCCTAATGGGTGTGAAATATTATCTCATTGACTTTTGGTTTGCATTTTCCTAATGATTAGTGATTTTGACAATCTTTTTCATGTGCTCATTGGACATTTGTATATCTTCTTTGGAGAAATGTCCATGTGAGCCCTTTGCCCACTTTTTAATTGGGCTGCTAATTTTTTTCTGTGGGATGATAAGAATTTTATGTATTCTGGACATTAATTCCTTATCAGATGTTTGATATGAAAATATTTACTCCTGTGAATTGTCCTTTCACTCTGTTGATAGTGTACTTTGATTGGTACAGAGGTTTTAAAACTTTGATAAAGTTCAATTTATCTATTTTTTGTTATTGTTTATACAACTAAATATGTACATTACTAGTGATGTTTCATCCACCATATGCCCATTTGTCAGCTGATGTAGAAGCTATTTTGTAGGTAGGATAGGAGTTTCACATGATGAAGAGCTGGCCCTGGTAGCTACATGTGATTGTCTACTACCAGTGTATTGTAATGCCTTATAATTCAAGTGCTTCCATAAGTGGATTTTGGGGTCATATTTTTATGTTACTTATGTATTTTTATTTTTATATTTTCATTTATATATTTACTAAATTAATAGTCACAGTTGTGGAACTAAATGATAGATAAAATATCTTCCACAGAAAATTCAAATGCAAAATAAAACTAATA
Source organism: Ursus americanus (assembly GCF_024610735.1). Lineage (NCBI taxonomy): Eukaryota > Metazoa > Chordata > Mammalia > Carnivora > Ursidae > Ursus > Ursus americanus. The sequence continues at coordinate 31,991,666 of NC_142127.1, read as the reverse complement.
ATGCAAGCTGAAGGCAATAGTAAGACCATGGCAGAGTTGACACTTCTGCTCTTAGTAGGAACTCTTTGTCAGCCACATTAAGAGGATTTAACAAGAAGACAGTAAAAATTCACAAATATCAATGCAACTATTTTAAAATATGGATTTAACTCAACTATAGTTAATAGCATATCAGACTAAGTATATACTGTGTGTTAGTATATTAGTCAATGACAGTATGGAGGTATGAAAATTTGCAAGACATTTATATGTATTTTATGTTTATTATATCATTTTAAATGCTTTAAAAAATTATTGCATCTAGAACATCTTTTTAGAGTAGGCTAATACCACTATATACATAAATTAATATTTATATAAACAACACTTACTGGGATGCATCCTCCAATTTTTCTTATTGATGGGGGTATTTTAAAAAGTTTAGAGACCACTGGAATCCATAAAAAGAAGTAAACTTAGGGATATATTTATCTGTCAACTTTGCAGACGAAAAACTGGCACACTTTTATGCCTAGAAGTTCTTCTCATTTAAAAAATGTAATATTGACTTGATTCCAATCTGTTTGGCAAAAGTTCCCTGGTGGATCACTGCAGAGGCAGCAAAGCATTAGCACGTTTGGCTTTATTATTTATGTGACAAGTGTGCTTTTTTGTTTGTGTCGCTACAGAGTCTGTGTATAGTTGAGTAATACGTGGGACAAAGCTGTTATAACCCCAGGAGACTGATTTGATGCCCAAAGAAAATACCATAGCTGAGTTGTGTGTTGAAAGCCATTCGGACCTAAGTTGTGTTAATAGAGGAGATAATTTTCTCAACAGCAAACTGTGGATAATCAATCATGTTGAATCTGGGTTTCTCATTGTACCATTCTATTATCCGAGCTTATAGATTTGCTAGGGTCCTTATTTACCCAGACATTCTCCCACTGGTTACCCTTCTGCCTATTTCACTGCTCATTAACACATCCATCGAAGAGTGAACCAGGGCAGGGATGGGAATTTTATTTGGTGGCTTTATTCCCTTGTTGTTTACATTGGCATGAAATTTTTGAGTTATACATGAATTTTCTTTATCCACATGGATCTTGACTTCACAGCCATGGATAATCAACCACCAATCAAACCTACTTTCAAAGCAACCATCTTAAAACTAAGACAAGCTTTTATGGTCATAGCTGTAAAGCCGCTTATGGAAAACCTGGAATTTTGATGTGACTTTATAATAAACTTATGCACTTCTTTGAAACTAGAAGGGGAACAAAGCCAGGCTAGGTACTGAAAATTTTTCTACATGAAACAGCCTGAAGTTAATTGTCAAGATAGCATTCAGCTTGTAGTTACACCCCTCACCTAAAATCTACAGGTTGGGGGGCACCTGGGTGGCTCAGTCAGTTAAGTGTCTGACTCTTGATTTTGGCTTAGGTCATGATCTCAGGGTCATGAGATCGAGCCCTGCGTCAGGCTCTGTGCTGGGCATGGAGCCTGCTTCAGATTCTCTCTCTCTCTCTCTTTTGGGGCCTCCCCATTCCCGGCTCATGTTCTCTCTCTCTCTCAAAAAACAAAAAAAGAATCATGGAGTTAGAAGGGAATTTAAAGAATACCATATCATGTTTCCTCCTCTCTGAAATTGTGGTTATCCGAAATGTATAGTAAAAACTTCCTTTTTCAGAGGGAGTGTTAACTCTCTTAACAGAGGATTGCCCTATACAACTTCCCTGAGAGACTTCTTTTTTGCCCATTCCAGATGACCATGTCTTCTGGACTATTTCAGGTGATGGGGAGCTTTCTACCTCCTAAAGTGGATCACCAGCACCTTAAAATGTTCAAGTCCAGATTTGATCTTTAGATGGCTAACCCCTTCCCTTACGACATCCATCTCTGGCTCTTTTATTCTTTAGTCCCAAGGAACCTGTTCTTTGGCTTTGCTAAACCTCTAGGTTTATCATCTTTTCATTTTTCTCTCAGTCTATGAGTCATCTTTGGCTTCATATACTTCTCTGCTTAGTCAGGATCCCATAGTCCATCACTTCAGTTTCTCTCTTAACAACCAGTTCAACTTCCCTGGTTTCTCTTTTGAGTGTGTCCTGCAATTGGCCATGTTCAGTCCCATTGAATAATCAGACCCTTGATATCAGAGAAACCTGTTCACTCATAGGCCCAAATAAGACAGGGCTCTTCTGTCCAACATGCAACACAGCACTTTGCCTCCATGCCCCTGGAGACCCTTAGCACATCTCTGAGACCTTTGTCAGCTTGTGACATTTTTCTAAGGTGCATCCTCTCTCCAAGAACCATCAACAGATCTTACTCACTACAATCTTCTGTCCAACATGCAACACAGCACTTTGCCTCCATGCCCCTGGAGACCCTTAGCACATCTCTGAGACCTTTGTCAGCTTGTGACATTTTTCTAAGGTGCATCCTCTCTCCAAGAACCATCAACAGATCTTACTCACTACAATCTCACTACATCAACAGATTGTAGTGAGTAAGATCTGTTGATGGGTCTTGGGAGAGGATGCAGTACCTGCTTGAACTGTGTAGTGGGAAAGGAGCAGTGGAATTTTGGGTGCACCAATGAAGGCAGTAGCACATTTAAAGAAAATATATAACTGAGTCATCATGAGACTCTTTACAGAATAGCTTGCTTAAATGTTGGTCACCCACCAGAGAGACTATATTTCTTATCAAGATCTAAATTCCCAAAAAGAACGATAATATGTCAGAAATAGTGATAGAAAGTGCAAGGAGATCCAAGATAAATAGCCACCCATGACATTGGACCCACATCCTGCATCAAATCATTTTCGTTTAACCTAAAAGAAAAAGAGAGACAAGAGAGTGTTTGAGCAGGACGCTGGAGCTAGGAAGTAAATCTTCCACAGTCATAACCAAGTTGGGTTTCTCAGTTTCCTGCTTAGAAAGTAGGCGCTGAGTCAGGAATCTGGGCTTCCAAAGGCGAGGAGCATCCTTAATTAATGTTTAGTGTATCTTTGACATAGACCAGACTCCAGAGCTGGTTTTGCTTTTCCAGTGGAGGGCTAAGCCTGTTCTGTTGTTGACAAGAATGTCTTTCAAATGGCTTGTGAACAGGGATAACCCAGACTCTGCACCCAGCCAACAATCTGCTCCTTCTGACCCTATACCAGGGCATCTGCACCGTGCATGATACTGCCTGAACAATGTACAGTCTCTACCTCAGCCAGAACCATAACATTGTTGGATACTATTTTCTTTGTTATTGTTCATCTCCCATTCAGGCTTCCCACAGCAGTTGTTCTAATCCCTCAATATTAGGCAATTTGATTACTCAGCTACACTCACTTTACTTTTAACAGGTAATCATGCTTCCTACAAGTCATATATGTATTGTGTCTCTTAGATACAGTAGTCCCCACTTACCTGCAGAGGATATGTTTCAAGACCCCCAGTGGATGGTCTGTGGAACTGCAGGTAATACCGAACCCTATATATACTATGTTTCTTCCTATATATACATACCGGTGGTAGAGTTTTTAACTTTGGCACAGTAAAAAATTTACAACCGTAACCAATAATAAAATAGGAAAATTACAACAATATACTCTAATAAAAGTGATGCTAATGTGGCCTCTCTGTTTCTCTGTCTCATAACATTTTATTGGACTGTATTCATCCTGCTGGCGATATGAGATGATAAAATGCCTATATGGGGAGAAGAAGTGAGGTGAAGGATGTGGACTCTGACGTAGCATTAGGATCCTATTGACCTTCTGACGATATGTGGATTATTTGCCTTCAGATGCAGTCGACCACTGGTAACTGAAACCGTGGAAAGTGAAACCAGACATAAGAGAGGCCTGTTGTACAAGGTAGTGCATTTATTATTTTTACAAATGGCCTCATTAATATTAACATCACCTTTGTGTAGACTTACTCTTCCCTCCTTTAAAGGCAGCATGAAGCCTTAGAGAGTTCAAAACTAGGTCTGAGGAGCCACTAAGTCTCTGCTTTTTTCTTTTCTTTTTTCAAGATTTATTTGTTTATTTTAGAGAGAAAGGGTGAGTGGGTGAGGGGCAAAGAGAGAGAGGGAGAGAAGCAGATTCTCCCCTGAGCATGGAGCCTGACCTGGGGCTTGATCCCTGAGATGAGCACCTGAGCTGAAATCAAGAGTCGGATGCTCAACTGATTGGGCCACCCAGACTCCCTGCCTCTGCTCTTTTTATTACTTCATGATTTTTCTAGAAAATAGAACATATCAAAACAAAAACTAATCCAAACCCAACCTCTTTTTCTGATCTGCTCTAGATATCTGTTAATAAGGAGAAAGAACTTAAAATTTAGAAATCTTTTGACAAGTTAAAAGCTGAATAGAAATTACATTCAAATGTGAGTAGCTAATAGGAATGTATTTCTGTACCCAGAGTGTAATGAGGGTGGGGATGTGAGGGTGAGGGACTGGTTGAGGAGAGAGTGGGTTGAGGGTGAGCTTGTGGGAGGGCCTCAACATTTGAAAAGAGGAAACGTGGAAAGACCAAATGCAAGCATTAAGTGGTTCTCAGTTTTACCCAGTACTGGCCCTGTCACTGTGTAAGACTACTTAGGGAAGAAGAAGAAAGAACCAAGGCTTTGCCTCTAAAAAAAGAGCAATAGCTGAAAAATTAAGAGAGTGACTTAGGTTAAAGGTAATATATTAGAGATTATCTTAGTTTCTCTGAATGTAGTCTCTATCAGTATTTCCCCAAGTATTAGCCAAGATTTCATTATGGTAAAAAAGAACAACCGAAGTATTCATTTGTGGAGTCTGGTGATAACCCAAAGGGAGAAGCCTGCAGCTTGTGGATGGCAGCTTGGCCAAATTTAAGGACGACATTGTTTGGTTTCCAGAGGAAACATTCCACTCACTTCCCCCTTTTTCTTAACTTGATGAATTGTGGAACCACTCATTCTCTAGAGGTTCAAGTAAGAAAAACAAATTATATTTAAATGAACACTTGGGTATTTGGTTCAGCAAACTAATGTGTCCTGGAGTCGTTTTAAAGACCTCCCATGTTTTTAGCAGAAGGAGTCATCTTTCTGCAGACAAGACTCAAGTCCAATTTCTTATTCAGCTCTTGACTTAAATTGAGTAAGTCCTTATTGAAAATAGACTGCTTGGGTGTGTGTCTCCTGGAATTGATCTCCTCCAGGACCTAAATATTCTCAGTTAATGAGATGCCTCCTTGTTATTCTTATAAAGTCACTAACAATTTTTTGAGAGTCTGTGTATAAAATTTATGTTAAGTGTGTATTCACCCATACAATAACTTGAGTAGCTATTTTCCCATTAAGGCAAACTTTTGGCTAATGTATTTCAGTAGAAGTTTTATTCTGAAGGGCTACATCTGGGCATTGGAAATATTATTTTCATATTTAATTTTATATAAGCCACTTGGTTATTTATAGGCTTGCTTATAGATTATTTATTTCACTGTTTATAGCTCTAAATTAAGAAAGGTATAAAACCAATTGTTAAGGAAGCGTGAGTCAGTAACACAGCTCTTTGAGGAGCATGAACGTGAGATCTGGAGATTTGATAGAGAGATGACTCTCCTGCAGTTCCGTCACTTAGCATCTGTTCTGCTTTGTGTGACTATTTACCCTGGCCTTTCTGAAGTGTAGAACCAAAGTCAAGGGAAAGAGATGGGGCTCAGAATTAACCTTATGTCCAGGGAATATACTTAAGCTAATTGTTCCACCAGGGTTTTGAATCCATGACCTTGACCTCATTGTGTCAAATTCTAACCCACTGAACTAACTGATAAGGAAGAAACCTATGAGAGAATCCTGACGTCAAGTCTAAAGCACTACACGGTATCACAGTACCCGAGTATCACTGCTTCAGTTGTCACCATTAACTCAAGGAATTTTGGAAAACATCTTTGTAGGAAAAACTTTTTGTATGCCTTACAGAGTTAGGAAATTCTTCAGGCATCAACAGTATGGATTTGGTGCCATGAAAAACTGTGGACTTAATGAGATAATGACTGGTATTTTTGGAACAGAAGGAAAGATTTCTTTTCTACTATATGTGTCACAACAAGAAAAAGCCAAAATGTACTAGAACTATTGCCATCCTCATTCACTTCCAGAGGGAAAATGAAAATTGGCCTGACTTCTATTGGCTCATAATCCTGGGCATGGGGGAAATGTGTCATTCATTCATTCTTTTAATCAAAAATATTTATTGAGCTGCTTCTTGGTGGCAAGAATTGTCATAGGCAGTGGAAATGCAGAGATGACCAAGATGGACAAGGCCTCGTTCCCACGGAGCCTGTATTACAACAGGGAACCATAGTCAATAAACAAGGAAGCAAGTACATGAGCAAGAATTGATCATTACGTGCTGATAGTAGCTGACCAAATTTGCATGATGAGGTTTTCTCAAACTTCAAAAATATATTCTCCTTGAGGCACAGATTGTTGAAAATTATAGATAAGTTGCAGTGGATATGGTCTGTTGAATGGAATGAGATGAAAGATCTCTAAAATGCCACAATCAAATATGAAGCATTTTTGTAGTTTCCATTAAAGAGTTTGGCTTTTGAAGTCACACACACTTACGTTCAAATCCTACCTCCACCACTTGTTAGTGTTAGGAGCTTGGGAAAATTTTTTAATCTTTCTGAGTGTCAGCTTGCTGGTCTGTAAAAATGATGCAGGTTTGCTGTATGAAATAGTATAATGTAAGTAAAACATATGCCACTTAGCAGGTACTCGAGAAATATTAGTTCTCATTTCCAGTGAAAAAGAACAATACAATATTCCCTCTTACAATAACCAGGTGTAACTTATTTTGACCATTAGGTATAAAAAATTTAGAAATACCGTTAAGAATTTGAGCTATGTTACTTTGCAGAATGATTTTATTAAAATACATATAATTCCCTCAAGAGCATTGTTGGCCTTAACTGTAAAGGCAGTTCCATTATAACCCTGCTTTTCAAGATAAAATGAACATTTGCTAAATCATATTTAACTTTTCACTAGTGATTTACAACAGTCTTTATCTGAAAATATTTTTCTTCCAACTTTCCAGAGTTGAGGAACAGAGCAGACAATAGGTTAAGGAGAGAACTGCATGTTTAACTTAAAACTTTTCATCTCTGTGCTCTGATCTAAGCATTCCTTTTTCAGGTAGAGGTTTGGTATTTGAAAAGCAAAAGAATCAAGTTTCTTGGCACTCTGTGGCCTGAAACATTTATCAAAATAAACCCCAGGAGCTGGGCCCTGCGCTGGCCTTTGGAGATTAGAAGAATGCTGTGCATGTGGCCAGGGGTGTGAGAGAGGGGAGATGATTGCCCCTGAGGGAACTGCTTTCTGGAGGCTTCTGTGCTCCAGCCCGGCTGTCTCTCTATTAGTAACAAAAGACTTGCCTTCCTCAGCCCTAGGCATCTGGCTTCATTCCCAGATGCTGCTCTGAGGAGAGTCAAATATACAGAAAATATCTGGGTGTTTTAGATTCAATAATACTTGGTGTAATAATAATGATGATAGTAATAAAAATTATATTAGTTATCATTTAAAAGTATATATATATAAATATATACTTATTTACAGATATATATTTGTAAGTATATATAAATTTATAAATACAAATAGTATGAATGATAATTGTATTAAATAAAATAATTACATAACAAGCATTATTATTACAGAAATAATATTTTTGTATGCTTACTAAGAACTTCACACACATCACTTCTTTGAAACTCCAACCCAAATATTTCATTTTATTTTTCAAAAATTTCTTTTAAGATTTATTATTTTAGTGAGAGAGAGAGAGAGCACGCAGGGGTGGGAGGGGCAGAGAGAGAGTCTTAAGCGGACTCTGTACTGAGCATGGAGCCTGACCTGGGGCTGGATCTCACAACCCTGAGATCATGACCTGAGCCTAAATCAAGAGTCGAATGCTTAACCCACTGAGCCACCCAGGTGCCCCCCAACCCAACTATTTTGATTTAGGTGCTATTATTTCCCCATTTCGCAGAAGGGGAAACCGAGATGCAGTTAAGTGAAGGAACTTCTCCCAAGTCACCTAGCAGGTAAATGAAGATAGGAACTGAGGCTGTAAAACTTTGAAGTTTAAGTTCTCTCTCACACACATTGACAAATCTACATTCAGCTTCATTCTCTATTAATGATCCGATGACTTGAAGTATCAGCAACATATGAAATGTGAAATATCAGCAACATAAGCAGTTGTGAACAATGATACTAAAACAGCATTGTGGGCCTTCCCCAGAAGAAATACAGAGAATACACATTTCCTCTCCATCGTCGCCAATGTTGCACACTTGGGATGGTACTCTAATTTAATTAGCGAATACAGTAAATCAGTCGTGGAAAAAGGAGGAAGCATTTGTGATTTCGAGAATTTATATCTCTGGTTTGTAAAAGTCGAAAGAGCTATTTTTTCTTTTCCTTTTTTGATGTCAATTCATATTTTAGTCCTTGTTTTTGCATTTTCAAGTAAATGACCTCATGACTATTTTCCTTTTGTGCTCATGGACCTAAAGCCCAGATGGTTCCAGACATAACCTTCCCACCCTTTGGGTGTTTTTTTGGCCAATCACTGAGCTCAATTCTGAAGAAGTCTTTCAGGCTCACTTGCTACCAGACCCTGAGGTGAGAGTTTACACCTTCTGGTTTTTGTTTACAAAGGTTACTTTCATCCAAAATAATGTCCTGTGTTCCAGAAAACTAAGATGGGGTCATTGTTCACTTTGAAGGACCCATTTTCTCCTGAGGTCATATGCAGTGGAAGAATTGTCAAAAGCTAACATTGCAGGTCACCATCTTGGCCGCCTCTTTCAAAGGGGTCACATGAAGCCCAAAAGACTTAGTCCAGTTTTTGAAAAAAGCAGGACCATGAGGTGTTTTGACCACAAGAATAAACACCCATTAGACATCCTTTTTTGGTTTAATATTATTTTCTGGTGGTTTTAATATATTTCCATACTTGCTGTGAATCAGTAACTCTTACTGGGAATCCAAAGCCCAGACTGACTTACTGGCTTAATGTTTTGGAGTACTCAAGTTAATTCAGAGCTTTCCAGCCAGCCCCATTGACCAGCACATCTGTAACTTTGTTTTAATTTGATACTAGTCTGGGAAAAGAGACTGGAGGATGGTTTAAAGAACGAAAAGGGGAAATTAGCTTGAGTCCTACCTTCTTGCCTCAATTTTTAGCTCTAAAAGCCAAAATAATTCATTTATTTCCCTACCAAATATTGTGAGCACTTACTATGGTCTGAGCACCATGTGGGGAGATGCTGCTATAAATAAAAGTGATACGGTCCTGCCCACCCCACGTAACTTAACATCTAGTGGTGGACATATGCCAACAATTACGATAAAGTGTGGTGAATGGCACAATAGGGGTATGAAGCTTTCTTTTAATACTTGAAGGACTTAATTTGGTCACAGGATTTATTACCTATGTTTTCACAGGGAAGAGTTAAAAATAATGATTAGAGATATGAAATCCTGACTTCTGCTGGGTTAGAATAACAGTACAATAGTGTACTCTGCAAAGTAGTGAACTTCTTGTCACTGGTAGTAATCAAATAGCAGCCTGTCATTCAAGAGATTTCTGCTTGGGAAAAACCAGTGGAGCTGATACCTGTGAAGCTTGCAACGTAGAAATGGTATAGTTTTGTGAATTAAGTGTTTCCTCTGAGTAATTCCTGGTCTCATAAGAGAATATGGCGTGAAGCCCACACATATTTACTGGCAGTGTATACGCAGGAACTAAAGGGGGTAAAACAGGTGTGAAGACCTCTGACTTATTACACTTAGTATGCCCTGTATTACCTCAATTTTGAGCATTTGAGTCCAGTAGTTGCTTACTGTAATTGAAATTTCCCTAGAGAAAACAAACCAAGGCCTTTCCCACTGGAATAAAGAGAAGGCAATATGTTTTATTTTGAAATATTAGTGTTTTAAAATGAGCTGTATTTTTCAAACTTTCTCTAGCATTATTTCTTTAAATGATATTTTTCCTTTCTTATTTTACTAGTAGAACCTGTAAGTAGTCATTGTCTTTCCCAGTCACAAAATCTCAGCTTCTCTGAGATTGAGTAAAATTAAACACCACCACCACCACCACCACCACCACCACCACCACCACCACCACCAACTGTATATGCTTATTCACATAGACTTACTAATATGTGCATGTATGAAATACATGTACATATCTAAATATGCTTGCAACAGATGTAGGAGTAGCCTTTGATGTTACTTCAGGTAATTACTATGAGTTCTTTATATTAAAATGGTTTTCCTACTGATAGAGCACCTTGGCTTTTTTTTTTTAAGATTTTATTTATTTATTTGACAGAGAGAGACAGTGAGAGAGGGAACACAAGCAAGGGGAGTGGGAGAGGGAGAAGCAGGCTTCCTGCTGATCAGGGAGCCCGATGCGGGGCTCGATCCCAGGACCCTGAGATCATGACCTGAGCAGAAGGCAGACGCTTAAGGGTTAAACCACCCAGGTGCCCCAGGCACCTTGGCTTTTAATCAGAGTTTTAGTCCCACAGAGCAACTAAGATGTATCTGACATATATTCTGGAAAACCAAGGTTCTGAGAATCCTGAACCTTTCCTGTATTCATTATTTTTGTTATTATTACTTTCTTAATAATAGATTTCTGTTTTTTTTCTAATACCTCTTTATCTTCCTGCTTTTTTATTAATAGATTTTAATTATTGATAATGGGAGAAGTAGTTAATTCTAACTGACATTCGTTGAGCTGGTTTTAGATGCTAAGTATTATCTTAGTCACCGTCATGTATAGTTGCGAGAAACCTAGATAGAAGAACTGATTGTTGCAAAGGCCAGCCACCTCAAACACTCCATAAGGAGGGAGGCTGTTTACCTAGGCTCTAAGAGCTCTAAGTAGTCATGGTAACACAAGAAGGAATTTTCCCGAGAGAGAACTGCATCAAAAAATGTAAAGGGGACTCTTCTTTATGCACTATTAAGAACGTCCCATTTAATGAGTAACTATTACCTGCTTTTGCATATTTGAACTTTATTTATTTATTTATTTATTTATTTATTTATTTATTTATTTTTTAAAGATTTTATTCATTTGACAGAGAGAGAGACAGCCAGCAAGAGAGGGAACACAAGCAGGGGGAGTGGGAGAGGAAGAAGCAGGCACATAGCAGAGGAGCCTGATGTGGGGCTCGATCCCACAACACCAGGATCACGCCCTGAGCCGAAGGCAGACGCTTAACCTCTGTGCCACCCAGGCGCCCCTATTTATTTTCTACATAAGCTTCTGGCTGTGGGAGTTAATCCTTGCTGCAGTTGCAGGAACACCTGTCCTCATTATACAAGTCAGGCTGGGAAGGTTGTGGAGGGTTGATTGTAAACCCCAAAGGAAAAATGCAAATGCTCAAATAGAATGCTTGGCAGCACCAACTAAACCCATGTTAACTTTAAGAACTTTTTGTGAATCATTCACAGTTAATTTCTGAATCATTTGCAGAAGAATCTTTTTGGAAGAAATACGTAGCATGAATGGCAGTTTCATCCTTCCTGATGTTCATAGTACTCCCACAGAAATAACATTATATCCTGCTGCATCCTGGGAAATCAGGACAGAGCCCCTTTTCTCATGTTGTGTATGCACTTAGAAATAGTTTGCTCTGAAAGGAAATTTGCACGGAGTTGCCTTGGCTGCATCAAAAACCTTTTCAATCAACGAATATTTATGGAGTGTTGTTCTAGGCTTTATGAGGAAGGCAGAGTTTGTGTCCTCAAGAAATTTACAATGTATGGGGCCCCTGGGTGGTTCAGTCAGTTAAGCGTCTACCGTTGGCTCAGGTCATGATCCTGGGGTTCTGAGATCGAGCCCCACGTCAGGCTCCCTGCTCAGTGGGAAGTCTGCTTCTCCCTCCTCCTCTCCCTCTGTGTGCTCTTTCTCTCTCTGTCTCCCAAATAAAATAAGTAAAAAAATCTTAAAAAAAAAAGAAAGAAACTTACAATATATTTGAGTAGAAAAATCCAAATTAGTATAGTTTTGTGTCACCTGTGAGTGCAGTAACACTTGAGAGGAATTCCCCAGCTTCTGTGGATGCTTGGAAATGCGTTATCAGTGTTGTTCCACAGATGCCATTTTAATTGTTTCATAATTAGTCCATGAGTTCCTTAAGGACAGGAATAGTGTTTTGTAAGTCTTTGTGTCCTCCACAGCTTTTAGTATACATTTGTTCATTGATGTTTAAGACCTTGGAAAAATTACTTTCTCTTCTTTGTGAATTGTTTTGCCTATTGTCCAATGTCTTAGAATTTTTCGAGAAAACATATGGGTTTTCCCATGCTGTGGCATAGTCCTTCAAAAGGTGAGATATAATTTTTTTTTTTACCATAAAGGGAAGATATGGCATTATCAAATCAGAGACTTGTAGGAAGGGAATTAGCATTGGATAGCTATTAATTCATCCCTTGTTCCAAAGCAGAAGTGTGACATATTCCCAACTGTCATCTACTCTAAGGGCTGGTGATATTTTAGTCTTGTCTTCAATAAAGAGCTGCATATGAGGGTGGTCCCAGACTGTATTACTCACTGTTGGTAGAGCTGAAGCAAGGACTCAGTTTGTCAGGGCTAAGTCAAAAATAACCAGAGCCATTTAAGACTGGATCAGCACAAGTGAAACACTGCGACAAAGCAGTTTAAGTCCATAGTCCTCAGTGTTTCAGAGTGTCAGCAGACAGTAAGTCCTAGGATGACAAAAAGTTGGAGAGAGGCGTTGAAGAGATAGGCAGGCTTAGAAACAAGATGAAAATAGTTTAGAACCAGGGACCAAGTGTCTTCTTGAAAATGATTACATTACCCCCTAAGTTCTCCTACCCTTCATTTTTATCCCTTTCCATGCCTGTTCAGAAATGAATGCCAGTAAGATTTTCAGTACCATTATCACCAAGCTAATGTTTTCCTGTTGTGGAATTTAGGAAATCAGAGGCTCAGAATTAAATTTTAAAATTAAAAATACTTTTATTATAGATTAGGCAACCTTGTCTCCATGCAGCTCTTGGGTACAGTGCCACAATAGTATTTCAGTCAATAGGTATTTATTCCTTTTAAAATTTAATGTAAGCTATGGCTTAGTAAGATTTTTATAAGAGAAATCAGAAAATAAAGGAGAAAATAACTCCCAGAGGAGTCCTCTTGACTCTGCTGTAAATTTCTGACTGTATGTGGTCAGTGTTAATAGGACACGGGTTGGGGCCCATGTGGAAGAAATCTATGCTATCAACATTTCTTAAAATACTGTGACTGTTAAAGTTACAGGTAATGAATCAATCATAGCTTATATAAACTGTTACTTGGTGGTAGATTCATATTTTGGATTTATGAGTTAATATTTTATCCTCCCTCTATATAGGAGAAAATAGTAGCTGTTTGAACAGAAAAACAAAAAAACAAACTTGAAAATCCTATGATATCTCCTATTTTAGTATCAACTGGGCAAAATTAAGAAATCCAGTTTTGGTAAAATTATACCCCACAATAGCCCTATAAATATTGCTATAAAAATCTGCTGTCTGGAGGCAATATGAATGGACGAAGAAGATGAGTCCCAGTCATTGAACTGTGACAGGGCTTGGGAGAGTGAGGCAGTCTTTCATCCTGCCCCTGACCGGGGCACAAACTCCAGGACTCAGCAAAAGAGCAGTTTGTTCCCAGATGTGAGAGGTGATGCTGAAGGCCACCTATTTTAGAGCTCTGTTTAGGGGTTTCTGCTCCTAGCTGGATGGACTACCTCTTACCAGACTATTCTTTTTGATACCAACTATAACAGATGGGTAAAATCCAAGGTAAACAAACCTGCAGGACACGATGCATAGGCTGAAAAGAAAGCATCTTTTGAGTTCTGGCAGCCTCACTAGGAGTAGGTTAAAAATGGGAATTTAAAGCTAAGACAACTAGGACTTGAAAGCCCTTTGTACTAAGAAGAGAAATCTGCAGAGAATTGAACCCAACATTCTGTGTGCAGTTTTTCTTGAGTCGTCTAGTTACTTCTAAGCTGTACGTGCACAGGATGAGACACATAGAAACTCAGTAGAATACAGCTGTGAAGAGGCTACAAAAGCCAACTGTAGATATTTTGGCAAATTGATGGTACTGAGAAAAAACTGGAATTCAGGCTTGCTAAGATGGGTCCCTCATAAATACCCCAGACTTTCATTTGAGATCCCTAAAGGGCCATCCCCTAGGAAAAAAGACAAAGAATGGAAAAAGAAGAAATATCTCCGACGCATTTTTTGAGGCCAGAATAACCTTGAAATTAAGACCTAGTAAGGATATTACAAAAAGGAAAAATTTAAAAAACAATTTCTTGTATAAGTATAGATTTAAAAAGCTTAAATAAAATATTAGCACATCAAACACATCATGACCAAGATGAGTTTATTCTAGAAATGCATGGTTGATTTAATATTAAAAATTCAATCACCATTAATAAACCACAGTAAGAATTCAAGAATGATGTTATTGTGTTTATAAAAAATCCAAAATAATCTGTAAGCAAAATGTTTGATAAATGAATTAGCAAGGTAACTAAATACAAGATTACTATACAAAAACTATTTTTTTTTTAAATATAGAAGCAATAAGCATGCAGGTAAATTCATTTAAAAATGATACTCTTTACATTGGCATAAAAACATTAAATACCTGGAAATAAATCAATCTAAGATATTATTGAGGTAAATGAAAGAAGAACTAAGTAAAAAAAAAAGGATATACAATTTCCAAGGATTAGAAAATGCAATGCAAAGATGTCTGTTCTCTCTAAATTGATTATAGATTTAATGCAATCCCCCCAAAAATTCCACTAGTACTTCTTTAAATGAAAATCGATAACCTAATTATAAAATTTTTATGGAAAAGCAAAGGAATTAGAATAGTCAAGACAATGTGAAGAGGGTCAAAATTTGAGAACTTATGTCACCAAATGTCAATAGTTATCATAAAAAATCTACAATTAAAGCCTTATTGTACTGGCACAAAGATAGATAAATAGGCCATTGAGCAGAGTAGTGAGTCCAGAAATAGATCTACACATATACAGTCACTTGACTTTCAACAAAGATGTAGTTTTAATGCATTTAGAGGAAAGGATTTTAAAAAGTAAATTGAACTCGATTTCCCCATGGAAAAAATATAAACCTTGAGTCCTACCTCATACCATACACAATAAGTAATTCCAGATTGATTTAATGTATGTACTTAGTTAAATATAGAATGCTTAAATGTAATATGCTTAAATGTGAAAAGTAAAACAATATGTTTTTTAAAGATCATCATACAGTAAGATTTCCATAACCGTGGGTTGAAGAAGGATTTTGAAAAAGGACCCAAAGCACTAAGTATAAAGAAAAAACTTGATACATTTGATCTCATTAAAAATTAAGAAATTCTGTTAATCAAAAGATACCATGGAGAGAGTTGAAATTCAAGCCATAGAGGGGAAGAGATGTTTGAATTGCATATATCTAGCAAAGTTTACTATTAAGAAATAGTAATAAATAAAAACACAATCCAAATAAACTGGGCAAAAGACTTGCATTGGCACTTACATATGCAAATTTTTCATTTGAAAAGCCATTCAACATCATTAATTAACAGTTATGCATGTTATATCCGTAATGACATAGCACTACCCACCCATCAGAGTGACTACAGTGAAAGAAACAAAGAACAGATAACACCAATTGTTAGCAAGAAGTAGAACAACTAACTCTTCCATACTGCTGGGAGAGTGTAAATTGGTACCACTACTATAGAAAACAACTTGCAATATTTACTAAAGTTAAACACACATAAACCTCATGTCACAGAAATTCCAATCTTAGATATACACCTAAAAGAAATGCATACATATGTTCACTAAAAACATGTACAAAATGTTTATATTAGCATTCTTTGCAAGAGTTCCAAACTGGAAATAACCCAAATGTCCATCAATAAATTGTGATATATTTTACAATAGACTAGTTTACAGCACTGGAGAAAGTTCAGACTATGGCCACAAGTAAAAAAATTGGATGAATCTCACAGATAAAATGTTGAGCAAAAATGCCAGACTCAAAAAAGTATGTATATAAGATAATGTATGATTCCATTTATATAAAGTTGAACAACAAGCAAAATTAATCTGTTATAATGGAAGTCAGGATTGGTTGCCTTTGGAGGAATAATGATTGAGGATCATTGAGAGAGGGCAGGAGGAGGTTTCTGGGGTGCTGGTAATAGTTTTGATCTTAATCTACATGGGAACCTGGGTGTGTTGAATTCATAAAAATTTTTTGAGCTGTGCTTTTTACTGTATATACAGTTATCTTTGATGTACATATATTCTATTTCAATACAAAAGTTTACCAAAAAGAACCCCCCCCAATGCATTTTCAGTGATAAATTCACACCATTTCAAAATATCAGGCTTTTGAGCCTACTTTGAAAGAACACTTCCTAGTGATAGGTTTTTATAGTTAGGCAGTTGTAAGATTATACTTATTGTATACCAGTTGTGAGATTATATAAGTTGTACGATTATAGCTGTTACTTGGAAAACAGGCCACAATTCTTGGTATCATTTTTATTACAATCCATCAATTTAAAAAGATCCAACTAGTTATTTTATTTCTATTTATAATGGTGAATCATTCTACAGTGATATATTCTACAGTTAACTAGAAACAACACAAGATTTGTCATTAGTTTGGGTCTCAGCAAAGTTGTGGTGATTCTGAGCTGGTCTTGGTAACTTAAGGAAAGCTCCATTTTGGTAAGGAAGTGGTTCTGGCTTAGTTTCAAGGAGTTGAGTGAATTTATCTTGGCCTTGAGGCATCAAAAGCAGTTTGGCTGAATTTGGCTGTGTGCATGTGTGTTTTGCCTGCTACTATTCATTTGGGGTAATTGGGAAACAAAATCCTACTTAATTTTAGGATCTTTAAAAAACATGGCTACTTTAATGGCTATAACACTGGATTATATCTTTGAAATAACATGATTAAGGGTTTATAGGAAAAATGTTAAATTCTTCCAACCATGACCTTCATTACTAGCCAGCGTGTCAGTGTGCAAACCACAGAACTAACCACACCAGGTCCTTAGAAGTTCAATGTAGTTTGAGTTAATAGTTAATGAAGGACTCATGATGCCTTCTGATATTATTGATTTATCTTTTTTGCCTGACCCCTTTATTCATATAATAAATAATAAAGTAATAAGTAATCTAAGTACTAAAATAAACACTGATTTCTTGATATTCAGTATTAAGTCAGTCATCTTAATAATAAAATTAAGATGCGGTAATAGCACAAGTGCCTTAAGGAGCTGTCACTGTTATAGCTGAAAAAGTGAATCAGTTACCAAATTATAAGCCCATTCAAATATCTGAAGAATAGACAAAAAACAGCATTTCCAAAACAGTGCCACTTGTCATTTGGTCAACACCTCCTAGGCTAGTGTTATTAACAAAGAAATTGGAGATTAAAAAAAGAAATTTCAGGGAAAATGAAAACTGTAATTCGTATTTTGGTGTTATAGCTAAGAGAGAGTTTTCACATACTCTATAAATGTGGGTCTTTTAAAAATTATTAAATTAAGAAAATAAATAAAAGTAATACTGGTTAACTTGGATTTCTCTCAAAGCAGAGCCTGAGTGAAAGTCTGGTATGAAAGAAGTTTATTTGGAAAGTGATTTCAGGGTACTGGGGTGAAGAGTGAGAGAAATTAATCAGGGAATTGGAAACAGCCAAAACATGGCTGTACTCTTGAATTGGCCTCACAGTGGGTGACTGCTGCTTGATTCTGCAGATCTTCTGATGAGCCTCATGAAATGAGCATCAGAGCCATCCACTCAGAGGACAAAAGAAGAAAGCATTTATGCTTTGGTTCTGATGTCTAGTTAGTCAAGGGTAACCTCAAGGATAATTTCCCTGTAGTTCCAGATTGCATGTACACGGACACCAAGTAGATTTTCATGGATGTTCCACGCTGTAACAGAGAATCCCAGGAACAGGTGTGAGAGGTACTTGGGCAGGTTCAAGTGAGATGCTATTGGATGGTGCCTGAATGAAGCCCTTCGAAAGGAAGTAGGACTGGTTGCTGCAGTGGTAGCTGGGCTAAGGAGTGGGCATGAGAAGATTCAGAATGGCAGATGAGAGGGGTCCAATAAAGTTCCCATTGAGACTGTATTAACCTAGACTTTTAGAAAATACAAGTAATTAAAATACAATTCAGATCACTTTAATTAAAAAGGAAATTGAATTTCATAAAAATGAAAAGTTTAGTCATGGAAAGGCAGTCTCTCAGACTTTCTTTCCACTTATTAACCGTATAACGCTGGGTGAATTACTTAAACCACTCTGTACTTGTTTCCTTATCTGTAAAATCAGGATAATAAGATTTGCCTCATTGCTTTGTTGTGAAGATTAAGTGAGTTTATATTTGTAAAGTACTTAGCAGAGTACCTGGCTCATAATATTAATCATCATCAGTATTGCAGTTATAATATTCATTGTTGTATTTTCATGATTGCTGCATCATCATCATCATCATCATCATCATCATCATCATCACTGTCATCATCCAGGGGTATAATGTTGCCAGGGCTCTGTTTTCAGTCACCTCTTGGATGGATGGCAGGCTAACAGGCAACCCAGTAGCTTGAAACCCAAACAAGAAGAAAGTGGCATTTCTGGTAGAACATTGCTGAGGAGGACACTAATTGGTCTGCTAAATGGCACATGCTCATGGCTGTAGCAGTCAGGGTCATGGGCTCTCTGTTGACTAGAGCTGAATTATGAATTCATCTCTGTGGCTGGGACTTGGAGTTGGAGGAGGGAAAGGTCAACACACTCCAACCACAGTGCATATGCTCTCCACAGGTAAGAAAAGATCCATAACTAGATGATGGTAGTAAGTTTACTGGGAAGGCAAAACAGAAAATACCTACCAACAGCAGTATTTTAAATATATTTTAATTGTTCTTGGGTGTTATTGCAGAAGTTTGTAACACTACAAGCTCCTTAGCCGACTGTGACCTACTTGATGGAAGGGACTATATTTTACGTCTCTTACATGTCTCCATAGTACACAGACATTAGCTGCTTGCTCATTGTATCATTGAGAATCCCAATGGTCATGGATATGAGTATCAGTGAAAAAAATTTCAGTTGATAGACTATCATATAATGGAAGACATTTCATATTTCATCATAAAATTTTTATGATAACTCCATGAGATGATTTTTTATTTAGACTTCTTAGCAGCTCACCTTACCCCCCACCCAAAGAGGACAATTCTTCCCACATTTTTTTTCTCTTTTTCAACATGAACATAATACAGACTTATTATTTTTAAAAAAAGCTATAAAACGTGTAAGTCCCTCTTTTACTCCCTTTCCATAAGGAATCACTAATAATGATTTGGTGGCAAGTACCCAAACCAATATTTTCCCAATCAGTTAAAAAGTATATATCACAACAAATGTGGGATAAGATGTTTATGAAAATGGTACCGGAAGCTGAATTAATACTATGTATATTGTTATTATTGAATAGTTTCAATGGAGATGAATTTCAGCTCTCATACATTGACAATTAATTGTCTCTTTTCAGATCCCATAAGGTCATGATGTAAGTCTGGCCATAATTTTTTCTAGGTTCCATTCATTCAGCTGTTGGTCAGTCCTCCTGGGCTGAAATAATGTTTATGATAACCTTATAATAACCAAGAATTTCTATCAGTTCCTTTGTTTTGAAATTGATTTTGAAATTAATGTAGCTTACTCCAGCTTTCTTTTGATTAGTGTTATCATGGTGTATCTTTTCCCATCTTTATACACTTAACCTATTCTTGTTTTTATACTTAGAATGAATTTCTTGTAGGCAGCACACAATTTGGTCTTACATTCTTATCCAATATGACAATCTCTACTTTTAAATGGGGGTGTTTGGGTACTTTAGATTTTAGATTTGGAATAATTAGATTTTATGTGATTATTCCTTTGTTGGGTTTAACTCTGCTATATTGCTGTTTGATTTTTCTTTATTCTAGCTGTTCTCTGTTTTTGTTTTCCTATTTTCCCACCTTCTTTTGGGTTTTTAAAAAAATGATTTTATTTTATTTCCTTTGTCAGCTTAATAGAGACGATTTTTTGTTATTATTTTAGTAGTACTTAAAGCCTTACAGCATACATCTTCAGCTTACTACGGGTTACTTTTAAGTGGTATTATATTGTTTCATGTATAGTATAATAACCTTACAAAATTATACTTCTATTTTTTCTCTCCAGGCCTATATGCACTGTTGTTATATGTTTTATTTTTATTTGTTTATTTTTTTGTTATATGTTTTATTTATATATATGTTAAAAATCTCATACTCCTTGATTATTATTTTTGCTTTAAATAGTTGATTATATTTTAGAGATTTATGTAAATAAATAAATATAGATGAAAATAGTCTTTATATTTACTTATATACTTACATTTGTGGTGCTCTTTATTTTTTGTCTAGATCTAAGTATTTTCCTGGTATTATTTTTCATCTGCTTAAAGGACTTCCTTTCATATATCTTATAATGTAAGGTTAATGTTTTGATTTTTTAAACCCTTTTTCTTCTGGTTTATTAAGGTTGAAACTGATTTGAGACCTTTCTTCTTTTCAAATGTAGACATTTAGTGCTGAAATTTTCCTGCAGTTTCTCCTTGAGCAGCATCTCACAAATTTTGATATGTGTTGCTTTTATTTTGACTCAGTTCAAAGTACTTACTAAATTATGTTTTGAATTCTTTGATACATAGATTATGTAGACATGTGTTACTTAAATTCTACGTATCGGGGAATTTTCTAGATATATTTCTCTTATTGATTTCTGTTTTAGTCCATGTGATCAGAGAGCACATCTTTTTAAATTTATTGAGACTTATTTTGGGGCCAGAATATGGTCTATTTTTTTTTCTGAATAAAAAACTCTAGGTTGCCAATTTTCCCTTCAGTATTTTAATGATGGTCCATCGTTGTCTTCCAGCTCGCATTGTTTCCAAAAAGAAATCTGTTGTCATCTTGATCTTTATTCTATTGTAGACAGCGTGTCTTTTTCCTCTTGCTGCTTTTAAGATTCCTCTTTATTGTTGATTTTAAGGAATTGATTATGGTGAGTCTTGAAACAGTTTTCTTCATCTTTCTGATGCATGGAATTTATTGAACTTCTTGGATCTATGGATTTATAGTTTTCTTTGAATTTATAAATTTTTCAGCATGTATTTCAATATTTGTATGTTTCCTTCCCAATACCTTAGAGATACAAAGTACATATATGTTAGGCTGTGTTAGTGGTTTTATTCTTTGTGTTTAATTTTGGAGAGTTTATATTGTGTATATTGATGATTATCTTAATATCTAGAATGTTAATCTTTAAAGATATCATTTTTTTCAAACAAAATATAGGCTCAAACAACCCCAATCAAAATTTGAATTTTTATTTTATTTTATTATTTTTTTGGAAGGAATAGAAATGCAAAGGGTCAAGAATAATTAAGACAAAGGATACAAGTAATAGGGAACATTTTCTGTTAAATATCAAAACTTACAAATACATAATCATTAAGTAAGCATGGTATTGGTAGAAGTCTCCAAAACAGGATAATAAAACAAATTACTGGACCTAAATATAGGCCCAAGGATATATGAGTTTTTATCTTTTAAAAAGGGATGGCACTGAAAAGCTAAGTAGAAAGGATAGCTTTAACAAAAAGTGCTGGAACAGTTGGACATCTGTATTGGAAAATGAAACTAGACATCTATAAATCACCATGCATAAAAATCAATTACAAAACTATATTTTAATATGTGAAAGGCAAAACAGTTAATCTTCTTGGAAATAAAATAGGAGAGTATCTTCATAATTTCAAAGTAAAAAAGGTTTTTTTAAGACCAAAACAAAACAAAAGAAAGAAAAAAGAGAAGCTAATAATAAAGAAAGAATTGGAATTACACTGAGTAAAGAATTGAGTTTACTAAAGACATCCTAAATAAAGTAAAATGCAACCCACATAGTGGGATAAGCTATAAAAAATACAACTAAGAATATAAAAAGGACTTCTACAAAAAAAGTAATGAGAATAAAACAGAACCCTCCCCTTCCTTCCAAAACAAAACACAGGCAAAAGATTTAAATTGTCAGTCCACAAAAGAGAAAGCTCAAAAGGCCAGTAAACATATACAAAGTGATTAACCTTGTTGGTGATCCAGAAAAATGCAAATTACACCACAGTGAGATACTACAACATAATCACTGGATTAGCAAAAGTTGTATATATATTTATTATATAATTATATATTACATATATACAACTTATATATATATACACACATATACACACATATATACATATACATATATGTGTGTATATACATATACATATATGTGTGTATATACATATACATATATACATATACACACATATACATATGTGTGTATATGTGTGTATATATATATAATAATTTGCTATTATAATTGCATATATATATGCAATTTTTACTATTCCAGTGATACCTATATATGATATATATCTCTACATAATATATATAAGTATATATAAAATATTAAATATATATATTAAAAACAATTTCAATTATTGGGAAGGATGTAGAGCAACAAAGACATATTGCTGGTGGCAAAGTAAACTGCTACAACTATTTGGGAAAATAGTTTAGTATTGTCAAGTAAAGTATACATAAAACACAACCAAACAAAACTAAACTTTAGTTTGTAAGATGAATAATTACTTGGGAAAATAAAACATGAAAATAATATATAATAAAGATAACATACAGATTTTCTCTGAGGGAGGCAGGAGGTGTTATTGGGAACGAGATCTGATGGCAATATATTTCTTGGTCAGGGTAGTGGTGTATATAGATACTTTCTGTACATTGATATCTCATGTGATTCTCTGTAAGTAAGAATAATTTACAGTAAAAATTTAAATAAAAATAAATGTAGCCAATATGAAGCAGAGGCAATTATTAGTTCAGTTAAAACAAATGGTTGTACAAGAAAGAATATGTAATCAAAATATAGTATGTGGCTCAGCTCTGAAAACACTTTTTGTTTTAGTACTATAATAAAATTGCTAATTTATAGAAGCTCACAGATTTTTAAAGTTGGTTTTGCAGCCAGAAACTTTGCTAAATTTGTTTTTTAGTTCTAGAAGTTTTTTGTAAACTCTTAGGCTTTTTAAATATATATGATCTTGTCATTTTCAAATAGAGACCATCTTCTTCCATTTCAATTTGATACCTTTTATTTCTTTTTCTTGCCCAATTACTCTGGCTAGGGCTTCTATTACTATGTTGAATGGGATTAGTGAGAGTAGATACCGTTGTCTTTTTCCTGATCTTAGAGAAAAAGCATTCTACCTTTCACTTTTGAGTAAGATGTTAGCTGTAGGCTTTTTATGTATGCCTTTTTATGTTGAAGTAAATTCTTTCCACACATTCTCCCTGTCTCAGAGAAAACCTGTACATTAATTTTACTGTATATTACTTTCATGTTTTATTTTCCCAAGTAATTATACATCTCCCAAACTAAAGTTTAGTTTTGCTTGGTTGTGTTTATGTATAGTTTACTTGGTAATACCAAACTGTTTCTTATTTTCTATACCCACTTTGTTGAAAGTTTTTATCATGATTGTATGTTGAATTTTGTTAAATGATTTTTCTGCATATTGAGATGATAATATGATTTTTATTGTTGATTCTATTAGTGTGGTTTATTACATTTATCAATTTGCGTATGTTGAGCCATCCTTGCATTCCAAGGATGTATCCCACTTGATCACGGTATGTGATCCTTTTAATGTACTGTTATATTTAGTTTGCTAGCATTTAGTTGAGGATTTTTGCATCTATATAGTCCCCAGGAATATTGGTCTGAAGTTGGAGAAAGGACAGCCTTAAATATATATATTTTCATATATAGATGGTGCTGGGAAAACTGGATATCCACATGTACAAGAATGAAATTGGACCCCTATCAAAAACTATCTTGAAATGGATTGCAGACTTAACATCAGACATGAAACCATGAAACTCCTAGAAGAAAAGATAGGGAGAAAGCTCCTTGACATTGGTCTAGGCAATGACTTTTTGGATATGACACCAAAAGCATAAGCAACAAAAGCAAAAATATCACTATAAACCCGGGGTGCCTGGGTGGCTCAGTCAGTTAGGTGTCTGGCTTCAGCTCGGGTCATGATCCCAGGGTCCTGGGATCGAGCCCCACACTGGGCTCTCTGCTCAGCAGGAGCCTGCTTCTCCCTCTCCCTGCCATTCCCCCCTGCTTGTACTCTCTCTCTCTCTGTCAAATAAATGAATAAAACCTTTTTTTAAAAAAACTATAAACCTTACACACAGCAAAAGAAATAATCAACAAAATAAAAAGGAAATCTATGGGATGGGAGAAAATATTTGCAAATAACATGTCTGATAAAAGGTTAATATCCAAAATACATAAGGAATTGTACAACCCAATAGCAAAAATATATACACAGTTAAAAAATGGGCAATTGACCTGAATAGTCATTTTTCCAAAGAAGATATTCAAATCATTAATAGGTACTCAAAAAGATGTTCAACGTCACTAATTACCAGGGGAATGTAAATCATAACTACAATGAGATATCACATCACACCTTTTAGAATGGTTATTCAAAAAGACAAAAAATAACAAGTGTTGATAAGGAAGTGGAGAAAAGGAAACTATCATCTTAGTATTGGTGGAATGTAACTTGCTGGAGCCACTATGGAAAAGAGTATGGAGGTCCCTCAAGAAAGTTAAAAATAGAGCTATCGTATGATCCAGTAATCCCAGGTATATAGCCAAAGGAAATGAAAAAAGGATCTCAAAGAGATATCTGCACTCCCATATCCATATGCAGCATTACTCGCAATAGCCAGGACATGGAAAAAGAAAATCTATTGTCTGTATGTAAACAATAAAATATTTTTTAGCCATAAAAAAGAAGGAAATCCTGCTGTTTGCAGTGATAGGGATGAAGCTTGAGGGCATTATGCAAAGTGAAATAAGTCAGACAGAGAAAGCCAAATACTATTTGATCTCACTTATATGTTGAATCTAAAAAAGCTGAACTCAGAGAGTAGATTGTTGGGTGCCAAGGGCTTGGGGGTGGGGAAAATGAGTAGATCTTGGCCAAAGCATATAAACTTCCAGTTATAAGATGAATTGGTTCTAGGTATCTAATGCACAGCATGGTGACTATAGTTAACAATACTGTATTGTATACTGGACAGTTGCTAAAAGAGTGGATCTTAAATGTTCTCACAACCATCACTATATCAAAAAAGATGATAATTATGGGAGGTGATGGATATGTTAACTAATCTTATTGTAGCAATCATTTTATAATACATGTTTAACAAATCATCACATTGTACACCTTAAACTTACACAATGTTATATGTCAACTATATCTCAATTAAGTTGGAAAAATATAATCATAGTATTTTTAGTTAATAAAAAATTGTGATTATCTATTTTGAGAAGAATGTAGGAGAATCATGAGTTGGGTTAGTGATCTAAGAAAATTAAATCCTCATTTTCTGTAAAAGAAATCAATAGATGATGTCTAATGTTGAAAAAATATAGAAATAGAGATCGAAGCTTTATGTGTAAATCTGAAAGTAAATTGAAAAAAACAGCTAAGGGAATTAAAATTGTGCTCCCGAGAAACAAAGCTTGGAAAGGAGGTGGGTCAGGGAAGATAACTGCCTTCTGTTTCCGGGTGGTGGGGAGAGGTTAGCCTTATAGTTTAAATGAACCTATTAAACTATGTATGTGTTATTTGGTACAAATAAGAATAAAAATAATAAGCAAAGCAAATGGTGGCATAAACAGATGGGGAGCAAACACTTTTCTGAGGACAGCACAATATAACCTCTTTGCTCATTGTCTGAGAGTATTCAATCTGTAAAAATGGATGGCCAGTCACGAGTAAAAACAAATAATAACTTCTTTTCAGTAGTGCAAATATATATACTTTTAGAACATAAAACTATTTCCAAAGTTGAAAGTGCTATAACATTAATAAAAAATCATGCTAAATTAAGTATGTATACACACAGATATACATAAATGCATGTGTAGTACCTTTCTAATTATTTATGATTTTTAATTTTAATACTAGAGATTTCCTGCCTGTGAGGGACTGGTTCAACTTGGACCAAACTCCAATCCCAGAGTTTGTGGCAGTTCAAAGCTACCCCATGAATTAGCCCTTTACTTCTTTTTACAAGGCTTTAATTGTATTTGAAGTTTATTCCCCTTTCAGTGTTTCCCTCCAAAAAGCCAATCATACTCCAAATTCCTGAGCTTTGAAACCTCCTTACAAGAAAAGAGAAGTCATAATAAATGATATCATCACCCGCACTTCTTACTTGGTCTTCTGCCTTCTCCCTGGCTCCCTCTGTTTCAGTGCTGGCCAGCTGCCTTCTGCCTGACCTTCCTCCTGGTCTGGAAGTCCCTTCACAATGTTGTGCAGTCTCTCTACACAACTACTTCTCTTGGCGGGGGGGATGAGTGGGGTGCATGGTTCTTGCCAGTTTCGCCTGCCTTCTTAACCTCCTTGGAATTCTGGTACATAAATTTTTTGAATCTAAACGAATATGTGTATATATTATTTACTTATTTCTACTTCCAAGGCATGAGGCTGAAGATTTCTTCACTCTATTACTGATATTCAATATCCGTCTCATTAGTTTTATTATTATTATTTTTTTTTACCAATCTAAAGGGTAAACAATTTGTATCTTTTTGGTTGCATGTACATTTTTTGATACCTAGTAAGGCTGAGCTTCTCTTTAACTATATTCACTGTCCATTTGTTTTTTCTTTTCCTGTGAATTGCTTCCTTATAACCTGTGCTCATATTTCCATTGGGTTGTTTTCTTTTTCTCACATAAATATTGAAATAAGAACTCCTTATAGATTTTGATTATTAGGATTTTGCCTGTTGTACCTGTTGCAAATATATGTATTTTTCCTTTCTGCCATTTAATTTTTGTTACAGAGTCTTTTCTTGGATAGAAGTTTTAAACTTTTAAGTAGTTTTGGTGGTCTTTCCTTCTATGTTTCTTGGCTTATTTTCAATATTCTTGCTAACCCCAGGGTGATGATAAAAGTTATACTACATTTAGTGCTACTAATGTTATGGTTTTAGGGTTTATATCTTTAATTCACCTGGAATATATTTATTTGTTCACATTTCTATGCTGTAAAATAAGAATAACTTTTCCCCCAGATGTTTAGCCAGTTGACTCAATGATTTTTACTGAATTGTCAGTCCTTGCCCCTGATTTGAAAAGTCCTCTAGGTTATGTATTAAATTCCTATATGTGTGTATATGTGAGTTTATACATGTACATCTGTTTCTGTACTTTCCATTTTACCCATTAACCTCACAGGATTTCCCTGGAACTAGAGGAGAAATGGAAATCACCCAGAGACCCTGAGAAGATTGAAAAAGACAGGAGAGGGGAAAGGCGAGATGTTTCAGTGTAGACATTTAAATTAAAAAAAAATATATATATATACACACACATATATATATGTATATATGTATATATATATATACATATATATATATATATATATATGTTGAACCGTGTGAATGTTTTACAAATTCAAAAGTTAACCTAAAAGTACAAACTGCACAAAGTTCTGGTGTTGCTTTGCTTTTTTTTTTTTTCTGTTTCCCCAATGTTTATTTTTATTTTAAATTTCTTCTTGATTATTTTAGAATTATTCCTTTAATGCTGTGTGTGTGTGGTGGAGGGTGTGGGTGTGCCTCAGTGTGTGTTACTACATTGCATTTGAAAATAGAAAGTTAAATCAAATATATATTTTCAAAAGTCATTGTTTAGATTCCGATGTTTCATCCATTAATAACTCAGTAATTTTGAAGGAATGGGATATTTTTATGGTAGTTTGCCTGGCATAGTTGAGAAAAAGTGTTGCTAGAATCCTTCACTATGGCTTTGGCTTGCATATATGTTCTGTTTCATTTGCATATTGCCTCAAGGGAATTAATATTTGACTACATGAAGTTTGACCCAGCCCACATGGGCCATCTGGGAGAGGAGTTTCACTAGTCAGTCACTCGGTGACTGAAATGTGAGAGAAGATTGAGAGCCAAGGATTGCTTTCCTCTGAGTCTCTTACATGGATGTGACCCAGACTGAAGAATTGTTACATATTTACAGTGGATTCTATGATTATAAATAATAGTGGGTTTCCTACTTTCAGAACACCTTTGCATTCTGCTTGTAGCTCATAATATTCCATTTTATAATGTTTTGTATTTAATAAAAATTTGAGAATAAGAAATTATATATTATGTTACAAGTTCACACCACTTGTCTATATGCTGCCTGTCATATAGTACATATTAGTTTTAGGTAAACAGATGATCTGTACTGTGGCTCTTCAGAGAAAATATCACTTGTCAAACCAAAAGTTACTTTTTCACTCTGGTAAAATTAAACTAGAAAATGCGATTTGGAGGAGAGTTTTAAAAGAAGAAAAAAGGATGTTAATAATGCCAAAAGGAGCAGGAATTTAAGAAAATTAATATAATAATTTATTTTAAATATTCTTTTTTTTTAAGATTTTATTTATTTATTTGACAGAGAGAGAGACAGCCAGCGAGAGAGGGAACACAAGCAGGGGGAGTGGGAGAGGAAGAAGCAGGCTCATAGCGGAGGAGCCTGATGTGGGGCTCGATCCAATAACTCCAGGATCACGCCCTGAGCCGAAGGCAGATGCTTAACTGCTGTGCCACCCAGGCGCCCCTATTTTAAATATTCTTGACTTCAATGGTGAGCATCCTCTCTATACCTATTAGTATGTGGGTGTGACTCCTGAAATTCTTTTTGTCATATTTGTCCAGCTAAGAGTCTGCAAGTTTTAGGCTATAGTCTCTTTATGGCTGGTACATATTTATAGAAATAATTTCTCTCTCTACTTCATTTAACCAATATCTAGCTATTTTGTTGATAATGGACATTGTAGACAATCAATAGTCTATTATATAGGGCAAGAGCGGATCTCAGAGAGCTACCTCAAGATTTATGTAGTATCCATTTAGTGGTAAAACTACTAAATGTTTGACATAATTTTTTGATATTGTTACTAACCCTTTTCCACATTATTGTTTGTTTGCTTGTTTCCCTATACTAAACATTGTTTCCAAGAACCGTGGGTGACTTCTTGCTCCACTCCTTACCCTCCCCGCAGGAAATGGGAAGAGCAGTCCACTTCCTAGAGGGCACTCTGAGTGTGCTTCTGCCTTTTCCCAGTCCTAGGCAGTGATGTTGAGGCATGGGCCAGGTGGAATAAATGTGCAACTATATGATTTATTACTCAACTCACTGGTCAGTCGTTATGGGAGAACTTGTGTATTAGTAGGACCCAGACAACCTCTCAAGTGTGCAGTCTTACGGCAACCCTTTGATACATCACTAGAATTATTTCTGCCTAACCAAACCCTTCCAAACTCTTCCTGTCTTTTCTCCATGTTGCAGATAACTAGACCACTTGAGATTCTACTTCTAATTACCATTTGCTTTATTTGTATGTGGATTATTTACTTTTATTAGCATCAGTGGGATTCCCACTGCCGGGCGTTCTAGGAGTAGAACTTAAACAATTCTGTCTCTGTTTTGACTATTTGGGCAAACTCCAACTAAAGTTGGTTCACCTCATTTTTGGAAACATAGCTTGGTGTGCAGTTCCCTCATTCTTGTTTTAGCTGTCTCCCCATAATGCTAGTTGAACTCCCTGCCCACATTCCTCTGAAGCCACTGGCTTCTCCTGTACTATTTATGCTGGACCCTGACGAGGTCACTTCCTCTGGGTGTGTACCTGGCCCCTGAGCTATACTGCCCTCCAGCACCACCACCTTGGGCTAGATCTCAGATTCTCTTTCCAGAACTATTGCCACTGCCTTTAGAGTGCTCTCCTCTTCTCTCTTTTGCTTTCTTCTTTCCTGCATCTTCCTAACAAATTATTTTTCCTAGAATATTTTTTTCCTTATGTCACTTTCCAAGGACTTAGATTGTCCTTGGTGACTCGTCAAATAAAAAACAAGTTCTTGTGCCTCAAGGCTTGCCATGACTTCTGTGCTCTGGTCTGTCCAGGCTATGTAGTGCTCCCCAGCCTCTCCCCAGTCACCTGTATCTTTAAGCCATCTTACATTTTATTAAGATAAATCCCACTCTGCTCAAGTTTTAGCCTACTCATAGCTCCTCTGTGAAATCTTTGATAGTTATGTCTTCATTCCATAGCCTTCCCCATCTCAATTCTAAGAACATTGAGAGTCTGTAACACACAATTTAACACTTTTATCTTCCTATGGTTATTTTGTTCTGTATCTGTTAGGAAGTACACTTGGTCACTTAGAAGAGATCTGAATATAGTGGCCTGAATATGACAAATATTTATTTGTTTCTCATGTAATGAGGTGTCAGGAGGTAGGGAGTTCACGGTTGCCACAGTGGCTCCTTGTGGCTCTCCATTCTTCAGTTCCCTTGGGTTTGGTCCACAACTTCAAGATACAAAATGCTGCCTTAACTCTGACAGGAAGAAAGAAGTGGAATACATGGTCAGCCGATTTTAAAAAGCTTTTCTTGAAGTGCTGTTTGTTGAAAGGTCACCATCTTCTGCAAGGGAAATGTAATGGTTGAGGCGTTCACATCACTGCTCCCCCAAATCTAAGGATACTGTTAGTGGGGAGTAAGGGACGATGGTTACTATGGGCCCCGCTCAGCCCACATGATTGACGGATAACCGTGAGGCTCCCCATTCACTGTAGCTGCAGGGACACAGCAAGTGACTGCTTTGCTTTCCCAAGCAGTAGTGATTTAAGTCAACTATAAATGTTTGATAAATCAGGATGTCCCCTTCGGTTAAGAAGACTATTTCCTTTTTACTTTGTCTCCTACTCTTTACTCTTTTCCCAGAAATATGTACAAAAAGATAAAAAAAAATTAAACAGAAATAGAAGATAAAAATAAGTGCGAAACTTGTTCATTTACAAACACTGTTTTGTTCTGTTGAAGAAAACAATTATATAGTTGTATATGGATCTTAATGCTTAGACTACTGGGTTATAATATTCCACAAATGTCTAATAAATACTCTTCAGCATAGCACACAATTCTGGGACTATGTAACATGCAGATTTTTTTGACATTCATCTTAAATGTGTAGGCTTTGGGGGCAATTAATGCAGTGGTTGTCTAACCCAAGTAAACTGGCTCTGTATTCTTCTCCGAATTTAAATAAAGAATATGCATAGTAAATATTTGCTATTTGTGATGCCGTTGTGGGTGGTCATTAGGAGCTTCAACTGAAGGGTGTTTTCCTACCTTTGTCAGACACAAAGCAAGCCTTCTTTTGTCTCCTGATCACAGCTCTAATTTTCCCAGCTGGATGAATTCACCAAGTTGAGAATCTGAGAGGCCTTAACATTAACAGAATCCACAAAGCGCCAGAGGGGCACAAAACCTGCGTAGGAAACGTTCTCTCTCCAGGCTTGGCGGTGTGGTTGCCACAGCTACCAAAGCTGCTGCTTTCTCTGCTTTGTGTTCACGTGGGAAGAGAAGCTTTCAAGGTGACAGTGGCTTCATTATATAACTGACATTGCAATTCGTTTGCTTTAATATTCGCATTTTAATCTATGGTGCCTAGTCTTAAATAGGACTTTTCTTTGGGAATACTGTTAGGTGGGGAGATGCATAGACAAAGTTTTATACGATCCGGATGACAGATCATAGAGAGAATGAATCTGTAATTATGATTTTTCCCTGGAGTTTGCGACCATTCATACCGTGGCTTGAACCGACGTTAGGGAGCTAGCCGCATTGCTGCACCCGCCACAAAGAGAATATGAGAACCATCGATTCATATACATACATATTATATGCGCCAGTTTTAAAAAAGCAATTAAGATGGAATCACAACAGCCTGTCCTTGGTGAAGTTTAAGTAGATATCCATGTATAATTAACTGGAGAGGCATTCTGAAGCCTTGAAGTTCTACACTTTATTTAATGATCTTCAAGCATTATGTATAAAATATTAATTGCAGATGAGTGGGCTTCACTTAAAACCAAATCCTATACATAATTTAATCGACATATCACCTTCTTTGGGTGAAATTGCGTGGTGACAGATATATAAGAATGTGTTAACAGTGGGTTTACAGTTTATTTCCATTTCTTTTCATAAATATATATTATCAGTGATAAAGAGGTCTCTAAATTCCTTCTGCTGTCTTGTCTCCAATCTCAGTTTTGAAGAGAATGTGAGTTTCGTCCCTTCTTTTTGATGGAATGGCATTATCGACAGCAAACTGTGTGGTTTTTCGTTTGTTTTGCTTAGGTTAAGAAGGAGCAGCTGAAGCACTGTTCATGAAATTTAACTGATTTTTCTTTGTTAAAAGAAGGCTCCCTTGACCACAATTTGCAGCTTGTTAGCAGCTTCTATCAGGCCTTCAGTGGGAAGGACACAATTTTTTGGAGCACCTGTTTTGTTTTTCTCTCACCTTGTGTATATTGTCTCACTCAATATAACACTATTAACTATTATTATTATGATGTTGTATTTTATGTATTAAATACGTATATGTACATATTAAGTATTATTAATTTATTTTACAGATGAGGCTAAGGAGAGGATTTTTACATCCACAATCACAAAGCCAATAAAAGAGACATAGTGGTCTTTCTAACAGAGACATAGGTCTTCCTAACCCCAAAACCCATATTCTTTTCACCAACCTGGGAAGAGACACCCTGCCAAGATGACTTCAAATTTGGAGAGATAGTATGCTGTAATTCTCTTTTGTTTTA
This sequence comes from Ursus americanus, assembly GCF_024610735.1. Taxonomy (NCBI): domain Eukaryota; kingdom Metazoa; phylum Chordata; class Mammalia; order Carnivora; family Ursidae; genus Ursus; species Ursus americanus. Next base: position 31,958,686 of record NC_142127.1, on the reverse strand, counting down.
TTTTTGGCCATCATACAAGAAATGTGGTGTAAACATTGTTAAGTATAATCTATATACTGTATTGCAGGTTTCATCCCCCACAACCATTTCCCCTGTCTTGCCACAATGACCTCCAGTTTTCTTTGGGGGATCCTTTTGGGTCCAGGGAAGACCCTTTTGGGTCTGGTTTCAACAGTGTGTCATGTTACCCGGGCTAAGCCAATCAGCTTTCTCTTCTCTGGTACAATGATTAGTTCAACAACTCAGCATGGAACCTTAGTTTGTCTAATCAGTATGAGTCTCAAGACTTACTTTGGAAAGCTGGGGCAAAGGTACTTCTGTTCAATGAATTGACATACAGTTATATTTCCCAGCCCCATTGCCTTCAGACTAGGGCATACAACTTACTGTGGTTAATGACATATCAGAAGAAGTAGTGTGTGCCACATGGGAATGGGAGCTTTAAGAGCCCACATAGTGTTTTGACTATGTGCCCCCCCCCCATCGCCATAATATTGGCAATGTCCCATACAGGGTCTGCTGCAGCAGCCTGGGTCTTGGAATAAGGACTATGAAACAGAGACACAGTTGACCTACAATGGAAATTTATAGTGAATGAAAAATAATTTTGGGGGGCGTCTGGGTGGCTCAGTCAGTTAAGCATCCCACTCCTCTGATTTTGGCTCAGGTCATGATCTCATGTTCCTGGGATCGAGCCCCACGTTGGGCTTCTGGTTCAGAGGGGAGTCTGCTTGAGGATTCTCTCTCCCTCTGGCTCTCCCTTTGTGCATGCCCCCTCTCTTTCTCTCTCTGTCTCTCTCTCGAGTAAATACATTAAAAAAAAAAAGAGAGAGACAGAGGTCACTACCAACACCAATGAAATTGGAAGGATTATTAGAAACTATTATCAACAGCTATATGCCAAAAAACTAAGCAATCTGGAAGAGATGGAGGCCTTCCTGGAAACCTATAAACTACCAAGACTGAAACAGGAAGAAATTGATTTCTTAAACAGGCCAATTAATTATGAAGAGATTGAGTCAGTGATAAACAACCTTCCAAATAACAAAACTCCAGGCCCGGACGGTTTTCCTGGGGAATTCTACCAAACATTCAAAGAAGAAATAATACCTATTCTCCTAAAGCTATTTCAAAAAATAGAGACAGAAGGAAAGCTACCAAACTCATTCTATGAGGCCAGTATTACCTTGATCCCCAAACCAGGCAAAGACCCCATCAAAAAGGAGAATTACAGAGCAATTTCCCTCATGAATATGGACGCCAAAATCCTCAACAAGATACTTGCTAATAGAATCCAACAGTACATTAAAAGGATTATCCATCATGACCAAGTGGGATTCATACCTGGGATGCAAGCGTGGTTCAACATTCGCAAATCGATCAGCGTGATACATCATATCAACAAGAAAAGACTCAGGAACCATATGATCCTCTCAATTGATGCAGAAAAAGCATTTGACAAAATACAGGATCCTTTCCTGATTAAAATCCTTCAGAGGAGGGAGGAGTTAAGATGGCGGAGGAGTAGGAGACACCGTTTTCAGCCGGTCCTCTGAGTCGAGCTGGATAGGTACCAGACCAGCCTAAACAACCACGGAACCAGCCTGAGACGCAGGAAGACGCATCTGGATCTCTACAAATGAACATCTCCAGCGCTGAGTATTGAGGTACGAAGCGGGGAGCCATGAAACTGTGCACAGATATCGGAAGATAAACGGAAGGGGGAGGGAGCTGCCGCGTTCGGGTGCCGGGAAGCGGTAGCAACTTGCACGGGAGAGCGGGCGGGGCTCGCGGACTGCACCCGCAAAACAGCAGACTGAGACCGTGAGCCGGGTGCGCGCGCCACCAGGCATCTCGCGGAACCCCGGAATCCCGGTGCGCTCACTGGATCCAGACTGAGACCGGGAGATCCGGGAGCGCGCGCGCAGGGCGGCTGGCAGCTGGCGGCATTAGAAACACAAAGGACAGAGACGCGCCGGCCCTGGAAGTGAGGGCTGGGACGCCGGGTGTGGGGCGCACATCCCGGGACGCTGCAGGGTTGAGCAGCACCAACAGAAACAGAGTTAAAGTGGCCAGAACATTAGTAGAGAACGGGCCGCAATCCTTCTGTTCCATGACAGAGGCTGAAATTTGGCCGCTGCTGCTCTGACTCTCAGAAGAGGCACAGCAAACCGCCAGGGAAAGCTGCCAGAGAAGAAAAGTCTGGAAATACCGGCTCAGGGAGTGCCCATCCCCATCCCCCCTCGCAGGGGACACGGAGACTCTACCCAAACAGGGTTGCCTGAGTATCGGCGCGGCAGGCCCCTCCCCCAGAAGGCAGGCTGAAAAATCAAGAAGCCCACAACCCGGGCGCCTGGGTGGCGCAGTCATTGAGCGTCTGTCTCCGGCTCAGGGTGTGATCCCAGCGTTCCGGAAAGGAGTCCCTCATTGGGCTCCTCCGCTGGGAGGCTGCTTCTTCCTCTCCCACTCCCCTGCTTCTGTTCCCTCTCTCGCTGGTTGGCTGCCACATAAATAAATAAATAAAATCTTTAAAGAAGAAGCCCACATCCCTAAGATGCCTATAAAACAAGGGGCACGGCCTGGGACCCAGTCAATAATTTGGGCTCTGGAAACCCCGCAACCTCTCCTCATCAGAATGACAAGAAGGAGAAGCCCCCCCCCAGCAAAGAAAAGACAGTGAGTCTGTGGCCTCTGCCACAGAAATAATGGATGTGGATGTAACCAAATTATCAGAAATGGAATTCAGAGTAACGATGGTCAAAATGATGAGTAGAATTGAAAAAACTATTAACGAAAAGGTTACTGAGAATATAGAATCCCTAAGGACAGAAATGAGAGCGAATCTGACAGAAATTAAAAATTCTATGAGCCAAATGCAGGCAAAACTAGAGGCTCTGACGGCCAGGGTCGCAGAAGCAGAGGAACGGGTTAGTGAATTGGAGGATGGGTTAATGGAGGAAAAAATGAAAATAGAAGATGATCTTAAAAAAATCCACGCCCATGAATGTAGGTTACGGGAGATTACTGACTCAATGAAACGATCCAATGTTAGAATCATCGGCATCCCCGAGGGGGTGGAGAAAAACAGAGGTCTAGAAGAGATATTTGAACAAATTGTAGCTGAAAACTTCCCTAATCTAGCAAGGGAAACAAACATTCGTGTCCAAGAGGCAGAGAGGACCCCTCCCAAGCTCAACCACGACAAACCTACGCCACATCACGTCATAGTGCAATTCGCAAATATTAGATGCAAGGATACAGTATTGAAAGCGGCCAGGGCAAAGAAATTTCTCATGTACCAAGGCAAAGGCATCAGAATTACATCAGACCTGTCTACACAGACTTGGAATGAGAGAAAGGGTTGGGGGAGCATTTTTAAAGCTCTTTCAGAGAAAAACATGCAGCCAAGGATCCCTTATCCAGCAAGGCTGTCATTCAGAATGGATGGAGAAATAAAGACATTTCAGAATCGCCAGTCACTAACCAATTTTGTAACCACGAAACCAGCCCTACAGGAGATATTACGGGGGGTTCTATAAAAGTAAAAAGGCCCCAAGAGTGATACAGAACAGAAAGTCACAGCCAATACAAACAAAGACTTTACTGGCAACATGGCAACATTAAAATCATATCTCTCAGTAATCAGTCTTAACGTAAATGGTTTGAACCATCCCATAAAACGCCACAGGGTTGCGGATTGGATAAAAAGAAATGACCCATCCATTTGCTGTCTACAAGAGACTCATTTCAAACCCAAAGATGCATTCAGACTGAGAGTAAGGGGATGGAGTACCATCTTTCACGCAAATGGACCTCAAAAGAAAGCTGGGGTAGCAATTCTCATATCAGATAAATTGGATTTTAAACTACAGACTATAGTAAGAGACGCAGAAGGGCACTATATTATTCTTAAGGGAAGTATTCAACAAGTGGATATGACAATTATAAATATATATGCCCCCAACAGGGGAGCAGCAAGATACACAAGCCAACTCTTAACCAGAATAAAGAGACATATAAATAAAAATACATTAATAGTAGGGGACCTCAACACTCCACTCTCAGAAATAGACAGAACACCCTGGCAAAAACTAAGCAAAGAATCAAAGGCTTTGAATGCCATACTCGACGAGTTGGACCTCATAGATATATATAGAACACTATACCCCAGAACCAAAGAATACTCATTCTATTCTAATGCCCATGGAACATTCTCAAGAATAGACCATGTTCTGGGACACAAAACAGGTCTCAACCGATACCAAAAGATTGAAATTATCCCCTGCATATTCTCAGACCACAAGGCTCTGAAATTGGAACTCAACCACAAGGAAAAATTTGGAAGAAACTCAAACACTTGGAGACTAAGAACCATCCTGCTCAGGAATGACTCAATAAACCAGGAAATCAAAAATCAAATTAAACAATTTATGGAGACCAATGAGAATGAAAATACAACAGTCCAAAACCTATGGGATACTGCAAAGTCAGTCCTAAGGGAAAAATACATAGCCATCCAAGCCTCACTCAAAAGAATAGAAAAATCTAAAATGCAGTTTTTATATTCTCACGTCAAGAAGCTGGAACAGCAACAGAGGGACAGGCCTAATCCACGCACGAGGAAGCAGTTGACCAAAATTAGAGCTGAAATCAATCAAGCAGAAACCAGAAGTACAGTAGAGCAGATCCACAGGACTAGAAGCTGGTTCTTTGAGAGAATCAATAAAATTGACAGACCACTGGCAAGACTTATCCAAAAGAAAAGAGAAAGGACCCAGATTATTAAAATTATGAATGAAAAAGGAGAGGTCACGACGAGCACCATTGAAATTGGAAGGATTATTAGAAATTTTTATCAACAGCTATATGCCAATAAACTAAGCAATCTGGAAGAGATGGAATCCTTCCTGGAAACCTATAAACTACCAAGATTGAAACCGGAAGAAATTGATTTCTTAAACAGGCCAATTAATTATGAAGAAATTGAGTCCGTGATAAACAACCTTCCAAATAACAAAACTCCAGGCCCGGACGGTTTTCCTGGGGAATTCTACCAAACATTCAAAGAAGAAATAATACCTATTCTCCTAAAGCTATTTCAAAAAATAGAAACAGAAGGAAAGCTACCAAACTCATTCTATGAGGCCAATATTACCTTGATCCCCAAACCAGGCAAAGACCCCATCAAAAAGGAGAATTACAGACCGATTTCCCTAATGAATATGGACGCCAAAATCCTCAACAAGATACTTGCTAATAGAATCCAACAGTACATTAAAAGGATTATCCATCACGATCAAGTGGGATTCATACCTGGGATGCAAGCGTGGTTCAATATTCGCAAATCAATCAGCGTGATACATCATATCAACAAGAAAAGACTCAGGAACCATATGATCCTCTCAATTGATGCAGAAAAAGCATTTGACAAAATACAGCATCCTTTCCTGATTAAAACCCTTCAGAGTGTAGGAATAGAAGGTACATTTCTCAATCTCATAAAAGCCATCTATGAAAAGCCTACTGCAAATATTATTCTCAATGGGGAAAAGCTGGAAGCCTTTCCTTTAAGATCAGGAACTCGACAAGGATGCCCATTCTTGCCACTATTATTCAACATAGTACTAGAAGTCCTTGCAACAGCAATCAGACGACAAAAAGGGATCAAAGGTATTCAAATTGGCAAAGAAGAAGTCAAAATGTCTCTCTTCACAGAGGACATGATACTGTATATGGAAAACCCAAAAGAAGCCACTCCCAAACTATTAGAAGTTATAGAGCAATTCAGTAACGTGGCAGGATACAAAATCAATGCTCAGAAATCAGTTGCATTTCTATACACGAATAACGAGACCGAAGAAAGAGAAATTAGGGAATCCATCCCATTTACAATAGCACCAAAAACCATACGTTACCTTGGAATTAATTTAACCAGAGACGTAAAGGACCTATATTCTAGAAACTATAAATCACTCTTGAAAGACATTGAGGAAGACATAAAAAGATGGAAAGATATTCCATGCTCATGGATCGGAAGAATTAACATAGTTAAAATGTCCATGCTACCCAAAGCAATCTACACTTTCAATGCTATCCCGATCAAAATACCGAGGACATTTTTCAAAGAACTGGAACAAATAGTCCTTAAATTTGTGTGGAAACAGAAAAGGCCCCGAATCTCCAAGGAACTGTTGAAAAGGAAAAACAAAGCTGGGGGCATCACAATGCCGGATTTCGAGCTGTACTACAAAGCTGTGATCACAAAGACAGCATGGTACTGGCACAAAAACAGACACATAGACCAATGGAACAGAATAGAGAACCCAGAAATGGACCCTCGGCTCTTTGGGCAACTAATCTTTGATAAAGCAGGAAAAAACATCCGGTGGAAAAAAAGACAGTCTCTTCAAAAAATGATGCTGGGAAAATTGGACAGCTACATGCAAGAGAATGAAACTTGACCACTCTCTCACACCATACACAAAAATAAACTCCAAATGGATGAAAGACCTCGATGTGAGACAGGAATCCATCAAAATTCTAGAGGAGAACATAGGCAGCAACCTCTACGACATCGGCCAAAGCAACCTTTTTCATGACACATCTCCAAAGGCAAGAGAAACAAAAGATAAAATGAACTTATGGGACTTCATCAAGATGAAAAGCTTCTGCACAGCCAAGGAAACAGTCAAAAAAACTAAGAGGCAGCCCACGGAATGGGAGAATATATTTGCAAATGACACTACAGATAAAGGACTGGTATCCAAGATCTACAAAGAACTTCTCAAACTCAATACACGAGAAACAAATAAACAAATCAAAAAATGGGCAGAAGATATGAACAGACACTTTTCCAATGAAGACATACAAATGGCTAACAGACACATGAAAAAATGTTCAAAATCATTAGCCATCAAGGAAATTCAAATCAAAACCACACTGAGATACCACCTTACGCCAGTTAGAATGGCAAAAATAGACAAGGCAAGAAACAACAATTGTTGGAGAGGATGTGGAGAAAGGGGATCCCTCCTACATTGTTGGTGGGAATGCAAGTTGGTACAGCCACGCTGGAAAACAGTGTGGAGGTCCCTTAAAAAGTTAAAAATTGAGGTACCCTATGATCCAGCCATTGCACTACTGGGTATTTACCCCAAAGATACAGACGTAGTAAAGAGAAGGGCCATATGCACCCCAATGTTCATAGCAGCAATGTCCACAATAGCTAAATTGTGGAAGGAGCCGAGATGCCCTTCAACAGATGACTGGATTAAGAAGTTGTGGTCCATATATACAATGGAATATTACTCAGCTATCAGAAAAAACGAGTTCTCAACATTTGCTACAACATGGACAGCACTGGAGGAGATAATGCTAAGTGAAATAAGTCAAGCAGAGAAAGACAACTATCATATGATTTCTCTCATCTATGGAACATAAGAACTAGGATGATCGGTAGGGGAAGAAAGGGATAAAGAAAGGGGGGGTAATCAGAAGGGGGAATGAAACATGAGAGACTATGGACTATGAGAAACAAACTGAGGGCCTCAGAGGGGAGGGGGGTGGGGGAATGGGATAGGCCGGTGATGGGTAGTAAGGAGGGCACGTATTGCATGGTGCACTGGGTGTTATACACAACTAATGAATCATCGAGCCTTACATTGGAAACCGGGGATGTACTGTATGGTGACTAACATAATATAATAAAAAATCAGTATAAAAAAAAAGAATTATGTAAGATTACTATACTAGTAATACGATTCAGATGACTTCTTTAAGGATAAGTGAAGAATTTACGCTTTTCAAAACAATGCCTATTTACAAATGTATAAACAAAGATTTCTAAAGAGAAGGGTGGGGGGGCACAAGGGGTCATAGAGTGATGTTGTGAAAGACCCTTCCCATGTTAAAATAGTCTCAAACATTGGATTTTTTCCCCTGATTAGTCACTGAAAGGGGTGCCTGAGTGGCTCAGTCGGTTAAGCATCTGCCTTCCGCTCAGGTAATGATCCCAGGGTCCTGGGATGGAGTCCCATATCGGGCTCCATGCTCAGCAGGAAGCCTGCTTCTCCCTCTCCTTGCTTGTGCTCTCTCTCTCTATTTCTGTCTCTCTCTCTCAAATAATATCTTTTAAAAAAAATCATTGAAGTTTTTTCATTAAAAAAATTGAAATTAAGCGAACTATGACAAATAGGTTACAGATAACAACAAGTGGAACTTACAACACTTGAAGAATCGTGAGATTTCCCTTAGAAGAGTGAGCACACTGTTCTCAAATGCTGCTACTCAAGAGGGCAGAGGAAGCTTCCCACTGAATTCCCTGAGATGGCAAAATGGACTTACAATTGGGCCTCACCATGCCAATTTTTCTATTCCAGCAGAGGTAGTTAATTACTAAGGTCAGAACACTTTCCATCTTTGAAACTGTCATCAGGTTATAAATTTTCTGTGTCTATCCCCAAAACGTGAGTAGACATTTGAAAGCAGAGAACTAAAACCAAAAAGTAAATAGTAATGTTCTTAGTTAAGGATAATGTGCTAGAAAATAATCACCACAAAATTTTAAAATATAATACCTTTGAATAGTCTCTGTGCACTGAAGTTTGTATTTAATTTTTCATTTTGTTTCATTTCTTATTTATTTAAAAAATTGAATAGGGAATACTTTTACATGATTAATACACAATACAAAGTGGTATACAGTAAAAAGTTTAGCTCGCAGTCTACTCTCATCAGCCCCATTTTTCTCTGTCACCAGCAGGTCACCATATTATTAATTACTGAGTATTCTTCCAGAATTTCTTTATGCAAGACCAAGGAAATGCAGATATATATTGTTATTTCCCCTCTTTCTTCCATAAAATGTAGCACAGTATAGACTGTTCTGTGTTTTGTTATTTTCACCCAGTGATACCTCTTGGAGATCTTTCCTTACCAGTAGTTCAAGGGCTTTGCCTTTTTTTCTTACATTTTTCATAGTCCATTCTCATGGCATGCATGTACACTAATCTATTTAACCAGTTCCCTAATGATGGAAAGCTGGATTACTTCCAATTTTTACTAGTACACACAGTGCTTTTGATAAACAACCTTTACATATGTTGCTTCATACATGTTCATTGCTTATTTTCAGAGAATGAAAATAAAGCCAAGTCCTAAAAATAGAGTCATCCTCAATTTTGGCAAGCTTCTAAATCTGACAGCTCACTTGGGTTATTTTTTGCTACCTAAAGTTACTAATTTAGTTTTTCACTCTCCAGTGCATTGGCCAAGAAGAGTGGTTTCATTTGTAAATAAATACAAACTAACTAGATATTTGGAAGGAAGGGGCCATGTGTCATATATATCCATAGAGCTGTCCTAGACCTCTGCAGAAATGTTGCTTCCCCCAAAAAATGCTAGAAGGAAGGGTGATTTCCATAAGAGCCACTAAATAACACATCAGAGCCCTGAAAAATCTTGGCTTCCTTATATCTTGATTATCATATTTAATTCTTAGGATTTGTCCTTCAAATTGATTTTCACAAGTATCCTCTTCCCATATATTTCTTTTCCCACCAGCTACATTCTCCAAAAATGGTTGCTCTGTACCAATGTTCTTTTTATTCCAACCTGTGTGCATTCTCTTGCCGATGTATCATTTTAAAATAGCCCACTTGTTATATAATGCCTACCTCAATTCCTTTTTTGTTGTTGCTGTTGTTTTCTCAAGGAATTCTTTGGGTAATTACTTTAATGGAATTTGGTTTTTGATGATTTATTCTCCCCCCTCCCAACCCTCCTCCCAAGCACTCAATAGTAAATTTAAGACACAGGTAAGATTTTGTGGGGTTTTTGTTTGTTTGTTTGTTTCCTTTTCTTCCTTCTTAATCACAAGCTGTTGGAATATTAATTAAGTCAATATTTTATTACTTTTTTAAGTCAACATTTTAAATTAATATGTTTTTATAGATTAGTATCTCTACAAGAAACCAACTCCACTGAGTCTGATCTCTGCATCTCCCTCTTACAGAACAATGACTTCCCTGAGTCACCTCTCCTGGTTTCAGTTGTTGGCATCATCACCAGCTCTTCTCAGTGACTACACCATCCACACCGTGCTCTCAACTGGTCAAACAGATCCCTGGATTTTTTCTTCGAATCTGTAGCTCATGACTTCAGGATTGCTTGGAAGAGAAAAGTATGAATGGAGAATGAGAGGTACACTCTTACTTTCTTTTCTCAGTAATGCTTTTTATTTCATTGCTTGACTCATTACCATCTTCTTTTTTTTCTTTCTTACTGCTATGTTTTTGCTCCCTAATGCGTAAATTCCTGTTTTTCATGGGTTTCTGTGTAAGTAGTTTTTCTTCCACTGCCTTTATCTGCCTTCCAGAATTCTGAAAGCAAAGTTCTCCAAAATGTAAAAGACCTACTAGTATACTGTGAATAGTTTATTTGTTTGGTTTGTTTAAGTATAGTCAGAGGTAAGTCAACATTACTACAATCCCTTTTATAAAAAAAAAATGATACTTAAGTTGGTTTAGGATGGTTTTAAATAATTCTTTGCCATTTGCAAGCTGTTCTTTCTTAATAAGAGTTTAAGAGGTCTGATTTTGTATTTGTGCAGTTTTGCATACATATTTACATAACAGTCACAAAGGTACAGTTATCCAAATATATATAGACCACATGTTTTGACAGGGCTGCAAAGATAACACTATTGGTTTATGAATTCAAACTCATTTTCTGATATAAGTGAGAAAAAAACAAAAGCATGATTTTTCCAGTGGTTATGGTTACCTTATGATGATTAATCCTCCAAAATATCATTATTTGAACAACGGGATTTTGAAGAGAACAAAGGGCAGAAAAAAAAGATAGAAAATATTCTGCAACAAAGAGAGAGGAAATTATGTTTCACCAGATTGCAAGACTCAAATTGCGGTTAAACTGATGGCCTGCCTGATATTCTAAGGCTGATTATTCCCTCCCCAGGGGGATATTATAAACAAGGATTTACTATCAAAATATTTTTTATTTGTCTGAAAACTAATTTGCCAAGCCTGGAGATCAGAGGAAGAGGCAGATGGGAAAAGCAACCTGCTCCTGTGCCTCTAAGGAGTCAGCTGTGGGGAGACCTCGACCAGTGGGATGGAAATGTCACTCGAGCCCTGAAGCTCCATAAATACCAGGAAAGAAGGCAACACCAATCTCCCAGCCCACAGCTCACAAAGCCACTCTCTCTTCCAGCAGGTATTAAACATTAATGACCATTCCTATAATGAGGGGCAAGAACGGCTCTCGGCAGTAGAACTGCCCATTCATGTGGGTAGTGTTGGATTTTCAACAGCAGCATGCTTCACCACTTTTTTTTCCTGCTCCTTTTATCCCTCTGAGAATCTTCAGCCTGAAGGTAATGAAGTGCTTCCTTTATCACTCTGTATCATTGAAATATTTATCTGATTATTTGAATAGAAGATTACTGCAACAATGGTAACTCTCTCCCTGCGTATACTCAGACTTCAAAAGGAAGAAGGAAGCTTGATGAATAAAATAATAGCAAGGCATTTGGCAATAAGCTTTACAAATAACAAAAAAATGCCCTGATAATTTGCAGCTTGTTTACAGCTTGTAAACTCACACATGATGCTAAGCATGGGACCGAAACTGAAGCAACAGTTGGCCTTTGGAGTAATAATTTAGACAGCAGTAAGTTTCAAAGTTGGTTTTCTTTTTTTTCCTACACCTTTGAACATTTCTAAATACATTGCTGCTGTCTTGCTGAGTCCCTGAAGATAATGTGCATTCATTAAGGCAGTTGTCTCAGCATCCGTTTTACTCCATCCTTGACTGTGTCACGGGTTTTGTTTCCTGGTAAGCACAAAGTATATATAAGCCTAAATAAAGGTGGCCTCTGATTTCCACCTGCCTGGCTGTGGGTTTAGTCTTTTGCAGAGGAACCCTCCCCAGGCACTTCTTGGAGTAAACACAAGAGACAACACGAGTCCACAAATGAGGCCTTGCCCTCACTAATTGCCATGGAAGGTCACCCTGAGTCTTGGCCATCCTGGCCCAAGGCCCAACAGAGCCACCAGCCTGTTTCGCTTGCCATAACTGTTGTCTTGATACCATTGGAACTGGTCGTCAGTGCCCAGCCTCAGAAATTCAGTGAGGTGAGAAGGACCCTCCTGTGTCCCCCCTCACTAGGGAGTGAGGGCAGGGACATGCCATTGCGAAGCTGGTTTTGCTCATAATCATTCCAGGGTTTAGTGAGACCGTCCTCTCAGTGGACACGCTGCCCTCTCCTCCACGCTGCGTACCCCGGGTGGACGTGGAACAAGCTCCTGTCCAGCTGCTACCAGAAGCATCTGTCATCCCCCACTATTTAAGTTGTTGCATTTTATTCACTCTGCAGTTTCATCTCTCTTTCTGGTGAACCTGCCTTAAGGAAACCCCATTGCTGTCCCTTCAGTTTGTCTTTGACAGTAGTCTCCCGAGGCTGCTGTACAGGTCTCAACACCAGCTGCGCAGTGTGTTTATCCCAGAAGCCTTCCCAGCACCCACAGGGATTCTGTGACTCACTAGACACGTGGAGAGGGGAGCGTTGCCTTAGTCCACTGGCCAATAGTGTTCCTTCTGAGACCACTTCTATAATCATCGCTTCTTATGTTACTCAATGCACAAAAAAAGGGGTAGCTGGGTGATGGAGATTAAGGAGGGCTCGCGATGTAATGAGCCGTGGGTATTATATAAGACTGATGAATCACTGACCTCTACCTCTGAAACCAATAATACACTACATTGTAATTAATTGCATTTAAATGAAAAAAATTTAAAAAAAGAAAACGGATGATAATTTTTGCCTTCCAGAGCTTCTATGTGTCAAAAAGGACATATATTTTTGAAGTTTTATTTTTTATTGTTTTTAATAGACTTTATTTTTTATAGTAGTTTTAGGTTCACAGCAAAATTGAGTGGGTGGACCAGAGATTTTCCGTATATCCCCACACATGCAGAGCGTTCCCCATCGTCAATATCTCTCATGACAGTGGTACATTTGTTATAATTGATGAACCTACCTTGACACAAGATTATCACCCAAAGTCTATAGTTTACATTAGGGTTCACTCTTGGTGTTGTACATTCTGTGGGTGTGGACAAATGTATAATGACATGTATCCACCATTATCATACAGAATATTTTTACTGCCCTAAAAATCCTCTGTCATCTACCTATTCAATCCTCCCTTCCCCCAGCCCCTGGCAACCACTGATTTTTTTTATTGTCTCCATAGTTTTGCCTTTCCCAGAATGTTATACAGTTGAAATCATACATTTTGTAGCCTTTTTAGATGGGCTCCTCCAGTTAGAAATACGCATTTTAAGTTCTTCCATGTCTTTTCATGACTTCATAGCTCATTTCTTTGTAGTGCTGAATAATATTCAACGATCTGGATGTACCACAGTTTATTTATCCATCATCTCTCATAAAGGATATTTGTATTTATAAATTAATAAGGTATTGTTAATTGAAAGTACAGTCACAGAAGGTAGCTAGGTTTTACGAGGCAGTGTTCTCTGGATCCATGTTTCTCTATCCCTACTGTATTTTCCCAAATAATACCTCTATTTTTGTTCTTTTCCTTCTTTGTTTGTGGTTGTACAAGGTTGTTATGTAACCAGTGTTGTATGGGGTGTGGAAAGAACTAGGTTCAATCCATTTTCAAGTTTTCTTAATTTTCTTTTTTCCAGAGTTATTGTTATCTGTGTTTCTCTGAGATAAAACTTAAAGCATATAGAAACAGTGGCTTGGAGCTGTCCCAGCAGGTATTGAAATGTCCCCTCTTTTGTCTACTTTAGACTCAAGGAAAGGGAGGGCGATGGGGAGGAAGGGAAGAAAGGATGGGGAAGTCTTCACTTGATTCTAGTACATTTGATACTGACAAAGAAATGAGTGCCCTCTGAGTAACATATCACATGTCAAAGTATTGAGGCTGGGGAGAGTATAAGGAGTAGCAGAGACACTCCTTGAGAAATTCTGACATGGAGAATGGAGTAGGTCATTGTTCCAGCTTGGACAACTTACATGAAGCATTTTTCATTCAACTGGTGGTATTTGTGACGAGACAGTGATAACAGAAGCTGGGATGATGAGTTCTAGCTGTCAGGTATTTACCCAGGCTGAGGTTTCTAGACTGAGTCTGCTCCATGGAAATACCTCACCTACCTTCTATGCTGTTTTGTATCCTAATTTGAGGTATAAATCTTCGTTAGCATGGAAGATATTTTTCCTCTGGGCACAAACCTTCTATTTAAACTTTAACATTTTTAGCTATTTTTTTTTTTTTGCTTATTCTAAATCAATTTTGAGGGGATTTATATTTTCATTATAAATTATTTTGATTAATAAATATATATTTGTGATATTCAGACACAATAATATAGACTTATATTTCTTATTTTCACAACAGTCCTGAACCAGATATGAAGACTTTAAAAAACATGATAGATAGTTAGAGGGAGAGAGGTCTCTTGTGAATGAGCCTTATCCCCAAAACAATTCTGCTCCACATTCCATCCACTTACCCTGCCTCCTTGTCCCCAACTCAAGTAGAATTTGAGATTTCAAATGTTCTTCTTGATGCTTTGCTGATTAACCATTATACGCATGATTATATGGGGATTATAATAACACTTTCTCAAGTAGAATCTTGTGCATAAACCAGTGGGAGAATAGGGGTCCTGATTAGCCAGTGATCCGTTCTGATATACCAAAATTCACCTTAGATGAACACTTTTACTATGCCCATACTTGTGATCAGTCTTACTCTTCCCTGAAGGGTAGAACCAACAGTCTTTGGCTTTTTTCCCCTGATTATTATTTTTTTTTGCAAGCTTAAGCACTAGCCAGTTTCATAACCAGGGTTTTCTTTGTTTGTTTGCTTGTTTTTGCCACATCTGTCCACTAGAGTTCCCATTTAATAATTAAATGACCTATGGTACACGAAGCCCGGGATTCTCAATATTATCTTTCTTATTACGGGCATATCAATTACTTTTGAATAAACTATGAGCTTACACCATTGGGCCCAAAAAAGAGAGGCCCAGCTCTTTTTTTTTTTTTTTAAAGATTTTTATTTGTTTATTTGAGAGAGAGAGAGTGCACGAGCAGGGGCGGAGGGGCAGAGGGACAGTAGTCCATGCTGATCAGGTGCCTGAAGGGGCCCTGACCCAAGGACCTCGAGATTACCACCTGAGCCCAAGTCAGCCGCTTAACTGACTGAGCCATCCAGGCATCATGCCGAGCTCTATTGTTTTAACTTAATTAGGAATTTTTAGAATTGGCCTGCAGAAATTTTATTAAGGGTCTTAAGCTCTACTAATTTAAACTCACCCCCAACTTGCCCCATGGAAGTTAACTTCCTCAGTTTATCTTTCCCATAAACAAAGCCGACTGAAGATATATAGGTAGCCGGAATGCAGAATGAATGTATCATCATATCCCTCTCTACTACCACCATCTGATCTTGACAACAAAATTAAGGGAAAATGAGCATTTGATTTAGAAAATATTTACATAATGACAGGGTAAATAATTTCACAGTTTTGACTTTTCAGTATAAGGGATATAAAATTCATTTATTCATTATATAAGGATTTATTATGCATTTACTATGTGCCAGGTTCTGTTCTAGGTGTTCGAAGTAGAGTAGAGATCTCATAGATTTTACCACCTAGTAAGGGTAGATCATAATAAAATGTAAATAACATGATGTTAGAAGCCATGGATAAAAATAAAACAGGGCACAGTTAAATGGCAGATAGCTGAGGGTGGCCAGGAGTCACTGACTGGCCCTCCAGTCTGGTTACAGGAGCATATAACTGCGGTTTTCTGGGAGCTGGAGGGTCACGGTCAGGAAGTCTGACCACAGCATCAAGGATGACCAAGTGAAGAGTCCTCACATACTAGGGTCATGGATGGGGTGACTTGATCAGGAATTTGGCAGGTTGGTGAGAAAGGCAAACAACAGAGCATAGAGATAAGAGCCGACTATTGGACAGACTTGGGTTTGACACCACTGACTAGTTGTGTGACTGAGGTCACCTTATTAAATTTCTCAGAGCCTCATTTCCTCAACAGTCAAGTGGGAATTATAAAGTAACCAACATTTATTTCATCTTTAGAGTGTACCAAGCTCAAGACTAAGTGCTCTACTAAATAATTTTATTTGACAAAAACACTTATAGCAAAATACTGTTATTCTGTCCATGTGAACTGTGAGCAGACTGAGGTGTGACCTGAGGTTACCCAGCTGTGGTGACAGACAGGACTGTCTGAGAAGTTACCCCAGGAGCTCTTTGTGGTGTTTGATTTTGTTTTTGTTTTCCCAGCAAGCTGGCTGGGACTAGAAGCTTCTGTTTTCCTAAGTAGGAGGGCTTCTTCATACACTTAATTCCCCACAGGGACCAGGAACTCCAGGTACTAGGGAAGTGGGCAGCTGGCATTTCCTGGCACTTCTCTAAACAGATGGCCTTACACGCAGATTATTTGGACTTGAACCAACATGTTTATTCCCCCATGTGAGGTCACTCTCATGTTGCCCCATAAATCCCTCTTCCAATGCATAGCCCTGCGATTGCCCACTGCCTCTCTGTTTAATGTTGCTAGAATGGAGACTGTGTGCATCCACAGACTCTGCCTATAATTTGTAGGTGGCACCAAATGACATTTCCTAGTAAACCTTTTGTAGGACAATGGCTTTATTTTTCTGGGGAGCCAGAAATCAGAGTCAGGTCCGTGTGGCACCAGCATTTCTTAACAGCTAGGTCATGATGCATAACCTTTAGAGCTCTTGCGGATTAAGTGAGATATAATATGAAGCACTTAGTTTAGTACCTGACAGAAATTTTCCACAATTTAAAAAATAACTATTACAGTTGATCCTTGAACAGCACAGGTTTAAACTGCATGGGTCCACTTACATAACACAGATTTTTTTTTTCAATAAACACAGCATTGTAAATGTATTTTCTCTTCCTTAGGTTTTTCTTAATACAACTTTCTTTTCTCTAGCTTACTTTATCATAAGAATACAGTATATAGTACATATAACATACGGAATATGTGTTAATTGGCTGTTTATGTTATCCAGTCAAGGTTTCCAGTCAACAGTAGGCTGTTTGTAATTAAGTTTTGCGGGGGCGGTCAGAGGTTATACATGGATATTCAACTGTGCAGGGGGTGGCTCCCTTAGCCCTGCCATTGTTCAAAGATCAACTGTAGTTATTATTATTCTAGCCTCATATTATGACTACAAATTGATACTGCAAGAAGTTATTTTGTTTTGTTTTAATACAAATTAAAGGTGTTAATAGAATTCTGCAGAAAGTGCCAGCTTTTCTGTGCCCTGTTTTTGGTATTTCCAGGATTGCTAAAGGAAGAAAGAGCAGTTTTCCATCAGGTTAATTACCTGGTGAACTTGGGTAGGACGTCTGGGAAGGGGATGCTACATTGCTCATAAATTAAACTATTATATTCATTGTGATCACGTTGATGGGACTGTTCCCTTAGCAGAGTTCCTCTGCATAAACGATGAGGGTCTGGTTGTGTGTCAGGTGACGGGGAGACAAAGTGGTACAAGTTAGTGAAGTCTTGGGATACCTGGAGCTGCTTCTATTTGGTTAAGCTGGAATTGCCAGAGGGACTCCCACGTGAGAGGCAGACAGAAGGGCATGTGGCTCTTGTTCAGTACAGTTGCTTGGCTAAGTGTGGACACTGAGGAAGAGTTAAGCAAGAAAGGAGAAAACAAGATAGGCATTGTACAGAGTGGTTTCTAATCAGAGAACCATTTTCACGGGGGTCACCACTGCTGAGTGAGCAGTGAGACATTTTAGCCATGTGGAAACAAGCTTTTTAGAGCAGGACGGGCAGACGGATCTGTTCTCAGATTGTGCTTTTAGTCACAAGAGGCATAAAACAAGCTGACCTAATAAAAGCTGTAGGAGGGTGCCTGGGTGGCTCTGTCAGTTAAGCGTTTGCCTTTGGCTCTGGTCATGATCCAAGGACCCTGGGATGGAGCCCTGCTCAGCAGGGAGTCTTGCTTCTCCCTCTGCCCTCCCCCCAACTCATGCTTGCTTGCGCTCAAATAAATAAATAAAATCTTTAAAAAAAAAGCTAAGGAGATTGCATAGCATTATGAATGTAAGTCATGCCATTGAATACTTACATGGTTTAAATGGCAAATTTTATGTTACATGTATTTTTTAAATTAAATTAATTTAGAAATTTAAAACATTTAATAACATAATGTACCAGAGGCCATTGAATTGTGCACGTAGGGTAAATGGCACGGTATGTGAACTGGATACCAATAAAGCTGCTTAAAAAAGCTACGGAGAGCATTTTGTTCCTACAGTTATGGGTTAGTTTTCCTTTAGTTTTCTAAAGGTTTTGTCGCATAGGCTACTCAGTAAACACCAAGACTTTGATGTAACAGGAGCTGCATAAATCTCAAGGCTGTAGGTGGTTATGTGAACACAGTTAAGGCACTTTATTTCTAGTATTTTGGGCAATGTAATCAGTTGAAGGAGAAAAATAATTGGCTGAAATACAGGCCTTATGTGTGTATTATGAGGCTCTCAGTTTTTTATTCCTCACTAGCCAAGTACTGTGTGTTGCTCTGTACACAGCCTAACAAAGCTGTGCTTGTAAAAAGTCTCATCAATACAGGATCTGACAGGATCAGACAATAGACTTTTGCTAATTAATATTTAATGGGCCTATGGATTTTTTCTCAGCAGCTGGAGTGCTAAATAATAGTCAATTAGCAAATGTGTTAATTAACTCTAATTACATAGCACATGAGCTTCTCCAAGGATTTTTCCTTTACAGATTTACACGTGAATGTTCCACCACTCTTCTTGAACACGCCAGGCAGCTAATTAATTGATAAGTAATAATTCTTTCTTCTCTCTAAAACATGTATTTAAAAATAAAACCCAGTTTAATGCTTGATGACTTTTAAAAGTGACATTTAAGGATGTAAGATGAGCCTGATGTCTGCCTTTTAAATAGGCTTCTCCTAATCACTAGGAAGTTTTTCATTCGTGTGTGAATTAGAAAGAGGGAAAGAGCATTTTGAGTTTTGTGTATCCGTGCATGAGGTGTGCATGAGAGAAAGAGAGAGAGAAAAAAAGATGAAAGAGAGGGAGGAAGGAAGGAGAGAAGGAGCAAGGGAGTTAGGAAGAAAAGAAGGAATAGAAGGAGAAAGAGAGGGGTAGGGAAGGAGGGGGTAGGCGAAGAGAAGGAAGAGGAGAGAAGGGGGTAGGGGAGGAAGGAAGAAAGAATGAAAAATATAAAGGAGGCCGGTCCTTTGTGAGGAGTCAGGATATGCTGAATTTGACTTGCAGTATGCAAAATTATGAACTCTAGGAGAAGGGTAATCAATATGTACCATGCAATTAACAGTAATCTTCTGAGCTTCGCGTGCCAGTTTAAGAAAAGGCTTCTGAACATTGTATGGTGTCTGCCACTGGGGACAGAGAATGCTCTGAGGAGAGGAATTAGCATAGCAGCTTTGCACATGGTCTGGCATGAGTTGAGAGATCAAAGCAGGGCGGGGGGGGAGATGGCAGCAGCCTGCTCCAGGGGAGCCAGCAGCTCTGCCACTATTTCGGTGCTGGAGGAAGTGGCTTCTGCTCAAGGCATGTGTAGAGAAAGCCTTGCAGAGGACTTTAGGGGAACAAAGTTGTTTTTTTTTTTTTTTTTTTAATAAGAGAATGATCATGGAATCTAGTTCAGATGTACTACTCATTTGAAGAACGCTATCACCAAGCCTATAATAACTCTCAGTTCACTACAGCGAGCCTCTGCTAAGACCCTTAAATGTTGGTTAGCTATAAAGAATGTTTAGGGGAAAAAAGTGTTAAAATTGGTCCTTGAGGTTGGGCTTGTTTGATCACTTGAGTAAGGCTCAGAGGGGCTGCCAGGCTTGGAGCAAATACACCCCGCCTTGTCACTCTCATGGCGTCAGTTACCTAGTTCTCGTTAAGGACTCTAAAGAAACAGAGAAAAATGCTGTCTTGTGAAAGTGCATGCACACCGGAAAATGCCAAGCTTTGCTTCCCTGTTTACTGTACCAAGAGACAATGATGTTCATCCTTCTCATGGTTTATAGGAGGTGCTGGCTTAGAAAAATGTGAATCTGTTCTTGGGAATTACCAACACTGAGTACCTAGCAAATAGTGTATTTGGTTCTCATGGTCCAAGACCCTGTCTCCTGTGTTTCTTTTTGTTTTGGGGACCTGGTTGAGAGCCGTGTTTGGAGAGGGTCTCTTGGGAGGCCTTGAGGCCGTGGAGGGCCGTGATGCTGAAGATGGAGTCAGGCAACATGAAAAACTCGGGTCTGGGGACACTATGGGTCAGTGCTCAGGAGTCATGAAACTTCGAACGTCTGTATCAGACAACTCACTGCCTGCCTCTCCTCCCTTCAGCCTCCCTCTTCATTCCAGCCTTGCTGTGGCCCTGGCTGCAGAGGGTGTGACGTGGGGGCTCCCAGCCTCCACTGTGTTACTGGCTAGCTCATCTTCTGTTCACGGGCTTCTGTTCCCTCATGGGACCTCTGCGGGGTCCAGGCAGACTTCACAAGCCTGAGAGTGCACAGCAGTTTACAGCCCTGGGATACCCGCTTCTGTATTTGAGTTCTCTTTGGGACTGAGACTTGGCCTTCCTCAGTGATTACCAGCCTGGCACCGTGCCCTTGCACTGGCATTCCCACTTTCCCAGCTTCACCTCCCTGGGTCCCCAGTTCCCATCCCTAGTATCATGGCCTACACTCAAGCTCTTGTCTCAGGCTGGGGGAACCTAGGCTAAGACGGTTTATTCCAGGAATCAAGTTGAAGCAATGACTAAAAACACAGGAGTGAGGGGTTGGTGAACGTGGACCCCAGACTGCAAGAAAATCTCAGGGAGATAGAAACCAGCCAAGTAGTGCATAATGTGCAGCCAGTACCCAGGGCCTGAAGGAATGAAGGAATGTAGACTTCTAACGTGGTTTCTTAGGGTCCTTTCAGTCTCTGAACTAGAGACCTTGCAGAGGCTGCTTGGGTGGGAGCAAAGCCTGTGGGTGGAAAATTCCACAGAGACATTATTTAGTCTCTCCACCTGGCAGAGTCTTCCCATCGCCAAAGAAAAGGGAAATAACGATGTTTACTCACGTAGCTTCGACTTGAGTGGGATAAATGCTTGGAGCAAAAGAGAGGAAACTTAAAAATGCGTGAACACCCTTGCTTTTCTTCTCATTTTCTCTGCACAAGTATAAATCCTACTCTAGTGGCATTGCAAGGAGGATGTGGCTGTTATTTCAGTTAGCAAATAACTGTAGAGTCCTGAATTAGTTCTCTGTTCCTGCTGTAACAGATCACCACAAACTTAGTGGATTAAAACAACGCAAGTTCATGATCTTATGGTTCTGTAGGGCAGAAGTCTGGCACAGGTCTTCCTTGGCCAAAATCAAGGTTTTGACAGAGCTGCATTCCTTTCTGAAAGCTCTAGGGGAGAATTGTTTTCTTGCCTTTTCCAGCTTCTAGGGGCTTCCTGTGTTTTTTAGTTTGGGTGCTTTCTTGTATCTTCAGAGTCAGTACTGACAGACTGAGTCGTCTTCACATCACATTATTCTGGCCTCTTCTGTCTTCCTCTTCCATTTTAAAGGATCCCTGTAATTACATTGGGCCCACCAGTATAACTGAGGATAATCTCTCATCTTAAGATCTACTGATTAGCAACCTTCATTCCCATTTGCCATGTAACATAACATTTTCACGGTTCTGGGGGTTAGGATGTAGACATTTTTGGAGTGGCCATTATTCTGCTTACCCTTAGTCCTTTCTGAAATCTTATAGCTTATAGACTGAAAATTTCCTCTAGCTAGAAAGTCCCCAACCTGGCATCGACAGGGTCTGCCTTCAAGGTTCAACTCTAATATATTCCATTTAAATCCTATCTTGAATTCAAACATCTAGAAATAATACTTCCCTCTATACTGCTTCTACAATATTTTGTATATGCTTTTAAAAAAGCACTTGGACACATACACAGACACTTAATATACTGTATATTGTTCTCTCCTTTCTTAATATACTTACAGACTAAGAGAAAGGAATTGTCATAATTATGTTTGCATCCCTAGCTCACAGGTGAAGAAGTGAAGGATGGTCAACATCCACAACTATTCCTTGAATTGAATGATGGTGGAAATTCAAGGAAAGACCTTGTAACGAATGTGTCACATTAACACTTGTTAGCACAAGGTACTAGATAATGAGCCATAGCTCAACAACAGACCACAGAGAAAATGAAATAGAGAAGTTTGTTACTCACAGGTCCTGGAGAAAGTCCCCAGCACACCTTGAGGGGCCACACGAGGAGGTCAAGGTGGGGTTTAGACAGAGAAATTGATAGGACCTGGAACACATGCCTTTATTAGGGTCTGTGGGTGAAGCGCTTTGGGATTCCTGGGCTAAGGCTACAATGGTCAGTTCAAACTAAAAGATCAGGGCTTGGTAAGCCCCACAGGGATCTTACCTAAGGGGTGAGCAAGGAGAAGGTGCTGGGCATCAGGGAGACTGTTGGTCACAAGGGCTGTTGGGGAAGTCGTACTGGGGACTTAAACTTGCTGCAACTCTGTGGGTTGTTGGCTAGGGCGTGTGCTTGCATGAGGGGCTGTTATTGGGTTAAGGACATGCAGACTGCTTGACTAGCTAAACTCTCGACAGACCCATATCTCTAGAACTAAAGCTTCTTTATGGGAGGAACTGCGTTTTTCTCACCTTCATATGTATTTACACACTGAGACAAATGCCCTCCTGAATAGATTGGACAAAGCACTTCTGCCACTAGCTCATGTTGGAATACAAGGACATTTATTTGATCTTTTAGGGTTCATATTTCTCACCTGTAAAATGGAGACGTTATTTCTCTAGATGTCTTTTAGGTTCCTGCCAATTCTAACATTCAGTGACTTAATTAAATATTGAACCTAATAGAAACGAACTAAATTCCAATCCAGTCAAGAAATACTAACTTTATATCTTACATTGACATTTGAAAGTTTCTTACAAACAGCTCCTAGAACTAAATTTATCCTCATTTAAATAAGGATGATAATCATGGAGTTGCAGAAAAGCTGTATGTACTTAAGTGAACAACTAGTTATTGGCAGCCAGCCTTCTTACTGTCGGCTTCAGCTATTCCTCTGAATCAGCTTGTGCAAGTGAGCAGCTGATGCAGAGTAAAGGAGTGCTGGGTGTGGTGAGACTCTTTATCGAAGTGTTCACAGACAAGGGCAAGTATCCCTGCTTAGAGAGAAGAAGGGAAATATGTGGATTGGCAGAGAAGAGGTTGGAGATATTCCATGAGTTTATGTCAATAGTTTTTCCTCCTTTCTTGCTTCACCTAAAGAAAAGAGCACTGGGAATGTGATATCTTTACTGGTGAGCCCTTTTGGTGACCAGATTCCAAGAACTTCAATGTATATGGGCTATAGTTGATGATACTCTTTCTACTTCTGTTACTGAGATGGGAAAGAGAAGAGGGATAAGACAATCCATCTAAAATCTCAAAACAACACCGTACCGGGGCAACTGGGTGGTGCAGTTGGTTAAGCATCTGACTCTTGGTTTCATCCCAGGGTCATGATCTCAGGGTCATGGGATCAAGCCCTGGGTTGGGCTCTGCGTTCAGCACGGAGTCTGCTTAGGACTCTCTCTCCTTCTCCCTTTGCCCCTCCCCTGCCTCAAATAAATAAATCTTTAAAAAAATAAAAAGAAAAGAAAACTGTACATGAGAGCACATGTTTTAATAAGATGACTATCACTGAGATTGTAGATCGCTTTATAGGAAAGTTATGACCCCACAGACACAAGGATTTTATCACTGTTTGCACCCGTGTTGCATGCAGACAAGCATCATAATGTAATTGGAATTATTTTGAATCCATCCTTATTGTATGGGGTGATGGCAAGCCTCATAATGTTTTAGTAATCAGGCTCAATTAAAACTAGAGGAATGTGGAGTCTATGATAGTGGAAATGCAGAGTGGACAGATCGATTGATGTATTTCTCCAAGGTTGTACATTCTTTCTGATCACATTCTGAGGGGATAACCTGCGACTAGAATAAGTGGCATAAGTAGATGCTGTAAAATGTGTTTTTAAGATTACCAAAATGTCCAGTTTATGGCCTCAGTATTAATATTCCTACCCTTTAGGCTATGTCATTGAAACACCTTGTAAGCTGAAATTTGGAAACAAACAAACAAAACAACTCATTGTTTTAATACAAATATATTCTTAAGGAAGAGTCTGTATAAATTAAATTAGCTTAATTGGTTAATTTTTATTTAGTAAATATTACATGTCACTTACTGTATGTTAGGGACTGTTCTAAATGCTGTGTAATATTGTTATTTAATTAGCTTTATTACCTATTTTAACTCTTAAGAGAATAATTTACAGAGGTGGGAACAATTTTATCGTGGGCATTAGGAAATAAGGGAGAGGTTATGGTATCTGTTGAGGAAATAAAGGGTTGGGTGGGGGGTGGGTCACTGAAACAGGAGGAACCAAAATGAAGGAGGAGGAGGGAATTAGGATGAGGAAAGGTAGCTAAAACACATTTCTGTTTGCATTACTCTGTGCCAGGAAGTCAACCTCTGGTTCTCTCAAGGTTATAAGCTCCAGGCTGAAATAGAGAAGAAGGTATACAAACTGCTTAGAATGGGAAGTGAAACTAAAATGTACCTCAGCAAATTCCCATTGTGTCTTTCAGGCACTACCAGAAGAGACCTCTGGGTGCGGTGTCTTAACTTAGCAGGAGCAAAACATCCAAATCCAGAGTGAGCTGTAAAACAGGCGAATGCCTAATGCATTCACCAAAGTCATTACTAAAAATAATTAAATGGATTATTGGCCTAGGGGATTTCAAAAGAGAGGAAGATGCGTGCCAGAGCCATCCATACATTTCCCAGAGGAAGGACAAAAAACTATGAATAAAATTAGGGCCATGCTGCAATAGGTGATCAAGCAATTAGCATACATGAAAAGAACACAATTATGAGCCACAGCGAGGCAACACCACTATTTATTTTCCACAATTGATTTCTTAGATTCCACATTTCAATAATACTGATATGTACTTTCGTTATAAAATAGAAGTATAAAACTCCCTTCTGAATTACATTATTGAGGAAATGGTCATCTTGTTCACGAGCAACTACTATGATGACAGTTTTTTAACATATCATGGGGAAACAACATTATTTTTCATTGTTTGGTAGTTCATAGGTTTCAGGACCATCCATGGGTGAGGTTCAGGTATGAATCAATAAAAACAGAATTATCTTCTGACTATTCAGCAAGGTATTGGGGAAAGATGTTGGGCTTTCCTCTGTGGCACCTGAGTAAATTGTTCAGTGTCTTGGTCCTTAGTCTTTTCAGCTATAAAACGAGATTTTTTAAGATTAGATAAGAAAAGTGATAATAATAAACATCTTCTAAGTACATAGTATTTGTCAGCAATACTCAAAGCATTTTATACACATTAACTCATCCTATCCTTAAAACCAGAATGGATTATATCAACAGATTTTTTTCCCCACCAAAATGGATGAATTGGCGTTTTCCAGGCAACTTATCTTTTTTTTTTTTTAATTAGGTTATGTTAGTCACCATACAGTACATCCTTAGTTTTTGATGTAGTGTTCCATGATTCATTGTTTGCGTATAACACCCAGTGCTCCATGCAATATGTGCCCTCTTTAATACCCATCACCGGCCTATCTCAATCCCCCCACACCCCCTCCCCTCTGAAGCCCTCAGTTTGTTTCCCAGAGTCCATAGTCTCTTGTGGTTAATTCCCCCTGTTTACCCCACCTTCATCCTTTCCTTCTCCTACCAATCTCCCTGCTATTTCTTATGTTCCATAAATGAGTGAAACCATATGATAATTGTCTTTCTCTGCTTGACTTATTTCACTTAACATAATCTCCTCCAGTCCCATCCATGTTGCTGCAAATGCTGGGTAACCGTTCTTTCTGACGGCTGAGTAACATTCCATTGTATATATGGACCACATCTTCTTTATCCATTTGTCTGTTGAAGGGCATCTAGGCTCCTTCCACAATTTAGCTGTTGTGGACAATGCTGCTATGGACATTGGGGTGCATATGGCCCTTCTCTTCACTACGTTCGTATCTTTGGGGTAAATACCCAGTAGTGCAATTGCTGGGACCTCCACACTGTTTTCCAAACAGGCTGTACCAACTTGCATTCCCACCAACAGTGTAAGAGGGTTCCTCTTTCTCCACATTCTCTCCAACATTTGTTGTTTCTTGCCTTGTCCATTTTTGCCATTCTAACTGGCGTAAGGTGGTATCTCAATGTGGTTTTGATTTGAATTTCCCCGATGGCTAATGATTTTGAACATTTTTTCATGTGTCTGTTAGTCATTCGTATGTCTTCATTGGAAAAGTGTCTGTTCATATCTTCTGCCCATTTTTTGATTTGATTATTTGTTTCTCGTCTATTGAGTTTGAGAAGTTCTTTATAGATCTTGGATACCAGTCTTTCATCTGTAGTGTCATTTGCAAATATATTCTCCCATTCCGTGGGCTGCCTCTTAGTTTTTTTGACTATTTCCTTTGTTGTGCATAAGCTTTTTATCTTGATGAAGTCCCACAAGTTCATTTTTTCTTTTGTTTCTCCTGCCTTTGGAGATGTGTCATGAAAGAAGTTGCTGTGGTCGATGATCTCGATTGCGTGTATGTGTGTGTATATAGTGGGTGGTGGTGGTTGTGGAGATAGGTGGTTGGTTTGTTAGTGGTGAAACTTCTCCCCAGTAATTTCAGAAAGTTTTTTGGACTACAGA
The DNA here is from genome assembly GCF_024610735.1 of Ursus americanus. Taxonomy (NCBI): domain Eukaryota; kingdom Metazoa; phylum Chordata; class Mammalia; order Carnivora; family Ursidae; genus Ursus; species Ursus americanus. Next base: position 31,931,781 of record NC_142127.1, on the reverse strand, counting down.
GAAGATTTATATAAAAACTCTTGAGTCTATGCTATTCTGTAAATAATTCTCAGGGCCTATTACGAATGCACATTGTCCACTGACATTTTTATAAAGACTACTCCCTCTGAAGGTGCTGTAGCCACTCATACAATGTTCACCAAAAGATTTTTGTTTAAACTTTTTCTAGGTAAATGTGTCTCAGTATTTCCCTTATTTTAGCTTGCATAAGCATCATCTAGAAATGGGTTAAAAAATGGTGACTCTGGATCACCCTGTCTTTCTCCCAGTTCTGCACCAGGAAATATGGACAAAGGATCCTAGGAAATGTCATTCTTAATAAGTATACCTAAGTAACTATTTCAGGAGGATCATGGATGAAACTGAGAGGTGTTCATTCAAAGGTTTTATTTAATTGTTTGGTCAAAGAAGTCTGGTCAGGTATATGTAAATTGAACAGGGACGTTCATCTTAGAGAGGAAACGCCAATTCTACTCACAGTTTCCTTTTAAAATAAACATTTCCGTAGTGGCAATAATAATAATTAGCTTATATCTTGTTTTTATTGTGCATCAGGCATTCGACTTTACTCATTTAATCCTCAAAATAATCCTATTCAATAGGAACTATTATTGTGTCCATTTTATAGAGTAGACTGCAGGTTGTGAGGTATGTGGAGGGTCATTGAGAGTGATTCCTACTGAAGGGCATACAGCAGGGAGTTCTGGAGTCCTGTCCCCCCTGCCCCTGCTGGCTCCTCTCCTCTCCTTTCCTTCCCTCCTTTATACTCTCTCCCTCTCTCTCTTTTTCTGTCACACTTTCATCTGTAGAGGAGGAAAAAGTTTTCTTCAACCTTATTAGGGTCCCTGGCTAAGTCTGTAAATTAAACTGACAAAGACAGATTATCAGGAGAAAAGCATACAAGCTTACTTAATGTAAATTTTATGTGAAAAGGGAGCCTTCATAATGAAATGAAGACCCAAAGAAACTGTTAGACCTGAGTCTTTTATGCTAGGTTTGATGAAGAGTGGACAGTTGAAGGAATGTGATTGGTTAAGGAGTGTGGGGCAAGTGTAGTGAACCGGGGGAAACTTAACAGGTCTTTTTTTGGGATTCTTCTCGGAATCCCTTTTTTTTTTGGAGGTAAGGATACTTTTTTCCTCCAGGTATAGGGTGGGCATCTCTCACAGGAGGGTTTTATAACCTTTTTTAGGGAAGAAGGGTGAGGGAGGGGAAGGATGTCAGAGTGACCTTCCTGCTTCTGCTGTTTTCTCCAGTTCCTTCAGCCTAAAACATTTGATGTGGCCAACTTGCTATATTTTAGTGTAGTGTGTCCTGATTCCATCCCTTTCTTTTTTTCCTTTGCCACTTAGTAATGAATATTTATTTTACCATTTTCTGTAGTCCATGCCTTAAACCTTAAACAAGTGTTTACTATACAACTTTGGACTACCTTCATGAAGACAGAGCATATTAGCTCCCCAGGGCAGATATGAACTAGCCCTCTGTCCCATGTCTTTTCCTGCCATCTGTGTTATATCTACAAACATAAATGTCAGAGGTGGGCTTCAACAGACATTATACAGACGCCAAGGTAAGAGAAGCAAAAAATATATATATATATATATATATATATATATCTTGATTTATATGATAGTTTAGAAAAAGCACTTTAAAAAGAAAGTAGGTATTCCATTTTTCGTCCTTTCATGAAAGGACCATTGCACAAAAGTGCAGTCATTTTCTGTACCATTTTGCATTAGAGTAATATTTGGAGAATGATTAAATAAATTATAGATGGTTAATTTTCAATCAATAAAATGACTTTTTTTTAAGATTTATTTATTTTAGGAGAGAGAGAGAGAAGCACATGAGCGGGGGGAGGGCAGAGGGAGAGGGAGATAAAGAAAGAATCCTCAAGCAGACTCCCCACCGTGTGCAGAGCCCAGCATGGGGCTTGATCCCAGGACTCTGAGGTCATCACCTGAACCGAAATCCAGAGCTGGCTGCTTAACCAACTGAGCTGCCCAGGCGTCCTATAAGATGACTTTTTAAAGATAATTTTAACACAAAAAATAATCTCTCTACATTAAGTGAAGGAAAAAAAAGCAAATGTGGCAAAGTAAAAGTCTGAAAGCAAATACACCAAAAGGTTTACTGTGATTTTCTCGGAGATGAGATTGCAAGGTATTTTCCTGTTTTTCTCAATATTTAGGTATTGTTTTTTTTTAATCCTCCCAAATTATTACTTTTTCATTGGTATAGTTTTATGTTGATAGAGTGAGGCAGATACTATTTGACCTACAAAGTAGTCTTTTCAAATAAAAAATGTATATTGAACTTTCTGGCAAATCAAACTGGGGTGAAGACTGGTAAATTAGAAAATGGAATGAGAACACAATGACTGGGAGAGGGATGGGGTGGGGTGGATGGGGAGGCAGGAACTAAAGATTTCCTCTTAGATCTTGTGCTTCCTAAAACTAGGAATTGTATGTTCTGCCTTACCACTGTGGGTACCTAACACAGGTGCTCAGTAAGTGTTTGTGACTCAGGTAAATAGGGAATCATATGGCAGAGTTCATCATGTATGTAGGCTGCCAGCATTTCCACTTCATGGTAGGTCAGGTCATTTTTCATATTACTATTTCTCTTGAGAATTTTAGAAACTAAAGATGTCCATAGAATTCTGGCTGATTTGACCATGGTATATCATTTTTGGTTGCTCTACCTCTTGCCCTATTTCTGAGCCTCTTCCTCAGGCATCAGATAGGGGGCACAGATAAAGAAACACAGTGTTAACAATAGTCTAGACCAAATAATTAGGGGGGATATCTGCCATGCATTATGCATTTAAGTGACTTTTGATCATTGACAGTTTGAATCATCCATACAAGTTAAGCACATATCACTTTAGAACAATTCACTTTGGGAGTTTCAGAAGGAAAACAAATTGCATTATTTCCAGTGTAAACAGAAAGCAGCAGATAGAAAACCAATAAATCACACCCATATAATTACAGCTGATCCAGAACACGAATTCAAGTCAGCCTGCAGCCTTGTGCTTTCCCTAGAAAGGAAGATTCAGATTGGTGATGGGCATTGAGTGGTGTTGCTCCAAGCCATTAGAAGGTTGAAGTGACATAGTCAATTTCATTGTCCTCCTAGCTAAGGACAGGCCTAATTGCTTAAGCATATCACCATGTGTCAAAATTCCTAATTGATTTCCTACTCATTAAAGCCATTATGCTTTTTTAAGGCCAGATTGCTGGCTGTGCATACTTGAGTGCTGATGACTAGGGGAACCAGCTTCAGAATCTATAGATTATGCAGAAATCTACATCAGTGTAGATATAAACAAAGTTAAATGAGTCGTGGGAAAGCAGAGTAAAAAGCCAGTACAAGCCATTTAGGTGTATCTTATAGTACAGTACTCGTCATAGATGATTTGTGACAATCAACTATCTTATAAATTCTCATAAAGGTTTTTTTTTGAAAACTAGGCAACACCTTTGAATAAGGCTAAATTTAATGGGCCTTCTTTCTTACTGTCACATTTTTGTCTCTGTTTAATCTCACAAACAGAATGTCCTTCTTTACATTTCTTGATAGATTTTATGCACACACACACAAACTTTAAATCTCTCATTAATTTAATTTTGAAAATAAAAACTTAAAATGAGTCTAAGCATTATGTGAGAATTTGCTCATTAAATAAGATTATTTAAATAAATTTTTTTTATACTATGTGACTTTTTTCAAGAAGACAAACTTTGATTAGAAAATATACAAATACAGGGGCGCCTGGGTGGCACAGCGGTTAAGCGTCTGCCTTCGGCTCAGGGCGTGATCCCGGCGTTACGGGATCGAGCCCCACATCAGGCTCCTCTGCTATGAGCCTGCTTCTTCCTCTCCCGCTCCCCCTGCTTGTGTTCCCTCTCTCGCTGGCTGTCTCTCTCTGTCGAATAAATAAATAAAATCATTAAAAAAAAAAAAAAAAGAAAATATACAAATACATATAAAAGCAGAAAAACAAAATTTATTTTGGTCTGGAATTTTACACATCTTTTCCCTTCACTTATTTCTTTCCTTTCCCTAGAAATCCAGGATTGCTGTTTAAACAGTAAATATTGTTCTTTTGATTTTGATTTTTTTTCACTGTATAGTTAATAAACTTGAAAGGCTTCCTGAGTAGTGATTTTCTATTTGATTTTGCTACTGCTATTCTTTCGTTTCTTCTTTGACCAACTGAACATGGCTCAGATGTTTGGCAGCAAGATACAATTTGTTTATCTTCACCCTTTGTATTCTCAAGAGCAATCAGTTGGCTTGCCTTTGCGGATTCTCTATAGTGCTATTGATTGAACTAGGATAGACTGAACCTATCTGAACGATCTAGCTTCAAATGATATGTATACACAATTTTTGTATCTTTCCAGATTTAGAGAACAAATATGTATCTTTGATTCTATATGATGGGCATTTTTTTTTTACTTTGCTAATTTTTTCTCATCCTAGTTAGCATCTGTTACAAGTTGAGTTGTGTCCCCTCTCCACCAAGCAATATATGTTGAAATCCCAGCCCCCAGTATGTCAGAGTGTGACCGTTTTTGGAAATAGCGTTGCTGTAGGTATAGTTAAGGGGTTGTACTGAAGTAGGGTGAGCCCCTAATCCAATATGGCTGGTGTCCTACAAAGATGGCTATGTGATGACAGACACCCAGAGAATGCATGTGACAATGGAGGTGGAGATGGGAGTCAGGGAGCTGTAAACCAAAGAACAGCCAAAGATTGCCAGCTACTACCAGAAGCTAGGAAGAAGCAAGGAAGGAGTCATTCCCATTCCCTCACGGGTTTCTGAGGGAGCCTGGCCCTTGATTTTGGACTTCTAGCCTCCAGAACTGTGAAATGATAAATTTCTGTTGTTTTAAGCCACTCAGTTTGTGCTATTTTGTTACAGCCGCCCTAGGAAGCTAATAGTGTCACCTGCTGCCAGTCGTGCTCTCAGAGACTCGGTGCAGGACGCTGCCCTGGTGACTGCAGTGATTGGTCTTCTCAGAGCCATCTACACATACTGACCCCTGTGCTCCCTCATGGCCAGTAGGCAGCTCCCCAGGCCACACACCAGCACATCAAGGCCAGGAAGAGTTGGCAGTGGAGACAGAGCTTTGCATCCTCCCTGGGCTCAAGATGCTTTCCTTATTCCTGTTCCGTGAGCTGGCACGGCTGGTGGCAGAGTGATAGAGGCCACCGGTAGGACCACAGCAGCAGAAGAGACTGCCCCAGACATCTCCCCACTTCCAGACAGGACCTTTGCATGCCCCCCCCCACCATCTTTTTCCATTCTGCTGCAGTCTCCTTTCTTCCAGTAACTGCCAGGCTTTGTTCCTCTCCCTGGACACTTTGTCTAGGTCAACATGTCTCCAATGAAGCATTTTTCTCTCTCATCCCTAATTCAAGCCTAATCTGCTCCAACAACAATTTTTAGGGCCCGTGGTGGCTGCATGGGGCATAGTGAGCACAAATCCTGACTGATGCTAAATGTAATCTGTCTGCTCTTCAGCTTCTATGACCTGCTTCAGAAAACCAGATTATAATTATGGCTGTATTTTTTTTTTTTAAAGATTTTATTTATTTATTCGACAGAGATAGAGACAGCCAGCGAGAGAGGGAACACAAGCAGGGGGAGTGGGAGAGGAAGAAGCAGGCTCATAGCAGAGGAGCCTGATGTGGGGCTCGATCCCATAATGCCGGGATCACGCCCTGAGCCGAAGGCAGACGCTTAACCGCTGTGCCACCCAGGCGCCCCTAATTATGGCTGTATTTTTGCTACTTTGATTCTTTTTCTTTCTCTCTGTCTCTTTGTTACACCTAAAATCTGTTTTAATTTATTGTTGCTAACATAAATATATTTTCTGTTTATCGCAGATTCCCCATCTCCCCATTTTTATCGAGATATATTTGACAAAATTGTATATTTTAAAAGCCATACAACGTGATGGTTTGATGTATGTATACATTGTGAAATGATTACCACAATCGAGTTAGTTAATCCATCCATCACCTCACAGAAGTTACCTTTTTTGTGTGTGTTGAGAGGACTTAAGATCTCTTCTGTTAGCAGATTTAAAGTGTACAATACAGTATTATTAACTGTAGTCACCATGCTGTACATTGGTCCCCAAAACTTATTATTTCTTTTTTTACCTATTACTTGACATCCCACATATCCTATTCATGGGGAATTCACAATCTCCCCCAGGAAGCACTATCCCTCCACTTGCTTGTTTCTCCCCTCATCTTGAATAATTTAAAGAATTTGGAGCTAACTCAGTCTACTCTCAAAGGCAAAACTCAGGCCTGCTTTCAAACACCAGCAAGAAAAGACGTTGCCATTGCCTGTCCGTGCTATGAAGTGCTGCCGCTGAAAACACTGTTGCCCTGACTCTTAGTCACACACAGCCAGCACTGGGTGACTGTCCCAACAGCAGTGTAAATCCAATATCGATAACCAATAGTTACAATCAATTCATATTCTGGCATTGATTATAAATATTCCTTGACTTTAAAAAAAAATGCCTCAGACTTTCTCAGTCTTTTCATTCTAACCTGTTCAAAGGTTCTTTTTTCTTTCTTTTTTTTTTTTTTTTGAAGATTTTATGTATTTATTTGAGAGAGATCTAAAGAGAGCACAAGCAGGGAGTGTGGGGGAGAAACAGGCTCTCCGCTGAGCAGGGAAACTGATGTAGGGCTCGATCCCAGGACCCTGAGATCATGACCTGAGCAGAAGGCAGACGCTTAACTGACTGAGCCACCCAGGCACCCCAAAGTTTCTTTTTTCTTTCAGTCTCTGTCATATTATTTCCTTTCCCTTTATAACTATGTATTATTGAGTTTAAATTCTTGTGAACACTAAAAAGTCATGTGGGATGGAAAGATAATTGACCTAGTGAAAGCGGCCTACCCAGATCTCTTAAGGAAGACATTTATGGCTAGAAACTCTGGTGATTTCTAGTTTGTTATTTCTAGTTTGTTGCTTGAATACAAGTTCCAGCTATCGCTACACATCCTTGAGCCGTGATGCAGTCCTGACTCTGATGACGAGGACAGGACTCTCTGGCCATGTCCCTTCCCCTTGACCACAGTGATTCATTTAGGGAAGTTGTCTGACTAGAACTGGTTTGATCACTGTGAAGTTCAAGACTTTTGTCCCACGTTTGAGAAAAGCAAGTCCGGTCCCACGTATAGCCTGTGTTGATGCGTGGATAACTACAGTCACCCTGGATCGGGAGCAGGTCGGAGGGTGAGGCAGACACCACGCACGATGGAGCCCGGAGATGGAGAGACACTGGGTCCTTTGTGATATTGCAGGGTTGCTGGATCAACTCTTGCTGGAAACCCAAAGTGTTCTGGAGTTTTTGATTGCTCGTGGGAATATATTCTTATATTGTTAAAAGTAGTTTGAGTTGGGAATTTTTAAAAAGATTTTTTTAGTTATTTATTTGAAAGAGGGAGAGCAAGAGTGAGAGAGAGAGCACGAGCTGGGGTGGGGGGTATGGGAGGGGTAGAGGAGAAGGAAAAGCAGACTGCCTGTTGACATGGTGCTCCATCCCAGGACTCTGGGATCACGACCCGAGCTGAAGGCTGAGGCTTAACCGACTGAGCCACCCAGTCACCCCGGGAATTTGTTTTGTTTCGTTTTTTGTTTGTAAGTAAAATAATTCTAATCGATATGGCTAATTAAAAAACCCTTTTCTATTTCTCAGCTGTTGAATTAGTTGAATGAGTAAGTTGCTACTCACTTGCATAAGGACTCCTAAACATACATTTACATTCTTATAATAAACTTTTCCCACAGTGGAATAGCTATATGTGAAACTTTGTCTAAAGTTTGTATTAGAAACAAGTCACAACTGAGGAAAAAAGACCTCAGATAAAACTTTCATTTCCATTAGGGAAGAGAGATCAGAGAAAAGATTGGGCAGTTAGTTTTTGAGTACTTCAAGTCTAAACCTGCAACTATTGACTCTCTTGACCCCTGCCACACACAAACAGTTCCAACATCCCACTGTTGGGAAGTTACAGGAAGGAGTTGGTGCAAAATTAACCTGGAGGTAACCATTTGTGGCTTATATGATCAAGAAAGACATAAAAATCAATGTTACTTGATTCCTGGTGAGGAGAGCTGAGGGATTCAGTTAAGAGGTGAGTTAAAGGAATGTTTAACTATGGCTTTCTAAATTGCGTTTTGAAAGCCCCAGAGCTGCGGTTCTGATTCCTGGTCAGGAACAGAACCCCTCCCTGTTCTTCTGCAGTACAGAAATAAAGCCAGCCTTGGGATGAATAAAATTAATACATTACTGGTCTTCCAGGTTCTGTGGCACCAGGGAGGCACCAGAGTTGCTGGTTGGCCCCACAGCCCGACGGCTGACTATGGCCCTTATGGTGACAGGGGGGTAACATCACAGAGGAAAGGTCTTCTCATGGGGTGCAGTTACTTTTCTTAGCTAGCATAGCTTAAGCAACCAGTATTATACGAAAACTTACATCCTAATGACTAAAGCATTCCTGGCTCCGAATGACTCCATTACACTTTGCTTTACTGTCTCTTTTTCATCCCTTCCCAGTTATTTAAATAAGACTGGAGGGACGAATCATGATCTTTGTCTTTCTGTTTGACCTCAAGTTTGCTCCCATCTCTTCCTTTGTCTTTTCTTCTGCCCATCAAACAAGTGCTTCTTAAATTTACTAGCAATATGCCTGCTGCAGCACTTTGCACACTATCTGCCCATGCAATAATGATCTTAAAGAGCACAGCTCAGGGACTAAAACAAAGCAGGTACGCGAAAAATGTCAGCTGCTCTAACACCAGTATTATTATTATTGTTATTTTTATATTGGCTTTTCATACATTTCAGATGTCACTTCAGGGATAAAAACATCCTTATCTAGACAATATTTGGCTTTTATTGTATTCATAGAATGTTATTTTTTACTTGTGACACACATTCTAAATGCAGGCATGCATCATCTAAAGCAGATGCATTGTGATATACATAATAATCTAGTTTTATGCAATTTTGGTCGGTTTCTTTTAAAAAGCTGATTCTCTTTTTGAAATTTAAATATGATTTAATGACTTTTTCTTTTTTAAAACTAAGTCACCAGTTGTATTAAGGAGAGTTCACCTATGTGGTCCTCATGACAGCCCCACCAAAAAAAATGTTTAATATGAACTAGTGTCCTCAGCAGGCTTTCTGGAATCTGCAGATGTGACCTGACACAAAACAATTCTACTGTGGTTTTATCCACTAGGATTTGTTTTCATTGTTATGCAAGTCTAATTTTTCATTCAGACAATGAAATTTGTTTTCCATGCAAATTTCCTGGCTATCCATCCTTTGCTCCATTTTTCAAGTTCCATAATATAGTCACATTATTTTCACTTGCTTCTACTAGCTTTGGTTTGTATGTTCAAGTTAAAAAGAAACAAAAACAAACCTTTATTTCCTGATCCCTATAATAAAACTCTACTTCAAGTATTTATTTACAATTACATCTGTTGTGATAGTTTTTGAATGATTTCTTTCCACTTTTATTTTTAAAGTGGAAAAGATGGGGCGCCTGGGTGGCACAGCAGTTAAGCGTCTGCCTTCAGCTCAGGGCGTGATCCCGGAGTTGTGGGATCGAGCCCCGCATCGGGCTCCTCTGCTGTGAGCCTGCTTCTTCCTCTCCCACTCCCCTGCTTGTGTTCCCTCTCTCGCTGGCTGTCTCTATCTCTGTCAAATAAATAAATAAAATCTTAAAAAAAAAATAAAGTGAAAAAGAAATTTATTGATATTCTCAAAATTATCTGGCATCACTCAGATGCTGCACCTTATCTAAATGTGTTCAGCAATAGCCAGGACTGGCCTCATTAGTGTCGATCTTCTCATTTGCTATAATTCGTGATTGATGAAGAAGATTTCTAATTATAGGCATGACAGCGGTCCAGCCGGACTATATGATACCTAAGGCTGAGTGAGCACTTCCTTCTCTGGCTCTCATTCCTCAGCTCAAAAATGATAAAATAATTTGCTATGGTGTTCAGCCACTACAACCTTTAGAGACTCTTATGTTTTCCTACCCTTTAAAACACCATCATGTGTGAGTGTTCATACACGTAAACCATGTACCAAAATAATTGGTTCATTTGCTTAATAATTAAACCAACCATTATGAAATGCCAAACAATTAAAGTAAAATTTTTAGGTAGACTAGATCAACCAATTTATTTAAATGTTTGGTTTCAGTGATAAATATATACCTATAAATAGACATATAAAGAATTGTTCATATAAAAATAATAAAAATGGACTAAATTTTATAGAATCAGTTTCAGTAACATGACATCATGAGCCAAGTTTTACATAAAAAAAAGCAGAGAATAGGGTTTAGCCTTTGGGTAGGAAAAGTGATTATATATTAGAAATAAGAATTTTGGGAACAATGAATATAATTTTCCCTATGTTAGTAAAGCAGTTGTAATGAGAAAGACATCAAAGTTATGACAACCATCTAGTTAAAACTGAATTACAATAACAGACGACTTTTGTGAACAGTTTGGCAAAACCCACTGGAATCATTGGAGAAAGGTTATGAGAAAACATGTGCTGGCAGAGGGATGTCTAAATGATACTTACTGTTAAAATAAAACTAATATTGCTATATTTGGAAAAACATAGGAAACTTAATGGCTGTGAAGGGTCTTACTGTAATCAGTGAAAATATGGGAAACATTCACTTAAGTAACCTATTTCAGTTACTTTTTGTTATAAAGCAGATTGGATTAGGCCAAATTGACGAGGAACTAGGAAACTTCTAGTAATATTATTTTCAATATTTAACCACTGAAATAATAGCCAATACAAACAAGGAAAATAAATACTGCTTTAATAGGAACAATTCATTTAATATGTAATAAATAAACAGGTTATGAGTTTATTTGGGGGAAGCCATGTGGTGTGTTTATAATTTGAGCTAGGCCTTAACATTAAAACTCATCCATCAAGTGCCAAGGGCTCTTAATAATTGCCACAATAAGTCATCATTTCTTCTCTGCCTCACATGTGTGAGACTCTCGAGTAGCGACTGTAGCAATGCAAGGAACTGTAAGCCATCACCCCTTTCATCCTTGGGTCTAGTTATAGAGATAGGCTTTCGTGTAAGCAGTGAGTAAACGGTAATGGCAGTGAGGGTCATCAAAATGTTGAGGATGCGTGAATAAGTTTTTAGCTCAGCTGGTCAGGGAAAGCATCTTAGAGGTTGGCTTTGGACTGGGTCACTAAAGATAATAGAATAGGAACAGACTTGAAAAGAAAAGATGAACTTAAGGCTGGCAAGACAGGGATGATGTGAAGAAAAGTGAGGAAGATAAAAACAAAAAAATGGGGGGCTCTTGCGTGTCTCAGTTAGTTAAACACCGATTCTTCATTTCGGCTCAGGTCATGATTTCAAGGTCGTGAGATTGAGCCCCGCACTAGACTCTGCGCTCTCCCTCCCCTTCTGCCCCTCCCCCACTTTCTCTCTCTAAAATAAATACATAAAATCTTTAAAAACACACACACACACAAAATGTAAAATACCATATTTTTGTAGTCATTTTGTCTTCCTGCCAGTTTTCTATACAGGGATAAAGAAATGAGGCAGGGAATAAAGATTAAGCCAGATTCCAGGGGAGGGGTTTGGTTGTAGATAGAGGAGCATGCATCCTCAAAACTGTCCCCAAAGGCACCCTTTCACCCTATCCCTTTGCGTTTCTACTATCTATACCCCTAGGTCTTTGCCCCTCTACATAGTATTGTCCACCCTGTGCAGAACTCCATGTTTCATACCTCTTGTTCTATGTCTATATATATATACTTAAAACTAGTAGTCAGATTTCATTTTACTGCACATTTTCTGGTGCAAACCCAGAAGACCAGAAAATTTGAGGCAAATTTTTACCAAGAAGAGTTTTCTGGGGCCAGAACCTAAACTTAGGCATCAAAGGTATTACTGGAGAAGGAGTAACAAGAGATTTGGCCATATCTCCTCTTCTGCCCCAGACCTTCTGTTTTCAACTCGAAGTCCATCAGCTTTTTCCCTGCAAGGTGACATCTGGCTTAGTCAATAAACTGAGTCTGATTCCCACACTCCCCGTATATCCTCCATGAAGTCATTAATTATTGCAAACTTATGGAGCATCTAGACTATGTTGGGAACCATGGCTTGGAATGCCAAGAAGAAGACAAAGCAAGCTCCTATACAGATCTCACTTTGAGAAATTGAATATACAAATGGATAATTGCCAGGTCATATATAAAAATAGAATGCTGACCTGTCCAGGGAAGCAACCCCCTTATCTACAATAAACAACCCAGAAAGCCAGCCTGCTGTACATCAGACTTAGAGTAAGCCTGACTGCAATCTCTAATAATAATCCAAGAAGCTAAACAATAACTTTTGTAACAATTGGTGCAAAATGGTCAAGACTTGATGAATAACTGACAGCTTCCCTGAATTTTGTTCCCACTTCAAGCTTAGATCCAGAGAAAGCCTAACATGCACCCTTGACCAATCACATGGGATGCCCTCTTCTGGTTTGTTCCCTGTATCTCCCCCAAGCCAATAGCCTCTAATCAGGGAATACTTGCAGCCTTCCCTTTTTTTCCACTAGAAAGCTCTTCCACTCCCCTGCATGCCTTTGAGTCTCTGCCAAAACAAGTGATGGTGGCTGACTCTTTTGGTATAGTAAGCTCTGAATAATAGCCTCTGCCTTTCTCATTTACTTGGTCTTGGTTTATTTCCACACTTTAATGCAAAAGAGTTGCTATTGGCAGTTCAGACACTGAACTGCTGGTGGGTTGCAAATCTGGAGAAAGTAGAATGCTGTAGAAACACCAGTATTCTCTCACCCAAATCTGGAGAGGTCTGGTCTAAATTCCTAGTCAGGGAAGCTACAGGTAACTTTGTTATTGCATGGGTGACAGCCTGTAAGGTGCAAAGCAGGAAAACAACTTTATTATTTTAACTGCACTGTCCTTGAACTAGTTGTACTATGGCAAAAAAAACAAAAACAAACGAACAAACAAAACACAAAAAACAAAAAACCCCCTAGGATTAGAGCAGGGGACAGGAGTGACTTGACCAGGGCTATTGTAAGTTGCCATGGGAACCTTCTAGCCACATGAAATAGCCGCAGAGGTATGCTATGGCAGTGGTGATATTCTAAAGGACCCTAGGGAGAAGACTACATCCTTGCCTGTGATCTTGGAACTCCTACAGCAGAACTGGTTCTGCTCTGGCAAAGGTGGAGAAGCTAGGAGTTCATGTTATCTTAAATTCAGGCCTTTGGCAGCAAAGGCCTTAAACCAGGGATTCACAGGCTTTTTCTGTAAAGGACCGAGTAGTAAATATTTTAAGGCCTTTTTTCATTCCAATATTCAATACCACCACTGTGGCTTGAAAGCAGATACAAACATTTGGCAAGTTGTGCAAGTAAGTGTGCAAATATGCAAATTAATGTGGTTGTACTGCAGTAAATTCTATAGACACCAAAATTTGAATTTAATATACTTTTTATATGTCACAAAAGACTATTCTTCTTTTTATTTTTTCCCTCATTTAACAATGTGAAAACCATTGTTAGATTGCAGGCCGTAGAAAAACAGTCCGTGGGCCAAATTTAGTCCACGGGCCATTGTTTGGGGATTATAGCCTTATACCAACAGAAAGCCACCGCGTATAGCATCACAAGAGTGGGAGGGAAGATGTTTCTAGAAAATGGCTCAAGAGATGACCATTAGATCCAGATATATTTTGTCAAAGGAGGCATAAAAATATCAGCTGCAATTCTGGAAATAAAGGGGATGAGGGTATCCAGTCCAGTAGCCAGACCAAAACAGGGTTACTGAAGTGGAGTTCAATACAAGAAGGTGAGGAGGTGTTCCTGCAGGAGAGTTGCTATGTCACAGCAGGAAATCAGCAGGGTGGGGGGTGAGGGCCAGGTCCTGGATGATGGACAGGATGTTGTTAGAGCTCTTAGTCAGAGACTACAATCCCAAGGTTGGACCTAGGTTTGTATAGTAGCTAATCATAACAAAGGTAAGTCACCTGGCAAGGACTTAGCCTTATCACATGTGTCTAGGGTGCAGAAGCAAGCTCTGGAGGCAGTATTGAGTAGTGGTTAAGATCAGGGGCTCTGGTGTTAGACTGCCTAGGTATTAATCTTATCAGCGCACTTTCTAGCTTGGTGACCTTGGGCCCGTTGCTGGGGAATAAGGAGATACCTATCCCTCCATCCAGTGTTGTTGAGGAAGTTATTGGTGTGAAAATCAAAACCATCTACTTACTTACTTAATCACTTACTGCATTAGACAGATTTTACCATTCCACTCTTTTCTTCAACATAACTTTACTATTTCAGCTAACTGTTGGTTGGAATGTAAAAGTTGCAAGTAACTTTATTTATTCTATGAACTTTCTGAAAGACCAAATAACTTTTCAACAGAAAGCGTCAGATGATAGTTTATACCCCAGGACTCTTAGACTCTTTGCTCTCTTTGCTGTGCCCAATAATTCTGAACTATGATGTCATGATCTGTACCCAGCCCCAGTCAAGTCCTCTGTTTAAAAGACCTACGTTAGGGGTGCCTGGGTAGCGCAGTCGTTAAGCGTCTGCCTTCGGCTCAGGGCGTGATCCTGGCGTTCCGGGATCGAGTCCCACATCGGGCTCCTCTGCTGGGAGCCTGCTTCTTCCTCTCCCTCTCCCCTGTTGTGTTCCCTCTCTCGCTGGCTGTCTCTCTGTCACATAAATAAATAAAATCTTAAAAAAAAAAAAAAAGTAAAAAAAAAATAAAAAAATAAAATAAAAGACCTACGTTAAATCAAAATTTCAGTACTATCCCAACATTGCTTTTCTCTTTCTGAGATACAACTAAGACCCAGTCAAGGTAGTGCTCTGCCTTATAGCAGTGAGTCAGCTTTGTCTTATCAACACATTGTTTTGGTAATATTTTCAAAAGTCAGCATATCGAAAGCTCTCAGCTTGATGCTCTTCTCATCATAAGTACTCTATGAAGTTAAGTGTATTGATGCCTTGTAGCATTATTCACAATATCCAAAAGGTGCTAGCACCATAAATGTCTATTAATGGATGTATGGATAAACAAAATGTTATACATAGTAGTGTATACATACAATGGAATATTATTCAGCCTGGAAAAAGAAAGAAAATTTTGGCACACACAACGACATGGATGAACCTTGAAGACGTTATGCTAAGTGAAATAAGCCAGTCACAGAAAGACAAATATTATATGATTCCACTTATGTGAGGTACCTAGAGTAATCAAATTCATAGAGACAAAAGGTAAAATGGTGGCTGCCAGGTACCAAGGGAGGGGAGAATGGGGAATTATTGCTTAATGGGTATGGCATTTCAGTTTGGGATGATGAAAAATTCCTGGAGATGGATGATGGTGATGGTTGCACAACTGTGTGAGTGTATTTAATGTCACTGAATTGTACACTTAAAAATGGTTAAGATGACACATTTTGTGTTATTTATATTTTATCACAATGAAAATACATATAGATGTCCCTAAGGACTTAAAACTCTTTCACTGTGGCCTTCACATGTCCTTGTCCCTTACCACTAACTGTTCCATTCCATTCTTCTTGATGACGTACAGAGCTCTCAAATAATGGCTGCTAATCTATGTCTCTATCCTCAAAACTAGCTATAGTTTCACAAATACCGCTCCTGCTAAAATCCATAAAATATTCTGTTCCCCTTCCCTACATTAGAATGAGCTCCTTTGTGGTTGTCTTGTTCTGGGAATTTTCTAATAAAGCCTTATGCTAGTGATGGTCTGGTTGATTTTCTTCATGTGTGTATATGTGTGTGTGTGTGTGTGTTGTATGTATGGGTATGTGTGTGTGATGAGCGAGGGACAGAAGCAAGACTAGAGAGACACAGAAGAAGAGAGAGAGAGAGAGAAACAGAGAGCACCAATGAGCTTGGAAGTCTGTAATCTCAGTACTGCATGGAACCTAAAGCTTTTCTTGGAATATTAATCCCTGGTGTAATTAGGTGGAAAAGATTCAGGAGGCCTTAAAGGAGGTCAGCAATGGCATCTGGGCCTGCATATTTGGACTTAATGTTGAGTTTCACTGACATACATCCAGAAGCCAAATGCTATTAACTTATATTCTGTTCCAGGCAGAGTATGTCAGAGTTGGATAGCCCTGAGGCTACGGAGACCCCTACAGCTGGAAAGAACAAGAAAAGCATATGCAAGTCACTTCTGCTTGCTGGTCAAGTTTGAAGATGGGCTTGGCCAGGAGTCAGTAAGGAATTCTGACCACTGGTAGTGAGGAATCCCACTGATGTGTATGGGGAGAATGTGGAATCCAGTGGAAATGTCCTGCAGTACATGACCAAGAGGTCTTGAGACGTGATATTGGTTAGCACACTGTGTCCTGAGACAGCTCTTTATAGATCATGAGGGTAAATCCAAGTTGCCCAGACCCCTGGGTGTTGGGAGTGCCCATAGAGGATTTCAAAAGCTGCCTGTGACAGAGGAATCAATAGGAGATGGGCACAAGTATGGCATATTTTATATGTCAACTTGACTAGGCTAAGGGGGTGCCAGATAGCTGATAAAACATTGTAACTGGGTGTGTGAGGGTGTTTCTGGAATAGATTAGCATTTAAAGGAGTAAAGAAAATCCCCCTTACCAAATGCATGTGGTCATTCATTATTCAATACGCTGAAAGGCTTGAATAAAAAAGGTGGAGGAAGGACAGATTTGTTCTCTACTGGAGGTGGGACTTCCATCCTGTCTTGTCTTTGGACATTGGTGCTCTTGTTCTTGAACTTTTGGACTTGGATTGGAACTTAAATCATTGCTCCCTCGTTCTCAGGCCTCAGGGTTTGGACTAGAACTATACCACTGGCTTCCTTGGGCCTTCAGTTTTCAGATGGAAGATCATGAGACTTCTCATTCTCCATATTTGCATGAGCCAATCTCTCATAATAAATCCTCTCTTATAACTATCTATCTATCTATCTATCTATCTATCTATCTATCATCTATCTATTATCTATTTTATTGGTTCTGTTACTCTGGAGAACCCTAACACAAGGACTGAAGCACTAAAAAGAAGCCTTGCCTTTGTAGCTTTGGCTTAAAACAGTAACCAGTCTAAGGAGTAGTCATCAAGAAAATGTTAACTTAGATTCAACACATTCAATTAAATAAAAACAAACAAACAGGGAAAGGTATGCCTGTCATTATAGAAAGGTTGATTATAGAGATGTTTAAAATACAAAAAACTTGGGGCTGAAAGTAGAAATCGTTGATTATCTAAAAAGTTATTTAAAGAGTGAATGGTATTTAAAGAGTCAATAATGGTAGGTGAGTGAGGAGTAAAAGAATTATACCAAAGGCTGATCATCCTTAAATTATGAAAAGCTTCAAGAACAAACGTAAAAAATCACAAATTGCAATCCAGAGTTCTGAACTGATTAACAAGCTGGGCAAGGGGTAACATTCTTTCAGTGAGCACCAGTTTGACCCAATTCTGTTTGCTCTTAAGCCCAGTTGCAGAAGGATATCCAAGCAGGTGGCTGAATCTTTGATTGGTACAGTGGCTGGCATTCATTATCTTATTGAGAAAGGCAAAAACCTTTTTCTGTTATCCATGTACTACTTTTTATGGTTCAAAGGAGCAGTCACTTAATGGCTAGAGAGTAGGCAAATTAATAATAATGGACCAGACTTTCATCCCATGCAATCAAATAGATGTTATTCTCTATTGAGTTATGTGGCATAAGAATCTCACCTAATAACAGTAATAAATAATGGGGTAATTTCCATGCCAGCTGCTAACGGTTTCCTTGCTTCTAACCAGGGTTTTATATCATTGTATTTCTACCTTCAGGAAACAATGACATTCTCAGACCTGTTTTAAAAGTCTGCACTTTTTGCTTTTTATTGCTGCAGTTTTTATGGGTTGTCTCAGAGTCCAGAGTTGAATTTTTAGGTCCCTAAGAGAGGGAAATGGATAAAAAACAGTAATGTTAATGGAGCTTGATGTGATTATTATGGGGGGGAGTTCAGTATCTCCCAGAGATTGGGGGACTTTAGGATTTGGGGGACTTTGAATACAAGTTTTTTTCAAAGTGATTTGTGTGATACTTGGGGAAGAGTCTGTACTTTGCAAATAATGATTATTTTGCTAGTGGTTTGGATCTGTCTTTGGTGGTATGGACTGACTGACTGACCAACGAAGTTTAACAAAATAAAGTTACCTGGGGTTCTGAATCCAATAGTATGTAATAAGTTGATTTTATATAGTGTGTATTTAAAATTTCTGGAGGTAACTCAGAAGATAAGCACAGTAGAGTCTCTGTGTAGACTTATAAATATTCCTGTTCTCCTCTTCCCAGTGTCATTTTGGACGATCGTTTTGGTGTACTATCATAGAACGGTTTATTACCACCGCTCTGGTGCTCTAGATGTGAACGTGCCTTAACCTCCACCTTCTCGGGATTTGTAGGTACTTGCTTTTGCACATCTATTTTAACATATCGTTGTTTGGTTGTTACTTGAATCGGCTGTATACTCGTTCGTTTTCTCTGCTAGACTGTAAGTCCCTTTAGGCTCTCTGGGTTTTTTTATTTTATTTTTGGTTTTGTTTTCGTTTTTTTTTTTTTTTTTTTGGTTTGTTTGTTTGTTTGTTTGTTTACCTCATGGGGTAAGTTATTACTCCCAATTGACACAAGCGGAAACTGAAACTCAGAGAAGTCCATGTGTCCAAGGTTGCAGAGCTGGCAGGCACAGAGCCAAGATGGGAGCCCAGGCAGTTTTGCTCCAGAGGCCATAATCTTAACCACACGCTGCTGCTTCTCTTGTGAACAGCTAGCATGGCACTATAGACGTGGTTTGTTGAATGAATCACTTCACTCACAAAGATGGTATATACGCGTAAGATGGTATTCCTGTGAACAAAAACTGTTTCTTGGGAAATGGGGCAGATGTGTTCCAGGAATCTGCCAGTTCTTACAGCTCTGGAGGTGTGTCACATCTTTTTGGTCCTTCCATCCCCAGCAATGCTGCTCTGGGTCTCTGGATCTTTCTAATAGAAAGAGGGAACATCCAATACTGAACCTGCTTCTGTGAGCTTGGAAAAACTCCTGACATAGCCTCTCCAGGCTCTAACCCCAAAAGACTCCCCTTGTAGGTAACCTCTGTGGGTCTCCCTTGGCAAGGAGATTGTTCTTATTCACCACATGGAGTAAGAACTCCTGACATATCATTAATATTCCTGAGAGTAGGGTAAATAACATGAAATAGAATATGTCTCTTATAGTAAATGATCCATTTTGATGAAAAGGACATTTACCATAATACTTCATTTCCATATCCTTACAGTCCCATTTTAAAGCTTAACAGTTTCTACATTATGAAAGAAGACTTTGAAAAATACTCTGTTACATTCCTCCAGACTGTTTTCCTGGTGGCAATACATATGGAGAGAAGAGACTAATTTTGGATCCAGACGGACAGTCTCTTGGTTCTCTGAATGGATTTTCCTAAACAAACTGCTGAATGCCTCAGAAATGAAACCTGTGATGTCTAGCACAGGTTGTACAGAATACACATAAAAGGGATCCCAATACTCATCGTCAGATGGGTTCTGATATGCCCTGGCTGATGGAAAATGTGTGTTTGTGAGATCAACTAAAGGAGGGTTGAAAAATATTGAAGCTTTTTTTTGTTTGTTTTTATACCCAATCGTGGTAAATAAATAAACATTTGTAAATAAACAAATGTCATACATCTGAGAAGGATTCTGATGGCAGAATTTTTTTTATCAGAAGAACAGTTGCTATAGGGGTTTTCATAATTATTTCTTGCGAATATTTTTGTTGTTGTTGTTGTTGTTCCTTTAGGGTAGCAAAGTTCTATGGCTCAGGGACTTTCTTAAATGAAAGCTTAACATTCAAGTGCAAATTGTCTTGTATATAGCTCTGTTACTGAGCCCATCTTACCATTTTCTAAAACCTCCCTATGAGTCAGATACAACAGCTTCATCATGAGAGTGGAATCTGCTTATTTGTGTTGAGGAGTGTGGGTATATGTTTGTTAGAGCTAACCAAAGGAAAGTCACCATGAAATAAAGAAATAGAACCAAGCCTTATGTTTGAGAACAAAAGAAGGCACCACAGCAGATGAAAATCTGAACCAGATACGACAGAGAAAAGAGTGAGACTCCATATATTTGTAAGTGTCTTGAATGAGGCACTGAACTTTCTAAAGAATGTGAGACGGGATTTTGAGTCAATCTTAGATTTTAAGGATCAGAGAGACCCCAGATGTTATGTGGATTAAAATGAATTCAACAATATTTACTAAGCACTTTCCATGTGTCAGATGGTCTTTTAGGTTCTCAAGGTTGTGTCAATGAACAAAACCATGGTACTTGACCCACATACCATACTCGTATTATGGTGTGCCAGACACCATATGAACTGCTTATAGGCATCACTGAATTTAACCTTCACCTCTCAGTGAAGATAAGAGATCCAGAGATTAAGTGACTTGCCCAAGGCTACACAGCCAGTAATTGACACGACAAAGATCATACATTTAAGCTCTTCATTGGATCATATAGTGCAGCTGCTTGGTTTGAGGTGGGTAAAATATTAGCCTCATTTTATATGTAAACCAGTTGGGGCCCAGAGAGACAATGTGACTTGTCTAAAATATGTAAGTGGTAGAAGACACATTTCATAGCCTGGCTGCTCAGATGGTACTTTTTCACTGTTCTGTACTGCTGCAAAAGTAGATATGAAACATAATTTGTATGTTTATCCAGTATTACAAAATATCATTTAATAGCTGAAATAGACTATCTTCATGAGATGGAATTGATATTTCATAGTAATGAATGCAGAATAGTCATGATTTTTAAAAAATGGCTATCAAATAGCTACACTTGAGCCTTTATTTTTAAGATAGATCTGAGTTTCCAGAATATACTGTTATATTTGAATAGGGTACTATATTATTATTGTTAATATCTTAAAAACTATTTCTCCTTTTCAGATTTGAAATACTATTCTAAATATTTGTGGTATTTAGCTCATAAGGGAAAAAAAAAACCCAGACAAATCAAATGAATAAGTTATTAAGGTGTCAGTAACATACTAAATTATTAGGATGGATGAGAGCATTTAAGAATAACCACAATATGAAAAATTCAAGTAATTCTCTTTAAGTGGTTCATAATTTCCTTGTCCTTATTACTTCTTCTGTCCCCCATCCCCACAAACTGCAAGTTAATAGAAAACAGGAACACGGTGTGTGTGTGTGTGTGTGTGTTTGCAGGCTCAGGATATTACATTTGTGTATCCAAGCATTGGTTATTTTATTCAGTTTATTTGGAATTTGGAAAAGCAGGAAACGTATTTAACTCTTAAGCATCATGGGAATAGGTCACATAACACAGTCAGGAACCTCTCATAACAAATTAAATATAGCCAGGTGTGAGGGAAAATAAATTCCATATGTTTAAAAATTATTGGAGTAGATAGAATTTCACTGGAAAATATAAGTGGAATTTGGAGATCTTTTCATTAAAAAGTTTATTAAACTATAACATGTCTGATGGCCATTGCTTTTCTGAGAATAGGGTGAAATTACCATTGTGGGCATTTATTCAAAGTACCTTGCTCAAACTAGAACTATGACTTTACTTGCTCAAAGTAGGCTTCTCTTCCTTCATGTGTTAGAATATTCACTGAGTCCTTGTAAAATGTCTGGAATCAAAATGAATGTTTAGAAACTTCTTATTCTTGAGAGATGGCAATGTGTCCAGGATCTGGGAAAACAAATGGACTCCTACTCCAGCTGAGGAAAAACTGTTAAAATAAGCCTGACCCTGTGTTAAATAGTTTATATAGATAAGCATGTTCCATGCTTATCACCACAAGCCTGTGAGGTTTTATTATTATCCTCCTTAGTCAGATGTGGAGATGGAGAGATTTAGCAACTCACTCAACTTTCCCCCTGCTTGTAAGGACTAGTATTTGAATCCAAGTCTGTCTGGTTGCAAAGCATTTCTACTGGGTCATCCTACCCCTCATTGGAGAGAATGATAAAGTGATGAAGAAAAGAAAATAAATAATATTGAAAAGAATGCCTGCATACAAGGAGAGGGTAGAACAATCGTGTGAAGTGGTGGTGGTAGATAGCAGACATGTAGAAATAAAGCTACTCAGCTACCTCCTGGCTGGCTAGGTGTTTCCTTGTTGCTGGACCTTAGCCATCCTCCATCCACTGCCCGACCTGAGCACCAGTACTGATGCTGTGTTCCTGGATGATGCTTTCTGTTATTTCTCCTTCATAAGGGACCTGGTACTTCACTTTGTTCTTTTCATTATGGTGCTGCCTTTAATGATCTTGTGCTGAGTCCTGGTTGAACTTGACCTATTATTACAGCACCTGCCTTTTTCTTGTAGGTTACAAAACAATCACTTGTGTGTTTTTTTTTTTAAAGCTTTTATTTATTTACTTGAGAGAGATAGTGAGAGAGAACACCAGCTGGGAGCGGGGTGGGGAGGGGCAGAGGGAGAAGCAGACTCCCCTCTGAGCAGGGAGCCCAACACAGGGCTCAATCCCGAGACCCTGGGATCATGACCTGAGCTGAAGGCAGCCGCTTAACTGACTGAGCCACCCAGGCACCCCAATAATCACTTGTTTTTTAAGACATTGCTGGATTTGTAGTGACTGTCTAAGGTACTATGTTTAGGATAATTTTTTTTCTCATTGGGAGGATTGATTGATCATGTCTGTGATTAGAGGAGAAATGGGAGTTTAGGCAGGCATGCTATGTATTTGCCATTCTTATACAGGATAGGCAGGGGTAGGTTCTGCTTTCTGATGTATTCTCCAGCTAATCTGATAAAAAAAAAAAACAAAATTATTCCTGTATCTTAAATGCAAAACAAACAACCAAGGTCAGACACTGTACCTAGTATTGGGGGATAGAGAAATGACTTTATCCTTGTTATTCTAATTACCATTTTTAAGTGCTGACAGTTTTCAAAACATACTTACAGACTCTCTTTTGGTCTTCTTAATAGGTGTGATAGTCAGAATATGGCAAATATTATTATGCATAGATACTTCAAAGAAACTAATCTAATGGAAATCTCTGGCCAAGTAAGAAGATCAGTATGTCAGTTTGGGAATGGTTTCAGAAGAACACCCAAGTCACAAAGACTTAAACAAGTTAGGGCAGTCTTCAAGGATGCAGTGGCTCAAGGTCAAGGGGGCTGTGGTCCCTGCCCTTCTGATTTCCCTCATGGTGGCAAGATGGCCACTGTGGCTTCAGCTGTTGAGGCAGCGGAAGGAGAAAACTGAAAGGGAAACATGATGGCACCTCTGTCAGGGAGAAAACTTTCTGAGTAATCCCCAGAAAATTTCTGTTTGCTCTGGCTAGAACTGTGTCACATGGTCACCTCTAGCTGCACCTCTAGGTTAGAAAATGTGTATCCAGCTGTCTCCAATAAAGCCAAGATGGTATTAACATGGAAAAAGAAGAGCATCTACATGGGTAGTCAGCTAGCAGTGTCTGCCACAGATACGTACACAGGTGCAGGTCATTTGGGGAACTGCGGTAGGAGTGGGGATGTAGTATCATACATAGAAAAATAATAAAAACCTTACTTTGTAGTTGTCTTTATCTACTTAGGGTAATCCCATTTGGTTTCTGTTTTCTAGAAGCACCACTGCCCATAGCAACTCTTTCAAAGGATAGGCTATGGATCATCTACTCTTTGTGTGTACATGTGCTTGTACATAGGGCTGTATTTCTATGCATTTTCTAAAATGTAATTTAATAGTACAAAGATAATGAGCACTTTACACTGTGAATCACTTCCTCTTCACAGGATGTTTCTGGTACTAGCCATGCAGTGGGGTTAACGAGTACTGTTGTTAGAACAGTATGTGCTCCAGTATGGAATGTCTTCATGTCACTGAAGTGAAGGAATGTATTAAGGTACAGCCCTCAGGATACCAAGAATTTTTTTGTTGATTTGCTTCCTGCTAAAGAAGGCACATGATTCAGCAGGGTAAGGAGTAAAAATCATCAGACATAAACTTTCAGTACCAGAAACACATGATGAGGGCTAGCAGGGCTTAAATTCAGGAGCTTGGTGTTTGGAAGACAGCATACTTCACATCTCATCCTTGCTTTATCTTGAAAAAGATTGTAGTGACTTTCTGGGGAGGAGAAACTACATCTTGTTGGTAATCCCAGGAAGCGTGGAGGACAAAGACCAAAGGAAGGAGAATGGAGAAGGCTAATAAAATTTATTAAGTGTCAGCTGTATGCTGGGAACTGTGTTGGGGTCTTGAATTATTAACTCACTAAATCCAGAGAACAATCCTACAAGCAAGTATTTATATTCTGATTTTATAGATAGGAAACCTGAACTTTAGAGAGATTAAGTGCATTTCCTAAGGTCCCATAGTAGTGAGTTGGAGGGTCAGATCTTTCTAACCTCAGAGTCTGTGCTTGTTGCCCATATTGCCCTCTATAACTGGTAAACTATCCCCCAAAACACTACAACTAGCTGTTAGTGTGGAAAATGTGCTAGATACACAACCTAATCTACCAGTTCAAACATATCCTTCCCAACTCTGGCCAGTTCCCACTTCCTTTCCTTTCATTTTGATTCAGTCTGTAAGAGGGTGATAATGCTTCCAAATGCTATCTCTAGGAATTAAACTCTCAGGAATGGGAATAAAGACTGGCTAGCATCAAATCCCTCCAGACCATTTCTCTTATCTGTCTTAGTCCCAGGACCAGAAAACCAGTTCGTAGACACATTGCAATAGATTAGCTGTTTGGATCAAGAGCATTTGCAGTGTGAATATACAAAATACGGTTTCAGAGTGGTATTAAATTGATATTAAATCTGAGCAAACCAGTTGCTCTTTCACTGTGGCACTCTGGGTTTACACTAATTTGTATCAAGTAGGCAAAGAACCCCTTGGGTGGCTGAGCAGACTGCTCAGGAGCTGAAGGAATGACCTGACCCGAATGGTAAGTGTAATCCCAGTTGCCTATGACTTTACATATCTTACCCCATGTTACTATCGTACTGTTAGAATTTTCCTATCTAAGGTAATTTGGTTTTATAGTGTAGATCACAAGGTCTCAGTGTGCTCCAGGTTCAGAAGGAGCCCCCCAAAATATGAGTCTGAATGTTTTAAACTTAATGAGTAAGTTAGTGGATGGCATGAAATACATTGAGCAGTGAATGAAGGTGTGGATTCTTGCAGCTTCTGCCTTCTTAGAGGGAATTTCCTAGGCCAGCCAATTTGTAGGTTAAGTTAGTGTTCAGGTTAGGGTTAGAGTCTTCCTTGTGTCTCTTTTCTGTCTCTCCCACTTTGCAATGTCAGAGGTCCCAATTCAGGAACTGAAGTGGAGAAGATGCCTCTCTGAAGTCAAGATTCTGGCTCATTATTGATCCTCACCCCCAGCTCCATAGAGAATGTAATTCAAAGCTAATGCCCTTGATTTCCCTCCTCTGAGCATCCCACACAATGGGAGGCATGTTGAGAGCATGTTTACTGTAATTAATTTGTCTTCTAGACAGCAGATATATCCACTGATCATTTCAGTTTCAAACGAGTATTGTTATTTACTTTAGCTAATGATATTTGCAGCTGTTCCCGTTTGATTACTCATGGTTAACTCACCTGCTTAATGGGTAGACTGCTAGTGATGGCACAAATGGGTGGATTTAGGTAGATACGATTTTACCAGACAATGAAAGAGGTGTTTCCCTTATTTTAAGAATATAAGGTATTAAGTCTCAGTGTTCTTCTTTCCCACCCTCTGCACCACCTAGGAAACATCTTGGCTCAGCTGTTTTACATTAATAAAACAACGTTTTAGGTTCAAGGTCAGCCTTTTGGAAGTGCAATCTGTGCAGTCCCACTGGGATCCATATTCAGAACCCCAAACTTGGTTTAAGGCTCTGTGGTTGCCGTCTTGACACTTAAGAATTCTCTGACAAGCGGCCCAGCATTTTTAAATTATGTAGCTGAACTTGCCTGGATTATCTACTTTCAAATCACCAAAAGGAAATGGTTGGAGAGAGTGAGAAGAGAAGTTGGCAATTTCATAATCCCAGGGACTTGCATGCTGTGAGCAGACATAGACACAAGAGAAATGATTAGTGAGAGTGGAGCACGGGAGCAGGACGTGGAAGTAGTTTTCCAACTTTCAAGTCACATCTTTGCATCAGGCTTAATTATGGGGTTTATAATATGAATTCCCTGAATAGAGATAGACTGGTAATCGCACCATTTGAAAAATGCTTTCCAAAGTCAAATGCTGATGCTTTTCGAAGTTCTTGGTTCTTTATTCTGCTCCTCCATAAGCTCAGATAATCACAGCTTGATGGCGGACCTGTTGTGCAAGAGCCAGAGTAACTGGAGACAGGGCTCCCCAGCACCCCGGTGTGAAGGTGCCTCCTCTTTCTCCCGGACATCCTTCCCATCTGCCTACTTGTGGTATGGCTAATATGCAGCAAACTAACAGGCGCCAGATTTTTTATTCATTTGAAAGTATAAATAGCAGTCTTGCTATTGCCATCTTTCAAGAAACATACCCTATGTGGTGTCCGATTTGGGGATGCATAATTTTCAGCAACAGGCATACCTTCATCTTTCACTTAAGCCATGCTACCTTTTCCGTTGATTGTATGCTAAGTCCTTTTATTCGTATTTCCTGACTCTCTTCCCTGCTGGCCGGTAACCTTTCCACCCCCTTACTTCAGTCCCTCCATACTTCTCTCATGGGAATCACTGTTAACTTGTGTCAGATTAGTCCCCATCTGATACATACTCCTCCCTGAAAGCAGGGCAATCCTTCTAAAATGCAAGTCAAAGAGAAACTAATGAGCAGGACTGATTTTGCCACCTTCATACTTCATTCAGTTCAATGGCTTCCTTTCTCTTTAAAAATAAGGTCCCTCTCCTCGTGACACAAAGATCCTTCAGAGAGACACTGAAGATGCCTTTGCCTTCTTCCCCCATCTCATCTCTCATCGCTTCCTCACACATACCCTCAGCTCTAATAGTCCCAGGAAAGGTCACATTCTGTCTGAACTAGAGATTTGTGCCATTTCCTCTATTTAAAGCTACTTATGCTGTCTTCTTCAACTGGATCACTTCTACTTGCTTTTCAGAGCTCAGATGAAATGCTGCCTCCTCCCAGGAAGACCTCTCGAACACTCCTCACTCCTAGATAGTCAGGTACCCCTCTTCTGTGCTTCCAAAGAAAACTGGAATGATGCGCCACACTGTCATAGCCCTTACTGTTGAGTATGATACATGTTTCCTTATTTGTCTTCTGCCACTAGGCTTGACGACCTTGAGAAAGGGCCCATACATTTTTTGGTATTTGATATGTGATGCTCATAGCTTAATAAGTGAATGAATAAGCGAATGAGTCAGTTAATGGAATGGACCAAAAGATATGTCATTATTTATGAGAATTTCTAAAATGTCAAGAATTAGAACTTCCATATAGGCTCTTAATTTGGCAAGCTAACCATGTTTGGCATTTCCTTGAAAGGACTCCCTTCTGAACGAAGTCAACAGTATAATAATATAAATCAGAGTTGTTACAGAATTATGAAATTTAGGCATGGAAAAGAAAATAGATAGTTGTATTTAAACAAATTTCTAAATCTACAAATGGCAAATTTCAGCTTTTGAGGGTATTTCCCATTGGCTGGGTGGACCAGGGCAAGAGTGCAGCTTTCTTAGAGTGGGGGGAGTATATTGGTGTGAAAGGCAGGGTGAAAGTCAATTTCCCCCTCTCTGTCTTATCTAAAACTGAGGGCCTTGGGTTGGGTCTTCTTTGAGAGGGGGAAAGGAAACATGGACAGAGTAGGGTAAGAAAGGAGAAGGAATTCCATGTTCAACTTCAAAAAAACGTAGTTATATATCCCCAAGAAGTGAAAATATTTGAGGCCTATTAAAGATGAGTGTAATGTCATTGAGGTATCTCTCTATGCTTATTTCTATCTATAGAAAAGTATTTTGAGTTCCATTATTGAAAGCAAGAATGATAAACACATGGCCCTGGATGTACAGATCTCAGTCCTCCATGACAGTATGTTTTCCTTCTGAGCCTGGATTGGGCCTGAGAATGATTCCCAATAATATATTAGAGTTGCCGAGTAAGATAAAATCAATCTAGCAATCAAGTCTTGTTCTAATGGGTATGTTTACCTATCTATCCATTGGTTGGGTTATCCTAATTTTACTCATGTGTATACATATATACACGTGTGTGTACACACACACACACACACACACACACATAAATATTCAGAAAGAAAGAGAAAGATTTATTTCAAGAAAATTGGCCCGTGTGATTATAAGGGCTTCCAAATCTGAAATCTGTGGGGCAGGCTGGCAGCTGGAGACCCAGGGGAGAGTTGATGTTGCAGTTTCAAGTCCAGTCTGAAGATAGAATTCCTTTTTCCTCAGGTGTCCTCAGTCTTTTCTCTTAATGCCTGCAATTGATTGGATGATGTCAACTCTCATTTTGTAGGGTGATCTGATTTATTCAAAGTCTACTAACTTTGATGTTCATCACATGATAAAAAATACTTTTACAGCAACATCTAGACTGATATTTGACCAAATATCTGGCTATCATAGCCCAGCCAAGGTGACACATAAAATTAACCGTCACAAGTTCTATTGGCCTAGAAGAATTATATGCATGTGATGAAAGGAATTTTTCCCTCTCTTCCTTCCTTCTCCTCTTCCTTCTATGTATCTATACACTGTTGTACATGGTATCTTATGTACCATGTGCTGTCCTCAGAACTGAGGATACAATGAAGATTCCACAACTCCAGGGAGGAGGTTTTATAGAGACTAAAATTTGAATGAAGCAATTTGAAAATCTTTCTGAGCCAAGCTTTGGGTAACAAATGCAAAGCAGAAATTTCAGGAAAAGTGAATATTATGCTTTTCTCTGGTTATAAATGATCTCAGCAAATAACTTCTGCAGAACAATTCCTTCTTCACTAGTAGCAGTGTTTTAGTTTTGTGAAATAAACCTGGATATCTTCTGGTTTGAGAACTTTCCAGAAAACTCTCCCTTGCTAAAGATACTTCTCCTCCATGCTTATTTTCCTTCTCTTAGAATGAATACACATTTGTTTCCTTAACGTGCCACCTCACAAAGTGTTTTCTGTTCAATTCTTTGTGCCGATGTAAAGAGGCATAATAAATACATTACAATTTTTTATTGTGGTAGAACATACATAACATAAAATTTACCATCTTAACCACTTTTAAGGGTATAGTTCAGGGGCATTAAGTACATTTACATTGTTGTGCAACAATCACCATCATCTGTCTCCAGAACTCTTTTCATCTTGTAAAACAAACACCATACCCATTACACAATAATTCCCTATGCTCCCTTCTCCGTAGTCTCTGGTAACAACCATTCTACTTTCTGCACCTGTGAATTTGACTACTTTCGCTACCCCATATAAGTGGAATTATACAGTATTTGTCCTTTTGTGACTGCATTATTTCACTTAGCCTAATGTCCTCAGGGTTCATCGATGTTGTTGCATGTGTGAAAAGTTCCTTCCATTTTTAAGGCTGAATAATATTCCATTGTATGTATACAATATATATCCACCATATTTTGTTTATGCTTTGATCTGTTGATGGATACTGGATTACTTTCCCCATTTGGCTTCTGTGAGTAATGCTGCTATGAATATGGGCATACAAACATCTCTTTGAGTCCTTGCTTTCAATTCCTTGGAATATATATCTAGAAGTGGAATTGCTGGATCAATGGTAATTTTATTTTTAGTTTATTAAGTACCTTTCAGAAGGTCTTGATTCATATTGTCTTCTCAGCTTCTTATTCCCAGAACTTTTTCCATCATTTATGCCTCTAAGAGGGGATGGAAATAACCCTGGTGGATGATGAGGAGATAGAGAGCATAGAGGTTCGGGGGGCAGAGAGTGAGGCAAGTATGCTTTCCTTACCCAGCCCCTTTTCCAGGCCATGTGCCAGGGTGAAGGGTGCACTGGATGTGCTGAAGGGAAAATTGAGATCAGAGAAGAGTTTGCTTCATTTCCCATTTGGGATTCACCTTGAAGGGTGGTCTCGACACTACTATGGGCAGCCATAACAAAGTAAAATTGGTAGATGCAGAAAATACCTAATGGCACTGATGGGTGAATTTGGGCAACAGGGGGTGCAATTTATAATATGGGCATCAAGCTACCTTTCATTTGATGAAAAGCCTTCTGGGACAAGACAGGGAGTCACCACTAGTCTGCAGGGTGAATAAGAATGGCACCAAGAACTGAGGGTAGAACAGGATGGCAGAGACAGCCAGATCTAGGGAAACAGACCTCAAGGTCACTAGCTACAAATGCCAACATGGCAAGCAAACACATGACACAACAGAAGAATATAACCACTGAAGGTGGCAAAAAGGAGAAGGAATAGGGAGCACAACTGTGGCGGACCCAACAATTATCTGAAAGAGACAGTTGTAAACTGAGTTCTCATTAGTAAACCAGGTTAGGTCTCCCTGCTGCCCTGGAGGATAGTGCATGAGGAAGATCATAGCAGTTGTAAGAGTATAGGTTATTATATAGACTATGATGCTGACAAACCTACAACATGCAGATTTTCTTGTTTACAGATTAACTATAAAACTGGTGATTTGAAGGAAAATAGATACAATAAAGACATCATATTAAAATACAACCATTTTAGAATAACTTCATAATTAACTCAATATTATGTTTTATTTGGGTGAGAAGACCTCATCTAAGGTCCCCCCCCCTTTTATGTACAAAGTGGTATTTGGTGGCTGCTCTGTGAAAATCTCATTTCTCCTTATATTTAGAAGAAATAAGTCTCTGTGGAAAGTAGCAGCGGTAGACACATAAATTACTGGGTTTTTCCCACTGCCATCGACTCACTGAGGAAAATAGCTTCATAAACTGAAGAACAGAGTTAGTCACCTCCATGAATCATGATAAGTTTAGTTACACTGACTTGTTGGGAAAATTTTAAGAGTTACCAGGAGTGAGGAAGAGGTGAAAAAAAGACCGCAATTTTGTGACACGTGAACTGTCACAGACTTCCTCTTCTCTCCCTTTAAGGTAACTAACACAGGCTGAAGCCCTTTATGACCAGACAGTGTCTCAATATGTCAAGGAAACAAAGAACTGATGGAAACAATACTAATATTCTTCCATTTTAATCAGTGTTTCTCAGGAAAAGGAAAGATTTGTTTAACAATCTGTCTTTGGTGCATCTGAGCCATGATGTGGAACTCTCCACAGAGTAGAGATTCTATAAGGCTTTAAGTCCTCATTCAGTTATTAAGAAGTAGGAGGAATTTCTTGCAAAAAGGAAGAAAGAAAAAAGAAAGAGAAAGAAAGAAAGAAAGAAAGAAAGAAAGAAAGAAAGAAAGAAAGAAAAAGAAAAAAAGAAAGAAAAAAGAAAAAGAAAAGGAAGAACGAAACAAGCAAACAAAGGCAGCCACCCTCTGCTATTTTCTTGCCATTGTGTATTCAACTCTGAATCAGTCTTGTTGGATGTATGGGCTCTCAGCAAGGTCTGTGTTCGTGGTTTGGATCTCTAGCTTGGGATAGAATATTTACTCACTCAGCAAATATTTCTTGAGCATCTACTATGTTTTAGGTACTCCTAAAAATACTGAAGTATATTGGTGTACTGAAAGATAATTCCAGTCTCCTTTACTTCTAATGTTTTCCCAACAAACCAGTCTCTTCTGCCTCACTTATGAATAATTGAAATGAAAAAGGAAAAATAACTAAGAAAGAAAATAAGAACAGGTCTAGTGCCCAAGGCTCACATCTAGAGGAAAGATCACTGTACAAGATGATCCCTCCTGAGTGAGACTCAGTCTGCAGCAAGACATCTTGTTTTGCCATTAACCCAAAGTAAAAAAAAAAATCTTCTTTGATATTTTTCCTTGGGTTTTGTACTTATAGTTAAATCATGGTCTTTTGAATTTTGTATTCATAGTTAAAATATTAGGGCAATATATGTGCATATACATGTCAGCAGTGGGGAAGGGGTAATATGAGTGTACTGGAATGACTAGGAGGAGGTGTGTCTTGAAAATGTGGTTCAAACTCATATATTTCCTGAGTATGGTTAGGCTGTCTATATTTTCCTCTCACATATTACTTCCAGAAAAAAAATATAAGTCCATTTGGCAATTTAGTGTTTTCCCAGTTTGCTTTAAATGCACTCAAAAGGGATTCTGACCATCATATCATTTCTATATGGTGAAAATGAAAATGACTTTTCACTGCTATACTTTTTTTTACTATACTTTACTATCAAATCCTTTTTAACCTTACAATGACTCTCTGGAGTAGTTAAGATAAATTTTATTGCTTTTATTGGAAATATAGGGAAGCTGTGTTCTTCTAACAAGCTAATGGTGGAGGCATTCACAGAATCCTGGTCTTATCCACTTCCTTTGCCCTTCCTTCTCTCAACTACCCTGGCGACCAGCACACCCATTAACAATAGCAGTAATTGAACATGAAGAGTATCCCATAAAACAAGATAAGACGATATGGGTGACCTCAAATGAAATGTGGCCCAGTTCCTACAGATGCAATTTACCGAGCAGCTGTGAAGCATCAGAAGGGACAGGAGATTTGAAAAGGTTGGAAGAAATCAGGCCCTCAAAGTGCATCTGATAAACTAGGCATCTTCATGGTCTGTGTTAACATCCACACTTTATAGTGTCGTATGTGAGCTGTTCAGGTAAAATTCCAAAGCCAAAGAAAAGAAATGAAAGAGGTCTAGGTAGTAATTTACAACTATGTCAATCTGCAGTAGAAAAAAAATATGTAAATGCAATGGATTATTTAGAAAACTTTTGCAGTCCTAATTTCTAAGTAATGTAGAATACCCAAGGTATCCAAAGTTGTATATATCTTGAAGAATTTGACGGTTACGTGGCAGAAGATGGTTCTAAACTGAACTATATTCAATCCCATTGAATAAATATATTTATCATTGAAACTAAAAGGAGAAAGAAATAGAGACATCTATATCTTTGTTTTCATTAAAGAATCTGATAGTTAATGCTAAGTACTTCTGAAAAATTCCCTATTTCCAGCTATTCTTTACAGATATTTTTATATTAGTATATAATAAATGGTCAGAGGAAGACCTTACTGTTTTAAAATTAGTTTAAATTAACTCAAAAGCCAAACAATATTGTAGCATTTTTCAAAGACCATTTTATATACGGGCTAGCAAAAAACTTAAGGAAATTTCCTTTGGGAAAGAGGGAATAATGCCAGAAATAATTGTTAAATATAAAGTGGTTTCAGGAAAAGATTATTAACTCACAATTGCCCTACAGGCATATATAAATACTGAGGAAGTCTGAATTCCATTGGGATTTTCATCACTTAGTCCATAGTGTTAGCAAAGAAATCTGAAATCTCCCCATTAGCTTTCAGAGTGGGGCTCAAAGGAAATGTAAACCAGATGAGGTCTGTTTCCCGAGACCCAGAGCCCAAGCTGTTGGTGAGGTCCCCAGCGCAAGAGGAAGGGAGAACACACAGCCACACTCAGAACAGTCTAAACTTACCAAGTCTTGACACGGAGAGAAATGAGTGTTATTTACTTTGGCGACCACTTGCCTGATAGGAGAATAAGGTCAGCCAGCTGGTTTTGAAACTTAATTTACCTTCTTCTTGATTCTCATTGTATTTATTTGAGAAGGAAGAGTAGCCAAAGGCTCTTATTTATTTTGCTGTGACCAATGCTAAAGGAAGCTAAAGTGGATTTTTGAAGCATCTATTACCTGCTAAATGCACATTACCCATTAGATTATGGGGTTGTGCTCCAGCCCCAAGTCATTTTGCTGGCAAGTCAGATTAGAGTGAAATTTATTACAGGTGAAAGAGGGTGTCAGTTTCCAGTGTGGTTGCTCTTCTGAAGTGCATACAGGAAGGAGGGAAAAGGAGAACGTGATATGAAGGCAAGAGATAATATTAGTGGTGTTGTGCTTAAGAACGTACTATATGGTGACTAACATAATATAATACAAAATTATTATAATAAAAAAAGAATGTGTCCTTCTAAAATGATTTTAAAAAGTCTCTCACAGAGCATTTACTGGGTATCTACTCTGTGGCAGGCACTGCTTACTACGTGCTGGAGAAGAAAAGGTGAATAATATTCCCCAGTGAGGGGTACCATCCATCTAGTTGTGGAGCCCTTAAAAATGAAAAGCTACATTACCTATTTGAGCAGAGTGTGTTTTTGGGAATTTGATGTAGTGGGACATGAAAGCGTGACTAAGGATTGCTTTGAAGAAGCAGGCATGGGGGATGGGACATGAATCTGCTGGATTTCTAAGGGCTCAGTTTTATCTCCTGGAAAGGTAGAAGAATCCTTTTGTATTCCAAAGAGTTGACCTCAACAGCACTTGGCAATAAAATCTTAGTTCCCATGGTAATAGAAAATTGACAGGATGGATGACAATTATAGTGGTGGATGAGGAAGGGGCTTCAGGGTAGAGTATCCTGCCCTGAACTGCAGGAATTGGGATTTTCCTTACTACAACCATCCCAGAAGATTTAAGAGAACAACATAGTAATGAACCCAGAAGGACCCATCGGTGATGTCTATCTCTAGCTTCAACAGACACATACCAGGCATGCAGATTTGTGCTTCCATTCCAATGTGATGAATATTATTTTAACAGAACAATTTATTCAGATTTTAATGTGGCTAGATATGAAAACTCAATCATGATGGGGGTTGAGAGCTACAGAATCTCCATATCATTTTGTTGGTCTCTGATAACATTGACTTCTGCAACGTTGAGTAAAGGAATTTTTCCAATGGTTGGAAGGTTGCTGTGACTAATTTCTGAGAGACAGACTCCCTTGGTGTCCGTTAGGGGCTGTGTAGCAGAGATTTCTTGCAGAGTATGTCACCTCCTATGCTACATATCTGCCAAACTGGCAGAAGTGAAACTGAGTCACCTGCCTCCAAGAAGACTTCTGATGTCTTCCGGTTGTTTGCTTAGGGAAGCCGTCTCCCAGTTAAATGGGAAGCATGCATACAGGGCAGTGTGGGCCGTGCAAAATTGGCCTAGGTGTGAGCATTTCCACTCTGTCAGCCTAATTCAGCTAATAGCCACAGCCTATTCCCCTGATTCTCTTATACGGATGCCTGTTAACCAAGGAAGAAACTGAAGTTTATTGGCCATATTGTCACTTAAAACATCAGTGCCTAAGCTGCTGAGGGTATCCAAATAATGAGATCTGTGTTACTGCCATATTTGGGGCAGATCTGCTAGCATGAGAATGTTACAATACAACTGCATTGCAGGGAATCAGATGGACTACAGACCTTGAGAATACTTCCATCTCTAGTTGAATTTAGATTAAGTGTAAAATCCCCTAGAATTATATACAAGACTTAAAGTCTATAAAAGTGTGTGAGTGAGTGTGTGTGTGTGTGTGTGTGTGAAAGTGTGTGTGAGCTTGTGTCTGGGAAGAGTACAGGACTTTGATAACATTGGGATGGTGGGCAAGAAGAATTATTTGGCAGATTTTATTTATTTATTTATTTATTTATTTATTTATTTATTTATTTATTAAAGATTTTATTTATTTATTTGACAGAGAGAGACAGCCAGCAAGAGAGGGAACACAAGCAGGGGGAGTGGGAGAGGAAGAAGCAGGCTCCCAGCGGAGGAGCCTGATGTGGGGCTGGATCCCAGAACGCTGGGATCACGCCCTGAGCCGAAGGCAGACGCTTAACGACTGCACCACCCAAGCGCCCCAGATTATATTCATTTAAAAAAGTAGTAAAATCTAAGGACTATTAATTTATTCTCTTGTCTGTAGTAAAGTCTTTGGTAGTGGAAGATTGTTCCTAATTTTGTTCCACGTTGAGCAACCCTCAGCCCTTTTGCTGTGTTAACGTCTCTACATCATCACTTTTATTTGCAAGGAAATCTCTGCTGCACAACTTGTAACACTGAGAAACATTTAATGAGTTATCAGCAAACACCAAAGATAAAAAGAACTTTGATTGAATTTCATAAGCTGCTTTAGATTCCTGTGTTCTGCAGATTGCAATGTGTGTTTACACTTCTGTTAATAAATTCTATCAAGCAGATGACGGGCACCAATTAAAAGCAATCACAAAGCATATTCTTTCCATATTCCCTGAAGTAGACTCTATAAACATTGGTTTGCAGAAGCATTACCTGGCATGGAACATCTTTGATCCTCAGCAACTTCTCTAGCCTATGGGATTTCGGCCATTCCAATGAAGGAGGGTCAGAGGAAACAGAAACTGACTTGCAGTGTTTGCTGAAAATATCAAGTATGGTTCAAGCTGCTGAAACTGTTGCTATCTGTCTTAGTTGGGAAGTCTGAGCTGTGGCAACAAGTAGATCCCCACTTTAAAAATGGCTCAGATGTAGTAGAATTTTCGTTCTTGCTCACCGAAACTCTTAGCAGGTGTTTCTGGGTAGTGGTTGGCTGTCATCCAGGTAGTGTCATTAGGACCCAGGCACCTTCTCTCTATGGCTTCACCATCATTGTCACCTTTAGCATCCAGCCTGCAGCTCCGCTTGTTACAAGAGTTAGCCAGGAAGTGGAACACATCATTTCTGCTTACATTCCACTAATTAGAATTGAGTCACAGGGGCACACCTGACTCATGGGGAGCTGGGAAATATAACTGTGCCAGGAGTCTGAAGTATAAGAAAATAGGAATTTGTTGAATAGCTAAGCATAAGTATGATTCCTGTTGGACAACTTCTTTTTTTAAAAAAAAGATTTTATATATTTATGTATTTATTTATTTGTTTATATGGAGAGAGTATATGAGTGGGGCGAGGAGCAGAGGAAGAGGGACAGAGAATCTCAAGCCGATTCCACACCCAGCAGAGAGCCTGATGCAGGGCTCAATCTCACTACCCTGAGATCATGACCTGAACTGAAAGCAAGAGTTGGACACTCAACTGACTGAGCCACCCAGGCGCCCCCGCCGTTGGACACTTTCTTTTGGAGAAGGACATTTGGAAAGGGTTTGCCTGTGGCTCTGCCTTAAGAGAGTTACATCTGGGGTAGAGTCAGGCTGATGTCCCAAGAGAGGGAAGAAATAACAATTGCTGCAAGTTTTCTGGGAATGTATCTTAATTCAGATAGTCTCCTTCTAGCTAGGGCACCTTGAGAGTTGATCAGTCTGGGACTCCTGGTAGAGACTATCTCTGGCCCAGACATTTGTTTTATAATGTATCTGGGATTTTGTTTTTATTCAGGTATGGTAAGGCCCGCAGATTAGGAGATGATTACCTTTGAAAAGATAGCTTGTTACCCATAGTTCCTAAGAGGAGGGGGAATACCACGCCACACAGGGCTACATGGGAAGCTCCAGGGTTGGTTAGGGGCAGAAAGGAGCAAGGGGAAAGCATGGACAAAGCCTTCATTGTGATTTTCATAGGAAGGGATAGGTGAGACAAGGAAAACATCTAAGCCTTTAGGATTGGATAGCTTGAACAATTTTCCTGGTCTCTGGGGTATAAGGGTAGTCTCTCGTTGTCAGTACCTGGTTCCAGGGTGATTTGGGGCAGAGGCATAATGTCCTGGATCACAGGGAGTTGTCTGATAAAAGGAGGTAGATGTGGGCCATGGATTCTGGATTGATCGGTTTGGTCACCGTCACGTTTCTTCTCTCTAGGGAGTAGCTAAGTCTGAGAGGAGCAGTCCTTTTCAAGTACCACAAAATCCCAAGATATTAAAGCACCATAAAATATAGAAAAATTCAAAAATATGATTAATACAACGTCTAAGTTCTCATGAAAGGCACTGGCATCAGTGGCCCTGGGGAGATGCCACTCTCAATTGTCTTTCGGGGCAGGGTATGTGATCATGAGGCATCCCAAGAGAGTCTCAGAAGGGGGACTACAATGCGCTGACTACTCACGGGAGGGTTTATAATGACGGGAGGCATATGTTTATGATACCTGAGTTATTGCTCTTAATGTGATCCCTTTGGTACACACAGGCTCAACAGGCTCATTTGTACAGATGACCAACATCCTACCTGCAGTAATTTGACTATTTCCCCCTAGCTACAGGCTTAGTGGAGATAGAGAACTAGTTGCTAACATTTATTTTACCATTTCACACATCTGAAGACTGACTTAGTTCTTTTGGGGGATGCTTAATCCTAACTTTCTCTTTTCTCCTGAGCCTTGTTTTCCTGAACTTTATAAAAATGTTATTGCTTCCCTTATATAGAAGGGAGTACAGAAAACTAAGTGCTGATAACAAACTTGCACTTCAGGAATGACTGCTCTTCATTTAGACACACATTTATAATTATAGTTGAGAGCCTTTGAGCAAACCTAATAAGCCTGGAATTAGCTTAGTTCCAAACTGTTCTGCAGTAAGAAAAGTATAGGAATCTGGGGTCCGGGACAGATGAGCTAGGACCGTCAGAACATGGGCCTCCTGCCTATAGTTAAGAACTTTTGGACAGTAGGGAAATGTTGAGAGAAGAGTTTTGCATAAAGGACATTTTAAGGTGACCCATGCCCTCTTTTTGAAAAATATGTTAAGATATTAGTTTAAAATATGGCATCCTAAGAGTATTTTCTTTTTTTTTTTTTAACAGTTTATTTATTTGAGAGAGAGAGAAAGAGCGAGCATGAGCAGGGGGAGGGGCAGAGAGAGAGGGAGAAGCAGGCTCCCCACTGAGCATGGAGCCCGATGTGGGGCTCAATCCCAGGATCCTGAGATCATGACCTCAGCTGAAGGCAGACTCTTAACTGACTGAGCCATCCAGGCACCCCTTAAGAGTATTTTCTATGCAAATGTAAGTACCTGGGATAAAAAGGCTAAATGTTAATCTGGAAAACCCTACATATATAGCAACAACTTTGAGAAGACAATTAACCAAAAAATTCTGGGTCTTATTTTTCCAAACCCAGGAGAAAGGAGTGCTATCATTTATTCTTTGGTACAAAGTTATTGCCTGGAGTGGACCCAGCCTGACTTCCATATTCCTCCCAGTACACACTACAGCATTTTGCAGTCATCAGGGAAACAGCAGAACCACAGACAGTGGTTTCTGGGTAAAACTGGGTGTTATGGTCTCCCAAATGAACTTGCCGAGAGAGGGGATGAGGAGGAGCTGAGCTTTGAGAGTGACTGGAGTCTGTTAGGGATTCCAGAGCCGGGGGCCCAGGAAGGGCTTCTTCCGGCTGGGGTGCATATGCAGAGAATCTGAGCTCCTCTTATAGAACACAGATGCTCTATTGGAAGGAAGCAACTCAGAGTAAAAGCTGGGCAGCATCCAGGGTCATGAACTTAGAGTTTAAAATATCTGTCCATGACCCCACCAGCCAGTTAAGATTTCCTGCTGACCCTAGAAATTCAAAGGATTCTAAGTTGGCACAAAAATGAGCCTCCTCTTCACAATCCAGATGTCTACGAGTTTCCAGGCTTGGAAACAGGTAGCAAATGTTTTGTGATTTCGCTGTTGTTAATTAAAGGCTGAGGTCAACACCTTAAATGATAGAAATAGCCAAACTACACCCCAAAATAATACAAGTTGAAAGGAACAAATATGAATTCACTGGGTTAGATAAATTATGACAAAGAAGGATTTAAAAAGTAAGAGCAGCTGTGTTATTCTTAAAGAAAAGAAGCAGCTGGAATCTATAGGATCCCAGTCTGGTCAGTGGCTCAGTAGACTAAATTTTAAAACTGATTGTTAAATGTTAGGAAATATGAAAACCACAAAGCAGTTCTACTAGAAGAAGACATTCACTTGTTTGCAGTGAAAGCAGTATCAACAAAACATGAAATTCTAAACTTGGGGATTATTTTTAAAGGAAAGTAACTGTTAAAAGGTAATTTTTAAAGGGTATAATTATGACTCATGCAAATATAAAATAAACATGTGCCGAAGATTTCAGTTAACTCATTAATTGAGGAAACCAACAGAATGTAACAAACAATTCAAAGGAAAATTCAAAGAACCATATACTACACACACACACACACACACACACAAGGAATACTGAAAATGAATTTACAAATAAATGCAAAAGTGGCTTTTTGCAGAGGGTGAGTGTGGAGGGTGGGGGGGAGTCCATTGTATTCCCACAAACTAATTAATTTGCATGTCTGTGGACAAGAATCATTTGCATTGCTGTTAGCTATCTACAGATTACAGAGTTCTATAATAGCTCAAAGACAATGAAAGATGCAAACCCCAAGGAGTCAGAAGATCTGGAATTAGATAAGGCCTAGTTTTCCATTGAAGTTATCCAATAATCTTGTTGGTCTGTTTAAAAATCTTTCACAGTGTATCCTGACATATGTGACACTTGAAAATATGGCAGAAATATTACCATATGCCTTTTCAATGTCCAACTAGAGCTGTGGTTCTCTAAGTGTGGTCCCTGGACCAGCAACAGAAGTATCGCATGGAACCTGTTAGACTCACCAATTCTTAGGACCCACCCCAGACCGGAAACTCTGGCTTAACAAGCCCTTGAGTGTTATTCTAATGTACACCCAAGTTTGTGAAGCACTGATAGATGATCTAACATTTATTATTGGTTAGGGTCCAAACTCATTCAAGTTAGATATTACCTTGTAGGAGATTGAAAAGTTGCAAATGATTCTTATTTGGTAGAGATGCAAATGATTTCTGCTTTGTAGACAAGATAGTAGCAAAGGCTGTGATTTTTGCTTCTTTTCCTAGAAATTGTATTTCAGCATTCTATTTTTCATTGACTATATAGTTTCCCCTGTCTTTGAACCAGCTTTGTCATCCTGCTGATTTCCTTGTTAATGAGGTAAATACATTTGTGAGAAGTGCTCACTAAATATCTGGGAACCATCTTTAACTTCATGAAAAATACATTTTGACATAATGTAACTTAAGTAAGAGGTAATCTGACTTATTAAAGGGAATGCAGTGCAACTGAAGCAGTTACAGATTATTATCATCATTAAAGGTCAGCATGTTGTACTGGATCTGTTTGGACCTTTTTTGGATGATAGTGATGTAGGAAAGCTGTTAGCGTTCAAAGCCCACAGCCAAGAAAGAATTCTTGAGATGCCTTTGGTGCAAAAAAGTGATTTTATTAAAGCATGGGGACAGGACCTGTGGGCAGAAAGAGCTGCAGTGGGATCATGAGGAGTGGCCCATGATATACTTTCAAGTTGGCAGGGGTTTAGGGATAGCGTAAGTCTCAAAGGAATTTTGGAAGCAAGGTTTCCAGGACCTTGAGGGGGCTAGCTATTGTTAGGAAAAGGTCATTTGTTACTTTCTAATAAAACCTTAGTCTTGAGACCCTTCAGATATATATCAGTGGGTCATATGCTTGGGGGATGATTGTGAACATGTATCTTGGGAGATAAAGGAAGAGAAAAAGGTGGCGATAAAGGAAGTTTCCAAAAGAATTTTTATATGTTAAAGTACACTTACAGGATCCTGGGGGTCCTTTTGCTCTTGGCAAAGTATTAACATGGAGGCAGCTGAGTTCCTAGAGGAATGTCACTCTGCCTATTTCAAGGACTTGTCAATGGGCTGCAGGTAGTAAGGAAATTTAATAATTTTACTTTGGCCTTTGTTTCCCACATCAATAGGCTACCATAAATCAGGCTTTATTCTAAGCTTTTCTTACAAGTATGAGTTAACTTGAATATTATCCATTTCTCCCCATGGTTGTCTCTGGATGGATTCTCATGCTATTCATTTCTTTCTTCCTGTCCCCACTTCTTGCCCCTCTCTGCTGCCACCATACCACCACAAACATCCAATTTTGCTTTGTCTCTCTAGAGATCTATGCCAATCCTCACATCTGCCAATTGAGAATATCAGTGGTGAAAACACATTAATGACTAGAGAGAAAAACTGAGTTGAATTTTTATGATAAAATAAAAATAAACCTCAGAGGTTTTTAATTATGCTCTGCTTGGAGCTTCATATAAATACCCTAAGGATGCTTATTAGTTTTTAACCTTTGTGGGTAGCTTGGTGGAAAAAATTTTAAGACAGAAAGGGGGTCCTAAGAAGACTTTCTGTCTTTGTCAACTTCTGCCAAACCCTCAAGGGAAACACACACTGTATTTTTTTAAATTTATTTTCATTTTTTATTATTTTTTAAAAGATTTTATTTATTTATTTGACAGAGAGAGAGAGAGCGAGCGAGCACACAAGCAGGGGGAGCAGCAGGCAGAGGGAGAGGGAGAAGCAGACTTCCTGCTGAGCAGGGAGCCCAGTGTGGGGCTTGATCCCAGGACCCTGGGATCATGACCTGAACCTAAGGCTCAGACACTTAACAGACTGAACCACCCACACACTGTATTTAAGGCCGCTTTCTGGGCTCAGAAAATGTACCTGGGAGTTCTGAGGAACAATTCTGCTATGCTTTCAAGTGGAGGAGACTTTCTACTAAATTACAAAATTTTCTATTTGCTCAGATAAAATTGGTCACTGAGGGGGCTCAATAGGGAGCCACAGACAGATTTAAAGGGCAGAGCATAAAAACTAGAGTGGAAGGTCTTAAAGATGATATTGGACTGAAGAAACCTAAGAGTCAGTCATTACTACAAATGCCTTTCAAAATGTGTTGTCTCCAAGCCCCACTATAAACAGAAAAGAGATGGCAGATCTAAGTACGGGCGGGAGCATGTACAAAATCCCTTCGCATCCAGCTACGTTTATCTCACGACTTTTTCTCCATGTGCTCTCTGCTGTGGTTTTGTGGTTTCTATACCTATAAACACATTAAACACAACGTCACCCGTACACTGTTTTGTTTGACCTGGATTCCATTTAAAACAAGTCATTTTTGAGTGTCTTTTAATTTGCTCTTTGCCACCTTATCTGACACATGAGTTGGTCATTCTCTCCTAGACTCCTTCTCCTCTGAGATTCTCCCAATTACAGGTTCAGGTTTTATACTACATGTAAGAAAATCGTTCATTAAATAAACATATTACACTCTTACAAGGAGAGAAAGAGAGAGGAAAATGTGGCAAAACCTTATAAAAGCTGTAGATTTGGAATAGGCTATAGATTTGGAATAGGGGGTCATCAAGTCCTTTCCAAGAAAATTAAGTTAGTTTCATGTATGTAACCCACGTTTCTAACAGATTAACTTGATTTTCTGTTTGCCATATCTGCCCTGGTGGTAATAACAGAGGCAGCATGACTCACTGCACACAATCTTTTCATCTCTGTGAACCATCTTATAATGTAAACCAGAGTAGTTACTCCACTTCCCTTAGTCTCTGTGAGACCTTAACATGCTATGTAAACAAGGAAAAGGCCCCCTCTGTGCCTAACTCTCAATGGTAATGAACTTCAAAGACATTTGTGGTATTCCATTCACAAGTATTTCTAGTTTGGGGCAGATGCACATATGCAAAACAACGTTGTCAGCTATAAGTGGTATTTACACTGTGAAGCTTTTTGCCCAAGTACTGCTCTCTCCCTTCCTGTTGTAATTTATTTAGAGGAAGCATCTAGGTGGTAGGGAGAGAATGGTTGGTGGCAGTTCAGGCTGGCAGGCTGGATGTGTGTGGCCTTGG
Source organism: Ursus americanus (assembly GCF_024610735.1). Classification (NCBI taxonomy): domain Eukaryota; kingdom Metazoa; phylum Chordata; class Mammalia; order Carnivora; family Ursidae; genus Ursus; species Ursus americanus. The sequence continues at coordinate 31,888,035 of NC_142127.1, read as the reverse complement.
GGAAAGTCTGCTTTGAATGAGACTAGGGACTGAATTTTCATCACTAGAAAGAAAGAATGCTCAAGGGAAACCATCCGCATATAAATTCCTTTGCCTGGAAATCAGGAGGGAAAGAATTTTCAGAGATGCCCTGTAGGATGCCTTTTGTCTCTTAAAATGCATTAATAGTAAGTGCATCTCTGTGCAGACAGAGCTCAAAGCTTCCCCCCAGCCAACCTAAAATTACAAAGTATAATATTGCCTTTATTTGTCTAAATCCATTCCTTTTTTATCAACAGTCTGTGAGATGGGAAGGAGATGGGAGAGGCAAAACATCTGGGAGTGAGAACCTCTCTTCTTATCCTTGACATTAATTTTAATGAACATTTTTCTTATTCTTTTTTATTTAACCAAATTCTAACAATTTATTTCTTAGAATTAACTCTCTATTCTGTTTCTTTCTGCCCATGTCACAATGCTGCTATTTCACTGCAGGTACTAAATTCTCATGCCTGGAAAACTGGGTAACTACCCCCTGGTCTTCTCTATTTCTTCACCAAAGGACTGGTTTAAGTCTTTCTAAAACTGCAACTGATCAAATCACTTTCCTGCTCAAATTTGGCACTCACGCCTTTCATTTAGAAACTCATGAGTGTCTGCAGTATGCAAGTGATAGTTCTAGACCCTGAAGCATTGCTCCCATTTCTGTTTTCAACTCTGTCTTCTACTTTTTCCAAGCAATTTGTCTGTTCACTCTGTCCTGAACACACCTTTTGAGTTTTTGACCTCCAATTTTTGCTCACTTCTTATCCCCACCTGGTGTGCCTGCTCCTCGTGTTGCCTGCTAACCTCCTATTCCTCTTGGAAGGTCTGATCCAATTCCACTCATCTGTGAAGCCTTCCATGAAGCTGCTCTGGGCCTCATATCTCTCCTTTCTCCAAACTTATGTAATTACCAACAGTTGACTTTACTCAGTCAATTGGCTTCATTTACTATTGAGCATTGCCTTTTATTTGTTCACGTTTCACACTGTGTCTCCACTATGATTATATGTTTTGGAAAAGAAGAACATACATATTTTTTATTCTTTTTAATGTTGCAAAGATAGAACATAATTGATAGTTAAAAATATGTGATGATTAGTTGAAACATCCTATGTTTACTATCAAAGGAATAGTCTCTGATATCTGAATAAAGAAAAATCTTTTACTAATCGTATCAGTCACAAAACAAAGAATGAAAACAGAAGACTTTGTCTTCAGGGTCTAGGAGCAGTCCTAGAAGAGCTAATGCTCTGGGTCCAGATCAAGAGGATACATTCAATTGCACTTTTTGAAAATGATGGCTGTGGTTAGTTGTGTTGGTTGTTTCCACTGAGAGACAAAACACAAATAACCCAATCACAGTTGAGTAAAACAAGCTCATTTGGGTTGTTAACAGAATTAATTTCCTTGCAGCTGTATGACTGAGCCCCAGCTTTTTGCTGGTTGTTGGCTGGAGGCTGCCCTCAGGTCCTAGAAGTGGCCTGTGGTTTCTTGTCACAGGAACTTCTCCAACCTGCTTCCTTCTTCCAGGCCAACAATAGAGGCTCTTTCTCCAGTCGTGAGACTGAGTCTTAAATCATGTTACATAGTCAAGAAAGTGACAGGCCATCACCTTTGCCATATTCTATTGGCTAATAGCAAGTCACAGGTTCTGTCCACACTCAGAGGAGGGGATTACATAGTGTTAGCACCAGGGAGTAAAGAACATGGAGGCCATCTTAGAATTCAGCTTCCGTAACATGTATGTGATTTTAAAGCAATGTATTTCTATAATGTGTCTTGAATATTATGTAATGTTTATTATGAATTATTATTCCATAATGTTTATTATAGTTTCCCTCCCCTACCATTTATGATTACCCAGAAACAATTATTTCAATATATTTAGTTGATTCTTCTGCTGTTTAGTTCCACATACCCAAGTAAGACATGGGTATATGGCATATACCCAAATAGTGTGCGTGTATTGCAGCTCTGGTTCTCTCAGAACATTTTTCTTTGGAGCCATAAGCCACCATGAGAAAAGCTGGAGGCCACATACTGTGGCCCTGTGTGGCCAGGCCACCATAGAGAGGCCCTGTGTGGGTGTTCAGGGCTGTAATTTCAGCTGAGGTCCCAGCTCATACCTGGTACTGATAGTGAGATATATAAATAAAGATGCTTCCAGGTGATTTCTCCTCCCAGTGCATGAGTCATCACCTGCCATTGAACCTTTCCAGCTAGGAACCCCAGACATTGTGGAGCAGAGAAGGGTCATCCCTGCTCTACTTTTCCCGATTCCTGACCCACAGAATCCATGCGCATAATCATTTAGTAAGCTTTTCCTTCTTATCTCCACTGTTAGTATTTTATTAGGTCTTTTCCCTTGGGCAGTTTAGACTCCTCAGAAAATCAAATTCAGAGAATATTAGCCTGAATACTAGCATTTTGGGAATCAAGCAAGGGACAATGGCTGGAGTTCTCAACATTCAGTTGGTAAGCTTCTATTTAATCCCCCTGTTTTCAGTGAAGCACAATGGGCATGGAGATTCCTCAGCCAGAGACACTGTTTGACTCTCTCCAGTAGGACCAGTTTGAGGCCATGTCCAAGGTGTTCATGTGTTTCAGATGACCTCTACACAGTGAGAGCCACTCCACAGAGTCTTTGGCCATGAAGGAATTACTCCCTGTGGTAATCTCTTCAAAATCTCTTAAACACAGATGTTAAAAATGTCTCTTTTATATTTATTATGAGTCATAAATTCAAGAACATTCTACCTTGTGTGCTCTGGATGTTAAGTACAGAAGAGTCATCCAGGCACAGATAAGTAAACAACTCAAATTGGAAAATAATTTATCTATCTTGAAAAAAAAAAAACCCCACATTACTAACTAAAGCACTTATTGGTTAGAAAGGAATACATCCCTTGTTGCTAGAATTTGGTACATGTATTCAATTTGTACCATTAAAGTAAAGGGGGGAGATTCTTATTGATTTCTGAATTTGACACCTGTTAACGTGCTGTTTTCTATCAGTGACATATGATTGGCTTTAAATGCCTGAACACTGGCCGTACCAGCACATTTTTTTTCTCTTTTCATTTCTTGTACCAAGCTCTTGATGTCATATAAAATATCTTCCTGGAGAGTACATTGATGGTGCTTTTATCATAATTATGATTATTATCACCTACTCTCATCATTTGGGACCATCCATTTCCTTGCTGTATGAAAGGAATAGCTTTTTAAGTCACATGGCCTTTTAAAAGAGCAGAAATTGGAAAAATAAGTTGAAACTTCCATCTGAACTGACCTTTGCCTTAAATATAGCTGCAGACTTTTTAGGGATTGTCAATCTCAGTGTGAGACAATATATTTTTTCCTTTGAAAACTTTTTCTTTAGAAAGCTATTTCATAAAAATGAAAATTAATAGCTCTTATGAAAAGATGAAGGGCCAAGTTCTAATTATAGCTGTGAATTCATTGTGTTTGTTGAAGTTAGAGAAAGGCATTTGTAAAACTGTATTACTCTGTAAAAAGTAATTGCAAAACTGATTTGTAAATCAGCCAGTGTATCCAGTTCCCTTAATTCCAGGGATATAGATGGTCTTCACTGCCAATGGAAGCATTCCAAAATAAGGATCCAGCACACTACCTGGTATAATTTAAATACTCAATACTCTGTCAAAGTCTGAATCTTCTAATGTTAGTAAGCTCAAATACGAGTGTTTTATATTTGGATAATTTAAAGGCTCCTTTGGCATGATCTAGCATCTAATCTGTGAGGGAATCCTGCGGGATTTGCATTATTGCCTGATGAATAATACTGACTTGAAACAAATGTTTAGCTCTCATTTTCAAATGAGTGTTGAGGGAAATTCAGAAACTGTTTAAAAAGTCTAATGAAATACTTAAAAACAAATTACTCTTGAGAAAGTATAAGCTTTCCAATTTAGGCAATCTTTCAAAAGATAGCTTATGGATTTATTCTAAAATATAATTAAATTTTATATATTTTATTGTGAAGTAGTTCAGGTGTGTAGAATTGTACAGAAAATAATACAACAGATACTCCCTCAGAAGTCTACCATCCAGACCCAAAGCATATATATTCGCCATAGCTTTTTCATACCACTTTTGTTTTTAAAGAAATAAAATTGAGAAAACTAAAGCTAAAGCCCCACCACATTTCCATTCTTTGTCTCTTCAACTATCCCGAAATTTATAGAAATCATTCCCATGTGAATTTTAAAATTTTTACTAATTTAAAGTATGGTTTGGGTATTTAGAGTGGTTTTAAGTACTGAATTGTTTTAAGTACTTAAACTGTGTATAAATGATATTACATTGTACTAGTCTTATGTAACTGTTTTTATTCACTTTATTTTTTTTAGATTTATTCACTTTTATAGATAGATCTAGTTTTTCTATTTTATTTCTTGCTGCTTAATAAAATTTTACTGCAGGGGTAAGCCAAATTTTATCTATCTATACTCTTACTTATGGATAACTAAGTTATTTCTAATGATTTGCTATTACAAATAGTTCTGCAATAAATATATTTGCCCATGCCTCATTGGTAATATGTGTAAAGGTTCTTTAGGGGAGTGGTTCCCAACAGAAGGTGATTTTTGCCCCTAGGGGACATTTAGCAATGTCTAGGGACATTTTATTTATTTATTTATTTAATTTGCTTATTTTTTAAAGATTTTATTTATTTGAGAGAGAGAGTGAGAGAGCATGAGCAGGGGGATTGGCAGGCAAAGGGAGAAGCAGTCTCCCCACTGAGCAGAGAGCCCAATGTGGGGCTCGATGTGGGGCTCCATTCCAGGACTCTGGGATCATGACCTGAGCCCAAGGCAGATGCTTAAGCGACTGAACCACTCAGGCGCCCCTATCTGGAGACATTTTAGATTGTCACATCTGGGCAGGCGATGCTACTGTTATCAGATGGATAGAGGCCAGGAATACTGCTAAACATCCTACAGTGCACTGGGCAAGAAAGAATTATCTGGCCCTAAATGTCAATATTGCTAAAGTTGAGAAATTCTGCTCTAGGATATGTAGCTAGAAAAACTAAATAGACATACTGTGATCATGGATATTGGATTCAGTAGCCTAAAGGTAGCAGTTCCTCTCAAATTAATCTATAAATTCAGTCTAGTTCTCGTCAATATCCCCATAGGGTTTTACACAGAATTTGACAAACATGTTCCGTAAGTATATTTTTTAGTCTTCCTAGCACTATCAGTGGGTCTAAAGCACACTGCTGATGGTTCAGATTCATAAATTTGGAACACACAAAGGGAGTCTGATTATCTTCCAATAGTATGTTTTTCAATTAAGAATTTTTCTCAGACTGGATTTGGGGTAGTATCATTTGACCCAGTTGGTGCCATGCTTTCTTTTTTTTAAAGTACTTACACGGACTTGGCCATAACACTTGCAGCCTTTCCAGCCCCTCTAAGCTACAATGCCTATAATTAACATGTTAACACTTCAGTGTGGACTGGTGATAGGATCCAAAGGCTAGGTAACTTCAACTCTAGGGACAAGTGGTGCCCTAAATGAGAATCCAGATTCTAGATAGCATTATTTCAGAAAGAAGCACACCTCAGAAGTTAATTTCTCAACTTTCCTAGCCGTCCATATCTTCATTAACTCTTGAAATTTTACTAAATATTATGTTTAATATCAGAAATGGGTTTTTATTATCACATTAGCATGATAAATACTAAAATGGGCTCTCCTTGGTGAAATAAAAGTGGTTTAAGTTTAAATAACACAGTGAGTTAAATTTTTCATTTTGGTTTTAGAGAACCATCTCTCTTTCTCTATGCATGAAGTTGAATATTCCTGTTGCTTTTCTGTTGTGTATTATGAAAGACTTGGCTTGGATTGCTTCCACTAGGGAGCTATAAACTTCCTCACAGCATCTTCGAGGTCTGCTACACTTTGCAAGTTTCTGCTAAGTTTACCATTTCCCCAAGGCCCTGATGAAGTTAGAACTAGATCTTAATTACTGTTGTGACCTTGTTGACCAGTACTGGTATCATAATATATTTGGCCTAGAGTGGTCCGTTCTGACAGCTTCATTATAGGCTTGGGAGCTGCAGCTTGTTGTTGTGATAGTCATTTCTTCCTTCTTCTCTTTAAATTTAATGTTTTCATGAATAAATAGAGTGCTGAGTACTACAGTCTTCTTCCATGATTGTACTCTGATTTGTCTGGGTTTGTATAATAATTATTTGTTTAGTTTACTCATTCACTTGACTAATTACTGAGCACCAACCTGGTTTAGGATCTTACCTCACCTGTGTGTGTGTGGTTGCCTCAGGAGGCCTGGGACTTTCTTCCATATTGCTTTTTTACCAGTTATCTCCTTTTATATACTCCTGAGTTAGGTACGCCTCCTAAGGGCTCCAGTACACTCTGTGCTTCTCTAGGAATAGCATTTGCCACACTGGAATGTTACAACTTGTAAGCGATCTGGATTCAGATTACCTGGTTCCAAACCCTAGCTCTATTCCTTACTAGCTCTATGACCCAAGGGAAGTTACATATTTTCTCTGAGTTTTTATTTCTTTATCTGTAAATGGAAACAATAACTTACCTATGTAATGGAGTTGTGATAATTACATTTACTCATTTAGCAGGTAGTTTTTGAGAAACTTCTATGTATCAGTCCACCATTCCTAGTGCTGGGATAAGGCAAGGGACAGAATAAAGTCCCTGCCCTGCTTTTATTTTAGTAGGAGAGAGACTTAAATATATAAAGATGTAGCATGATGTGGGGCTAGAGAGTAATTAAGAGTATACATTACATAGGAGGGGACAGTGAATAGAAACTGAGTGAAGATGGAGAGCACTGAGAGAAAAGCCAGGTTTTTGGAAGGAGGGTGGAATGGGACGTAAAGATCCATCTTGGCCATGTTGAGTCTGAGATTCCCATTATTCACTGGAGTGGAGAAGTTGAGTATCTGGTTTTGTTATGAGCTGAATTGTATCCTCCCAAATTCACATGGTAAAGTCCTTACGCCAGTTCCTCAAAATGTGACTTTATTTGGAGACAGGGTTTTTAAAGAGGTAATTAAGGTAAAATGGGTGGGTCCTAATCCAATGCAAATGGTTTCTTACAAGAAGAGGAGATTAGGACACAGACAAGCCCAGAGGGAAAACAATGTGAAGAGGGGGAGCCAAGGAGCAAGGCCTTAAAAGAAACGAATCCTGCTGACCCCTTGGACTTCTAGCCTCCACGACTGTCCGAGAAAATAAATTTCTGTTGTTGAAACCACCCAGTCTGTTTCGCTATTTTGTTATGGCAGCCCCAGCAAACTGATACAAGTTGAATAGCTAAGTAGGCAGTCTGCTGTTGAGGGGACACAAATGAAGCTGGAGTGATTGGTATGTGGAAGGTGTTTAAAATCACTAAGGGCAAATAGGTCACCAAGGAAGGCATGAGGCCAGAAGTGAAGAAAAGTCTGAGAGCTGAGGCCTGATACACTCCACATCAAGACATTAGGGTGACGACGAACTAGCAAAGGAGTTGGAAGAGGAGCTGCCCTGTAAGAGAAGAGGAAAGCAGAGAGTGGTATTCAGGAAGGCAAGTATTGGAGGTATTTCAAGGCAGAGCGAGAGGTCAGCTTTGTCAGATCCACCTGAGAGGTTGAACAAGATGAGGACTGAGAAAGGCTCAACTGGATTTGGCAACTTGGGTGAAAGTTAGTGACCTTGAGCACAGTGATTTCAGTGGATTTTGGGAACAAAAGTCCAAATTGTGTTGCTTCAAGGAAGAAGAGGAGGTGAAGATGCAGACACAGTGAGTAAAGACAACTTATTTGATGATTAAATAAGATGATACATTTAAACTGCTTGGAACAATCCCTGGCACACAGTATGCTTTCAGTCAGTGTTAGCTGCTGCTTTGAATATTCTCATTACTCTTATTTTTACTACTTGGCTGCAAGCCCCACAAGGGACTGTTTTTGTTGAGGAGTTTATTTTCAGTACCTAGTGTAGCACGTAGAGTTCTCTTTCACTTCTATAGAAAAGGAGACTCAAACAAGTCTTTTGTAAATTGATAAAGATTTTCTCTGCCACAAAGGAGAAACTGCTATTAGCCCCCTAGTTAGAAATAACTGCACTGTAGAGCTTCTTTTAAAAAGGCCAGTTCACTTCTTTAGAACTTTGGTGAAAGTTCACAGAAGAGTACAGGTCACTGATGGTAGATATACGAACTCAGAAGTAGTCAAAATTGAGTGTTATCATGCGAACGATAGTGTCAATAGCTGAATCATGAGACAAATATTGTTGAGAAGCAGAGCAACACACACACGTATATATGGTAATGGTTTAGAGGGAGATAAGAAGATAAAGAAGGAGAAAGAATGACATGGTTTTCTCTAATCACTTGGCTGGGCAGGATAAGAACAGAGTTCCATTGCGTTCTGCCCTCCTGACAGATTCCTCTTGTGGGGACCCTTTAGTTCACAGAACATTTTTACCTATGCGACCTCATGTATCCTTCTCAACAGCTCTCTGAAGAAGACATTGTAAACTTTATTTTACAGATGAGAAAATTAAGATTCTGGAAGGTTCGGCAACTTGTTTATTGCCAGACAGGAGGAATTAGTTAGGCTCCATACTTAATGCAGTACTTGTTTGTGACTTCAACATATCCATTCTTAAATTGCTGGATTTGAAGAGTTTTCCTCCTGCCTGCTTTTCTCCTCCACCACACACTTTCTTATTTCTCTTTAGAAAAGCCTTGAATGGTCTTTAAGATCCCTTTTACCTTCTTATATAGTAAGCATTTATTATAGATTTAGCATGATATTGAAATCAATGCCACACATCCTTGGCTCTTCCGCTTAAGAATTTGGTTTAAAAAGTGGTAGAAATCTTATTATGATCCAGCTCTTGGAAGTATTAATTCAGTTAAATAAAATAAGACACAAATCTTTAATTTTCACTGTTTCAACAAAGCTCATGAAATTTCAGGTCATGTATGCTGAAGTACAACATTGGTTGAGAAGGGTCTGGGTTACATTGTTCATGGGTGATGTAGGTTTTAGACGGTGGCAGTTGGCTCAAATACCTACACTGAAAGTCCGAGATGTCAGGCCAGAGCTCTGACTTTTCTGGTTAGAGGTGGGTACAACCTTGTAATCACAGAAAGATTTCAGATTGATCCATGTTTAATGTCTATCTCCATGAAAGGCTGGCATCCTCAGCTGAGTGGCTAACTGAGCAACAGCTGGGTTTAGGAACAGAGAACCATATGATGTAACTTGTCCTGGGCAGTCACAAATGGACTTGTCTAAAAAGAAAAATTATATTCATGGACTTTTCAATACATGGGACTGCTAAAGAAACTGTCTCTATCCAACCCTATTGGCATGGAAAGGCTAATCCACAATGCCCTAAGGAAGGGTGCTTTACTCAGAAATATGGCATTCAGTTTCTGTAACCCTGCATGGAAATTCCTTTTAATGCTGTGCATTTCACAAAATGCAGTAATTGCCTTGGGGTATAATGAATTACAAAAGATGGGAGTAATCACAAAGAAAGAGCATAAAGGCGAGGGAAATGCATAGAAACCTCATTGTTTCCAATGATCATCAAAAATAGGTCAGACAACAAATTCTGCTTTGATGTTTGATGTTTTTATTTTTAAGGAATTTTGCAGTAATGAAGTGTAACCTCAGCAAATGGAAACTAGGCTCAATAAAGAGCCAGAGAACTCGTTACAGGAAGAGTGTGGGATGAGTCATTTCCATGAAATATTTGAATAGAATCTCAATTTTTATGGTTTCCATAAAACTTTTTTCTTAGCTTTGCTTTTCTTTCAGTTTGATTAATCCACTAAACTGGATGTAGACAGGTGGGAAGGATTTTACATGGAAATTATGCTTATATCTTCTTCGACAAAATTAAAGGCATCTTTTATCATGCATTGTAGGCAACATGAAGAGGGCAGAGGTTGGAAGCACGTGTCATATAGACCTGGTTTTACCATTAATTCTACCATTTGCTAGCTATGTGATTTTGGCCTTAAGCCTCAGGTTTCCTATCTGTAAAATGGGAGTAGTTATGTCTTATGCTGTTGACATGAGAATATAAGAAAGTAATGTGTGCCAAACTCCTGATACATCTGGGGTTCGGAGGGGTTGCTTTATCATCTCTTGAGACAGTCGTCAAATGCCCAGAGGAAACTGTGTGTGCGTAGTGTGTGGGATTGTTTCTGGCCACTGGAAAGATGAATTGAGGCCCTGATGAAGTTAGACATCTAGCCAGACATACTTGGTGTGGGCACTTAAGAGAAGTTGAAGCTCCCAATCTCCCCTCTTACCTTCAGCCTTTCTTCCCAGCAAGAGGTCTAGTTTTTGTCACTTTTGTAGTTTTAAGGTTTTGATAAATAAAAGAGCTGGGACTTAGTGGGATATACATAGTTCACTCCCCTCCGCCTCTTTCATTCTGCCTGTCATAAATTCTTGGTAACTGGGAAGATGTCTCAGCCACATCAGCAGTTAAACATGAGTCTGTTTGTGGTAGAGCTGCACCACATGCCCTAGGGCATATATCATAAACTCATAAGTTCAGTTCTGTAGGACAGGAAGAAATCATTTTCCTCTACCCATCTTAGGTTCAGTGCCTGAGACCATGCAAATTAGATGGTGAAAGACAGATTAACAAGAGAAAACAAACAGAAGTTTATTAACACGTGTATCATGCACGCAGGTGGAATACTACGTGATGAGTCAACTCAAAGGGGTGGTTAGCACTTGGGCTTATACAGCATCTTAGCAAAGAACAGTAATTTTATAGCGAAGTGACCAAAAAAAAAAAAAAGGACTTTGAGCTTCCAGGGGTGGCAAATTATGGGAAGGCAAATATATGGGGAACCTAATGCAAGATAAGGGCTAGTTAATAAGGTTTGTTCATGTAGACTCTTGGTGCCATCTCGTCTCTGATGATAAGGTTGTTATCTTCTTTCTGGTATGGGAAGAGGAGACACCTTCACAAGGGGGAGTTTATGTTCTGTTTACAGGTAGAGAGCTCAGCCTTCAGCTCAAAATAGTCCTATGCTGGAGTGGCAAACGTTGGGGTGGCACGCTCTGAACCCTTTCAGCTCATTAATAAGTGTGAACTCATCTGCAGTTCACATGCTATAAAGGTAGTTAGAATTCTGGGTTGGAAAGTCTTTCTGCAATGCTGGTGAGACTCATTTGGACACTGACACTCACCCATTGGCTCCCTCTCTTCAGCAGTATATACACATGAATATTCACTTTTTAGAGTAGAGGTGAATATTCATGAAGACGATGATATAACCAAGTTTGGAAGGCATAGCTAATGCTACTGGGCAGCTATCTCTCCTAAGATCAACTCAGAACAGGGATAGGGATGTAGTCACAACACACACACACACACACACACACACACACCCATCCATATATTTATGCATACAACCTTTAAATATTTTTTCATGCTTCACCTATAGTGAAAGAAATATCCCTTCTTAATATAGACCCCAGAAAGAAAATTTATCAAATTCTTTTAGGTTCCACATCTGTAAAAAGGAGATAAGCTCACTACAAGCATTGATGCAGTAAAGTCTACCCAATTTTTAAAATGAGCTCCAAATTCACTGTGTGCTCTTTCTGCCCATATCATCTCTTCAACTGCTGTAAATGCATGTCACTTCCCTTTACCTGCACTGAGGCAGTTTAAGGTTTATTTTTAATATTTAGGTGGATGGCTTCACACAGTCTTTCATTTAATTTTAGTTTATAAAATTTTAGATATTCACCAACATGCCATTGGGCACACTTCTAAACCAGCCTTCAGAACATTTTCTGTTGAAAAATGGATAGGACTCAAACAGTTGCCTGAAGCAAATATATGCATCCTCTGAACTCCAATGAATATAGAGAGAGGGAGGGAGAAAGTGAGGGAAGGAAGGAAGGAAGGAAGGAAGGAAGGAAGGAAGGAAGGAAGGAAGGAAGGAAGGAAGGAAAGAAGGAAAGAAGGAAAGAAGGGAAGGAGGAAGGGAGGGAGGAAGGAAAGGGGAAGAGAAAGACGGAGTGGGGGAAGAAAATGACATATTTCTAATTAGACCTACTGACTTATTTTCATTAAGTCTGCCTGCACCAATCCAGGATTCTGGGCTCAGGGCTGGTGATGTGCAAACCTGGCTGTGAGGCTGTGATCATAATTTTTTCCCCTCTTCAGGGGGTTCCAAGATTCAGGTAGGACTCACTAATCAGACCAGCTTTCCCTTGTTCCACTCTTTCTGAATTTCTTACACCCCCTTACCCAAACACATTTTCTTCTCTCTGGCCTTCATTTTGACTGAAGACTTCACCAACTTGAAGATAGGTACTAGTAAGTGAAGTAAGTTTCTTTTCAAAGTTTCACATTTGCATTTTTATCCTAGGGGACAAGGCCTTACAGAAGTAATGTGAATGTTTCAGATGTTATATACTTGAATGTAGGCTACTTTTGTGGTGTGGCTTCCTAATAATAAGCTCTCTCTTAGATAATGATTACTGTCTACCATGAACACTATCAGATAGGTGCTATTGATGACCCAATTTTATAGATGATACAATAGCACTGAGAGTTAAGTGACTTACCCAAGGTAAGTTGGATACTTTTATTGACTCTTATCTAGCATTTTCTCCTAATTTCTTTGACTAGGAAGCAAAGTCTGAGTGCTGAAATGCAGTTACCCTTTTGTTCTGCACATCATAACTCTCCTTGTAACACAACAGCTAGTTTTTTGTGTTTTTTTTTTTAAAGATTTATCCACTTATTTTGTGGGGGAAGGGTAGAGGGAGAGGCAGAGGGAGAGAGAGTCTCGAGCAGACTCCATACCAAATACTGAGCCCGATGTGGGGCTCCATCCCACAACCCTGAGATCACAACCTGCGTCAAAATCAAGAGTCATCCACCCAACTGACTGTGCCACCCAGGCACCTCTACAACTGCTAGATTTTAATGGGGCTCCTGGGTTGGAGAACTAGACTTATGTTTTGGTCCAGGCTCCAGTTATGTACACATCTCTTTGCCTGGCCAGTCACCAGAACTTGTTAATGGACAGGACTAATGGTTGACTTGTTTTGCTGTAAATAACCTGCCCTCCATCGTGGATGAATCTCAAGTATACCAACAGGTTCTTTCATGCATAGGAGTATTATTCTATATATATGAAAGGGGCAGGAAACAGATTTATAGACATTTTGTGGTTTGCTTAAAGTTTCATAGACTTCTTAAAGCTCCTTTGGAGAAGCATAGAAGGAGAATTTTTCCTGTTCATAGGTCTAAAAATTACACTGAAAACAAACTACTATAAACATTGTTGAAAGAAGACATTTATCTCAAGGGCCCTGAAGTCTCTGAACAACAGCTTTTAAATACTAAATGTGAACACTGATGGCTATGTTCTGTCATCACTTAGCTAATCTCTAAACCTTCTGGGTCCCAAGTGTTTGAACAGTTAACTGTGACTCTATACTTGCAGAGCTTGTACCTGCTGAATAATGGTTGGTCCAGTGTGTTCACGCCTTAGATATGTTTCAGTTTTGTTAAGTGATAGGAACTCAAGAGGTGGGAAGTTTTGTTTTTGGTGATGGTAGAGCTTCACGATGGAGGTGTTCCATTATGTTCTCCATATAAACATGTGGCTGGGGTTTGTGGGAAAGAATGAGTCCCTCAAAGAACTGGCCCCCTCCTTTCTCTTCATAAAGAAGTGCTTAAAAACAAGGCTTCTGCGCCAAATATCTTGGTCCTTTGGGGCAGCACCAAATCCTGTCGTACAGTCATGATTTAAAGCCATGTGTCCTGAAGTCAACATGTTCTTGTGGATATTGCTACAACTGGAAGCAAGATGAGTTTATAGGAAAAACATGTTAAAACACAAACATACATTAATAGCTTCAAAGAGCTGGAACTTAAACACACTCAAAATCACTTCCCCTTATTTCTAGAAGTTCATGGCATTTATGAAAGGAATCTACAATCAAACATACACTAAGAACATTGCGGGTGGGGAATTTATTCACATGTTGTGTGTTGAGGCCTTTCTCACCCAGGGCCTGGTCTGTAATAGACACTCAGTAAACGTTTGCTGATCATGAAATTGAAATTTATAGTTATTAAAGATGAAATTGATGAAAATTTAAAAACCATATTTTTGCATCCTTATTCCCTATTTTATGCAATCATTCCACACTCGCAGCCATTTCCCCCCAACAACCCCCCCCCAACATTGGATGAATTGAGGACATTCTTTACTTAAAGTGGAATAATTACCAAGAAGATGTTTCAAACAATCTTTACTTGCATACATTAGCAAACCAGATGTGTAGATAAAGCATCATTTTCACTCCATGCTCCCATTTGCCCAAACGATTGGTGTGTGTTTCTTATTTTAACCAGTTCCTTTATTGGTTTTCACTGTACACTTTGGCTTTTTTAGAGACATGTACACACTCCTTCTAAATAGTCAAATGTCTGCCTAGACTGTGAAGCTCAAGGATGGTTTAAGTGCTCCTGAGATGCTATTACCAGAAATAAATAGATCACATTCATTAAAATGAAAGACTAAGCAATTGATAGAGCAGAATTATTCAAAGAAGGGTAGGGCAATGAAGCAAGTAAGTCTTTTGTAGACTGGAATGCTTTTTGATCTTCATTTTCCTTTTATTAACAGCTGTGTATCTTCATATAAGGGCAGGTGAAGCTAAGAAGCTGTCTTCATAATACATTACTTATATGATGTTGATCAGACAATTAATTATCACAGATCATGCAGATCTAGTATATTCAGTAAAGCTGACTATAACATTTAAGTATTACTATATTCTTGTAGTGGAATAATACAAAATAATGTACTAATAAGAAAGTAATTAATTATTTGGATTTAGTAGTTTTGATGTCATTTTTAATTTGAATATGGTCTCATTACCTCCAAGTGGTATAATAAAGTAGTATTCACTGAGCATCCATTTGTACATCATTTAAGCTGGGAGCTGACTTACTAAGGTCAGCAAAAGTCACCTTTTGTTTTCTGTATAGGGGAGAAAAAATAATTTCCCCCATCCTTTTGAATTCTTGGCTAAGACCCTACAATAAAAGATGAATAAGAGGAAAGCAAGCAGACGTTTATTAACATGTTTACCTTATATACACATGGGAGATACCCAGGGAAAAATGAGTAACTTGAGGTGGCTTAGAACTTGACTTATGTGGCATCATCAACAAAGAACAATACATTCTGGAAAAAAAAAAATGGCAGGACAAAGAACGGCAGTTTTAGGTTTCCATGGGCAAAGGTAAAGGCTGGTTAGGAAAGTTTGCTATGTAGATTCCTCTGGTACTGTTTCAGGCTGATAAGGTCTTAAGTTGTCTTCAGGTGATTAACATTTGTCCTTTTGGTAGAAAGGTAGCGAGCGACACCTTTGAAAATTTGTGTCCTGCTTTTACAGGAATAGGGGTTGGGCAGGGGAGATTTCTTTGTGTCTGCTTCATCTCAAGACAGTTCTGCCAAAGTGCCATATTTCCAGTAACATTTTCCATTACCTTTCATCAGGAAACTGAGTAAATAAATGCCCACGAGATCATTATACAGTATCACACGCAGAGGTATTCTGAGCATAGGTATAGCGGGGAAAATCCAAAGTATACCCAGCCAAAAGTGTTTTTCGTAATAATGCCCAGGAAATCCTAGCACACAGTTTCTTTTTCATTTCGGTCACATGGAACCTTTGCATCCATCCATTTGACTGCTCTACTGCTCAGCAAGGTATTACAGTACTCTAGGACCCTGGCAAACCATCTAAAATAGAGGAGTTAATGCGCTGGAAGGATCATGCTCAATGATCACTTGCTCAGCAGTTTTCAGGAGCTAAAATGTCAGTGATTGTTTTGAAGTCTTATTTTCTTTAATTGACAAATAATTTCCCTTAAATTTCCTTTCTATCAACCCTGGAAAACATTTATTAAATAAGTTAGCAGACTATATTTTATTCTAACTTGATAATTATCTTTTCCACCAATAACTTAAAACCATCACAGTAAACTAAAAGTCGTAATTTGTGCACATTTCTTGTATTATCAACACAAGTTTAAGGATGGTAGGAGAATTTGAAATAATTTATGCCCTTTTATGATTTGAGCAAGTGATTTTAAATGCTGTTTTGGATCTTGCCCATGAGATGTGTGGATTTTTGAATATAACAGACTAATAGGATTGAAAACTTCCCAAAGGGAAATATAGTACAGGCCCTCAGTAATTTATCCATAATTCTGAAAGTCAAAAAAGTTCTGAAAACTATAAAATTTTTCCTTCTTATTTGGTTGTGAATCTTGACTTGATCTGAACTGATTTTGTGGCAAAACATGAACTGAATGTGATGTTCTTTTGATCATTATTTATTTTACTAATGTGAATACTTATATATTATGTTGCAGAAACAGCATTAGGTTTGATGATAGGTATTGCCCCAGACCTGCCAGGGTGTTACTTAATGTAAGGTAAATGAGCACCATCACTTCTATAAAATTAGGAAAAAAATGCATTTTAAAACAAATCAGTTTCCATGCACAAATTGTCAGACTGTGGCCCTGTGTAATAACCATTAGTTTTATTTTAAGGTGTCTTATCAGATAAAGAATTATGCACTGCAGTTTCCAAATGTATGTGACATGGGCTGAGTCTGAATATGCACTCAGGCAAGAGCTAACTGCCCCATTCTAGATCATTTTCTTGCAGTTTTCTGTGTACTGAGGGAATGGTGCATCCATGGCTGAGCCTTGAGATCAGTTCTATAAATATTTTTGAAGCTGTCCAAACAAGAAGATAAAGGATGGGTTCAAAGTCATGTCCAGAGTTCACTGGCCTCTGAGCTGCGTTAACTGAATTAATGTTTATAATTAACTCGTGTGACTCTGCATCTATCATAAATAGAGTTTGCTAGCCCTCATGAGATAACCCAACCACTGCAGTACTTTTTTCTTATGCCAGGCTTATCACGGGGAAGAGAAGAAAAAAATTCAGAATATTCCAGACCAACCTAGAACTTCTTACGACAGTTCAGCCAAAGGGTGGCTAATAAAAGAACATCTCCAGTGTGACATATGTTTCATTTTATCTACTTCTAACAGTAACCATGTTGAAAAAGGGGGAATTATTATCCTTATTTTACATCTAAAGGAAATGGAGGTTTGGGAATATTAAATTCGTTGATGAAGGTCTAGAGCCAGAAGCTACAGTGCCCTTACTTGAAACCATGTCTCTACAATGTCAAAGTGTATGTAGCCTCCTTAGGGAAAAAGGAAACCCTAAAGCCAGAAATGACAGATAATATCAAAACTCAAAGTGCTTTTCACTGAAACTTAATTGCCATTTCTTGCTTTGCTAATAATGTAAGTTTCTAAAAACTGGCCAAAAAATGCAGAGATTTGAGAATACCTAAAGCATTAACCAAACCTGTGGCTACAGTGGACCTCCATACCTCTATCTCAAGAATATCAGACACTCCTTCCCTACCTTTTAAAATGAAATCCTGGGGGCGCCTGGGTGGCACAGCGGTTAAGCGCCTGCCTTCGGCTCAGGGCGTGATCCCGGCGTTATGGGATCGAGCCCCACATCAGGCTCTTCCGCTATGAGCCTGCTTCTTCCTCTCCCATTCCCCCTGCTTGTGTTCCCTCTCTCGCTGGCTGTCTCTATCTCTGTCAAATAAATAAATAAAATCTTTAAAAAAATAAAATAAAATAAAATAAAATAAAATGAAATCCTGGGGAGACAAAATATGATGTGCCAAGTCAAATGCATTTTGAGAAAGTCAGAATGTGGAAAACATATGCCTAGGGTTTCATTAAGAGTTTGTATTTTAAACTCTTACCGTTTCCTGGCCCTTGTTAAATAATAATCAAGATATAGATGCCTTAAGAAGATGGGATGGGCAGTGGAGAGTCAAATACCAGCAAAAGGCAAGTTAAAAGCATCGTTTGTCATCTGCTTTGTTTTTCTTGCTTTGCAGTTCATGGAGAAATATGCATCATTCCAAGAAAGAAAAATTATAAAAATGTTCTACCTTGTATAGCAACTTAGGGAGAGAAGTGTGTATGTGGTACATCACCTTCCCTTCTTTCCCCCTGCTACCCAACACACACACCCAATACACCAATTTCTCTGTAGTGAGTGGTTCTGAAACTTAAATATATCAGAATCATCTGGTGGGTTGTTAGAGCACACCTTGTGCTCACCTGTGGAGTTTCTGATCCAGTAAGTCTAGGTGGGACCCGGGAACTGGCACTTTGAAGTACCCAGGTCATGCTGATACTGCTGGTGCAGAGACCACACTTGGAAGACAGTTGCTTTCGTGAAGACATTTGTTGAACTTGTGCTTCACTGAGCCACAGGACAGCAATTCTAGAAAGGTAATGAACATCATAATCACCTGGGAGCTTGTTAAAATTCAGCGGCCCCACTGTTGATTCTTGACCCTGGTTGAACATCAGAATTGCTTGGGGAGATACTGTGCCTGGCTCCCACCTCAGACCTATTAAGGCAAAATCTCTGAGGCTGGGACTGCAGAAATATAGTTTTTAAAAAGCTCCTCCAATGATCTTAATACCATGGAAGGCTCATAACCACTGCACATCTGATTTTAAAAGCATGTGTTTGTGGCTATGGGGTAGGGATTGGGAAACGTGTCTTAGGCAAGTCTCATGCACTTTGAGAGTGCTTTGGGGATGAGACCTGAATCTTGCTTTAACACTTACCACCCACCCCCTTTGGCTCCAAGTGCAAGTTGTCTCATGTACAGTTCTAGGCTATGCACTTGCTCCTCGCCTGTCTGGAAAACTCATCTTCTCCTCTGCTCACCAGGTTAACTCTTTCATATCCTTAGACATTAAGCTCAAGGAGCTCCTCCCCCAAAAATCCTTAGATGCCCCTTTTCTGTGCTCTAGGGGATCCTCTGTTGTCCTTTACCGTTGTACTGATTACACCATATTGTAGAGTTTCTTTACACTTTTCTACAGGTCTCTCCTAATTAGGTGCTAAACTCTAAAGGCAGGGGTGATGATTTTACTTTTTACTTCGTTTTCCCTTACTGAATGTAATTTTCACAATACTAGGTGCTCAATGAAATTAAAAGGATTGATGTTAATTAAAATCTACAAAGAGAGAAAAACCTGATTTTATCCCTTTGGCATAGTATTCTCTCTCTCTCTTCCTTTCTTTTTGAAAATATGAATCAACATACATCTTGCTTTGTAAACAGGATAAGACAGCTTCCTGAGATGAGAGAAATGTCATATGTTAAATACAATCAGCTATAGTACATTCAGTAATCATGAGAAAAGTCTCATTTTTTTCTTTGCTCAAATGAGGTCTGCTCTGATACTATGAGATCATTGTAAAAAAAAAAAAAAAACATTTAAAAAAAGCCATCCACTTGAATGCCTGATGCTTTAAATCTTTTCACTTAACGATCGTCCTGAAATTTTAGTCTGTATTTTTGGAAAGTGTAACCATATGTTCAAACAATTGTTTCGACTGTGAAATTCCTTAGCACACTCCAAGAAGTGATCCTCGAATCCTGACGTGGCAGGTAGGATCCTGTACCGATGCTGTGGGCTCCTCCGAAAATACAGGGAGCATCAAATTGCTCAGGACAGACTGCAGGCATCGCTGGCCTTCAGGGCAATTACAGATCACAGATTTGTACTTTGTCACCTCTCTGTGTGGCTCTCTCTTGCCCCGTCATATAATGTCACAACGCTGTGCAACAGTGGTTTGTTACAGCAAAGCCCAAGTCTTTGAGTTTGAGATGGGAGAGGTGGTGGGACAGGTTTTGTTTTGTTTTTAGCCCAGGATGTGCTCATGCATGCTCAGCGTGCACATAGTTTATCATGTATTTCTCATTCTGTTATAAAACCCAAAACTTGACCACAAATTATTTATAACCAGTAATATCCTATGTCTGGCTAAGGGGAAAAAAGTGAATACCAGGGAAAGAAGGAAAATAAATGTCTTGTTTGGTTCTAGGGATTTTTTTTTTCCTAGCATATACTATATAATGGTATTCATGTTTCCTGCTTTACTGAACTTAAGCATTTCTGTATTACTCAGTATAGTTTTATTGTTGTGACAGCACATACAAATTGTTAGACCACAATCTGTTGTCAATCTACACACCTATGGAAAACTGTATCATGGACCATTATTTATTTTGCACGTGAACAGATGCTCCTCTGTTTTGAGATTATACTAAAAATGTTGGACTAATACAAAATTATCTCTAGACTTTTGGGATAAAGAGGTCTCTACTGGAGAAGAATGATAGTTTTCCCATAAACGTGAAATCAGTGAACACAGGCAAAACCTGAAAATCACCCTGAGGGCTTCACAATTAGTAAAAGCAGGAGGTACTTTGACCTTCTACCCCTATTTTGCTTCACCTTTGGATTTTCCTTAACACACCACTATCTAGTCCTGCGATGTCTCTACCTCTGTCTCCAATATGATTGCAGATATATGATTACTGATATATATGATTATTTGTGTTTCATTTTAATGCAATTTTTAACTAAATGGAACATGAAAATGGATGCTCACAGTAATCATCCAGTTAATTTGTTTTCCCTTTAGCTTTTAAGACATGGTTCCTCTTGGCTCTTATTCTATGTCTATACTATACTTTATCTTTTGAATTAGCCTAAGAATATGTTTTTTATGCAGTAAACGATGAGAGGGGGCACTGAAGGTTTTTGAATAGGTGGGCGGTATGACTGGGAATGGCTTTTGGAAAATGAATCCGGATTGGACCTGGGAGAAGTGGGAAATGGGAAGCTTGATTGGGAAGCTGTCATAATCTCAGTGAGAGGGGGCGCCTGGGTGGCACAGTCGTTAAGCGTCTGCCTTCGGCTCAGGGCGTGATCCCAGTGTTCTGGGATCGAGCCCCACATCAGGCTCCTCCGCTGGGAGCCTGCTTCTTCCTCTCCCACTCCCCCTGCTTGTGTTCCCTCTCTCGCTGGCTGTCTCTATCTCTGTCAAATAAATAAATAAAATCTTAAAAAAATAAAAAAAAAAATCTCAGTGAGAGACAATGGAAGATCATATCGTGGATGTGTCAATGGCAAGAGGAAGATGTACTTGTGTAGAGATAATAGTTGATGTTGTGGAAGCAATAACATGTATGTGGCAAGAGAGAAGGAGATGCCAAAAGTGACCCTGAAGGTTTAGGTCTTGTTGATTTAAGGAATCATGGTACTAATACAAACATGGGGAACATAGGAGGAGGAGAAGTTTATTTTTAATGGTATAGGTTCAGTTGTGTTTTAAAATGTACCTTGGGTTTGTTTAAATCAGGTGTGTTGGTGCACATAGATATGAGAATGAGTATCATAGGAGAAGTTTTTATGTTCATAGATCTCTAGCAATAGGAAGCATGACATACCATACAAAACTGTATGGGAAAGCACCAGGATTGGTCAGGAGGCAGAAGGAGCAAGGGGAAAGCATGGGCAAAAGGCTTTATTATTGTTTTCAAGGAAAGGAATGGGCAAGGCAGGGTAGGCAGCTAAGTAGGCGTAGGATTGGATAGTTTGAATATAGTAGTGGTTTCTAGGTTTCTAGTACCTGGCCCTGGGATGATTTAGGGCAAGGGAGTAATGTCCCAGGCTTCAGGAGCCTGATAGGCAGGTTGGTGTAGAAACTTGGGAATTGGTTGTTTTGTCTATCAAAGGTGTGCTGGAAGGCAAGTTATTTGTGATCTCTAGGAATTAGCTAGCCCTGGGAGGGGCAGTCTCTCCCAGTCAGCAAGTGCCCAGATGTCAGAGCATCATAAAATACAGAAAACAAAAAAACATGATTGTTAGAAGTTGCCTAGGCAATATGTCAAGGTAGAATTTCCTCGGCAAAAGCTGGATATTGGAGGATCTGAAGAAAAGTTAGGATTCTAAAAACAGAATTTGGAATCACCTATATAGAATGGGCTCATACATGCAGATGACACTGTCAAGAGAGAGAGAACATGTATAAGAGAAAGGAGGACGACCAAATACAGAACTCAAGGAATGCCTGCATTGAGGAAGTAGAAAAAAGAAGTGGAGTGAGAAGAGACCCCAGAGGTCTCTGCAGTGACAGGGAAGCATGCAGAGAAAGTGTTCTGGAAGGGAGGTAGAGGTTAAAGACTGGGTAATTCCAGGAAATGAGCAAAGACCTAGGCGCCGGGCAACCAAGGAGTCCTTGAGGACTTCTGATTTTATAGAATAGTAGAGCTATAGGCACAAAAGCCTGATTGCAAGGAATTACAGCATGAGTGGTCTTGGGGTAACAAATGCAGACCTCTTTTTAGAGAAACTTGATGAAGAAGGAAGGAGAAGGATGGGGTCTGTTATTACTAGCTGATGCTTAGTAGGCACACCAAAGCTGATTTTCCTAACTTAATCTCTCTGTTTCCTACAGTTCTGGGAAATGAATTTAATTTTTTTTTTTTTACCCTACTGTGTCCTGGTATATTTTTACTTGCCTGTCTCCTCCATGAAACCATAAGCTTGAAGACAGGAATGCTGTATTACATGACTAACACTGTTCCTGGTATAAACTGTGCTCATTGCATGTCCATGAATAAAAGAATGGATGGATACTTCTCAGAAGAGTAGTTTACTCACCCAGTATTGCCATAAATTGCATGTCTTGAATTCCATTCCTCTGTATGTGTATTTTCCTCTTTGCTTAAATCTATTAATTACCTCAAAATGCAACTGGCAATTCATTTCCTCCAGAAATCTTTTCCCAATTAACCTAATCTAAACTAAACAGTTATTTTGCATATTCTAAGTGTATCAATTATGTATTCAATTTGTATGAATTTAAACTTTACTTAATAAATTCTCTTCTGTAAGTATTCCTAGGATACAATATGTACGTAAGTTTTCTATCCTCAAATATAATAAGACATTGTACATGCTGAGCAGATGTTAACAGGCATACATAAACTATAAAATACATCTGAATATGCAAATATCATAAATCAGTATCATAGATCTGCTACCTCTGTGACCTATTAGGCAGGAATTTTCATCAATGTCACTGTTTTGGGTTATATAAAACAGAATTTCATGAATTAGTGACCTTCAAAATGTCAAAATAACACTCCAAAGATAATGCATCATGCAGTATGTTGTTAACATTCTAATTTTGTCTGTTATGGCAAAAGTGAAGTGGCTAACAGAAGTGTTCTAGTCATTTAGTTATGAAAGGTATTGTTTCTTCATTATGATAATTGAATTTTACACATTTGGTGCACTTATTCTTATTTTTATAAACATCTAACAAGTGAATTATTTGATTGAGAATTATTACAAATTAAAAGCTAAATCAGAAGCACTCAATGAGGACACAGGACTCTCAGTATGCAAAATCTGCATAAAAATTATAGTAATGGGAACTAGAGAAGTAAAAAGAAACATCAATTCATGTACTATACAAATAAAGGTGCAGATTATTCAGCAGGCCATGTTTTGTACACCTATTATTTTCAAAATGTAGGTAGGAATATAAATTGAACCAGGAAGCCTCAGGTCCCAGGCCTCCTCCTTACTCCTGTGGCAAACTACTTGTCTAAGTTGAAATGTAATCATATGTGAGAAAACAAATCAAGTAGATCTGCCCTTTTGACACTCTGGGATTGCTTTGAAGACCACCATGGATATGACCTTGGTGCAAAACTCTGACATTACTTTTGTTTGTTTTAATTTTTACTTTCAGCCCTCATTCTGTTCCATCACAGGGAAACTTAATCCTGGCTCTTCCTGGAGTTTCACATCCTTGCCCCCCAAAGTTTTCCTTGAGTTCTGGCATCTTACGTTGTGTTAAGGCTTCGGATTTGCTGGGAGCAGGTGAGGCAGACACCAGTTGGGTTCCACAGCCATAGCCTATGGGATATCCATTCCGCTGGCCCAGAGGGGGCTCTCTTCTACTTCCAAATAATATTTGGGGTGTCAGGCATTTTGCAAATCTTCCAATAGCCCTGCCTTGGCAAGCCACCATTTCTCTCTCAGTTCTTGCTCACACATAGGTGCAGGGTCTAGAACCTGGGCTGGAAACTCCTCTGCTTTCAGAATCTGTAGTTGCCCTCCCTTCTGCTCAGAACCCAGCAGAGTCACTTCCTTTTCTGGGGAAGGGGTAGCGAAAGCTTTATTGTCCCTGGTCCTTATCCCTCACCCCCCTTGCCAAAACATGCTATCTATACCATGGAATCCTCTCCAGCTCTTGGACTCCTAAATTTCTTCTCTTTTACATCTCGTCACAAGACTGTGCCAAGGCTATGAGTACAGGGTACCTGACTGAGTGAAGTAAAAAGGCACAGGAATAAAAGGAGGAAACAAAACCCAGAGGTATCTTGAAATATTTTCCTGACCATTGTGAAAATCCTAGGAGAGTACGCAGAGTAGACACAGATTAAATAGAAGACACTCTACCAGCTTTGTCAATAGGGTTCTGAGAGGGCATTAGATCCTAATAGCCTAAGACATCCATTGAATGGATAAATTATCTCATCTGTCTTGCACCTAGAGTGATATTAGCCATACACTCCCCTTTTGGGAATTCAGAAAAAAGTTACAAAGCAGCTCCTGAGGGGACTATTTCTGCCCCTGAACTTGTTGGGAAAGACCCACAAGACTGCTAACTGTGCTGCAATTCAAGTGAGGAGATCCTTAACTAAAAAGGTAGTAAGAAAATTGTAGCAAAATGCATAGATGTCTACCCCAGGAATGAGGGATCAAGGAAAGTGTTCTCAGGAGTGAGTGGCAGGTGTGAGAATGATTGGCAGGAGTCTTGAACTCTAGAGAACATGATAGTGCTAGTCCTGTATTATGAAGGGGTGAGGCTTTGGCACTGTGAAGAATAGAAGCTTGGAATACTGGGAAAACAGGAACGGGAAATGGGAATTCTTTTGGCTTTTTTTGTTTGAGTATCTTAAGAGGATATGAAAATATCCTGGACCCAAAATTGTGGCATTCTACAAAGCTAGCCCTAACGCCCCATATTTTAAAGAGAAGGACAGAAATTCTGGTCAAGATTACAAAGTGAAGAGGAAGTATGGTCTCTGAGGTTGGACAGGTGGCCCAAGTTAACAGCCCACCTCCAACATTTCCTTAACTTCAGATAGTTTGATTTTCCATAAAATAGAAACTGCCATTTATCTTGTAAGGTTGTGGGGAGATTCAAATGAAACAGATGTAAAGTGTCTAAGATAGTGTCTGGCATATCATAGAGGGTCCATAAATGCCAGGCATTATTATTTCTCTTGGTTTTACTCTAATTGCTCCACAGTAAGACAAGTATACCCACTGTCTAAAGAAATAAAGATATAAAATATAAAAATACTTCATCTTTTCCCCTTTCCTAGCCTTTTGAGAACTACTCAAATGATAAGAACTTGTGGTTCAAAAGAGGGAAAGAGAGACAAGGTTACAGAATCCATGGCTTTCCTGGGAAGCATAAGGAACTATTTTGTGTCTCTTCCCATTTGCTTGGTGATAAATAGATTCATTGTTTATCTTTTTTTTTTTTTTTTTTTTTTTTTGCGGGAGAAAATGGGATGTGTGGGTAATTGTTTTTGTTGTGTGGGTGCATGTAGTTCTATTTTTATAAAGTGCTGATCCTGGTCGATTCTAAATACCTTTAATTTTGAAAGATTCTGTTTTCTTCTGGAATCCTCTTGTACCCACAAAGTTAGTAATGGAGTATCATTTAAATAATATACTGTGGTGAGAACATAATAAAGTGGTTAAGAGGAGCATTTTGAAGGTTGACTTAAAATACATTGACTTTGAAATAAATACACATCTGGTGTAAAGAATGGATGCAGCTAAATATACACATTGGTTTTCCTAACAGATAAGACTTTGGGAAGATATGTATTTTGGTTTAAAAATATTCCAGTTTGAGTTCAGTTGTATTATAGCTTACATAATACTAATTAGATGCTGGCTTAGAAATACATGTTAGTCATGAAATTTTGGCTAGATTCACATCAGAAATCTGATAGGGTAAAGAACAACGTGATTATTCACATGTTTAAAATCTTGAGAAAAACATACTATGTACCATTTAGTAAAATTGTTCCATGATGTTAAGGGGAAACAATAAAATTGTTCTATGAAGTATCTGAGCACTGCTAGGTTCAGAGTGACTAGACTCAGGCCTTATTTCTTCAACATTTAACTGTGCTGGATGGTGATCTGTGACCCCCAGCTCTCTGAGCCAGGATTTCTAATAAAACAAAGTGTAGAAAAGCATCCATCTCACAGATATTTTTTTTATTTCTTTTGATAAAACTAATGGAGATTATTTAATGCAATATACTTCTTTTATAATGCTTGCTCTGAAAGATTAGAAAACCTCCTACTTTATAAACTATTTTATATTGGGTATTTACTATTAGTAGTTAATAGATATCTAGATAGATGATTTCACCTGCTATATTTAAACTAAGGAATTAATAAACTTATTGAATGCCTATTATGTATTAAAATAATTCAAGTTAATATCTCAAACCATGAAATTATCAAAACTGTTTTTTCTTAATCTTTCCAGAATTTCCATGCTAAATTCACCTTAAAAATAATAAATATAGGGGTGCCTGGGTGGCTCAGTCAGTGAAGCGGCTGCCTTCAGCTCAGGCCATGATCCCGGGACCCCCACATCAGGCTCCCTGCTCAGTGGGGACCCTGCTTCTCCCTCTCCCTCTGACCCCCACTTGTGCTTGCTCTCTCTCTCTAGTGCTCTCTTTCTCTCTCTCAAATAAATAAATACAATCCTTAAAAAAATAAATATAAGGTAACTTACCGATTATTCAAAATAGCTTAGAATCATAAGAAGTGTGTTCTATTCCCTTGTCTGCAGTCTGTATCTGTGGTATGTTCAGAAGTGCTAAGAGTGAAGCCATATGGCTGATGTCAGAAGGTGAGGTATGTGTTTGTGGTAAAAGAAAAATGCCTTAGGGTGTGTCTCATTACCAACCTCCTATTCTCCTTAAAGTGGTCTTCATCCTTGCTTTCCCTCCTAGCCTGCTTGACTTCTGGCCTTTCCAAGTGCCTGCTGTCTCATTGGCTTTGGGGTGGGACCTGAGGCTGTGCTTTGGCTTGAGTCCAAGTGTTCAGAGAAGGTGTGATTTTGTCCTTTTGTGGTGCTAGAACTCAGCTTGCCTTCCCTCTCTGAGAGGAGGGAAGCATCCTCTGGCTTCTGTTTACCTTTGATAATTTTGTGCACACAAGAAACACAGAGAGGGATAGATCTAGCTGGGCATCCAGGCGAGGCACAGACCAATGGATTACAGCAAGAGAGAGTGAAGGGGCGCCTGGGTGGCACAGTCGGTTGAGACTCTAACTCTTGGTTTTGCCTGGGGTTGTGATCTTGGGGTTGTGGGATGAGCCCTGTGTGGGGCTCCATGCTCTGTGCAGGGTCTGCTTGGGACTCTCTGTCCCTCTCCCTCTGCCCCCTACCGCCCACCTCTATAATAAATGGATGAATCTTTTTAAAAAATTAAAAAAGAGTAAAGATATGACACCATCAAGATGGCTTCATATGTTTTTCCTAACTTCAGTGCCCCTCACAAGAAGACCCTAAACAATTCATAGACAACACACTACTGAGAAAATCCTCAAGTCCTGGGGTGAGGCTGAAGCAGCCCCTAGACAACAGAGACCAAGAAGAACAGCACTAGGCAGGTGAGAGGAGCTGCTACACTCTGATGGTATTGCCCCTCCCCGAGGCCAGCACAGAGCCACATCAAGATCCCCCTGGGCCTACAGTTTCTCCAGTGGGAAGAGAGTCTAAGGTGAACAACAGCCTCTCCTGGCATTGTGGGATGCTTCTCAAGAGGCCCACTCAGATCTTGCTTCCTGGAGACCCCTTGGGATCAGAGAGATAGGCAGAAGGAAGTGGGGCTTATAGCAGCCAGAACTCAGGTCTGGGTGAATCGCATTCTTCCTTGCAGCATGCCTGAGCAGAGATCCCAGCTAGTGGCTCTGCAGATGTGGCCCATCTGGCCAGGGAGTTCAATTGGCAGGTCAGCTTGGTTTGGATCCCTAACCAACTAACCTAACCAGCTGTGGAGCCTGTTCTACAGCCCCACCAGGACACGAAAGCAAAGCTGTAGCCCTGCTCATCTGCTCAGTACAGCCTCTAATACCCTCCCAACCAGTAAGCCTGACCAGAGAATCAGGCCCGATACAAATAAATAAAGTAATTAACTAATTAGTGAATTATATTAAAATAGATATGTGATAGAATATTCAGCCACCAAAAAGAAAAAAATTCTACCATTTAAACAACATGGATAAACCTTGAGGGCATTATACTAAGTTACATAAGTCAGAGAGGAAGGCAGCTACTGGATAATTTCACTTATATGTGGAATGTGAAACAACTGATTTCATAGGAAAGAGAGCAGTTTGTTGATTGTTGATTGCCAGGACTGGGGGTGGGGTGGGATGGGGAAAATGGGTGAAGGTGGTCAAAGGCTATACACTTCAAGTTATAAGATTTTGAAAAGGTCTGGGGATATACGTATTACATGGTGACTATAGTTACAATATTGTATTGTCTATTTGAAAGTTGCCAGGAGAGCACATCTTACCCCCCCCCCCCCACAAATGTAAGTGCAGGGAGTGACGGATGTGTTAATTAATCTTACTGTAATCATTTCACAATATATATGTATATCAAATCATGACACTGTACACACATAACCTTGCTGTTCTCCTTCTCCTATTTTCTATTTCCACACTCACTTCGGGTACTGAGTTTGTTTATTTATTGAAATACAATACCAGGAGGTAGTGGTCACTGAGGCTGTCTTAGAGGTCACCTGTCATAGAGTTCTTATTATTTTAATAGTTGAGGAAGCCTTCTGGTGTTTGCACACTTGTGTAATTCTCTCTTCTGGAATGTAGGCCACACAGGGTGACTCTCTTCTAATGAGTAGAATATGGCAGATGTGATAGAACTTTGTTCCCAACGTTGGGTTACATAAAGACTATAGCTTCTTGCTTGGGGGTGCATTCCTGTGTTATATGTCAATTACATCTCAATAAAGCTGGAAGAAGATATAGTCTGTAATGTGTATTTCAATAAATAAACAAACTCAGTACCCAAAGAGGGAGAAGAGCAAGGTTATGTGTGCTCTCAATGGCAGGAGAATTACTGAAGATAAATATTTCATTAGATCATAAAAAAAGGAAGATATCCAGGATGAGTCTGATTCTGGTATTATCATCTTATTTAGATAAATGAATGGTAAGATCTTTCGCAAGGAAATTTTCTCCCTTTTACCCAATCCTTTGTAAAAATTTGTTTTTAATGGAACTGTGTCCCATAGTCCTGTTGACTTTTACATGTTCAGGCTTAAATTACAACGAATATTCTCCTTGTCATCTTCAAGAAAAGCATCATTAATTCACAGTTTGCAGGGTTGATACTAGTGAGTTTTATCTAGTTTTCATTAGTGTTGACACATGGTAAAATAAAATCATTTGTTGAATGAATTTATGATGAGCAAATAAAGCACTATCTAAAAGTGCTCACAGGTTACAGAGGCAATCTTTGAAATAATGTTTTCATTTGCTAGTGGGAAGTGGCAGTGGAACCATTTCTTACAAATACATTTCTATGTATTTGTGTATATAGATGGTACATATTATATACATATATATATCCCGTATATATGTATGTAAATGTACATAGGTACATAAATAAGAACTCAAAGCAAAGTTAAATAAACAAAAAAATTTACAAAAAGCCAAAAAAGTCGAGGCAGAGGTGACTCAAAAATTCTAATGAAAACACGTACGTGATGAAAAATCTCACTTAAAAATGCAAGGAAAAGACAGTCTCTATTCCATTCTCAGAACTTTATTTAAGATCAGAGTTGAAAGTTTGGCCTTTTCTTTAGAATTGCAACGTACTTTCCAAACACCTTTCATTTTAATGTGACTGGCTGATAGTCCCGAAGATTCTAACATTTGGGGACTGTAAACATTATTTTACTCTCATGGCCCACTGAACAACCTCAGAAAAAAGAAATTTTGGCAACTAATCTGTAAGGGAAATGAAGTAATCACCCTTTTCCATTTCTCTTTGGATTTCTGACATAAGCCTGCCAATACCGAGCGAAAACGCTTTGGAAAGTAGTAACTAGGATGTGAATATAAAGCAATATTGTGGCTTTGTCCCTCCATGTTCCTCCAGATGCAGCATTCCTGAAAGTCTTCGATTCTCCTATCTTGACTGTATGGGTGGCTGTGCCCTCTGGTGTCAGAATTTCTCTTATTCTGAGGCAGAAGGCTCATCCTCATCAATTAATATATTTAAAATGGATGCGAAGATGTATTCTCAGGTTCATCCGAAAGATATTCTCTGACCTCAGTTTTTTTGTACACTTATTCTGGTGTGAAGGCTGATTCAATTTCTTAATAAAGTTGGCTGGAAACAATCTGAAAAGCTGTCTAGTGGTAAGAAGTAAAGAAGAAGAATAAAGCATTATTTTGTGATCTTTACCCAAATTTTGTAGCAAAACGTTTGCCAAGCTGTATGAGTCTAACTAAATCCCCTTGGTGTTACGAGTTTCAGTCAGCACATGCCCAAGCTATTTGCATCCTAGGAAACAAATGTAGAGCACATGTCTTGAAACAACTTAATGTGAGAGTGAGTAGTCTGGACTCCAGAGCCAAGAATGTGAATCTTGGCTGTAAACAACAGAGGGTTAAAAAAAATGTCTACATATAGAAATAGAACATTTGTCTTTAATGTCTAGGCTCTTTCCTTAAAACAGTGGGAAATCATTTTAATGAATCAGAGGAACCTGCCACGTTGCGGTGCTAAGTCCTAGCAGTTTGGCTGCATGTGTTCAACCATGTGACAGGTTTTGTAAAATAGAAAATATTGTTGCATTTTCAACCATAACTAAAGCCATAAGGCAAGGTTTCTGGCTTCATTCACAGCTTACTGATTGGGCAGGTGGACCAAATGCTGACAAAGAGCAAAACAAAGGAAAACAAAAACACTCATATTTATGGAAATGTTACCTTATCTAATCCCCCTGCCCCCAAAGCAAGAAAACATTGAAATTTTCTGAATGGTTTTAAGTATGGCATATCTTTTAAAAATTTGTTGGAGAGGGTGAAATTAAGATTTATTCATAATAGAGATGCCATTCTGTTTAGATGTTTGGTTGAGAAAACACAATGATGCAATTAAAAAATACCTTATTGTGTATATTCAAACCACAGAGAATCTCATTGTAGAGATTCATGGGTAAACTTAAAATATGATAAAGAGAAACTTTTTTTTTTCTGCTTTTCTTTGCTCTTAAAGAACGCATAGGCAATCCTGTAGGTAGGATGTCATCTTGCTAACTGTGTAATTCAGCTGAATACTACTCACCTTTTTGCAAGTATAAGTAGGTATGTTAGAATTTAAGATTTGAGTAAAATAGTTTGTTAATTAAATTAGCTTTGTTTCCCTTTTGATAACATTCGCTGTGACCCATGGATGGCATCCCTAGTGTCCCCAGTGACCATCTCAAAAATATGTGAGCAAGTTTAGAATATAGGTACAGAGCTAGGAAGACCTGAGCTCCAGCCGAGTCACTACTTCTATGAAACTGGACCAGTTACTTGACTCTGAAGCCTCACTTTTCTTCTCTGTACGTGAGGATAATACCATCTACCTCCTGAGATTGTAGTGGTGAAATTAGAGAATGTGCCAAGCACTTAGTTGGCACTCAATAAATGTTAGATATTCTCCGTGGTGAACATAAAGCTGGATGCCTAAAAGCAAAGTAACTTGAGGGGGATGCATTGCTGAATAGGAATCGTTGACAGTGTCCTCACACTTGATTGAGGGCAGACCAATAAGTAGAGGCAGGGTCAAGGTTAAGGGTGAACAAAACTGAATTCTGGCTTCTCTCACCATACGAATCCCCCTTCTTTCTTTTCTGCCAGTTCAAAACTCAGTAATCCCAATTTGCTCTTCTCCAAAAAGTTCAAAACAGACAAAATAAGAATAGAACAAGATGAGCAGAGAAGAGAAAACTTTGGCCCCAAGCCCTGGTAATGTCAGGTCTACTTAATTGTGTTGTACAAATTCAATATGATTTTTTAAAAATATAAAATTAAGTAATTACATGAAGATACGTCATTTGGCTTTGTGTTAAAAATGTTTATAGCTAATTAAGCTATTTAATTTTTCGTGTTTATTTTTATATGGTGAAGATTTGCTATGCAATTAATAGATACTGTCATTTTTCATTTTCACATGGAATGATGACAAGTGGTTACTCTGAAATTTACTGAGAATAAATAACACAGTTTTCCAAAGAATAGTACTTGGTGCATTAGATATAGCAGTGTATTGGAAATACAGAAATGTGGATTATAACAAGAGGTACAATCACATCAAGTTCTTTACTAATATTACTGTCATTCTCTAAAGAGAAATACATTTTTTCCTCCTTCATCTTATTTAGTGCTCCGTGAGGGGCTATTAAATACAAGTGCCTAGATTCACAAGTATGAAAAATATTTTTATCTAATTTCTAAGATGAGAATGTTCTCCAGCACAAATCGGATTTCGGACAGCCTCATGGACAGGTGAAAAACAAAAGTGTGATTTAAAGAATAATCCTCAAACTTTAGATGCTGGTGATTTGGAAATCCCATAAAGAATACACATCTTGAAAAATTTATATACCCTTTTCTCTTTTTTGCTGAATGAAGTATATTGTGAACAAGCAACCTGTCTCTCAGAATTTTGTCACTTATGTTACCAGCTGGTTGCAATCAATATGAAGATGAAAAATCCAAAGCTCAAACCATCCATGTGTTCATAAAATTGCAGGGCAGTTCTTTAACATTTATTAAGAGCTTGCAATGTGTTAGGTGTTACAGAGATGCAGGTGAGTATCTTAAGACTGTAGGTAATGCCAGTTTTCTCCACAGGAGCAATACATACAAATGAAAGCCCTGATGTAGTAGTTCAGCTGTGATACGTTCAGGTGGGAGAGAGGTGACAGTTGGATAATTCCTCTGTGCCGACTGGGACGCAGGCCACTGGGTGCGTGTAGAGGGCTTGATTGAACTGGTAACACAGTTGTCTGAAAGCCTCTGTGGTTCTCCCATTGCTAATTCCTGTATTGTGATAAAACTTGCGCCTAGAAAGTCCTTTCTTTAGTTGCTCTCTGGACTCATTTAACTTATGGCAAGCATTTCAACCTAAGTAAGAAATACCAGGATATCAGTCCCCCATATAAATGACTATGGTATCACAGCCTCTT
Organism: Ursus americanus; assembly: GCF_024610735.1. NCBI lineage: Eukaryota > Metazoa > Chordata > Mammalia > Carnivora > Ursidae > Ursus > Ursus americanus. The sequence goes on along the minus strand of NC_142127.1, from coordinate 31,854,670 downwards.
AAGAGTTCTGCATTTGCTTTCTTTTTGAGATTAAAAAAATGAAAAGAAATTTTGGCTCTTCAACTGTAGTGCAACACCTAGGTTGAGGCTGGATGTTTGTAATCATTCTTTAATAAAGCTAACCCCGTGCAAAATCCTATATTCTTCTTTCACAATAACCAAAGCCAAATACACACTTCTAAGCATCCCAGTCCATAAAACGTACAAAAACGTGTGTCAGTCATTTCTTGTTCTATCAACTAATATACAAACCTGAATGAGCAGTAAGCTTGAGAAAATTGCTAGATACTGAAATGTATAAAAAATATTGAAAGTCCAGCAGTGTAAGTCTATATGTCTAATAGTGCATTGCCTTTGATAAATTTATACTGCCATTCGTTGGTCTTACACTTTTCCTGTAGAAGGCGAAATGGTCATCAAAAGGGTTTAGCATGAAACAGGTTAATTTCTTAAAGTAGATTCATTTTCTATTGCATATTGATTACGAACTTGATCTCTGAGCTCCAGTAGCCTAGAAATGAATGTCTGTTGCATCATAGAACAGCCACATGACCTTGGGCAAATTCTTTATCCCCTCTACACCTCTGTTTCCTCAGCTATTAAAATAATGAGAACTCTGTGATAGGCGACTTCTAAGAGAGCCTCAATGATCCCTCCCTCCTGGTGTTTGCACTTATGTAATTCTCTCTTCTTGAATGTAGGCTGCCCTGAGTGACTCTCTTCTAATGAGGAGAATATGGCAGGTGTGATAGGACTTTGTTCCCATCACTGGGTTACACAAAGATTGTAGCTTCCTGGTTAGGGGTGCATTCTTGTTCTTTCTTAAACCTTTTGCCCTGAGGGGAGCAAGTGGCCAGTTGTGAGCAGCCCTAACGAGAGGCACATGTGGCAAGGAGCTGGTGTCTCCAGGCAATAGCCAGTGAAGAGGCCAGCCAAGAGCCAGGAATATGGGCCTGAGGCATGCAGCTAGGCTGTGCCTGATTTCCTAATTCACAGTAAGTCTGAGATTAATGGTTATTGTTTTAAGCTGTGAAATTGGGGGTTAGTTACACAGCAATAGGTACTAATAAAACTAGGATAATAATCACCTTATAGGATGGTGGTGATGATCAAGTGTGATAATACATGAACAGAGCCTAGCACAGAGTCTGACACGCAGCACCATCACTGTAAATGACAGCTCTTATTCCTTGCATTGAAAGGGAATTGCTATGATCTGAATGTTTGTGTCCCCCACATTCATGGTTGGAAACCTGCGCCTCAAGGTGATGGTAATTAGGAGGTGGGGCCTTTGGGAGGTGATTAGGATTAGTGCCTTTATAAAAGAGGACCGACGGAGCTCCATAGCTCTTCCACCACATGAGGGTACACTGAAGGTCTGTAGCCCAGAAGAGGGCCCCCACCTGACCATTGCTGGCACCCTGATCTCAGACTTCCAGCCTCCAGAACTGTGAGAAATAAATTTCTGTTGTTTATGAGCCACCCAGTCTGGGCAATATTGTTAGAGCAGTCCAAACAGACCAAGATAAAAATGAAAACTTCTTAGTTTTAATATTTTTAAAACAGAAGAAAGCTAATTAAGCAAAACCTGTTCAATTGGGGTAACTGTTTTTCATATTTAACTTTCATATTTAACTTTTCTTTTTTTGTTTATAAAGTCTTTTTATAAGTCATATTTGTTACTACTAAAGCCTCCTTACATTTTCCTTTCTATAGAGGGGAAAAAATTCTGTGACTAATTTCACAATATCATCCTGGGATCAAATTATTCAGAACATCTACCCCCCCCCAGGAAAGCATTTAGTGATCTATATAATCCACAACCTCCAATCCACACATACCGTCCAATATTTCCAGTTGCCTACCCTAAAGTTTATCATCCTAGAGGGAAAAAGTCACTGCTCTTTCTGTGTGTGGGGTACATGCTTGTGGAAATTTGTGCTTTGTATTCATTTTATTTATTTATTTATTTATTTATTTATTTATTTATTTATTTATTTATTAAGATTTTATTTATTTATTCGACAGAGATAGAGACAGCCAGCGAGAGAGGGAACACAAGCAGGGGGAGTGGGAGAGGAAGAAGCAGGCTCATAGTGGAGGAGCCTGATGTGGGGCTCGATCCCATTAACACCGGGACCACGCCCTGAGCCGAAGGCAAACTCTTAACCACTGTGCCACCCAGGTGCCCCATCATTTTATTTATTTTTTAAAAGATTGTATTTGAGAGAGAGTGAGAGAGGGACAAACGGAGAAGCAGACTCCCTGCTGAGCAGAGAGCCCTACATGGGGCTCAGTCCCAGGACCCTGGGATCATGACCTGAGCTGAAGGCAGATGCTTAACCAACTGAGCCACTGAGTCACCCAGGCACCCCTGTATTCATTTTAAAGTCACTGTGGGATTTTTTTTTCTAAGTTTTTGAAATTTTATCTGGAAAACTTAGATTAATGAAAATGACTAGTAACTTTAAATGATTCATTCATTTTTCTAGACATCTGTTTTACAACAAAAGTCCAGCTTTCAGAAGTCAGCTTTGGCAATTGAAAATTCTGATGGGGTCATTTGAGTATGTCCAACATCTCACACAGTAGGTCATGTTTGAAGATAGAAAAAGTATAGACAAGAAGAATTTCTTTTGTCTTTCTCTACGGTTTCTGCACCCTTTCATGTAGATGGGGAAAAGAATTCCTTTTACATGAAGTGGAAAAACTTGGTATAAGACCAGAATATTTAAAACCCCTCACACTCTTTAAAGTATAACATCATTATTCAAGTGCCATAAAAGTCAAGGCATGTGCCTGGGCTGTGGTTCAGCAAGGATTGTGAACAGCTTGTGGATTCCATAGACATTAACAGTACACTTGGGTACACTATTCAATAGGTCAGGGACTCTTTCTCCAGAAAGCCATTAGTGCACTTGACCTTTCCCAAGGAGGGATGGAAATCATGAAGGGCCGATCCTGGAGATGTCTGTCTGCCAAGCCCAAACATGTCTAATTCATTAGATTGGCAATGGCTAAATAATCATTGGAAATTCCCATTCGTTCTCACAATGTTTGGTTTAGGATTTCCATGCACACCACTTTAGAAGAAGCTACTATGTTGCCTTTGGATATTTTAGGTAAATCAAATTCATGCTTGGAGAGGCTGTGGAGTGTGGAAAAAAAGATACCAGTTAACAATTTTCATTTCTGCCTTTGGCCCTATCTTTCCGTGTGACCTCAGGCAAGTTTCTTAATCCTTCAGAGCCTCATTTGTTTTATCCACAAAATATCTGCCCTCCTTCAAAGGGTGTCCTGGGGATTGGGTCTTGTCAATGAGGGGTACATGTGTTTCTATAAAGTCATTAAATTCTTGACTGCAAGTTATAGATCTCTAAGTCAAATGAGCATAACAAAAATGAAAACAAAAAAGTATAGATTTTATTTGGAGGATATGTGATGTCTCACAGAAATAGACTAGATTATACTCATGCCTCAGTAACAGCTGTATCCAGGGATTCTAATACTCCTACTTTTACTTCCTTGTGGGACATCTTTATTCTTCTGTTCCTTATCTTTGTTTTTGTTTTGTTTTGCTTTGTTTGCTTGTCTCATTCACAAGGTAGGCAAGAGCTGCTAATAACTCCTAAGTTTTATGGCTTAGCATGGATCAGATGCCTACAAATCAGTAGTGAAGCAGGGAGATGGATACTGCAGTTGAGGTGGAGGCGGGAGGAGGAAGTTGTTGGGCAGATAACACTGTAGGGCCGTAGTCTGTGGAGTGCCTCAGACCAACTGTTCCAGATGCAGAGGGGAAAGATAGAAAAAATGTGGAATGGTTAGAAGTATTGCCAAATCATTTAAAAGTACTGCCAGATCATCTGAAAGAGAGTGCCAGAGCATTGGTTCTTAACTCTGACTGAATGTTTAAATCACCTGGGGAGCTTTTTAAAAATCTAAAGCAGAGTCCTTTGTCTGTTGTCATCAGAATCATCTGGGGAGCTTCTGAAATATGTAACCTTTTCCGATCTACTCAGACCTATTCAATCACTCTCTAGAGTAGGGGGGTGATGGGAACCCAAGACTTTGCAGTTAAACTCCCCCAAGGATTTTTAAATTTGAGAATTATTGCTCTAGATTGGTGATTCTAAGACCAACAGCTTCAGCTTCACTTGGAAACCAGTTAGTAAAGCAAATTCTCAAGTCCCACCTCAGCCATACTGAATCAGAAACTCTAGCAGTAGAGCCCCGCACCTGCGTTCCAGAGAGCCATCCAAGTGTTTCGAATGCCCACTAAAGTTTGAGAGCTATTCCTCTGGACGCATTTGATCCCTCCAGTAATTCATTTTCTACAGTATTTTACAAATGTATTGATCCTGGGTTTTGCCATTTAAAATATGTAATTGCTTTTTCTTTAAACTCTAAATATTTGGTTTGAAAATGACCCTGTGGGCACCACAGTGCCATTTAAAAATGTAGTGTTGAGGCGCCTGGGTGGCTCAATCAGTTGAGCATCCACTTTTGATTTTGGCTCAGGTTGTGACCTCAGGGTCATGAGATCCACTCCTGCATTGGGCTGCATGCTCAGCATGGAGTCTGCTTAAAGATTCTCTCTCTCCCTCTGCCCCTCCCCACCCCTGCTCATGTGCACCCATGCTTTCTCTCTCTTTCTCTCTGTCTCTTTAAAAAAAATTTTTTTTAATGCAGTGTTGCATAGGACGCATAAAAGGTAAATTATCAACATCTACAGAGCTGAGATAAAGATTGCTTTTGTCATGTTTTTGTTTCCTAATTACAGTTTCCTCAACATCTCTGGAGTGTTTTCTTCCCTTCTGTGAGTTTGGGAACTAACTCTCTAATATCAGTTTCATAATTGTCCACATCTTTAATCATAGGCAATACAGCTGTGGCTTGAGAAACTTTATCTTTTAATCTCCCCCATTTAAGCCACTGATCCATTCTGAAATGTAAGAAAAATAGAATATTTTTATTTTAAAATAAAATGCTTTTGAATCATAAAATAACTTTAAACAAACTTAAAAGTATTGAAAGACAATTTTGAAATATAATTGCAAAACAAGACCATAAAGTGTATGTACTTGTTATTGTGTTTACACAATAGGGGCAGGGAAAACTTTAGAATTCCAAAGATGATAATTTACTGAATAAAGTGGTTACAAAGATCCTAACAGCTCTAATGGAAGATAGTTAGCAAGAGAGTAGTGGAAATACTGAGGAAAAGGTAAATAAGTATCTGAAAACACATGTGTTTATACCCTAAACCTACTACTTTTGAAATTTTAGAGAATAAGCAAGAATACACAGATACATAGTCCATTAGCCAGTAGAGCAGTGATGTCACCCCATGTCAAGTGGCCTCTGGGGACCTCCCATGTACAGTCGTGTTAGAAGAGGAATGTGAAAGCAAGTAATGTCTTAGTACTGTGAAAAAAATTTGGTCTCAGAGATATTGGGGGCTTTTAGGCATTCCAGAACTACAATTTAAGAATGGTAAACTGGGTCAAATTCATATAGATAAATTCAAATCTCCCACTCTGACAAACCTGACCAAGCATAAAGTGCCACGGTAATAAAAAAGGAACATGTGGCCTGTGCCAGGGACATGTGGTATTGTCAGAGGAGCAAGCCTAGAGTCATCTGAGGTATACTGGAAGGCTATTGTTTTGGAATATTTCATAAAATATTATGAAGTTCTTGATAAGGAAAAGAGATTAGATATACCTGTCTCAGAAGAAACAGACCTGCTTAGAGTGTGTATAATAAGAAAACTTTAATGGTTGAGGAAGGGTATTGTAACCAAGGGAAACTGAGGGAGAAAGAAGAAAAGAACAAGCACAGGATGATAAAGGCAAATCCACAGAAACCTACAAAAGAGAAGTACTCAACAACACAAGGTAAACAGGAGGGAGAGGAAGGGGTAGAGAGAGTGAGCACAAAGGAGACCTCAAATCACAAAGGAAATCATCACACATATGAATTAATCATAATAAACATTGGTGATATAAAAGACATATAAAACTCAAAAGGTTAAATGACTGAATAGTTCTCTGAATGAAAAGGAACTCTGTATAGCTTTTTATAGAAGAAGGTGATGGAAAGAGAAAAAACATTCGGCTTGGAAACTCAATCTGAGACCCCAGGGATAGTCAGAGAGGAAAACCATATGAATGAAAGTTTTAGGTATAAGAACAGCCATGTGGGTTTAAAAAAAAAAAAAAAAGTTTTGTGAGGTTTGGGTGGGCCAGTGCATGATAATTATGAATAAATGAAGGGAAAGTGGGTTTATAAAAATGAATGTCTATCATTCAAAGAATTGGAATGTTGGGGGAAGCTCTTAAGGAATGTGGTGGCCTTCCTCCATACTCAGGAACTGATCATAAATTTCATCAGCTTCAGAAAACACATGTCTGGTCATGCCACATCCCAAATCCAGGGCTCTCAAGAGCCCTCAACGGCCCAAGCCTATTGTTGAGCTCTTCCACATTACACCCCTTTCTCACCTGTCCTCTCATTTATGACTTTCCCCCTACTAAACTGATGAACCATTTGGAAGATATAACAACCGTTTGTGTAACAACAGACTGGGGTACAATTTTTTAATTTTCTAAGACAATTTAAAACCCATATTATCTATGTGGCAAAATTTTGGCATATGAATTCCTATATGGTCAAAAAATCAATTTGTCAACAGCATAACTTAAAGCACAATTATGTCTAGCTATGAATCACCATAATTGAATTTGTTTCTCTGTTACTTGTGTCAGCAAATAATTTCATTTCATATACTTCTGCATATCTTATAAACCCAATAATACATAACTGCAATTGCTTTAACCAAAAAATGATTATTTTAAATTAAAAATGGCATTGTATATTTCTGGAGCTCTTCCTTCCTTTCTGAAAATCAAGGCTTCCATCTGGAATAATTCCCTTTTCCCTGAAATTCCTTTAGTTATTTCTTGTAGTGCACATGTGCTGGTGACAAATTGCCTCAGATTTTGTTCATCTGAAAATATCTTTATCTCACTTTCAATTCTGAAGGATGTTTTTGCAAAGTATGGAATTTTAGATTGATGTTTTCCCCCCTTATGGTGCATTAAGATATCAATCCAGTTTCTTCCAGCTTCCATTGTTTCTGATGAGAAGTCAGCTCTAATTCTTATCGTTGTTTCTCTAAATGTAATGTGATAGTTTGATCTCACTTTTTTTTTTTCAAGATGTTCTGTTTTTTGTTTTAAGGACTGTGGCTGTTATATGCCTAGGAATGGTTTTCTTAGCATTTATCCTAAGTTTTTCTTCATTCTACAATCAGCAGTGGAGGTCTTTCATTGATTTTGAAAAAATCTCAGCAATAATCTCTTTAAATAATTCTTTAGCCTGATTTTCTCTTTTCTTTACCTGGTATTCTAATTACAGACATATAAGACCATTTGTTATTGTCCCACAGGTCTCTGAAGTTCTTTTTTCAACGCTGTGGTTCAGTTAATATTATTTCTGTTGTCCTGTGAGTTATCTAATTATTTCTTTTACTGAATCTAGACTCTTAAGCCCATCCAACAAATCATTAATTCAGATAATGTATTTTCACTCCTAGAATTTCCATTTGTTTCCTTATGGAGTCTTCATTTCTCTGCTGAAATTCCCCATCTTTACCTCTAAATTCTTTAAAACTTTGTTTTATTTAAAAGTCCTTATATGTTAATTTTTACATGCAGATCATCTGTGGTTTTGCTTCTATAAACTTTTTTTAAAAATCTCAATTATGAGTCATATTCTCCTAAAAACTATATCATAATTTTTAAATGGTATGGCAGATACTGTGTTTAAAAGGCCCATAGATATTAGAATAAATCTTTCCCCCAGGGAGGTCCTGCTTTTTCCTTTGTCAGATACTTAGAGAAAGAGAATGTTTTTTTTGATCCAGTCAGGAGTTGAGCTAGATCTGAGGCTGGGTTACGACTTTATTAAGTTCAGTTCACCTCTTGTGTCAAATGTCCTCAGGGCAAAATCTGTTCTATGTGTATTACAGGCATCTCTCTCCAGTGAGATTCTAGGATCTAAGCACCATTAGGACTGCAAGAGATCCTTCCTTGCTTTCCAACCCAGCACTGAACATCCTGAACCCCTGTGAACTTGTGGGATAGAATCAGTGGCAATTGGAAGGAACTATTTTTGCATTTGAAACTGCTCTGGATTCCAGTCCTTCAAGCAGGTTCATGAGATTTCTAAAAGTTTCATTGACTTCTTCCCCAGCACACCAACCCTCCCTTCTCCCTGGCCTTTGGGAAGCAAGATACTCTGCTTAACCATGCCCAGACGTGGCAGTTCCACCTATGGATGAAAGTAGTAACTAACCTCAGATCAACTAGGAAGAGCTCACCTTTCTTTACAATTCAGTTCCTTTGAGTATATAGCTTACTGGTGGCTTAATATATGTGTATGTATGTATATGTGTACATATGTATATATATCAACAATCTGTTGCTACTCCTTATATCCTTGAATTCAGTTTCATAGAATACTACTCTAAAACAGAATATATTAATGAACTATTTTCTTTTTTTTTCTTTGAAGATTTTATTTATTTATTTGACAGAGAGCACAAGCAGACAAAGAGGCAGGGAGAGGGAGAAACAGGCTCCAAACTGAACAGGGATCCCAACTCAGGGCTTGATTCCAGGACCCTGGGATCATGACCAGAGCCGAAGGCAAATGCTTAACTGACTGAGCCACCCAGGTGCCCCATTAATGAAGTATTTTCAATCTTTGTCATTTTGGGTCCATTTGAGCCATTCGTGGGAGTGTTCTCATCTCATTTTCATTTTTCTTTGTAAGTTCTTGTTTGATTATCTAAATAATCTGAAACAAATACTTCTGGCAGTATTTTTAAACTATGGATTTCAAAGGAGATATTTGCTGGAAGTGTTCACTTTCAATTTTTTCTGCTTTGGTTGCTCCAGGGATATTTATTGATCACTGGAATCTCTATGCCACAGTTTCAAATCTGTTTTCAGGGAAGAAAAAGAATTTAAAACTGATTCTAGATTCAAGCATAACTAAAATGTGTAAAATTAGAATTAAAAAGAGAACAGATTCAGGGAAGTCCTAATATTTGAAATCACTGATAACCTTACAAAGTGACTTAGGAAATGTCTGATCTTACTTAGAAGGCATTGGCTGATACATTTGTGTCTGTGCACGCAACCTCTGCATCCCCCGATACATTCCATTTTAATGTAAGAGGAGAGTACATAAAAACCTAGCCCTCTTCAGGGCTTAGACTCACAGACCCAAGTTATTGCACTTCAGAGAAGATATATATACTCCAGTATAGCTAACTTGAAAGATTTGGAAGCTATATCATAGTTTACTTCTTTTAAAATTTTTATTTGTTTAGATTAAAAACCCCAGTTAAATTATAGTTTATATGTTGTTCACAGCAAGATTACATAATGAAACCATTGAGTAGCAATCTGAGTTCTCTGCAGAGCAAGATACTGGGAGTAGTAAGACAGCTTGTAAATTCCACTTTGTTCCTTTTGCATTATTTAATTATCTTCTGGGCCTTAATACTCTGGCCAGCAATTACTGTTCTATCTCATATAAAAATTGTCCATGGGCCAACCGGAAAAAAACTCCCACATACCTAAATCTTGCCAAATTACAACAAAGCTGTTTCAGAATAAGAACAACTGAGAAACATATTAATTCTCAGTAGAACACAATGCATGCTCTCACTTCTGTGTATTACAATAGCAACTTTGTTTTTTCATGTGTTTTCTTGATTCCTGTAGGTACACTTGGCGTGAAAACTCCAGTTTGGCTTTTCCTTGGGTTTGATGCAGAGGTAACTGGTGCAAATAAAAACCTAAATAGAAAGTCTTGGGAAGGGACCCCAGGGAAAAAACTTAAAAATAGAGCAGAAAGCTCTGGGTTTTGTTGTTGTTTGTTTGTTGTTGCTTGTTTGTTTTTTTTAAATTGGGCAACAAGAGTAAACTTTAGTTGTAATGAGTTGCCAAAAACTGCTCCAGTATTTCATTTTATCTTAAAGAATCTGAGTTTGGATAAATAGTCACTGTTTCTAACTACTGTGAAGTATTTCTGTTAAGTTCTGTATAACTGTGGCATTTCCCAAGAAATTAATGTTTCCTAAGAACAAATTTAAAATGTGTTGCTTGATCAGAGGGAAAGAGGGGATTGTACAGTAAATTTAGAAGTGACCTCCTTGTACCTTCTAAAAATGATAGTTGGAATCACAAGAATTTTTTTCTTCATATTTCCTTTCTCTTCTTAGTTTTAAAACAATTTAGCAGAGTAGTATGTCCTAAAAACAACCTAACTTTGCTGAGCACTTGTGTGTCAGTCACTCAGCTCTGCACCTCATATAATTTATTGGATCTTTACAAAACACCGCAAGGTAGAAACTATTAGTTTTTTGTTTCCTAGTGGAAGAAACTGAAACTCACCGATTTGACCAAGAATTCAAGCCTGGCCTGGTTGCTAGGATCACACTTTTGGACTTCCATGTAGGCACTCTTCTTATTGTGTGTTTTATTTCCAGAATAATAAACAAGAAAGGTTTTGGAGATTCTTTCACGTAAGGCCCTAGGAGGTCAACACAAGGGCACATTTATGATTATAAAGGCAACTTAGAACTGGAGAGAATCCAGTTACTCCCACAACAAGTAGCTGGACAGTTATTGGCTGGCTGCTTCAGCATTTGTCCTCTCTGCCAACCACTCCCAGTCAGTTATGAAAATACCTCATTGGGAATAGTGACCCAACAGGCCAAAATATCTACTCAGAAATTAGATGAATATATTAAATGGTTTTGGGAATAATAGACCAAATAAATTAAGAACCACAGCAATCATAGAGAAGGCAGCCAAATGTAGGATTATGTTAAATATCCTCATTTGAAGGTAGGTTTCAGAAAGTAGCTTCAGAAAACCAGACATGCTTTGATGATTGAGATTTTGGGATTCAAAACCTAACTTCAGAAATTTACTTGTTGTCACCAGGGAAAAAAGGTGTTAAGGTATTTTGTGGGAGGCAATTTGAGACATGCTGGCTTGGTTCTACTTGTCAACCTTACCACTGAATGTCTGTTTCAGGTGCTACAGTCAATTGAGAACTTGCCGCATGTAAAAATACTTCGTAAACATCTTTTCCTCTAAGATTGGAGTTGCTTTTAGAATATTTTGCACATCCTAAAAAGATTGATGGAGTTTGAGTAGATTATGAATGTGTGCCTTGAGAACACTGTATTTTAATTTTAATTTCACTGAATCAGATTCAATTTAGCAAAACAATGTGGGCTGAAAATCATTACAGTAAACTCCCAGATTTAGTGAACAGATAACCTCTCCAGTCAATAAAGCAGGTCTTAACTATAAATCTTGTGCTTGTAATAAGAGAACTATAGTAAATTCACAGGGCTCAGTAACTATGGCAACTGCAGATTTCAGTCAATACCCTTTGATCTTCAACATTAGATAGTCATGTCTGATTGCTGCACACAATCCTTTTCCCAAAAGAGGTCAATATGTTCTTGCTGAAATACTTCAAAGTATTCTGGTCTTTGGAAATGCCTAGGGGGTTTTATATTAGTTACTCCCATTTTTGATCAATAGTCCTACTTGAAAAGTTATGTGATGCTTACACAAACACACAAACACAAGCCTACATAGAAAATATAACTTGTGCATATGTACATGTTCTTGGAGAAGGATGAACATCGTTGAATATTTATGCATATAAATCCATATCCAATATATACAGACATATGATGCATTACACATGTGTTTTATATAAATGCAACCACACCGGAAAATAAAAAGCCCAAGAAAATATTAGTAGTAGATGTTTCTTTTAATAATAAAAACATGATTTAAATAATGACCTCGAAATGATTGGAGGCAATTCCAGTACTATTATCATTAATATTATTCATTTAAGATAACAATGATACCTTTATTTAAATAAGTCTACTTAAAAACAATAATTTAAAAAGGGGCAATTTAAGACTGTGTCTTAATGTACTTATTAATCATCCCATTTTTAGCTAACTATTCAATAAACATTTTATTGAAATTACACTTTATGCAAGGTACTTCTAAGTCCTACAGGGAATAAAATATCAAATAAAATAGAGCTTATAGTGTCAAGAAACACACAATACCCATTTAGGGCACATGGGTCCCATAAAAAGAACACATACAAGAACAGATACACTAAGAAGTACAAATCAATGCTCTGAGTTCTCAAGAAGAGGTGCCTTTTTGCAGCAGAGATCAGAGAAAGCTTGCTTCATGGAGGAAGTAGCATCAGATCTGGGCCACAGAGTATATGGAGAATTGCAACAATATGAGTGTGGATACGGTTGATTTCAGTGGAGGGACTAGTGTGGATAAAGGTATGGAGGAAGGAAGTGCTGGACATCCACTGGGCAAGGGTGTAACCTCCAAGGGGGCAGAGTGGGCATCTAATGAAGGGATCGAGGCCAATCAAATCACCTGAAAGAATACTTTAGAAAAGACAAACTTTAGATTTACAGAAATGCCATCACAAAAATAAAAAGATTAAAATCAAACTTGCTTTGGACTATTTTTTAAATTAGAATTCTAAAAAATTCTAAAAAATGCTTCTTGTCCTGAAATACCAAAACATTCTCATGGGTATTATGGTAGAAAAACAATTGAGTTTTGCCTGTTTTTGGAAATATTTAGTAGTGGTCCTTTAGAACTCCACTTTTTTTCTTTCTTTTTTACTTGCTTTCTTTTTTTTAACAACATGATATTTGAATGGAAACTTAAAGGAGGTGAGAAAGCAGGGTCTGTGTCTATCTGTGGAAGGAACATTCCAGGAGGCCTGAGCCTGGAGGGTACCTGGTGTGTTCAGGGACTTAAGGAGGCCAGGGTGGCTACAGCAGAGAGAGTGAGGGAAGAGCAGTGAGGAGTAAGGGGAAGGCGGGGCTTGCCAGGCTTGGTAGGCAATTGTAAAGTCTTTTTGGCTTTTACTCGGAAAGAGATGCCAAGCTGTCAGAGGATATTGAGAAGGGTGCTATGAGCTGGCTTGTGTTTTAATAGGATCAATTTGGCTACTGTGTTGACAAGCAGGGAGACCAGTTAGGATGACATTGTACAAAGCCAGGTGAGGGACGGTGTGAACCAGGGCAGTACTAGAGGGAGATATGAGATGTGCTTGCAGAAATTCTGGATATATTTAAAGACAAGAACTGACCAGATTTGCTGTTGAATTCGACAAGGGGTATGAAAAACAAAACAAAACAAAACAAAAACAGTTCAAGGATAACAGCAAGGTGTTTGGCCTGAGCAACTGGAAGGAGGATGTTCTCAATAACTGAGAGACTCCAGTGAGGAAGAGCGTGGGTGGGCATATTAACAGGGGGAATGATAGTTTCACTTTTTCTTTATTTCAAGTTTTTATTTAAATTCTAGTTAGCTAATAAATGCTAAAATTGATTGCAGATGTAGAATTTAGTGATTCATCACTTACGTATAATACCCAGTGCCCATCACAAGTGCCCTCCTTAATGCCGATCACCCATTTAGCCCATCCCCACCCACCTCCCCTCCAGCAACCCTCAGTTTGTTCTCTATTAAGAGTCTACTATGGTTTGCTTCTCTCTCTCTCTTCCGTTGTTTTTTTTTTTTTTTTTTTGCCTTTCCCCTGTGTTCCTCTGTTTTGTGTCTTAAATTCCATATTTTGAATACGTTAAGTCTGAAGTACCCAGTAGTAGGGCTGGCTAGTGAGCAGCTGGATGTAGGAGTATTGCATGTGGCCACTAGATTCAGCAAATGAATGTCATTGATGACTATGTTAAAAGTGGTATGACCTGATTAGGGTGAGTTTAACCTTTGTAAAGTTCAAAAGTACTAGTTCAGTATTGCCTATTATTGAAAGATAGGCAGAAACAACAATCAGGATTTTTTGATGGAAATATGATACCCAGATTAAGGGAGGGACACATCCAATTCTACCCTATTAGAGTTAGACTCTAGCAGGAGCTTCTGCATTTTATTTTTTTATTTTATATTTTAGAGAGACAAAGAGAAAGAGAGATGGGGGGAAGGGCAAAGGGAGAGGGAAAGAGAGAATCCCAAGCAGGCTCTGTACTCAGCATGGATGGAGCCCAACGTGGGGCTTGATCTCACGACCATGAGATCATGACCTGAGCCAAAATTAAGAGTCAGACGCTTAAATGACTGCCCCTGGATCTCTGCATTTTAAAAGTCACCTTAGCACACCAGAGCTAATCTAGCCTGATAAATGATCCACCACTATTGCCTATGAAAAATGGGAAGGGATTGGTATCTTCAGGCTGGAAAGGAGGAAATGGTCTTAGATCTAAGATCTGAATAGAGTAAGATCTATCTAAGATCTGAATAGACTTTCAAAAGGTGGAAGTCTTCTCCAGAGGGCAAAACTTGAATGAAAGGGGAGGAGGTAATAAGATGTAGAATTTCTTAAATTTTAGTTTAATTTTTCAGAATTTTTTGTTTTTAGAAGAAGCATAACAAGGAGTCTTGGCCTGGCAGAAACTGAGATTTCTCATGACGAATCCAAACAGCAATTCTACTGCTGAGTGTTCAGTTGTACTCATCAGTTTAAGCCTGTCTAAAACCAGGATTCGAGCATATTTTAAAAATATTACTGATAGAAGTGGCTCTGTGGAAGGCAGATTGCAAGAAAAGACAAAGCTGGCCCCTTGAGAGAACAGCTTGTTAAAAACAAAGTGTGGCCCAGGTGCAATGACTTGGTCTGCATGCTGGAAAGCAGTGACAATTCTCATTTCTCCATTGGTGGCTAATCTTGTATTTTGTCTTGACCCACCATTCTGGCTGTTTGTGCGCGCCCTAAGGGAAAAGGAATGTGTGTGTGAATCTAAAGAACCATTCTGCCTTAACATTTCTGTGTCTAAGCAATCTTGCCACAAGTTCTCTGAGAGACCGGGAATAATACAGAAGGTGGGTTCTTTGTAAGCAAGCACATGTTTCTAGGCTGGGCTTCTAGGGAAGGCATCCAGTTCCAGGGGTGATAGTGATGGGGCAGAGTTTGAGGTTGGAGTAGAGTCTTGGTAGAAATGTCTGGAATTGCTATGGAAACATCCCAGGTAGGCTGGGTAGAATGGTGAGTAAGGACCACAGCACATAGGCAAGTCTGAGGACTCTAAGGAATTTTCTGGGAAAACTGGACTTCCTGCAGTTGTGCAGGTGACAGATTGGAACCACTAAGGCTCAGCTATCCGTGGAAGGAACTACATTTACTCTCCCTGGCTGGCACGATTTCCATTCAAAGAAGTAGACAGCTTTAAATGTAATGAGCCCACTATTATAAGTAGTATTTAAGGAGAGACTGGATGTCTCTGTATGTCTGGGTTCAATACACTGGAAAGACTACATTTGTATATATTTTGTAAATTGTAGAACATACTCTGCAATGTAAAGATGCTATTATTGCTACATATATTCGGAGGGAAGTATCACTACAGAAATGAATGATGACTTTCATAGTCTCCTTTTCAACTCGACAAGTCTATGAATCCATCAAAATAAAGTAGGGAATTTTAACAAGCAAAAAATTATGTCATGCATGCAAATTCAGCAACTGATAATAGCTCAAGAATAAGCAGATTGATCACTCTGTTTTAAGCAGAAGGTTTTGTAGATGTGTGATGTCTGCAGGTGGTTAATAAATCTCAAAGAATTCATGGCAAATTACCTTTTGGTATAATCTTAGGCTGCAAAGATAAGGAAACTGGAGAGAGAGGAATCCGATGAAGGGGAGAAATTAATCTACCTGCTTATGAGCAGCCACACCTTGGTCAAACCCCAATGCTGCCCCACCTGACATCTTAATCCCAGGAAGTAATGAAGTGGGGTTTCAAGCGTTCTTGAGAAAATCTGCTGTATATATGACTTTATATTACTCAATGCATAGAAGCTTATATTTAAATGTTAACATTCACATGAAGACTTTCAAAAGAAGACACATTAAGTAATTCAAATAGACTTTAAAAGTTTTCTTCAGTTGATGTACAGCAGTGAAAACCCGATGACCAGGTGACAGAGTTGAATCAAGGTTGAACTTTTACAGGGTGAGGAGGTGGGCGGAATATGTTTCATTGTGGTTTGGCTCAGGTAGCAATTTTATCTTTAATTGCCGTGAAACTTGCTAGTAAAGATTGTTCTGGTTTTCATGTTTCTGGTTCAGAATTGTTGGTGCCATCCTGTCTGATAAGTCAGTCGTACTTCCCAGGAGCTGTTTTTTGCAAGCCCTGTGGTTTGTTGGTTAGTCAAGGTTCAGAGGGTAGGTGAGGTAGTGTCAAAAAAAAAAAAAAAAAAAAAAGCGTGGGTGGGAGAGAAAAAATGGGAGATAAAGCCACAATTGAAGGTAAAGGGGAAATGTCTGCTTTAGGTTTTTTGTTTGTTTGTTTGTTTTTACAAGACACACTGTAATTTATATTTTCTGTGAATGTCGAATAAGGAAGCACACATCTGCAAGCTTCTGTGCAGTTTTCATAGAGAGGGAGTAAAACTGCATAGTGATATTAGTAGATATTTGATTTAGATTGCCTACTCTTCTACCGAAAATGCTCTTCTGGCTCAAATGTCTTAAGGCCAGTAGAAAGTACCACATCAAACAAACTGCTTTCTTTTCCTCCTACTTAGTTTCATTGAAAACAAGAGAATTTCTGTGTTGAATTAAAATCCTTACTATATGGCCTTCCTCTTTAAAATATTTTTATCCAGATTTATTGTTTGCTCAAATATTCCCATTTTCATGCATTCTCTTGAGTTAAAGATAAAAATGGTTTCTTCCACTGCAAATGCAAAGACACCCTGGGAGGGATAACACATGAAGTTCTTAACAGTCTAACACTTTGCTAAAAATGTGCTTACCAAAGTGCTGTCTTTTAAAATAGGAAATATTCAGTATTATCTGCTGCTGGTTATGTGGGTCTGGCTTATTTAGGTGAATGCAAAGGAATGGGGAGGAGGAGAGTGGTAGCAAAATAGGAGAACAGGAGGTCATTGGTGGGAAAGGATGATAAAAAGGCACAGAAACAGAAAGGAGATCATTTGTAAAACTGCTTAGCTCACAGATTGGCCTACAATTTGAACTTCGTTATATACTATGCTGAGAAAAAACCCCACAAATGCTTTTCCTAAATCTCTGTACCATTAACTACCCTTGCTGACCATATGTCTCTGGAGCTTAAGGATTTGTCCTGCTTTGATAGCTGGGAAAAATCACAACTCCATCTCTCAGAGGGACACCTGATTTATTACCACTCGGCAGTGGTTGAAGCGTCAGTCATGGCCAGGATCATAAGCATTTGTTGTTGTTGTATTTCAGACTTGTTCATACTCTTTGAATGTGGCCACAGTCCAATTCTACGACTGTTTATTAAGCGCCTTCTTGCGCTCTTTAGGCAGCATGCCAGGTACTGGGGGGACAAATGTGAGTAATCTAGACAATGTCACCACCTTATGGAGTAATATCTGGGCAATACAGACGAGTAAAAAGACAGCCACATAAGAATGTCACACGCTGATTTCTGACTGTTGAAAGATCCTTCTTGCTCTGGGACCTGGGTTCGCTGTCACCTCTGTCCCGTGGCAGCTGCTGATCATGGAGGTCTTGGATAATGTAGATGTTCTTTGCATGGCAGCCTCATGGTCCGCATAATGAGATCATGGAACTTTCTGGTTTACACCAAGAAAATTGATTTATAGAAAGTGGCAAGTGGTACCAAGATTTGGCATCTCTCAAAAATTCAAATGCAGAGAATTTTGGTGAAATATCCTCCTTGAACTCTCTAGGTGACTGAGCCCCAAAGCCCTCCTCTCTATGAAGTTGTTTTAAAATAGTTTGAATTCACTATGACTATCCTAAAACTCATGTTTCGTTTTTACCTTCTGCCTGTGTTAGCCAAAAAGTTCGATTAGCATTTCTCGGCTCCTATGTATTATCATTTGAAACATGTTAAGTATGTGGTGCCGGAGAAACATAAACACCTGGGGTTTAGCTTTCGGGGCTTTGAAAAGTAAGTCCTTGTCTACATGTCTGCTCTCCCTTTCTGCACACATCCTACATTGTTTCTCATTTTTATCTTACTGCTGGGGTCAACTTGTTGCTGTAGTTCTTGAGATACTATGCTCTAATTAAACTGGGTGGTGGGCAATGGAATGGTTATTTAAAAACTATTCATAGCTCCTTTCACCTTCTAGGTGGAGGGCTTTGGAATCATTCATAACAGAAGTTAAATTTATACTGTTTCTTTTCTCTTATGGTGACCGGTGGGGGGAGGAAAAAAATGTAACACAGATGTTCACTGGAGTCACCCTGCTCCTCAGCGTCAGGATAGGATAGGGTCAGGTCAAACTCTGCAACTATGTTTCATGGCAAGTCCAATGCCCTCAGGATTTCTGCAAATATATTTGTGCTAGTCACTTCTGACTCCAGTTTCCTGCTTTTGTTGAATTCTCATTACTCTTGAGTCTTGAGGCTGCTTTATCTCTGCCCTGGCTTCAAGTCAGATGTGGGAGCATTTCCTTCTCCTCTATTTTATGTCTTGCTTGTCCTCCTACTGCTCACAAGAGGCAGCTGTGAATACAAGAAATTCACTGAGATTTGGGGTTACATAGTGTAGGGAAGGGGCATATACGGCACAGATAACTTGAAATTGGATATTAAATTTTTCTGGCCTCATAAAAGTTCCTTGGCCATTGGTTTCCAAATCAAGCTCTGACCTCTGACTTCTCTCTGCATAACCCTCTCTTTACCTCACCTTCTGTCCCAACAGCACAAATAATCACTCACTTTCACATGCAGAAAAATGCAACTCTCCTCAAACTAGAATAGATTTTCTTTTGCTACATGTTCTGTGTACACTTGAAAAGTGTATGTTCTGTTGATGGTGAACGGAATGCTTTATGAACATCAATTACATCAAGTTTAACAGTGTTCAAATCTTCAGGGTCCTTATTGTTTTTCGGTGTACTTGTTCTATCAGTGATTGAAATGGGATGGTAAGATGTCTAACTAAAATGTTGGATTTGTTTCTTTTTGCAGTTCTGTCAGTTTTTGCCTCATGTATTTTGAGGCTCTGCTTTTAGGTGTACAAATGTTTAACATTCTTATCTTCTCTTGATTAATTGGCCCCTTTATCATTATGAAATGATTTTTTCTTTAGCCCTGATAAATGCCTTTGTTCTGAAATCCTATCTTGTCTAATTCTAATATTGTCACTCCATCTTTTTTTTTTTATTAGTGAAGCATGGTATTTTTAAAACCTCAAACTCCATCACTATCAACACCCCTGACCAGAGGGGCACATTTGTTATAATCCATAAACCTAGATTAACAGATTATCACCAATGTCCATAGCTTATTTTAGAGTTCACTCTTGGTGTTGTATATTACATGTGTCTTGATAGGTCTACAATGTTAAATATCCACCACTGTAATACAAAGAATAGGTTTACTGCCCTAAAGATCTGCTCTGCCTATTCATCCTTCTCTCCCACCCAGCCCCTGGCAACTACTGATCTTTTCACGGTCTCCACGGTTTTGCCTTTTCCAGAATGTCACAGAGTTGGAATCATGCATTATGTAGCTTTTCTAGTTTGAATCTTTCACTTAGTAATATGCATTTAAGTTTCGTCTATGTCTTTTCATGGCTTGATAGCTTCTTTATTTTCAGTGTTGAATAATATTCCATTGTCTGGATGTATCAGTTTATCCATTTACCTACTGAAGGATAGCTCAGTTGCTTTCAAGTGTTGGCAATTATGAATAAAACTCTCTAAATCTATGTGCAGGTTTTTATGTGGACGTGAGTTTTTGATGCATCTGCATAAAGACAAAGGAGTATAATTGCTGGACCATATGGTAAGAATATGCTTAGTTTTACAAGAAGTTGCCAGTGTGTACCATTTTGCATTTCTGCCGGCAATGAAGGAGAATTCCTTTTGTAACAGCACTCCAGCTGGTCTTAAGGGTTAACTTGCTTCAGGTTAACACACTCCTTGCTTGCTGACTTAACGCCCTTGATCTGTAACAGAACTAATTTACTTTCTTTGAGATTTGTAGACAACTGGCCTTGGGGAATGAAAGACCAGAACATTCCCAGGCCACAGAGGCCAGCAGGCCTGTTTGTAGCCCCTTTAGCTTTCTGATTAGCCCAACAATCTTTTAGCAAATGTTTTTCTTCCTTAAGGTCATGCAAGTGACTTTATTGACCTCCCTTGCGTATCTGTAGACCTTGCCCTCCTTTGCAGAAAGAGCAGAGTACTCTTGCACAGCCCTTGGGTACCAAGGAGCTAGAACTTCTTGTACAACCTCCGAGCACTGAGAAAAATCTGGAGCTGGCATCGTCAAGTCTGCATGTAATCAAGAAATGTCACAGACCACTGCACTCCCTTAACTGATTAAACCTCTTTAAAAATCTCTGTACCAGGCAGAAACCTCAGAGTTGGCCTTTGGACAAGAGTCTGTCTCCTCTGCAGGTGGCTGGCCTCCTGAATAAAGCTCCTTTTCCTTTCCAGTCGAAACTTGTCTCTTGAGGATTGGCCTTTCGTGTGACAGGCAGCCGACTTGGGTTTAGGTAACGCCCTTGCTGCACATCCTCGCTAGCATTTGGTGTTGTCAGTGTTTTGGATTGCAGCCATTTTAATAGGTATGTGGTGGTAGTTCAGTGTTGTTTAAATTTGCATTTTCCTAGTGACATATTATGTTGAGCATCTTTTCATATGTTTATTTGCCATCTGCATATTTCTTTGGTGAGGTATCTGTTCAGTCTTTTGCTCATTTTTTAATCAGGTTGTTCATTTTTTTATTGTTAAGTTTTAAGAATTCTTTGTATATTTTAGATAATAATCCTGTATCAGATGTGTCTTTTGCAAATATTTTCTCCAAGTCTGTGGATTGTTTTCTCATTCT
Organism: Ursus americanus; assembly: GCF_024610735.1. NCBI lineage: Eukaryota > Metazoa > Chordata > Mammalia > Carnivora > Ursidae > Ursus > Ursus americanus. Next base: position 31,833,697 of record NC_142127.1, on the reverse strand, counting down.
CTTGACATTATCTTTTGCAGAGCAGAAACTTTGAATTTCAATTAAGTCCAGCTTTTCTACTATTTTTTTTTCATGGATGACAATACAGTTTGTAAGGGAAAGAATGCCATATTCGTATTTTTATCTTCTGCTTCTGGCACAGTTGACTGGCACATTTTAGGCACTGAGTATTGAATGAGTGAGTGAACACTGTGTTCAAATAATTAATTATCTTTTCAAAACAGGATCACCCACATTGTTATATTAATAAAAGAGCTTAATGGATTTAACAAGCAAAAAGAGTAATAACAAGTGATTGGCTATTTGCTTATCAAGCTGATTCAGCTCTGACATTTGTATATCTTGCTATCTACTTTCCTCCATGAGTTTCACTAGAATGTTTATTATGTTTACCAATTGTCCCTGCTTCAGAAATGAAAAAACTTTCTGTTATACACAGGAAACCTCTGATTTTCTAGTGTGATTGAATCCTGAGGATTTGTCTGTTGTTCAGAAATCATTTCATTTTCTATAACCCAAAAACTACACCTAGATATCAAAGTTGCACACTACAGTCAAATGGCTTCTCTTATTAACTAAAATCTGTTCTTTCCCTCTTTATCATATTTTACTATAAGCATCAAAAAATGCTTGATAATTTATCAGAAATGTTATCTTTATGAAATTTATGATGTTCGGCTGTTAGTTTATTTCTGAATAAATCCTAAGTTATGCCAAATATATTGTGATTGAGCCATAAACCTGAGCATGAATATAATATAGAGATAATTAAAATATTCTTCAAAATAAAAATGTTATAAGATGGGAGTTATGAACACATTTATATAAATCTCTCTCAAAGGTTTAAATATTCTGTTTAACAATTTCTTAAATATAAAATAAACTAAATAGAAATTTCCTTAGAGAACCAAGACTCATGGCTTTTTGATATATATAGGGCAAAATCATTTATTTTAGACCCCATTAATTAGAAATTTAAAAATATTTAGTAAGGGAGCATATTACCATAAAACTTTGTTTTGAAGACTTTTCTCAACATGAAATGCAAATTGCAATCTACCTAAGACCGTAAAATTACTGTGATGTATGATATTAATAAAAAATTTCAATCTGTACATTCTGGAAATTTATTAATAAGGAACAACAGCTTTGTCTACACTAGAATTCCTTAAGGATATTCAATAATTTATACTTTTCTTCATTCACCCATCTGAACTGACTTTTCTCCCAGTTAATTTGAATTTGAGATTAAATCCAAATGTAGGTTTTGACACTGTTTACTGTCACTAAAAGAATAAGGGATGTAAGTATGTCTTTTTCCTTATTGAGCACTTTGCATCTTAGGCTCTGCAGAATGTGTTGGGGGACACATGATACAAAGATGAATTAGAGGGTCTGATTTTTTTAAAGATTGATTTATTTATTTAAGAGAGAGAGAGTGTGCGAGCTGGGGGAGCGGTTAGAGGGGGGAGAGAGAGAGAGAGAGAGAGAGAGAGAGAGAATCTCATGTATACTCGCACTGAGCACAGAGCCCAATGCAGGGCTGGACCCCACCACCCTGAGATCATGACCAGAGCTGAATTCAAGAGTTGGTTGCTTAACTGACTGAGTCACCCAGGTGCCCATAGAGGGTCTGATTTTTATTCTCTATCTTCAAGTAGCTAATAATCTAACAGGCTAAAACAATTCTACATAAATAACCGTGATGCTAGGTAGAGGTTAAGGAGTTCTACATAACACAAAGAGATCATCTGAGGGTAAACTAACAAGTACTTTGTATTTGAAATCATGAATAGTCTTTAAAGAGATACATTATTACTTATGAATGGGTTTTATTTTTAAGGGAGAACATTCATTATTAGAAAACAAACTGCATAAGCAAGATTTATAAACAATAGAATCATAACTATTAACCAATTTTAACTCTATTAAAATATCTTTTAAATGAATTTCATATAATATTACTATATTTAACCTTTTGGTGACTATTATAATCACCAGAGGCTAGTGCTACCATCAGAGGCTAGTGAGCTATAGAAGGTTGCTTACTCCACACTAAATGGCCACGGACTGGTCTACTTTTGGAGCTCTGATTTATGCTTTCTAAAGCCTTTTTCCTTTCACATTCTTTTTTATCGGTCATCACAGCTTGCTTCCGTTAATGTGCATGTCTCAAATTGAGGTCCTGTCTGTAGCCAGCTTATTACTTCTAATTTGCTTTTAGGCAGTAAACCAGTTAACCAAGCTTGTTAGAAATTTCTAAAATAGGAGTTAATTAAATCTGATTAAGACTTTCCTATGAATGAAATGTATGCACTTTAATGGATATATTTCTTGCTAGTTAATATATAATGGATTACTAATCACTTATTTGCATTTTTACTTAGGATTTTATATTTAGCTTTAGACATAAGTCCAAAATTATGGCTTTTCTACTCAGTATTTATAATATCCGTGGAAATATCTTTCATGGAAACATAATAGCATATTTATATGTCTGTCACTTGATTAACTTTTTTTCTATTTCAGCAAATATGAACAATCTTAAGTCATTATATTGGTTCCAGTCAAAGCTGGTACTAATAACTCCAAGTACGTTACTTAAACGTTGCATGGAATATTATACCAGGTGTGGGCAGGTTAAATATTAGCAGCAATATGGTTGAAAAATTCTCTCATTTCAAATTTATGAGGCTAAAAATGCCGTGTGGAATTCGGATAATTTTTCTTCTTAATCACATGATTGTAACTGCCATAATTAGTGAAAAGTCTAAATGAGAGCCATTTACCGAGAATTATTCTAAGTGCCGATGTTATTTTGTGTATGTTGGGGGGGGGGGGCTGTTGAATTGTATGCATGACCGAATATTCATCTTAGGGTTTTCCCAACTAAGAACTGCTTCTCCCAACTAATAGCAGAATGCCTATTCTGTTGGTAATGTCTACCAGTTCATAGCGAGCCACTGTAGACTGATTTTTTGGATTTGAAAGTTCTCTGACTGATGAATTTTAATTTCTAAGCACATGTTTTGAAAGTTGAAATACCAAAATAAATTTCTGTCGACATAGTAAGATCTTCTGCTCTGCCCAACTATAAAATATTAGTACTTCTAAGGATTTTGGCCTCCGCATTTAAATCATATCTCAACTTTTCTTGGGTGATCTCACCAATTAATACTTTGCTTCAGTTATCAACTGTCTGGTGAGAGCTTAAAATCTTACCTCACCCTTGGGAATTTCAGAACCATTACACGACTACCTTTTGGACATTTCTATATGTGTGTATTTCAAATTTAATATATTGAAAATTAAACTCCTAATGTTTTCATGCCAAGTCTTGCCCCTACACTGGTGTTCCAGCCAATTAGAATCCAGGTCCCAAATCTAAAATCATTCTTTACTGATCTTTTCACACTACCACCCCACCAAGCAACTACCAAGTGCTGATTACTAAGTTCAATAAATGTTGGAAAATCTGTCTACTTCTCTCCATTCTATCTGCCAAATCCTTAGTACAGGACATTACCTTTAATTTGAATATTGTCACAGCTTCCTGTTCTCTTCATTTTGAGACTTCTTTTTTTCTAATAAAATTTTTTTCACTCAATATTCTTTTTCTACTTTTAAAGTCTTTTAAAACTTTTTAAAGATAAATTGACTTACAATAGAATGCACAGGTTTGGAGTGTACAGCTTGATAAATTTTGACACATTTATACACCTGTGAAACCATCACTATAATCAAGAAAGTAAATATATCCATTATCCACAAAAGTTTTCTTGAGTTCCTTCTTAATCCCTCCCTTCTGCCCCATCTATGTCACCAATACCCAGAGAACCACTAATCTGCCTAGGTCACTATAGATTAGTTTGCATTTTCTAGAATTTTATATACATGAAATCATACACTGTATAGGCTCTGGGTTCTTTTCCACTCCTAGTTATTTTGAGATTCATCTATGTTGTTGCATAGATCAGTAGCTTGCTCTTTTTTGTTGCTGAGCAATATTCCATTGTAAGGATACACTACAGTTTAGCTATCCGCCTATTGATGAACATTTTAGTTGTTTCTAGTTTCATACTATTACAAAAAATATCTGCTATGAACATTCACATACAAGTCTTGGGGTATTTGCTTTCATCTCTCTTGAGTAAATACCTAGGAAAAGAATTACTGGGTCATAAGGTAAATGTATGTTTGATTTGTTATGAGACTGCCAAATTGTTTCTTTGCAGTCAATTCATATTTTCACCAATACTTGGCATAGGAAGTTCTTTTAATTTTAGATATTAGTGTTATCACATTGTGGTTTTAGATTGTATTTTCCTTAATGGCTAATGTTGTTGAACACCTTTTCATGTGCTTGTCAGTAGTACAGTCTTTGGTGAAGTGTCTCTAGATTTTTTTTTGCCCACTTTCTATTAGTTTTGTTTTGTTTTGTTTTCTTATTGAGTGTTGAAAATTCTTTATATATTCTCAATACAAATGCTTCAGCAGATAATTTAATTTTCAAATATTTTTTCTAACTCTGTGCATTGCGTTACCATCTTACTAACAGTTTCTCTGGAAGAGGGAAAGTCTGTTTTGATGAGGTATATATACATGTGTGTGTGTGTGTGTGTGTGTGTATTTTAATGAATCATGTTTTGGTGTAATATACAAGATCACTTTGCCTAACATAAAGTTGCAAAAGTTTTCTGTGTCTTCTAGAAGGCTTATAGTTTTAGGTATTACATTGAAGTCTGTAGTCTACTTTGAGTTTATTTTTAAATATGATGCAAGCTATGAATCAAGTTCATTTTTTATTTGCATATGAATATCTAATTTTCCAGCACTATTTATTGAAAAGACTATCCTTCCATCTCTCCTTTATCCTTTGAACATTGTCAAAAATCAGTTTTCTCCAGCATCATTTGTTAAAAAGACTATTCTTTCTCCACCGAATTGCCTTTGAACATTTGTTTGATATCAGTTGTCCATATCTGTGGTTGTATTTCTGAACTCTATTCTGTTCTCACTTTATGCCAAGACCAAACTGTTATTATCACTGTAGCTTTACAATAAGTCTTGAGATCCAGTAGTAGAGGTACTAAGAATTTGTTTATCTTTTTAGAGCTGTTTTAATTATGCTAAGTCATTTGCATTTCCATATATATTTTGAAACAGCTTTTCATTTCTACAAAAAAAATACACTTTGGGATTTTGATGGAATTGTATTGGATTTATAGATCAATTTTCAAAGATTGCCGACTTAACAATACTGAGTCTTTTGATCCATGAACACGATTTACCTCTCCATTTATTTAAGTTTTCCTTAATATTGCTCAGCATTGTTTTATGCTTTTCAATGTAAAGGTCTTGCACATAGTTTAATATATTTATCTGAAGTATTTCATATTTTTGATATTTTATAAGTAGTATTTTTTAAGAAGTTTCAACTTCTGAGTTTTTTAGTGTATAGAAATACAGTTGATTTTTTGAAATTTTGATTTAATGTCATGCAACCCTGCTAAACTAATTTATTCATTTTAGTAGATTTTATGTAGGTCCACATATGGCCATGTCATTTCTAAATAAAAACAGCTTTTATTACTCTTTTCTAATCTGGATGCCCTTTACTTCTGTTACTTATCTTACTTCATTGGCTACAACCTCTACTACAAAGTTGGATAGAAATAAGGAGAGCAGACTTCCTTGCCTTGTTTGTAATCTTAATGAGGAAAGTTTTAGCCTTGCATTATTATTTATGATATTAGCTGTAGATTTTTCATAGATGCTCTTTATCAGATCAAGGAAGTTCTCTTTTATTTCTAATTTGCTGAGAATTTATATCAGAAAGGTGTTGGATTTTGTTGCTTTTGTTGCATCTGTTGACATGATCATGTGTTTTTTTTTCTTCTTTGCTTATTAATAGCATAAATTTCATTGATTTTTTTTGAATGTTAAATCAGCTTTGAAATTCCAGGGATAAACCTCACTCAGTTGTGGTGTGTTATACCTTTTATATATTATTGCATTCAGTTTACTAAAATTTTTCTTGAAATTTTTCATATTTGTGTTCATGAGAGATAATGGTAGATAGTTTTCTTTCCTTGAAATGTCTTTATGTGGTTTTGGATATCAGAATCCTACTGGTTTCATAGAATGAGTTGAAAAGTTGTTTCCTCTTCAGTTGTCTGGTAGAGTTTCTGCAGAATTGATATTATTTTTTTCTTGAATGTTTGGTAGAATTCCCCAGTACAGCCATCTGGGCCTGGAGTTTGTTTATAAGAAGATATTTACTAATTTTTTTCTTAGTAGATGTGGGGTTCTTCAGGTTATCTATTTCTTCATGAGTGAGCTTTGGTAATTTGCATCTTTCAAGGAATTTGTCCATGTCAACTATGCTGTTAAATTTAGTAGGGTAAAATTGCTCATAATATTCCCTTATTCTTTCAATATCTGTATTATCTGTAGTGATGTCACTCCTAGTGTTGGTAATTTGTGTCTTCTCTGTTTTCCCTGACCAATATAGATAGAGGTTTATCAGTTGTATTGATCCCCTCAAAGAATCTCTTTTTGAGTTGGTTGATTTTCTCTATTATTTTTCTGTTTTCAACTTTACTGATTTTGGCTCCGATCTCGATTTCCTTTCATCTGCTTTCAAGATTGCTCTTCTTTCCCCCCAGCTCCAGCTTTATTGAGGTATAATATCAAATAAAAATGGTATACTTTTAAGATGTACAATGTAGTGATATTTTGATATATATATATTATGAAATGATCAAGCTAATTAATATATCTGTTGCCTCTTATTTTTCTTATGAGAACACTTTCTTCTAGCAAATTTAAAGTAAACAATAGGGTATTAATAACTGCAGTCATCAGGCTGCACATTAGATCTCCAGAACCTATTTATCCTGCATAACTGGAACTTTGTACCCTTTGTCCAACATCTCCCCATTTTCTCCACACCTGGCAGCCGCCATTCTACTCTCTGTTTCTGTGTGTTCAACTTTTTTAGATTCTGCGTATAAGTGAAATCACAACACTGCACTTCTTCATTCTCTATGACTTATTTTTCCTCCTCTGGAAGATGTAAATATTTTTTCTATATCCCTGGCGTTTTGAAATTTTTCAATAGTGTAACTTGGTGTGGGTCTTTTTCAGCTATTTTCCTGAGCATTCATATAGTACTTTTATTTGAGAAATGCATGTTCTTCAGTTCTGGGAAATGCAGTTGTATCTCTAACATAAATCTTTCTGTATTCCACAGTTCTCATATAATTCAAATGTAGGACCTACTAGATTTATCCTCTTCTTTTCCATCTATATTCTTGTCTTCTTATTTGGGATAGTTCTCTAGCTTTACCTTTAAACACTTTTATTCTACTTAATTCTCAGATTTTTTAATTGAATGTTCTCATACTGTTCCATTTTTATAACCTCTTGTTCTTATTTCATGGATGTAACACCTTTTATCATAGGATATAAATTATATAATCCCATTTTGAAGTATTCTCTTATATTTTCTCTATTCTGTTTTCTCTTGTTCCTTTTTCCTTTTCTTTTTTCCTTTTTGGTCTCTGCCTTTCTGCCTTTTTTGCAGGAGGCTTCTGTCATATGTCTGGATGTGTAGTTGTCTTGCCTCTCTGTTCATACATAAGATTGAGGCAGTAAAAGTCATGAAAGCTCTGTGTCATGAGTGTGTTTATGTGGTGTGTGTGTATGTGTGTGTTGTTGAGAGAGATGATTGTCATTGAGTTGGCTTTATGGTAGGATGATTAAAGGAAATTTGACCAGGTTATTGGAAATTCCTAACTATCAATGTCTGCATTTCTTTTCTCTAGGCTAGCTAATTTCTCCAGAAAGAAGTCAGTATTCTGTGAATCAGAGAGAGTGCTCATCTCTTTAGGATGTAGAATTTCACTGATTTTTTTTTTTTCTGTTTTCTAAACAGATCTCATGTCCACCGTTTTCTAAATCTTGTGGTGTTGAATTTAGAGCTTTTCCACTTCCATTTCTCTACAGAGTAAACAGCTGCTCTTCCTCCAGGTTGGGAACAGAGTCGCCTAGTTGTGTGAGCTGGAGTGGAGACTTGAGATCTAGTTACTCCTCATAATAGCTTGAAATCAGTCCTCCTATTTTGAGCCACGTCTTTCTCCCCCACCCCCCATCTCAGACACCTTGAGTCTCCATTTCCTAAGTCTAGCCTTCTCCTGTGAATCATTCTGGTGCTCATTCCCATCCCTCCCTGTAGGCATTTAGACTTCGGTTTTCTCCACACCACATAAATACTCTTCCACTGACTTGCCATCATGCAAAAATCTATTTCTTTTCCTTTTTTGTTTGTCTTCCTGGCTTCACACCATTTTTATTACATTATTCCTTTTTGTAAGTTTTAGGGAGGAGTCAGTAAAAACCCATATGTTTGGATCTTTTGTGTTCAAGGGACAATCTCTCACATAGATCTTTCATACTGTCTCCAGAGCAATCTTTCTAAAGTGCAACTCTAACAAGATTTTATCATTTCACTGCTTAGATATTACCATGGCCAGCCATTATCTGCAGTAAAAATTACTTCTGATGCCATTCAGGGCTCCTTGTGCTCTGTTCTGTGGTTTCTTCTGCAGCTCTGTGCTTGTGAGCTGTCACACTCATGCTCTAAATGTACTAAAATACTCATTGTTTCACTGACGTGGCATTGCAGACTTTTTTCCCCTTGCCTTTCCCTTTCTCACCTCTGTACGCTTTCTAACTGTGGGTTGGATAGATGAACAAAGATAAGTATGCTTCCTGTGTGCTCCTTCTACATGGCATTGAAATTGTCCATGAGCTTTCTTTCACCCTGGCTAAACTCTAAGGACTTGTGATAAAAGGCCATCTTTTCATTGATTTATTCACAGAAGCTACTATAGTACCTGGAATAGAGTAGCCAAATCCATAAATAAAGTTTAACTAACAAGTAAATTTATTATTATTTCTATAACAGAATAAACCTGGTGAATGGGTAATGATGACATTTTAAAAGGATTCCTGTAAGATAATTTTCAGAGTTCCTCAAACTTAATTTCCAAGGCTACATACTGTGGTGTGGGTACAGTTACAATTTCTAGTTTGGTCTATCCTAAAACATCTTCAGTTAGTTAGTAATATTTAAACACAAATAGTTATTTAAATAGTACTTTTTCAAAAGTTTTCTTTTTTCTTCCTTGTTTTCCCTTTTCCCCTCAACTTGTTTTATATATTACTGACAAATTATGAATTGGATACCAGATAACCCGTTCTGGTTCAAAGATCAAGCTGATAACTTTGCAGTACATTTTTGATATACAACTTAACCTTTTAAAACACGAGACTCTAGGAACTCTCTAAAAGCCAGAGAAGGTGAAGTTTGTTTGCAAATCACGGTGGAGCTGCTCTTCACAAGCACTTGAGGGAAAAGAAAACAATACTGTCTGGAGGCAACACAAGGACTTTCATCCAGTGAGATAGTTTCATGATGTATTTACTTTAGAATAAAGCTAATTCTTTAGCATCCTCTGTGTGTGTGTGTGTGTGTGTGTGTGTGTAGTCATTAAAACATAAAACAAGACATTGAAGCCAATCCTCAAGTTTTCTTTTCAGTTGTCCAGAATTAGATGCCAATGCTATGTAAAAATGCATACATATCAATCTGTTTCATGGGATTAGTAGAGAAGAGCAGAGAATTTTGTTTGCTAATATAACATGAATAGAAAATATAGTTTGGTGTAATAAGAGGAAGAAGAGATAGAAGGTATCTGTTGGGATTTTGGATGGATGGGGAAAATATGGAGGAAGGTACATCAAATTTTACTATAAGTGGCTTCTTAGCTTTTAAAAGACAATATAAAATCATAAAAGATAGTGACAGTCTTAGAGAACAAGAATAGTAAGAGAAAGAGACAAGAATGAAAGAGGGACAGAAGAGGGGCGCCTGGGTGGCTCAGTCGTTAAGCGTCTGCCTTTGGCTCAGGGCGTGATCCTGGCATTATGGGATCAAGCCCCACATCAGGCTCCTCCGCTATGAGCCTGCTTCTTTCTCTCCCACTCCCTCTGCTTGTGTTCCCTCTCTCGCTGGCTGTCTCTATCTCTATCAAATAAATAAGTAAAATCTTTAAAAAAAAAAAAGAAAGAAAGAGGGACAGAAGAAGAAATGAGAGTGGAGTGGGAGGGATACTTTTCTTAAAACGTAAAATGTGTGGTCAGTGCAGTGGCATGGGAGATCTCTCCCAGGGGCAGATCTGTCTCGATCCTTCTGACAACTTAAATAATTTCACAGGTAATTGCTAACAACCATGAAATACCCTTTTCACCTTTTGTGTGTGGAGCTCAGGTTGTTCAAAATGTCCAAGTTAATTAACATGAACTCTGCTTTTTAGGTGGGGAAGGTAGATGGTCCTAATTAGCCTTGCCCAGCTGATGAGTCCATTTGGTCACAGAGGTTGGGACTCTTGCTTGAGGATATTCTGCAGCTCAGCTGTTCAATCTGAATTGAACTAGGTCTCATGATACCCTATAGCCTAGTTCCTCCCTCCCGGCCTCCCCCTTCTCTCTCTCTCTCTCTTTCTGTCTCACTTAACTATATACAAAACTAAGTCAATAAATGCTGGGGGAATCTCTAATCTTCAGTTGAGGATCCATTTCATTTTCAACATTCACCAATGTTTTTCACAAAGACAGACAATTTTTTATTCTCTTCTCTATTGTGTATTAGCTTGACTCAAACAGTTTCTCTTGAAGCTGCTTAACTCCTCTTGTACATCGGGGGGTGTGAATCATTTTTAAAAACATTTGCTGCATCTGTTTGCTTTTAGTTCTGGGAATTTTTTTGAAAAATCTGCTTTGGATCAATTTGCCATTGAATCCCAAATCTGAGTCTCCAGTCAGGCTCACTAACTGATTATCAATGGTCAGCTTGTCTGATTTTCGTCGCTGGGTATATCCCCAGTGGTTGGTTTGCTCTAACATTTGTCCACAGGTAAAAAGTAGCTGTATGGTTCTGAAGAATAGTTTCCTTTACACATTGAGTTGATACACGGATGGGGATTTCTCCCTCTTTGTCTAGGTGTTCTCCATTTCTTTAGAGTTGTGCTAAGCTCTGCCCTGGTAGAATACTGCAGAGATTCTTAGGTGAACTATTACAATGCTGAGCTTGTGTTCTGTGGTTTATAATATGTTTTGGGCTACATCAAAGAAAGAGAAGCCATATGGAGTATAACAGCTTAAACGAAACACAACAGAAATTGTCAGAAGAAGTTAACCCAAAGGCAGCATTGAAAGACAGGGGTCAGGCGAGGGGGCAGGAGATGCAAGCACGGCTGGAGCAGGCAGCAGTGGGACATGCGTTGGGTCATAGGATAATATTGTCTGGAGGAGAAAGATACTTTTAAGCCGTTAGAAAGAAATGCAATAAATATTTCACAAGCCTGCCAAGAAAAGCAAGAGGTGGAGAAGTTATTTATCATCCAGAGACCTCCATATAGATGATTTCCTCCTACATCAGGAAAGGAAAAATCTTTTAGCTTATCTTTACGATATGGTTTTTTTGGAGGGGTTTTTTTGTTTTTTTTTGTTTGTTTGTTTGTTTGTTTTGAGTGCTGAAATTAAATTGGACTGAAATAAGGAAGAACCATGGACTGCCAAAAGGCTCAAATAAATAATGGATGCATATTTCATTACAGCTTCACCCCTAAGCATTTGTAAAATTGACAAATAGTGTAAACATTACCTGGTAATCAGTGACTGAAAAAATCAAAGGTATTTAGCCACAGTTAGGTGAATGTAGCTTTGTTTTTCTCTGTGTAAGACCATGGTGGTTCTGGATATCAGTGTTTGCTTTCTCACTCCAGGTTGCCTATTTGATTCCATTTTCCTTTTTTCTTTTTTTTTCACACAATGGATCATGCATGTTAAACCAGGGAAAGGATGTCTTAGCATGCCATTGGCAGAAGACTGGGACAAGAGTGGTTGGCATGATAGCAGCCTTCCCAAAGTGACACTTAGGCTGACTCTTAGGAAGGAGTGAGTTGGCAGAGGGGCACCTGGGTGTTGCAGTTGGTTAAGCATCCAACTCTTGGTTTTGGCTCAGGTCATGATCTTGGGTAAATGGGATGGAGCCCCACCTCGGTCTCACAGTCAGTGTGGAGTTGCTTGAGATTCTCTCTCTTCCTCTCTCTCTGTCCCTCCCCACCCACTTGCTCCTGCTCTCTGTCTTAAAAAAAAAAAAAATGAGTTGGCCATGGTAGGAGGCAGGGAGAACTGCAGGGGGATAGGTGCCAAGGTGAGAAGGTGCCTGCCATGCTGTGGAAATTGTGGAATTGTTCAGTGTGGCCGGCCTGTGCTGTTACAACTCTAAGTCACTAAAGGCTGACAAAACACACCAAACTAAAAATATGTAAGGTCCGGAATGTAGGATCACAACTTGGCTGTGCTGCTTCCAGGCTGTATAAGCCTGCACAATTTACTTGGCTTGTCTATGCCTCAACTTCCCAGTCTGTAACATGAGGTGATAATTGTACATCCCCCTGTGTGTTATTTTGAAATCATTCATTTTTAGTGTTAAGAACAGTGCCTGTCATCATAAGCAATGGGTGTTAACTCTTGATTGTAAGTAGTAAGTCCCAATTTTATTATTAGTTTTCCTTCCTAATTATGCACGCATGGTTCGCCATTAATGGTGATTGTTGCTAAATCACCCTGTTACTGCTGTTTGATGGCGCTCCCAGTTCTCTTCTGTTGGCTCCAGAGATTTCTTTCCAATGAGATTGATGTCTGCATTGCATTTGTTACTTGTGGACTAATAAAAGAATATTATAGGCTTCACTTTGAAAAGGATTCATTGGCTGGAGTCTATAAAAGTCCTTTGTTATTGTTTCTGTTATATGGTCCAATTAATTTAGCTGAAGAAGGGAAACATATTTTATGATTTGCAACCCTCATAGATTGAGGTATTATTGAGCCTCCTTGGTGGGGATAAGCTTTCTTTTAGAGTGTTCAGCCCTAATGCTGGGTTGGAATGAGAATCATAACCTCACAGACAGGCCTGTGCAGCTAGAAAACTTAGACGCATCACCTTAAATATATGCCTGCCACAGTTAAGAATAAAAGGGTTATAAAAAGGAATGCTTGTGTGGCTCAGTCAGTTAAGCGTCTGCCTTTGTCTCAGGTCATGATCCCAGGGTCATGGGGTGGAGTCCCTCTTCCAACTCCTTGCTCAGTGGGGAGTCTGCTTCTCCCTCTGCCTGCCCCTCCCCCTACTTGTGCCCATGCACACTCTCTCTCTCTGACAAATCAATAAAATCTTTAAAAAATAAGGACTAAGACTTTTTTCTAGGTGCAAAAAATAGAGGTTACATTAAAAGAGTGGAAAGGATAGGTACCTGGCAATTCTAGGGCCTTGTGTGGGGCTACTGAAGGAAACAGCGTGATCTGAGCTGCCAGCGGCTGCTCATGCCTTGTGAAATTGAAAAAAAACCTAAGAGATGTTTCTAGCAGTGAGCAGTATGGGAGAAACTTTCTACAAAATGGTACCATCATCAGTTTTAAATCCTGGTTATAATAATAGTTCCTCCATTTCAGGATTGTTGGAAAGATTAGGTGATAGAAAACCTGCAACATGCTTTCCATAGTGCATGGCAAAGTGAGAGGGCTCAGGAAATGTGATTACCACCCCCAGTAGCAGGGTACAAGTAGCTTAGTTTGGTGATTAAATCAAGTGTAGCCTGGGTTTGAAACCTAGCTTGTTACTGAGAGCCGTCTGCCAGTGGGCAATGGCTTATCCTCTGCTTCTGTTTCTTTGCTATAACTAGGCCTACATTGTTCGCCATCTCAGAGGGGCTTGTGAGGAGTAGAGGAATGAACATCCAGAAAGCACGTGCAATAGTGTCTGGCCCAGAGTTAAGTGCTAAACTAAATACGAACTCTTAACAGCATTAATCCTTTTGCAAACAATTTATATCTGCCCAAAAAGCACAAAATTATCGTATTTTTCCATTAAATTGATATTTTTAGATAGACTAATTCTCTTGATAGTTTACAGATTTCTAAGTTGTGAAGCTAATTTCATTTGTATCTTGTGAGTAGTCAGATATTGTATTATTCTGTATTATTACTATTCTAATATTAACTGTTCTGCAAACATTAACTGAACCATTTACTGACCTACTTTTTGACCTTCAGAAGTATGATCTGCATTGCTTTTTTTTTTTTTTTTTTTTTCAAGAAAACAGTTCAGTAACTCTTCATTATCTCCTCTCCTTGGGGCTCTTGGTGAGTCGTAAAAGGTGGCGTTGATTATTTACCTTTTACATTTTGTTTTATCGGTGGAGAAACAGAGGGGTTGTATGTGGGTGACACCTGTCTTAAGAGCTAGGGACACACTTTTTTCGGTTTCTTTTTGGCATTAAAATGGTAAAGAATGCAGGGCTTCAAGAAAGATTTTTTGAGTCAAATTCTGCCACTCGCTCTCCTCCTTTTATATAACCCCTCTCAAAAATAAACAAAAACCTATAGCTAAATTGTATGCTGAATCACCACAGCAGGATGTCAAAAAGGATTGAAACAAGTGTATCAAAACAGAAATTTATCTCTTTCCAGTAAACCTGGCATTCTTACTGGGACCTGAGGAGAGTAAATATGATTTGTCTATGGCTGGCAAATCTGTAAAGAGGTCAGAGAAGATAATGTTACCAAAGAGAAGCATTCCAGAAAGAGAGTTCCTGGGCTATAGTAGCAGACAGAGTGGGGAGGACTTCCCCACAGTAGAAGGAGCTTGGACACAGATCTCTCACTATGATGATAATAGCTGAGTGGTGAAGCAGCTGAGCAGAGCCTGAGATGCTGGCTTTGCAAAAGGCAGTGAGCATCCACCCCTATACCTGGAAATTGAGTCTCCAACTTGGAGCCTTTCATACATGAAGGAAGATAGCCAGAGATGAGCCTATTTAGTATAACTAAGAAGACTGGCAGTGTGGGCCTCTGACACTGAGTCACAAGTAATTTGGATTCCAAATCATTCATTTATTCGTGAATATTTATTGAGGAACTGCTATGAGCTAGGTACCAAACTTGATCCCTAGATATACAGTGAAGAGAACAGAAGAGACAAGACTGCTGCCCTCATGGAGCTTATCTTCTAGTAGGATAAAACAGAATAAGAGAATAAATTAATGGATGGGATGCTGTGGAGGGTAGATGAAAGTTCTCCTTGAGGAGTTTGGGAGAGACATAAATGAAGAGAAGCAGTCACCCATGCATGTGTAGATCTGAAAGCAGAATATTCTAGACAGAAGGGTCAGTTTGTGCAGGGAGCATGAAGCAGAAATGACCTGGAAGAACGCCACTGCCGCTGGAGAGAATGAGAGGAGATGTGATCTAAGGGACGGACAGGAGTGGTTCACTCAGAGGTTTGCAGGCCATGGCACAGGGTGGAGATTTTATCCTAAGTGTGATGAGAAGCCACAGGGCTTGAAGCAGAAGAGAGACATGACATGAAGCACATCTTGTACAGTTAACTTTAGCTGCCATGGGGGAGACACACAAGGGGATGCTGGCCCCCCTGTTGGGAGGTGGTGCCCATTAAGAGATGGGATGTCTTGGGCAAGGGTTGTCTCAATGGAGGCAGAGAGCAGTCGGTGGGCTCAATGCACCTACAAGACTTGACCAACTCCATGCAGGCAGAAAGAGAAGAAGGGAGTCCAAGGAAATTTCTTGGATTTTTTATAGTACATGGTGATGGCATGAACTGAGACTAGAAGACTGAGGACAAGAGGAAAAAGACTTTTGGGGAAGAAAAGGTTCTGAATTAGTCATATTACGTTTGAGATGACAGTGGACAGGCAAGTGTAAATGTCAGATTTGCAATTAGATCTTTGAATTTGAAGCTCAGTGGGGAGGTCAGAGATAAAAATAGAAATTTGGGAGGCATGGATGTGTAGTTGGTTTTTAAAACCAGGACACTTGGTAAGGTCCCACGGAGATTGTCTGCTTTTTTTTTTTTTTTTTTTTTTTTAGTTTTTTAACAGGTAATATCTAAATCAAAATGAAACAAAACACCTGCAACATTTCATTTCAGTCATTGTTTTACCTTCAGACTTTCAAATACCATTCTCTTTCAAGGCCATTGCTGTAAATACATATTTCCTTGGATGTTTTCACATCCCCTGCTACTTACTATCAGGAACGTCCTTCACTTCAAGTCCTGATCGGTTCCTCTACCTCTAGTTTGTTTCTGTACCTTCAGACACTTAGACAAAGGCAGCTGATGCTCCATAATTCCCCGAGGCCACGAGTGTCTTAATGAGGACCCAGAAGAAGCATCTGAAGAGTTAGACAATAATTTATTTGAGCGTAAGCAGAAAGATCCATATTTAGATAATTCTCTTCCCACAGCGTCATTATCTCAATGCTTCTGCTGACAGCCTTAGAGATAATAGCATTCAAAATGTAAATAATGAAACAATACACATGGTAATGAGGAAGACTCAGAAAATACGGTAGTAATGAAAAAATAACAAGACAGCGATTCTAATATTGTAAATACACAAGTTTGCATTAGTGACAGATTATCTCTGTAGTGCCAAGCTGAAATAATTTCGAAGCCAGTGTAACAACTGCTGAACAACATACAAGGTGTCAATCCAGCGCCTGTTAATACATTTAGAGAATTAGGCAGGCTCTGAATAATTAGGAGTATAGGCGGATCTGGAGTGGGCAGGTCGCTGCGAAGTATGGGAGTGGCAGACCCCGCAGCAGCTGACATAAAGAGCACTTCTAGGCGGGCACATATAGGAAATCAGAAGCAGAAAAATATCAAAAGCCACAGACTTGGCTACATATGCAAAAAAGTACAAAAAACCCCAATTGGAACCACTCTGTTGAATAGGCTGAAATCTGTTTTCTACAAATAGGAAAGGGCTTAATTATTTTCCAACCTTACTCTTCCAACATGCTCTGTAGGATTTCTGTTTCCGTATCCCTTGGTTGCCCTGTTGGCAGAACTCATGCTTTTCCAATATTAGCAGAGTCACATCTTATTAATAGAGACTCATATTGGGATAATAAAAGTTTCAGTGTTGTCTAAATCAATCTCATGCTCAGTTCACAGCCTCTCACTCCCTGTTGCCTTAGGCCTGACCAGAGGGCAAGGTTTATCGTGTTGTCTCACTTCTCCTAGTTCTTC
Source organism: Ursus americanus (assembly GCF_024610735.1). Lineage (NCBI taxonomy): Eukaryota > Metazoa > Chordata > Mammalia > Carnivora > Ursidae > Ursus > Ursus americanus. The sequence goes on along the minus strand of NC_142127.1, from coordinate 31,816,515 downwards.
ACTTCAACCCCAAATATCCCCCCTGGGTTTTCCAAGGCGAAGGAGAAGGCTGACTAAAGGAAGCCTTGACTTGTTCGGATTCAACGTTGTCTCTGTAGGGCAGAGGTTCAGATGTTGAATCCTTCATGGGACATACGTAGTATTTTGGAAGTCCTTTGAGAGCTCTGACTTGGACCAAATTGTCCTCAATCATTTGAGATGCACCCACTGCAGTATTACACCTCCAAGCTTCTTAATGCTGGGGTCCCTATGACCCAACAAGCTGCCTCCTTGGGCAGGATATATCCACTTCTTAATCCCTGGAATCTGAATGTTAACGCTAAATGGGACTTTGTAGATATGAATAGGTTACGGATCTTGAGATGGGGAGATTAGCCTGGATTATCCAGGTGGATCCAGTGTAATCACAAGGATCCTTGTAAGAGGGGTTGAAGGGTTGGAGTCATATCAAGAACATGTAAGGACAGAAGGAGAGGTCAGAGAGGACAGAAGATGCTACACTGCTGGCTTTGAAGATGTAGGAAGGGAACATGAGTCAAGGAATGTAGGCAGTTTCTAGAAGCTGCAAAAGATAAGGACACAGATTCTCCTCTAGAGCTCTGAGTGAAAGTGGCCCAACAGACCCATTTTAGCTTCTGAACTGCAGATCTCTAAGAGAATAAATTTGTGTTGTTTTACACCAGGAAATTGATGGAATTCATTACAGTAGTGACAGGAAACCAATACAGGTACTTTCCAGATGGCTTGGGTTTTTGCATGACGTCCTTTTTTTTTTTTTTTTTTTTTTTAAGATTTTATTTATTTGTTTGACAGAGATAGAGACAGCCAGCGAGAGAGGGAACACAAGCAGGGGGAGTGAGAGAGGAAGAAGCAGGCTTCCCAGCGGAGCAGGGAGCCTGATGCAGGGCTCGATCCCAGGACCCTGGGATCACGCCCTGAGCCGAAGGCAGGCAGTTAATGACTGAGCCACGCAGGCGCCCCGGATGACGTCCTTATGAGCTGGCCTTGCCAAATTGATCAGAGTACAGACTACTCCCACAGCTGCTCCCCCTCCTCACCCTGGCACAACAGCTCTGGCCGATCTCCATCTTCAGAATCCTGAAGGTAGAGGCAGGCACCAGTTTCAAGGTACCCCATTGCCTCCCAAATCCAAGGAAAGCATGTCAAACTCTCCCAAGAATGTATTCACAGTGGCATTTGAACTGCAGCTTATGACTACTCACAATGAAGGGAAATGGGCATCTCTTTTTCTGGCCCTTCTAATTATCATGAGTAGTCTGCAGAACCTTCCCTACTTTCTTTAAAAGGGGAGAGTCCTCTCTACTTCACCCCACTGAGAAAAGTCAAAATGTGTCCAAGACCTGGTAACCACTTAATCTGAATTTTTCCCCTAGGGAATTGCTAGTCGGTTATTTATATAGGTCCTTTGGGGTGTTTAGAGGTGAAGACTGATTTTTGTCAACCCTTAATAATTCACATAGATGTATTTGGCAGCTTTTTGGGTAAGATTTTGTTTGTTTGTTTGTTTATTGAGTGTGCACAAGTGGGGGAGGGGCAGAGGGCAAGAGAGAATCTCAAGGAGATTCCTCACTGAACATGGAGCCAACACGGGGCTTGATCCCACAACCTTGAGATCATGACCTGAACCAAAGTCAAGAGTCAATCACTTAAGTGACTGAGCCACCCAGGTGCCCCTATTTGGCAACTTTTTTTAATATAAGGCAATTTATTGCTTTTTGTCCCGTTTAGGACTTAATCTCAAATCCCGAGGTAACAGGACAAATTCCATTTAACATGTTGTTGAACAATTGTATGCTAAGTTCAAGGCTGATCTTCTAAATGGAATGGGTGTGTACCCTGGGATTTGAGAATTCTAGGAGAGTCATTTTTATTTAAAACATGTATATTTCTGTTTAAATTCTTTTGTCCGTATCTATGTCTTTGGGTTAACAATCTACAAAGTACTTCTTTAAAAATGCAGCAAAGTGGGACTGTGGATAACTGAGTAAGGGTTGGTTTTTCTTACTACGGGGTTCACTAAGTTGGTGATGTTAATATTTTTCTAGTGACTAGCGTGGTGCCTAGTGCTAAAAAGACATTCAGCACATGTTTGCTTAATAACTGAATGAATAAATGAATCATTATATCTATTTGTGTATGAATAAATAACCTACCAGCTCCTCTAATAAGGTGTCATACAATAGCTTGATCTGGGAACCACTCCTTAGGCGAAGGCCAAAATAAGGCATTCTTATAAAGCTGGCAGGAAACCAAAGGACTCTGGAATGCTGGAGGTTGGGGAGGATATGCAGAAGGAAGGTGTGAGCTTGATGACGACCTCATCTGCTTTGGACTTTCCTTCTTGTTTTTGACTCTGGCCGTTAAGAATCTGCAAATTTTGATCAACACATTTATTACGCCATAGCTAGAACAGTAGTGAGAAAGCATTGGGTAAAACAAAATACTTTAAAAATAATTGTGTTATTTCCCCTGCTAAGTGAAAGACTAAATTTGGCTTCTGTCTTGATATGGAGTATTGGTATCTGGCTATCCAGCCATTTGGGAGTCATTTCAGTAGACACTCTATATCATCATAGTTGATGGAACTAGAACTCTTGGCTGAGCTTCTGGGGACCTCACGGGGTCATTTGGAAGCTTTAATTTGGTTTAGTAATGAGGATCCTTGCTTTATATTAAAAGTGAAACACAGTAGATGTGTTACCCATGTTTCTGTCCTACCTGCATTCTGTCCTTCCATGCCATCTTACAGTTTTTGACCCTGAGATTTCTTAGATGATTGGAATAAGTCAAAAATGCAATACTATAAAGGTTTCCAATAACCAAATATTTTAAGTAGGACATTCAGAATATTCTAACCAGTCAACACTTAGACCAAGTTTTAAGTTAGAACCGTAATTATTAAATCAATGTGTAGGAACCAGCACAGATATATAAGATTATTTTACTTTTGAGACATTTATTTAAGCTATGCTCTGAGGATAGCATTTCATTATTTTTAATACTTAATGTAAACATGTTTTTCTTCCTGATGTGTTTAGCTGTATCATGGAGGAGTTTTTAATATCTGATTATATTGATAATTTAGTGAACAAGAAAACTGAGCCCAATTTGTGTCATAAAAACATAGATGTAATTTTCTATTTCATATCATGCTTCCTAAAGCTAGTGAGTCATATACTGGTGTAATTTCATATTTCGGTTTGATAGATTTACCTTAGGCCATGTATGCATTACCAATTTTAAATTAGTCAAATATAGTAAAATAAACATGCTTAGAGTAAAATTGAATATAACAAAGCTTTCTTTGAAAATGAAAAGAAAGACCCTTTGTCTTTCTTAAGTGTGAGGATTACCTTGTGAACACTTTTCTAGTGGTACCTGCAAAGCACAGATATGCTGGTTAATAGACACTGCTGGATGCTATTACTACAATGAATGAAATATTGTACTAGTTGAAATGTATCCAGGAAGTGAATTATAGTTCATATTGTGATATACTAAGTCAAAGAATTTTTAAACTTGTCAGTTACCCTTGCCACAGCTATATGTACTATTTAAACGAGATATTATAGCTTTAAATTATTAGATGTTTTACCATGGGGGCAAAAAGTAAATAATTAAAGAGGTATTAAATTTGTATAGCTGTGGGTCAATGAATGATTTCTGGATAATAGATGTTTTATGGAGGAAAGAAGAGTAGGGGAAGGAGGTTAAAATTTAAAAAGTGAAATAGTGTGTTCAGTGGGAGAGCCTGGGCTTTGGACCTGGCAGATGGCTTTTCGCCTTTGCTTGCCTCTTAGTAGCTGTGTGTACTTGACAATTTATTACTCTTTTGTGCCTTAATTTCTTCGGTATTAGAGAAAATAATTCCTGCCTTCCAGGGCATTTATAAAAACTATATAATGTATATAAAGTAAATTGCTCAGCGCCTGGCACTATACTTTTGGCACAACAAATGGTAATTCCTTTCTCCCCTCTAAAGAAGCCTATTCAGACATGACACTGTCCAAATGGAATCATAAAATTATAGAAGTTTAGAGATGTTTGGCTCATTTAGAAATTACCTGTTGCAATTTCTTTTAATGCGGAGATGCAAAATAGGCTTTGGGAACTAGAAGCAGTCCATGAGGAGAGAAAGAGGAGGAATTTATCTGCCTCGTCTCATTTCATACCTCCTTTTTCAGTGGTGAAATTTACTCTATAGGAAGCTCAGGTTTTCACACTTCCAGGTAGGATCATCCAGCAGCTTCATGTCCATTCAGCAAGTCAGATCCCTAGGATATGGATTTCACCTAACCATGAAGAAGTTGTGCCGCTCGGTGAGGTGCTGACCAAGAGAAAGACACATGGAGGCAGTCGAAGGAGTCTGAAAAGAAGAAGATTTGTACCCATACACACTAATTATCAAATTGAACAGTCTTAGGAGATCAGTTTTATTATTTTGTTAATTACCGTATCCCAATAATGGTACCCTGGAGGGCAATCTGGGTACCCTGGACTGGTGACAGCAGCTGGTGAACATTCGCACCATGAGGAGTGGGAAAGATGCACCTGTGGACCAGCTGGGGCTGAGCACTGCTATGACCCCAGCACACCCCCAAAGGTATGGAGGTACCAGGTACTGCTGTCTAGCCAAACCAAAGACCAGGTAACAGCAGGCGCCATGCAGCAGCTGCGCGCTTGGGGCCTGACGGTGGACAGCATTCTGCAGGCAGATGACAGCACACTGGGCACGTTCATCTACCCCGCAGGCTTCTGGAGGAGCAAGGTAAAGTGTATCAAGCAGACCAGTGCTATCTTGCAGCAGTGCTATGGCAGGGCCATCCCAGCTTCTGTGGCAGAGCTGGTGGCACTGCCAGGCATTGGCCCAAGATGGCACACTTGGCCATGGTAGTGGCCTGGGGAGCCGTGTGTGGCATTGCGGAGGACACACACGTGCATAGGATTGCCAACAGTCTCGGGTGGACCAAGACAGCAACCAAGTCCCCGGAGAAGACTCGTGCTGCCCTGGAAGAGTGGCTGCCCCAGTGGGACAGGGTGAGGGCTGGCGGGGCTGCTGCTCTCTCGCCTGACCTCTCACCTTCACAGGGAGCTGTGGAGTGAGATCAACGGACTGTTGGTGGGCTTCGACCGGCAGACATGTCTGCCTGTCCACCCACGCTGCCAGGCCTGCCTCAATGAAAGCCTGTGCCCGCTGTGCAGAGCCTCTGCAGGCCGTGAAGCCTGGGCCCAGCCACCGCTCTTGCCAGTCTATGGTGTGCCTTTGCTGGGGAACCACAGGCTGTTTATAATAAAGCTTAGGAGTTGTTTGAAAAAAAAAAAAAGGGCATACATGTTGGTCATCTGAATTACTGAATGATTAAATGAATAGATGAATGAAACTCTACTTCCTGTCTCCCAAATCAAGACACTTCCCATCTCAAAAGGATACCACATTTGTGTATTTTCAGAGTCTGACATAAACAAGTAAGCAAAAGATCCAGAGTCCCATTCACTTGCCTGGTCCCTCTCTTAAGAAAACATTTGGCCTCTCAAATAGATCTTCATTTAGAACTGGAGCATCAAGCTCAGCTGCCTTCAGGGACCAGTCAGGAAGTGTAAATGAATAAATCCAGTATAAAAGCAATAGGCCAGGGGCGCCTGGCTGGCTCAGTCCATTAAGCGTCTGCCTTCAGCTCAGGTCATGATCCCAGGAAGCCTGCTTCTCCCTCTCCTCCCTGCTTGTGCTGTCTCTCACTATCTCTGTCACTGTTTCTCTCTCTCAAATAAATAAATAAAATCTTTAAAAAAAATTTAAAAAGCAATAGGCCTCAGGCAGTGCAAGTGCCACCTAATGTCATTCAAGTTTAAATTTTAGCCAAATAAAATAGGTCTGAAGTCAAAGTAGGCCCTCACCAATTAGCTCTTCACTGAGCATTAATTTTCCTTATATTCTTACAAATAACTTAGATGTCTGCATCCAAACAGAAAAGGTTTTTTTTTAATGAAAATTAAGATTACCTGATACTAATACTGGAATAGTAATATGTACAATCACCAAAAGTACCTTTCCCAAAATGTTGCAAAGCCTTAAAAAGACATCTGCTGGCATTCCCAGCTGGACCTCTTTCCATTCTCCCTGGAGTTTGTCAGCATAGACTTGGAGCTTGGGATCTAACGTATTACTGCTAAGAAGCATTGGTATGCATATTAGGAATATGTAATGAATCTTAATAGCATTAACTTATTATCCCAGAATGCTCAGTCATACTAATGCAGGTTCGCACTGGCATACACATGCTCATAATTACGGAAGGGATATTTCTTTACCCTTCTATCTGGGCTTCTCTGATAAGTTGTTATGCAGCCGGCATCCAATGCAAATTGGAGTTTGCTGGCTTCTGATATGCATACTCTTACTAATCAGCAGATTACTTGTGTGGAGGCTGCCCACCTCTAAAGCTATGCTGTCACATTTGGAATAATATAGAGTCTTGCCTTGAATTTATAAAATACTGAATAGCCTAGTTTAGACTCATAAAGTAGAGCTTGGTGAGTATGGTTTTCGTGTGTAAAAAGGACATTTGCTGGACATCGTAAAGCCTGGAAAATGAATACTACCATATCATTATAATAGTGATTACCATTGAGCAAAATTTGGCATAAAGTGGTTACAGCAACTGAAATACAGAAAAGTTATTAATATAATATGGTCCCTCTGATCTGGACCAATAAAATCTTTATTGAAAATGCTAAATATCCCCATTACAACTAAAGGATTAAGTTTAAAATACCTTTCCAAATTTACTTTAAGCTACTAGGTCTTCATTATAGAAAGTGTCCTTAACTCATACTGGTGACTTTAGTATTCATTCCTTCATAATGAGTCAAAAGAACTATTGACAAAGCAACAGGTTCTGAATAAATAACAGCAAGAGAAAAAATTTTGTAAGTGCAATTGAAGAATTTTTTTGGTGAAACTTGGAATCAGCTGGAGAGATCAAAACAATTCGATTTCAGAAAAAATACTAATAAAAACAGGTACTAAAAATTAAATTAGAACAGTGAAACTCTGGACTGACTTTAATCCTCATCTTGGCTCTTAAAGGAATTTCTTCTTAAATGAGAAAACTGAGATGCAGAGGTGTTGTATATTCAGCTGGCAAATGGTAAAGTTGGCATTTATACTTATATCTTGTGGACTCCAAAGTCTTTGTTCTTGTCCCCATCCATAATTACAGGCTGTCTTGGTGGCAGGTTGAGAACAGTTAGGTAAACTGAGTTATGTGAACAAGGCTCTGAGGAGGGCATTTATTTTTTTCAGACCACTGTTTACAGCTACAGCTTGATGTTAAAAAGGAAACATGCTTTCAAAATGTTAAGAAAAAAAAAAGACTATACTCCTGGGTTTCCAATAAGGATCTTCTTCTAAAACAATTTAGCTAAAACCAGAAGGTTGTTCAATACAAGTGAAGGCAGATGTTGAATTTACAATACTCTGACACCTGTACAAAATACATATGTACTAGCAGATGTCAACTTTGTCCCTAAGAACCAGATTCTTTTAATCTTTAGAAAAGAGATTCACAGTTTCTGTGAGTGAACTAGTAAGTTACCATCATGTACCAACAAGTTTACTTTTTGCATCTTCAGCTACTGAGGGGCAATCCCCACTACTCTGGTTTCAATACCCTTTAGACTGCCAGTGTCATTCTAGATTCTTGACAGTTTATGCTGCTGATTATAAATTTAAATGTATATGTGTGAGAATAAAGAAAGATACGTAGAGATTTGTGAGAAGTGTTTTTTTAGACAGCATATGGTCAAGATACTTTTTGGACCATCACATCAAGTGACTTTTGAATAGTAAACAAGAGAGATTAGTATTTTTTGAAATGTGGAATTTGTAGTGCTACATGTATTCAGATCAGGGCAGGTGGCCATTACCCAAACTGCCTTTATCCTTGGTAGTGTAGTTCATTTTTTTTGTGTCTTGGCTATATTAGTTTTCTATTGCTGTATAACAAATTGTTACACACTTAGTGGCTTAAAACAATATCCATTCATTAGCTCATAGTCTTTTATGTGAGAAGCCCAGGGCAATAGGCTGAATTCTCTGCCCAGGGTCTCGTAAGGTCAAAATCAGGACGTTGGCAGAGCTGAGTTCTTATTCTGAGGCTACGGGGGAGAACCTGCTTCCAAACTTATTCTTGTTGGCAGAATTACATTTCCTGCAGCTATTGGACTGAGGTCCCCATGTCTTTGCTGGTTGTCAGCTGGGCACTATACATAGCATCTACAGGCTGCTCTCAGGTTCTTTCCATGAGGCCCCTTCTATCTTCAAGCCAAGAACCTTGTTTCAACTCCTTCTCATGCCAGAAATCTGACTTCCTCCTCCTCTGCTCACTAGAGAACACTTCCCTTTTAAAGGGCTCATGCAATTAGGTCAGGCTTACCTAGATGGATTTCCCTTTTGATTAGCCAAAGTCAACTGAATATAAACTTAATTACATCTGCAAAAATCTCTTTTGCCATGGTATTAGAGTTCTCTAGAGAAACAGAACCAATGAGATATTGAATCTAAACATAGGCCAAAGCTGCTTGGTCCACCCCATCTAGCTCAAATCCTGTCAGGAACAAAATGGTCAGGCCTTAACAGCAGTGGAATAGGAGAGTGCAGAAAGGATTAACCAAAGGTGAACTCAATCTAATCGATGCTATGGCTCAGCCCCAGCTCAACCTGACTTTGAAAAAATCTAAATCCTTATCCACTTGTTCTAATTGCCAAATAGAGAAAAAGGCTTAAATTATCTAGAAATTAAAAACAAAAAATTCTTATACTTCAGCCTCTATTCCTTTAAACACAATGCCTGGAACTCAAAACATATGAAACATTCAAGGATGCAGGAAAATATGACCCATAATCAAAAGAAAAATAATGAATAAGAGCAGACCCACAAACAATTGGAGTCCCAGAAAAAAAGTTCTGTAAAGAATATTTCAATAAATAATCGTCAGAAATTTTCTAAACTTTTAAAGATTAATTAATTTTATTTTAGAAAGATGGGAAGGGAGAGAGAGAATCTCAAGCAGACTCCCCTCTGAGCGTGGAGCCCAATGATGCAGGACTCGATCCCATGACCCTGAGATAATAATCTGAGCTAAAATCAACAGATGCTCAACCAACTGAGCCACCCTGGTGTTCCCCAATTTTTCTAAACTTAATTAACATAGTGAACCCATAGTTCTCAGAAGTTCATTGAATGCTTCTCATAGAATGAATGCTCATACCATATTACACCACACACACACACACACACACACACACACACACGTACATAATTATCAATGGCTGAAATCCAAACTAAAGAAAAAATATTAAAATCAGCAAGAGAATGACAGGAGCAAGGATACACATTATGTCTGATTTCTCATCAGAAAGAAAATGAAAGCCAGAAGACAATGGAGTGACATTTTTAAAGCATTTGATGAAAAATCAAGTAGTTATGATGATAATTATGTGCGTAGTTGAAATTTGAAGGCATGTTTTCGATAAGCAAAAGTTGAGAGACTCATCAGTAAAAGACCATTACAGACATATTAAAGGAAGTTGTTTAAGCTATAGGATCCTGTAGTTTCAGTAACTTAGATCTGTAGAAGGAATAGAGTGCTGGAAATGATAAATGTGTGTGTAAATATTTTTTTAATTAAACTTAAAGTTTAAAATTAACACAATTTCTTAAAGCAAAAATAATTTAATTTGGGGGGTTTTATGATTGATGTACAAATACTATATGTGGAGCAACAACACAAAAGACAGGAAGGAGGTAGTTGAATTGTATAGCAAGTTTTTCACACCATATTTTTTGAGTAGTATAATATTAAGTAAAGTTAGATTATTATGAGTTAAGGATGCATAGTGTCATCATAAGAACATCTACTGAACCATTAAGACAATGAGATATAGCTAAAGAGCCAATGGGGTGATAAAACTGATTAATAAAAATTTGATCCAAAAGAAGTAAAAGAAAAGAAAAAGAAAGAACAAACCAGAAGGTATAGAAAACAAATATCATAATGGTAGTCTTAAACACAACTTAAAATATAATTAAGAACCAATAATGTAAAACTTAAGAATCAATAGTCATATTCCATATAAATGTTAAAAACTTAAAAGGCACAAATGATTAGTACTAAAAGAAAAACTCATATGCTGCTTACAAATGATCACCTTAAATATACAGACATGAATAAGTTAAAAAGATGGAGAAAACATATTTCATGGAAATACTAGTCACAGAAAAGCTTTTGGGGCTATATCAAATGTCAGACAAATTAAGTACTACTGCAAAGATCATTACAAGAGATTAAGTGGAGCATTGCATAATGAAAGAGTCAATTCATCAAGACGATATAACAATCTTAATTGTGTGTACCTAATAATAACAGAGCTTTAAACTACATGAAACAAAAATTGGCAGAATTGAAAGGATAAACAAATATTGGGACAAGTAGATGAGAACACAGTAAGAACGGAGATTTGAACAATATACTCAACAAATTTAATATAATTGCTATCCATAGAACACTATTCCCAACAATGGCAGAATATGTATTTTTTGTATGTTCATGTGGAATAGTCACCTAGATAGACCATATACTGAACCACATAGTAAGTCTTAATAATTAAAATAATTGAAATAGTACAGAATATGTTTTATGACCAGGAAAGAATTAAATTTGAAATCACTAACACTAAGATATTAGAAAGTCCCAAAATATTTGCAAATTAAGTAAAATACTGAAAAATAATAATGAATTGAAGAAGTCACAAGTGCAATAAGAAAGTATTTTAAATGGCCTGTAAATAAAACACAAAATATCAAAATGTGTGAGATGCATTTATTTTTTTACATTTGATTTTGTTTATAAGTAATAATATATATTAATTGCTTGTATATTATATATAATTATCCTTATTTTTTGTTACAAATTTTTGTATAAACTATGTATAAATACAAGACTGGATAAAATGTGCATAATTTTATCTTATGTAAAATTATTCCCCCAAGTAATGTTAAGTCATCTCTTTTTTGTGTATGTGTGTGTAGGCTATGATTTATTTGAACTGATGGGTATATATTTTATCTACTCATTATATATAGATTGATTTTATTTATTTTTATTGTTTTTTTGTTTCGAGTTTTCATTTAAATTCTAGTTGGTTAACATATAATGTAATACTGGTTTCAGGAGTAGAATTTAGTGATTCATCACTTACATATAATACCCAGCACTCATCCCAACAAGTGCTGTCCTTAATACCCCTCACCCATTTAGCCCTCCCCCACCCACCTCCCCTCTAGAAAGCCTCAGTTTGTTCTCTACAGTTAAGAGTCTCTTATGGTTTGCTTCCCTCTCTCTCTTCCCCTATGTTCATCTGTTTTGTTTTTCCCTTTTTTTTTTCCCTTCCCCTATGTTCATCTGTTTTGTTTCTTAAATTCCACATATGAGTGAAATCATATGGTATTTGTCTTTCTCTGACTGACTTATTTCGCTCAGCATAATATACTCTAGCTCCAACCATGTTGTTGCAGATGAAAAGATTTCATTCTTTTTGATGGCTGAGTAATATTCCATTATATATATATATATATATACATACCACATCTTCTTTATCCATTCATCAGTTGATAGACATTTGGGCTCTTTCCATAATTTGGCTATTGTTGATAATGCTGCAGTACACATCGGGGTGCACGTGTCCCTTCAAATCAGTATTTTTGTGTCCTTTGGGTAAATACCTAGTAGTGCAATTGCTAGGTCATATGGTAGTTCTATTTTTAACTTTTTGAGGAATCTCCATACTGTTTTCCAGAGTGGCTACATTTAAAGCAGAACTTTGAAAGAAATTTCTATCTTTAAACACCTGTATCGTAAAAGAAAAGTTTATTAGCTTCTTAGCTAATAAAAGAGTAAATTAAACCCAAATAAGTAAAAAGAAGGGACAGGTGAGTAGGAAATCAATGAAAGAAAAGGATAAAATAAAAAAATCAATAAAGCTAAAGTTAATTATTTAAATAGAATAATGAAATTGATAAATCCTTGCAAAGGTGATGAGAGAGAGGGAAAAAAAGAGAAAGGAGGTAGAGGAGAGGAAGGATGATGCAGACAAATTAACAATAGCAGAGATGAAAAATCCTATAAGAAGGAAAAGCTTAATAATGAAATATTATAACAAGTTTATGCAATGGTTAAATTCCTGGAAAACCACAACTTAAATAAAAGTTGACACAGAAGAAAATAGAAAATACTGACATCCCTATATTTGTTAAAGAAATGAAATTTATAATTTAAAATTTACCCACAAGGAGACCTCCAGGCCAGATGCCTTCACAAGAATTCTATCAAATATTTAAGGAAGAAATAATACAAATCTTACCCAGATCCTCTCAGAAACTTAGGTTATGAAACCAGCATAAATGTGATATAATTGGTATGAAAAAGATATAAAAAAAATAAAATTACAGACCAAAAATCAATTGCATTTCTAGATATGAAACATCAGTCAAGAAAATAACTTTTATTGGGACACCTGGGTGGCTCAGTCAGTTAAGCGTCTGCCTTCAGCTCAGGTCATGATCCTGGGGTCCTTTGATCAAGCCCTGCTTCAGGCACCCTGCTCATGCTCTATCTCTCTCACTCACTCTCAAATAAAAATAAATAAAATCTTCAAGAACTTTCATTAATGACAAGTAATACTTATTTGAAAGTCAGTGTTGCTTATTGCAGAAAAGCATCTCCTATTGGTAAATTCAACTCAGTGGAATGTTTTCTGTCCTTGGTCTATGGGATGTCTCCTCAGGGACAGCTTCTGGTGGGGAAATGTGGCAAAAATCAAGCCAGGCGCTGGGAAGTTGAAGCATATGTGTGTGTGTGTGTGTGTGTGTGTGTGTGTGTGTGTGTGTGTGTATTTGTAGAAATGCGAATACCTTACTTGGAATAAATTGAATATAAGAAGGATTATAGTGGCATCCTAAAATGGTGATATTAAAAGATCTTTTTTTGGGCTAGGTTTGTAAGATATTGGAGTTGTATAGTAATTTCTAGTCTTTCTATGTGACTGTTTATTCATCATTACCTCACTTTTTACTAAAATATGGTAACACTCAAAATAACAAAAAGCAAGTTCTCTGTGAAGAATTGGAGAATTTTAAGGATTGCAGAAAACTTGAATTAAATACTGTCTGACCGTGTCCCTTTTAAAAAAGAGAGAACTTATTTTTTAGAGAAGTTTTAAGTTCATAGAAAAATTAAGAAGCAAGTATAGAGTTCTCATATTCTCCCTGCCCCCACACATGCATAGTCTCCCCCATTATCAACTTCTCTCACAGGAGTGGTACAATTTGTTACAAATGATGAATCTACATTAACATGTCATTGTCACCTGAAGTTCATAGTTCACACATTAATATCTGCTCTTGGTGTAGTACATTTTATGGATTTGGAGAAATATATTATCATATGTATCCACTGTTATAGTATCAGAGTATTTTTATTGCCCTAAAATTTCTCTGTGCTCTGCCTGTTCATCTATCCCTCCCTCAAACCCCTGGCAACCACCGATCTTTTTATTATCTCCATAGTTTTGCCTTTTTTGGGATGTAATATAATTGGAATCTCACAGTATGTAGTCCTTTCAGATTGGTGTCTTTCACTTAATAATATGCATTTAAGATTCTTCCGTCTCTTTTCAAGGCTTGGTAGCTCATTTCACATTGAATAATATTTCATTGTCTGAATGTACTACAGTTTACCCATTCATCTACTGAAGGGCATCTTGGTTGCTTCCAAGTTTTGGCAATTATGAATAAAGATGTTATAAACATCTACGTGCATGTTTTTGTTTGAATGTAAGTTTTCACCTCCTTTGGATAAATACCAAGAAGTGTGATTGCTGGATTATATAGTAACAGTATGTTTGGTTTTGTAAGAAACTGCCAAACTGTCTTCCAAAGTGGCTAGATCATTTTTCGTTCCCTACTAGCAATAAATGAGAATTTCTGTTGCACTACATCATCACCAGAATTTGATAGTGTCAGTGTTCTGGATTTTGGTCATTCTCATAGACACACAATGCTATCTCATTGTTGTTTTAATTTGCATTTCCCTGATGACCTTTGTCGCGGAATATCTTTTCATATGCTTATTTTCCACCTGTGTATCTTTTTTGGTGAAGTATCGATTAAGGTTTTTAGCTCATTTTTCAGTCAGGTTGTTGGTTTTCTAACTGTTCAGTTTTAAGAATTCTTTGTATTTTGGCTATTAGATGTGTATTAGATATGTATTTTGCAAATATTTTTTCTCAATCTTTGGCTCATGTTTTCATTATGTCTGTGCCTTTCACAGAGAAGAAATTTTTAATTTTAATAAAGTTCCACTGAAATTCTTTCATTCCTGAAGTTCCGCTCAGTTCTTTTGTTCATGGATTATATCTTTGATGTTATATGTAATAAGGTCATTGTCAAACCCAAAGTCATCTAGATTTTCTCCTGTGTTATATTCTAGGAGTTTTCTAGTTTTGTGTTCTACATTTAGGTAAGTGATTCATTTTGAGCTAATTTTGGTTAAAAGTTTAAGGTCTGTGATTTTGTTTGTTTGTTTGTATGTGCATGTCCAGTTATTCCAGTACCACTTGTTGGAAAGATTAGCTTTGTTCCATTTTATTATCTTTGCTCTATTGTCAAAGTCAGTTTACTTTCTTTATGTGAATCATCTGTTCTGTTCCATTCATCTATTTGTCTATTCTTTCACTAATACCGTTTTGTATTGATTACTATATCTTTATACTAAATCTTAAAGTCAGGTGGTGTTAGTTCTCCAACTTTGTTGCCACTTTGGATGCCTTTTATTTTTTTTGTTGTTGTTGTTGTCTGATTGCTGATGCTAGGACTTCTAGTACTATATTGAACAATATCACCATTTTAGGATGCCACTATAATCCTTCTTATATTCAATTTATTCCAAGTAAGGTATTCACATTTCTACAAATACACACACACACACACACGCGCGCACACACACACACACACACACACACACACACACACACATGCTTCAACTTCCCAGCGCCCGGCTTAATTTTTGCCACATTTTCCCACCAAAAGCTGTCCCTGAGGAGACATCCCATAGACCAAGGAGAGAAAACATTCCACTGAGTTGAATTCACCAATAGGAGATGCTTTTCTGCAATAAGCAA
Source organism: Ursus americanus (assembly GCF_024610735.1). Taxonomy (NCBI): domain Eukaryota; kingdom Metazoa; phylum Chordata; class Mammalia; order Carnivora; family Ursidae; genus Ursus; species Ursus americanus. The sequence continues at coordinate 31,801,256 of NC_142127.1, read as the reverse complement.
CACTGACTTTCAAATATTACTTGTCATTAATGAAAGTATTACTTGTCATTAATGAAAGTTCTTGAAGATTTTATTTATTTTTATTTGAGAGTGAGTGAGAGGAAGCGAGCATGAGCAGGGGGCCTGAAGCAAGGCTTGATCACAGGACCCCAGGATCATGATCATGTTGGTTTAATCAAGTAGGGTAGGTATTATTTCTTCTTTAAATGTTTGGTAGCATTCCCCTGGGAAGCCATCTGGCCCTGAATTCTTGTTTTTGGGGAGGTTTTGATTACTGCTTCAGTTTCCTAGCTGGTTATTGGTCTGTTCAGGTTTTCTGCCTCTTCCTGTTTCAGTCTTGGTAATTTATAAGTTTCTAGGAATGCATCCATTTCTTCCAGATTGCCTAATTTGTTGGCATATAGTTGCACATAATATGTTCTTAAAATTGCCCATATTTCCTTGATGTTGGTCATGATCTCTCCCCTTTCATTCTTGATTTTATTAATTTGGGTCCTTTCTCTTTTTTTTGGATAAGTCTTGCCAGATGCTAATCGATCTTATTAATTCTTTCAAAAAACCAGCTTCTAGTTTCGTCGATCTGTTCTACTGTTCTTCTGGTTTCTATTTCATTGATTTCTGCTCTAACCTTGATTTTTCCCGTTCCCTGCATGGTTTAGGCTTTATTTGCTGTTCTTTCTCCAGTTCCTTTAGGTGTAAGGTTAGCTTTCGTATTTGAGATTTTTCTAATTTTTTTAGAGAGGCTTGTATTACAATGTACTGCCCTCTTAGGACTGCCTTTGCTGTATCCCAGAGGTTTTGAACAGTTGTTTTATCATTTTCATTAGTTTCCATGAATTTTTTTAATTCTTCTTTAATTTCCTGATTGACCCACTCATTCTTTAGTAGGTTGTACTTTAACCTCCAAGTGTTAGAGTTCCTTCCAAATTTCCTCCTGTAATTGAGTTCAATTTCAAAGCATTGTGGTTTGAAAATATGCAGGGAATAATCCAAATCTTTTGGTATCAGTTGGGACCTGATTTGTGACCCAGTATGTGATCTATTCTGGAAAAAGTTCCATGTGCACTCAAAGAATTTGTATTCTGTTGCTTTAGGATAGAATGCTGTGTATATATCTGTGAAGTCCATCTTGTCTGGGGTATCATTCAAAGCCCTTGTTTCCTTGTTGATCTTCTGCTTAGATGATCTGTCCATTGCTGTGAGTGGGCTGTTGAAGTCCCCTACTATTAATGTATTATTATCAATGTGTTTCTTTACTTTGGTTATTAATTGGTTGATATAATTGGCTGCTCCCAAATTAGGAGCATAAATATAATTGTTAGATCTTCTTGTTGGGTAGACACTTTAAGTATGATATAGTGTCCCTCTTCATCTCTTACTACTGTCTTTGGTTTAAAATCTAATTTATCTGATATGAAGATTGCTACCCCAGCTTTCTTTTGAGTTCCATTAGCATGGTAAATGGTTCTCCACCCCCTCACTTTCAGTCTGGAGGTGACGTTAGGTCTAAAATGAGTCTCTGGTAGACAGAATACCGATGGATTTTGCTTTTTTATCCAATCTGATACCCTGTGTCTTTTGACTGGAGCATTTAGCCCATTTACATTCAGAATAACTATTGAAAGGTATGAATTTAGTGCCATTGTATTACTTGTAAAGTCCCTGTTACTGTAGATTGTCTCTGTTTCTTTCTGGTTTATGTTACACTTGGGCTCTCTCCTTGCTTACAGGATCCACCTTAATATTTCTTGCAGGGCTGTCTTGATGGTCATATATTCTTTCAGTTTCTATTTGTCTTGGAAGCTCTTTGTCTCTCCTTCCATTCTGAATGACAGCCTTGCTGGATAAAGTATTCTTGGCTGCATGTTTTTCTCATTTAGTACCCAGAATGTATCTTGCCATCCCTTTCTGGCTTGCCTGGTCTCTATGGATAGGTCTGCTGCCAGTCTAATGTTCCTACCCCTGTAAGCAAGGGACTTTTGTCTCGAGCTGCTTTCAGGATATTCTCTTTATCTCTGAAATTTGGAAGCTTCACTAATTTGTGTTGGGGTGTTGATCTATTTTTATTGATTTTGGGAGGGGTCCTCTCTACCTCTTCAACATGAATGCCTGTTTCCTTCCCCAGATTAGGGAAGTTTTCAGCTCTGATTGCTCAAAGTTACCTTCTGGCCCTCTCTCTTTTTCATCTCCCTCAGGAACCCCAATAATTCTGATATTGTTTCATTTTATGGCATCGCTGATTTCTTGAAGCCTCCTTCATGGTCTATTAGTTGTTTTTCTCTCTTTTCCTCAGCTTCCTTCCTTTCCATCACCTTGTCTTCTATGTCACTTACTCTCTCTTCTGCCTCATTTACTCTAGTTGTTAGAGCATCCAATTTAGAGTGCATCTCAGTTAGAGCACTTTTAATTTCAGCCTGATTATATCTCATTTCTGCACCAAGATATTCTTTAATGTCTTTTATGCTCTTTTTTCAAGCCCAGCTAGTAACTTTAGTTGTTTTCCTGAATTCTATCTCTGACATTTTACTTATATCCATATTGATTAGATCTGTGGCAGAGAGTATTACCTCTGGTTCTTTCTTTTGTTCTGAATTCTTCCTTCTAGTCATTTTGCCCAAAGAAGAATGGATGAATGAGTGAACAGAATCAAAAATATCAACTGTGACCCAAGCAAAATACACACTAGATAAATCCAAAGAGGTCAGAAATCAAAAAAGAAAAGCAAAAGAAAAAACAAAAGAAAAAAAAAGTGGAGGAGAGAGAGATTATAATCTCACAGGGTGGACAAAACAGGGTGATCCACTTGTTCCTGAGCATATATTGGTCTGTGTGTTAGAAGACACTAAATCCCAAAATTGTAAAGAAAACAAAACATATATGTACAAAAATAAAATTGAATAGAGTGAAAGGAAGCCAAAAATGAAGAATATATCTATAAAATGTAAATGTAAAAAATGAAAGTTAAGAAAAGACTTAAAAACAAAGAATTGATAAAATAAGAACCTAGGTGAAAAGGGAAAAAAGAAAAAAAAGAAATGGAAAATTTCAAACTAAAAGATAAATGAATCATGAGGAAAAAAACCTTGAATTCTATGAATTCTTTACACTATTTTCCCCTAACACTGGAGTTTTAAAGTCTTGTGTGGTCTGTAAACTTGCTGCGCACCTGTTCTTCCAGTTGGTCTTCTGGGGGAGGGGCCTGCTGTGCTGCTTCTCAGGTGTCTTTGCCTGGGCGGAGTTGCAGTGCCCCTTGCCAGAGGGCTGGGCTCAGTGTAAGCTGGTCTCTGTGTGGCTTTTGTTCCCTGAAGTTTTTCTGTGCCTCTTTAGAGGATCAAAATTAAAATGGCCGACCCGATATCTAGCCCAGAGCCGAAAGATTGCAGTACCCTCTCTTCAGTAAACCCTCAGGGATAAACGGTCTTCACTTTTTGTGTGTGCCAAACTCTGCAGACTCCTGCAGTGTGTACCTTCACTGAAGGTGACGGAAGGTGGAGGGTCCTGAGTTACTGCACTTCGTAGGGCCCTGGCGAGGAGAGCGTTCGCCAAGTTGTGCACGCACCTGCTCCGTCCCTCCTGGGGGAAGACAGAAGATCGTCTGTTACTGTCCTTTACAGGGCCCCCACCCTGAGAGCTGTTGCCCAGTCCCATGCACACCTGCTCCGCTCCTTCCAGGGAAGGGCGGAGGGGCCCTTCATTCCTGTCCTTTGCTTGGTCTCCACACAGACAGCAGTCACCTGATCGAAGTGCGGCTTGCAGTTTATGGCGAACCGAGCTGAGAGCCCCCTCCTGGGCTCACTGATGGTAACCAGTTTCCCCGCTCCAATGCTTGGGAACTGCACTGGCTCAGGCACCCCCATTATTTCTGTGACCCCGGGGATCCTGAGACCACAGTGTCCCACCTAGAATTTTGCCCCTTTTCACCACCTGAGCACCTTTCAGGCAGGGATATTTCTCACTAGAACAGATTTCTAAGGGTTCTAATTTTGCCCTCAAGGGTTATATCATTTTCCGGTAACCGGCTTACTTAGGCTCCCTCCTCCATATCCCCTCTGATTCACTTCTCCTCACCTCCTGTCTTGCAGAAAGTGGTTGCTTTTCTACTTGTAGAGTTTCAGATATTCTTTTCTTACATCTCAGGTTGAATTCATGGGTGTTCAAAATGATTTGATAGTTATCTTGCTAAATTCAAGGGACCAAATGAAACGAGGTCCCCTACACTTCCACCATCTTGCCTCCTCCCCTCTCTCATTTATCAGAGTTTTGTAGTTTTCCTCATATAGATCTTGTATTTTGTTAGACTTACACCTAAGTATTTTCTTTTTGGGGTACTAATGCAAATGGAATTGTTTTAAATTTTAAATGTCACTTCTTCATTGCTGGTATATAGGAAAGCAATTGATTTTTATATATTAACTTCATATCCTGCAACCTTGCAACTAATTTATTAGTTCCAAGAGGCTTTTTTATTGATTCTTTTGGATTTTCTACTTAGACAATCATGTCATTTGTGAACAAAGTTTTATTTCTTCTTTCCCAGTCTATATACCTTTTATTTCCTTTTCTTGTCTTATTTCATTAGCTAGGACTTCCAACACAATGTTGGAAAAGAGTGGCAAGAGAGAACATCTTTCCCTTCTTCTTCCTGTCTTAGAGGGAAAACTTCTAGGTTCTTATCATTAAGTATGACGTTAGCTGTAGATTTTTTGTAGATGTTCTTTATCAAGTTGAGGTAGTTTCTATTCTAGTGTGCCAAGTGTTGTTGTTTTATCATGAATGTGTGTTGTATTTTGTCAAATGTCGTTTCTGCATCTGTTGATACGATAATGTGATTTTTCTTATTTAACCTGTTGAGATAATGGATTATATTAATTGATTTTTGAACATTGTACCTGCCTGCACCCCTGGGATAAATCCCCGTTGGTCATGGTGTATAATTCTTTTTATACCTTCTATTTTGTTGAGGATTTTTGCATCTATTTTCATGAGAGATATTGGTCTGTAGTTTTCTTGTAATTTCTTTGCCTGGTTTGATAGTAAGGTAATCTGCCTTCATAGAACGAGTTAGGAAATATTCCTTCTGTTTCCATCTTTTCAAAGAGATTGTAGAGAATAGATATAATTTCTTCCTTAAATGATTGGTAGAATTCACCTTTGAAACCTTTGGGTCTGATGATTTCTAATGTTTTGGAAAGTTATTAATTATTGATTAAATCTCTTTAATAAATGTAGGCCTGTTTAGATTATCTTCTTCTTCTTGTATAGGAAAGAAAGGCACCTCATTATAGGATGTTTAGAGATATTTTTACATTAATTAATGCTGATTATCCTGACTAATAAATGACCTTGGGCAAATTCCTTAACCTCTCCAAGCTTCACTTTCCTCATCTGCAAAGTGGAGATAAAATTAACACTTATTTCATAGTCACCACAAATACTATAAGGCGTAAAACAACAACTGTTTTAATTTCAATAATTCTGTAAAATAGTAACTTTCATGTTCAATTCTACAAACCAGGAAACCAAGGCATAGAAATACTAGGCAGGTTGTATCAGTCATGATTCTCTTGTTGCTTGCTTAAGCAAAGGAGTATTTTGATCTTTTTAGTGGGAATTTTGATGGGTGAATCTTTTTGGCACACACAGGTTTGAAATTTAAGCAATGTTATTAGAGCTCTCTATGTATCTCTCTACAGATAGAGCCTCAGCTCTGCTTTCTTTTGGTGGCTTAACTCTCATGTGTTACCTGGCTCAGTAGCAAAAATGACCACCATTCTGACTTAGCAATTATATCAACCATGAAGAGTACTCTTCTTGTCCTTGCCTGGCTCACATTCTCATTCTTAGACATGTTACTACTTTGCAAGGAATGGCGTATAGGTATTGACTATCTTGGTCTTGAACTCAGTCTGTGACAGGCAAGTTTGGAATATAAATTCTACAGTCCCACCCAGACTGTACACTATCAGGATGGGAGGACTCTCCAAAGGAAAATGAAGGCACTATGACCCAAAGACAAGGTGTGCAGGCAAAGCAACAGATAACGTAACTGTAAAAGTTGTCAGAGGTCTATATCTCATAGCACAGTCTTCAAACTAGCCTATATGAGACCAAGCTACCATAGACAGATATTTTGGTTGGTGACCATACTAGCTTTGTGATTTGTAAGTATCCTGAGTTTGTCTCTAATACACATCTGAAAATTAGATTGAAAGGATATGAGTGACACAAGTCAGATAGTTGATGGGGTTTTAGGAATTCAAACTGATGTTCTTCCTAAAATGGTAGTTGCTTCGTCCTTACTGTGCTCTAAAACTATAATCATAATTAGTATTGATTTATTCATTTCCTTCTACTATTTATGAAGTGAGGAATACAGCTTATACATATTGGTTTCCTAAGATTCAGCTATCATCTTTAAGTACAGAAGATTAGTGTGATACTTTTGGCATGTATTCCAAGCAACAGAATATACTCTAATTAGATCTGTAAAAGCTGTTACCTTGATTACCAGATATACTAATTATCTTGTCAGTCACTGATCTTATAATTATGAGGGAGGATGTTATTTTCAAATGATCTGGACTAAATTCTGTCCTTGAGTTCAGGGGCTTTAATTGAGTCCCAGCCCAGTGGATGTTTACCCTACTCTTGTATACACAGTAATTAGCTGCATTTCTTTATCCTACAGGCTTTAAAATTAAAATACTTTACCGTCATACCAAAAAGGTATGATATCCCACCTAATCCCACCACCCTAACATAATGATTTAAATTGAAATCCATAAATAGTGAAAAAAAGCTTTATATATTCTATTTCTGATTAATTAAATTAGCTTAATTTTAATCAGTACACATTATCTGTAGCTTTTTCTTAATGTCTATCACAGCTTGCACCAAGCAAACAAGTTTTATATTGTTGATTGAAATGGTAGTAATCTTTATTTTTCCTTAAATGGGCTATATAAAGAGGTATATTTAACTCTGTTGTGCTGTGTATTTGCTTTTAGAACATCACATGTGCAATCACTTTCTGCGGGTATAGGCTCTAACATTTTATCATATGCAACTTCAAGGTAGTAGTTATGTCTTTTTCATCTTTGCAACATTCACAGGCCTTCGGGCTATACTTCAGATTATCAGAGGCAATACATGTCTTCTACCTCTTTATAAAGCAGGAGTGATGACTGGACACTTAGAGAGAAGCTGCTGCCACTGTGCACCTAATCTAGCTCCTCAGTCTCCTCTCCTGTTCTACTTTCTCTGGCCTGTTGGCTTTTACCTGGTCACTATCAATAAGCAGCCTGTTTCAGGAAGGCCTCGTTGTTCAAGTAGTTTTTTATGTTGAGCTAAAAATCTGATTTGCTACAACTTTTACCTATTGGTCTAATTAACCTAATATGACTCCAGTGGAAGGACAAAATTCAAGTCTAAATCCTCTTCATATTACATTGTTGATGAAGAAAAGTCATGAATGTGCTTGTGTTAGATTAAAAACATGTAATATCATGAACAAGCTTCAGATGAGGGTTCAGTGATCTGGACTGAAGCCCTGCTTCTGCCATCTCCCCCCAGGGTAGACTCTTTTAGTCTCAGTTTACTTATCTAGATATTAAAGCAGTAGCTCTTTTTATCTTACAGAGATTTGTTTTAACTCATGTTTATAGTTATATAATTTTCATATGGAAAATTTCACCCTCCAAAAGTATAGTTTGTCAGCTTTTGAGAACTTTAGAGCTACCATCACAGTCAAGATATAATCTTAAAAAGTTCTCTTGTGTCCTTTGAAATCAATTCCCTCTACCAACCTCCAGCCATTTTTCATAGGTTTTCACATCCGGGAGGCGAGATATGCCACTGGCATCTAGTAAAGAGCTACAGGTTCTGCTAAACATCCTACAATGCAGAGGACAGCACTGCTTGTCCCCCACTTGTCCCAGCAAAGAATGATCTGATCCAAAATATCAATATCTTGAGGACGAGAAATGCTGAGATAAAAAGGTAGATAGAGAAATAGATGTGGATGTGTGTGTGCATGTGTGTTTAAGTCTTTTTCTTAGCTCTGTCTGCTGAGGGTGCCTAAAAGTAATGACCCACCTACAGGCAAATTTGCTTTCTAAATACTCCACTAATAGGAACCAGGGCTCCTTAGAGAAATGGCTAGTTCTAGGGGAGGGACATTTTTTTGTGTGCCATAAAATAAAGTGCTCAGAGAAATAGGGATATGTCAAAAGGACACAGGAACCAACATGAAGTGGCTCACTAAGGCCAAATTTGGGACTATTTGGTCATCCAAATAATGACAGGTAAGCATTATAACCCATTGAATAAAATAAGAATTCATGACTGCCACAAAGAAACACACACACACACACACACACACACACACACACATACATGAAGAAGGAAAAGCTCCTCTAACAGTAGAAAGCCAGCCAATGAGTGGGATGGAATTTCAAAAGTCACCATTTGTCAATCTTCTTAATAATATTTGATTCAGTCAAAAATCAGTCGATACTGGGGTGGCTCAGTCACTGAGCAGCCACTCTTGGTTTCAGCTCAGGTCATAATCTAAGGGCTGTGAAATTGAGCCCCTCATTGGGCTCTGTGCTCAGTGCAGTCTGCTTGAGATTCTCTCTCTGCCTCTGCCCCTGCCCCTCCCTGTGCTTGCGTGGGCTCTCTCTCTCAAAATAAATAAATAAAATCCTAAAAAAAATTAATTGATACTAACTAGTGGTTGAAAGTGTGAAAAGTACTAGGATATTTATAGAGCCTCAACCTGTGTTCCCACAAGATACTTATTTTTTTTTAAAGACCACGTGAGCAAGAGGGGAGGGGCAGATGGAGAGAGAGAATCTCAAGCAGACTCCACGCTCAGTGGGGCTCAATCTCAAGACCCTGAGATCATGACCTCAGGTATTGACCTGAGCAGAAATCGAGAGTTGGACGCTTAACCAACTGAGCCACCCTCCCCAAGATACTGATTAATTAAAAGTGAGGAACTCACTTTACAGTGAGGAACTCAACAGATACTACCTGAAGCAAATGAGCAAAGTTTACATCACCAACCGTGGAACCAAGTTGACATCTTGTGCTTCTTAATATGTTGTACTTAAAAGAACAAAACATCACTTCTGTGATATTCTGGCCCCAAAATGCGTGTTTTGAATATAATTCTAGAGAACTATTAGACTCAATTTGAGGGGCATTCTACAAAATCATGAGACTGTACTTTTTAAAAATATCCATGAAATAAAAGAAATATTACAACTAAATATAACACATAAACTGAGATTTTCTTTTGTTGAGATAATTGATGAAATCGAATGAGTTCTATAGAGTATCTGATAATGTTTTATTGATGTTAAATTCCTGACATTGATAATTGTACTGTGACTATGTAAGACAACAGTCTTGTTTCAGGATATACACATTGAAATATTTCAGGGTATATACAATATCTTGTCTGTAATTTACTCTGAAGCAGTTCCAATACATAGATTAAGAGTTGGGGTGATAAAACAGATACGGTAAATTGTTAACATTTAGACAATCTGGATGAAGGGTACATAGGAATTCTAATTCTGGATACTATTCTTAAGAACCTTTCTGTGAATCTAAATTTATATCAAAAATGAACAAAGAGAGAAATCTTATTTTCTGTCTCAAAAAATCTGGGAAATGCCTCTGTTCTCTGTATGTGAAAATAAGATAACAACAAAGAAAATACTCATGCTTTCTATTCATGCTTATAAAATAAAATACATATATTATCAATATCCAATTAATGCAAAGTGGGATTTTAAAAAATAATCTCATTATAAAAGAAATATTCATGTTATGTCTTTGCCACTTTTAATAGCATCATTAAGGAAAGACTTTATTGCTTAATATATTTTCTATTTTCTTGACTCAACACATTTATTGTTTTATTTTATTCATACCTTTCAGTGATAGATATTGACATTGGGTCAAAAATCTATGGGTTTTTCTCTGAAAACTCTGGACTGTATTTTGAAAAATATATCAATTTTAGCACCAAGGAAGCAAATGGATTGCTTAGTTGTTAAATAATCTTAATGAGATGTCAACAGCAGAAAAATATTCTCAATCCTCAGGAAGGTCTTCAGGTAATGAAACATTGATTTTTTTTTTAAACCTCTATAGCCATTTTGCTTACTGTATGGGAAGGAAATGAGAAATAGTTATTTGTTTCCAAGAGCACAATCCATTTTAGATACTTAATTTAATATTTAAAATTATTTATAATATTTTTACCTTCATTAGCTATTTGTTTAGTCTGTACCATTGCCTTTTTGAGCAAACATCCTGAGTTTATTCTCAAAGCAAGTCTCAGACCAAGACTCTGTCGTAAATCATTAGGGAGATTGTGCTTGTGGGGAAGCATCTATATTTTAGTTAGAAAATGCTTTAGGAAACCATAAACATGATGTAAGAATGTATTGTCCTAACCCATTTATTTTTGTTTCATTCATTTAAATATTAGTACAATTGAAATTACTTTGATATTTGGGTCAAAAGTTTACAGTATTCATGAGAACTATTCAGAATCCAAGGTTTCTGTTTCCCCAACTTGAATTTGCTAGCCTCTGTTCTAAGCATTAAAACAAAACAAAATAAAAAGTATCCATTATTTAGTAAATTGAAAGTATAGTAGTTATCAATTGACTGCCTGTCCATCTTGTTAAATAAGAATCAAACATCTTATTTTTGGAAAATAGCATTGTGATTCTAAGTGAGAGATGCAGATTAGCTAAAAGGAGGTATTTTCAGAATGGGAAGGAACCTCTGGTCTCTAGAGAAACATTTCCAGAGTATCTAAACTTTGGAAATTACTATTTCAGCAGAGATGGGAAGCCATGTTTTTCTCAGCAACCTCAACAAATGTGGACCGTTTTCATCTACTCTCGTTTCCAACAGAAGCATTTTCCTCTATTTGAGGATGCTAAACATAGTAAATTAAGACAGGGTGTTTTGTTTTGTTTTGTTTTGTTTTGTTTGTTTGTTTTGGCCTTGTTTTGGACTCCAGGAGAAGTCCCACATACATATTTTTAGCTAGTCTTTTCCCTCATTTTCACAACGAAAGGCCAATGAATCAGCTGACTATTGTTGAATAAGAACTTATTTCAAGATTCAGCGGTTTTAAACAAGAATCATTATCACCCATGTTTCTCTAGGACTTTGGGAGTTTGGCTGATCTAGGCTGGGCTTGGCTGGGCAGCTCGGTTTCAGATCACAGAAGCAGAACCTGGGGCCACACTGGTTCTCAATGTTCTTCTGTGGGTCAGCTGGGGAGGTTCTGTCCTTCCCACCTGTTGCTCATCTTCCTCACGTGGGCTAGCCAGAGCAAGCTCTTCTCATGGCAATGGAAAAAGTCGGAAAGAGTAACTGGAAAACTGTCTCTACTCATACCACATTGGCCAAACTAAGTCACGTGGTCAAGTCCAAGGTCAAGGGACAGAATTGCAAAATCACTTGACAAAGAGTATGGTTACAGGAGGGATGAAGAATTGGAACACTAATGCAGCCTGTACTAACATGAGGAAATATCTGATACACTGCTTGAGAAACTATACCTGTTGTACATATTATCTTATAGCAGTGCTTTTTGAAAACAGTGTTGGCTTACTGTTTTCAAGTTACAATTATGTCACCTTAAGAGAAAGACTAGCCTTTATAGAAATAATGAATGTCTTTTTCAGAACTAGGAGGTATCAGATTACTTGGTATCTGATATTGATTTGATGGCCAAATTTTGTGAGAGATTCAGTTTTAATACTTTTCAGAAGAAAGAATCTTATAGTCCATTTGGGGCAAAGAATATCAGGAAGCAGTGAACTGGCAGGAAAACCATTAGCTCTGTATTATTGAGGCGGTGGGCAGCCATGACTTCTAAGGAAGCTTTGTCTCCTTACATTTAGAACTCACACAGCCTGGTTCTGGTGATAAGAATTGTCCTCCTCTGTTACCACGGGAGAGAGGAATAGTCACTCCAAGTGACAAAGAAAGACAATGACAAAGTGAAATCACTTCAGAGGGCAATAATAGTTGTGTATGCAGAAAGAATAAAATGTTTCTTTCAGGATTTAGTGATGATTTTCAGATTTAAATATAATGCAAAATAATTTAAGTCCAGTAAACATGCCCTTTCTTGTTTGATAAAATGTTGTCAGTGCCCAAGATGGTTTTGAACTATTAGCAAATATTTCTGGATTCTTTTTATTGCTAAGAGTTTTTAATGCTTCAGATGTCTGAATATGAACAGAATGCTTATGAGCTTGTTATAAACACCTGAAGATAGAGGGTTTACAGTGACAACACATAAGGAATCTTAACAAAGGTGCTAATATGCTGCAATGATGAACAGCATCCATTCCCAGCAGTGGTGCCGTAGTGATAGCATGAGTTCACAGGATCTGACGAGGGTAACTGCTAACACATCATCCGTCAAATCTGAGTCACAGTTACCATTATTCACAAGACATTGATTTTTCTCTTGTTGACAGAGGCATTTATCATGTTTCTCTCAGGATGGGTCTGATTTAAGCATATATATTATATTCTGATTATATTGGAAATCAAAATCCCTGGGATCTGGGATCTAGTCTTTACTCTTCCAATATCTACCTATAGGACCTCTGGCAAGCCCAGTTTTCAGTTCCTTATCTATCTAAGGAGAGGGTGGGAAAAGATCATTTCTTAGCTCACTTTCAGCTCTACTATTTCTCTAATTCTGTGCTGACTCAGTGTTCATGGGGCACTCCCTCTGACCTACATGGGAAATCTCACATAGACCCTAGTGCTTCCTCAAGTAATATGTAAATCATGACAGAACTACAGTCTATAAATGGGTGATCGTGTCATGGAAATCCTATAAAATTAATGTTTCATACCTTTGGGGAAAACATGTACTATATTTCTGTTTATGAGAAAAATACAAGGAATTTTCTTATAGTCTTTGAGCTACAGTTTAATAAATGCAAAACACCCTCTGTAGTGACTAATCACAAGGGGAAAGACTGAAGAGTCGCTGAATTTAAAGATCAAAGGAATCTTTCCTCATTTTGGGGGGGATGACAAAGGTAGTAGTTATGTATTATGATTTTCTTTGCTAGAATTGAGAAGGGTATAGTTTGTGTAACTGGTGTTTGGGGCTGGCATGAGAGAAAATGCAGTGGTATGCCACACAATTCCAGAGAATGCAGTTCCCCCAGCCTCTAACATGAATGCCCTTTCGTTGTACAGTGCAGAACCTGTTTAACTGAGTGAGGAGACCCTGCCAGGTAATAGCTGGAAATGGCATTTCTATGTACTTGACCTCACCAGAACCTATTGGGATGGGGTGGAAGCAGAACTGGCTTCATAGCCGGGTAGCATGCAACTGCTGAGATTCCTGACTTAGAAGGGTTCCCTACTTGGTTTGATGCTCTTTTGTCATCATCTTGAAATTCTTAATAAGTTTTAAACAAGGAACCCTATATTTTCATTTTGTACTTGGTACCAAAAATTATGTAGCTGGTACTGAATGGTTGTGGGAGTGGTTTAAGACTGTAATAGCAGGAATACAATTTAAGACTGTAAAAAGGGGGGCACCTGGGTGGCTCAATTAGTTAAGCGTCTGCCTTCAGCCCAGGGCCTGATCCCAGGGTCTTGGGATCGAGCCCCGCTTTGGGCTACCTGCTCCACCGGGAGCCTGCGTCTTACTCTCCCACTCCCCCTGCTTGTATTCCCTCTCTTGCTGGCTGTGTCTCTCTCTGTCAAATAAATAAATAAAATCTTTCAAAAAAAAAAAATAAGGAAGACTGTAAAAAGGAAGAAATAATTACTTTTCAACTTCTGACATCCAAGGTAGAATTTTTACAGTAAGGCAACTGGCTCAAAAGCCAGGCTTTTTTGAGATGGTAAAATATTTTTCTACTTTCCTTTAGTATATCAAAGACCAAACCTGCAGGATTCAGATGATACAGGCCACAGATGTCAAACCAGATAAAAAATTTTCCTATGTGATTCTTCATATTCAAAAAACATAAGTAACTGTATTTTTTACATGTGTACAAAGAAACTAAAATCCATTTTCATGGTTAGCTTGAACATTTTCCTTGATTTTTTTTCCTGAAATAACTTTAAACTGAGGACACTTAAGTTGATCATATTGAGTTGCATAATAATATATTAACATGGCCAGCTCAAATATGACCCATAGTGAATTTTTAAGCTGAAATTATTCACTTACCTTAGCCATTCAACTCACAAGAAATGGGAATACTAAGACATTTTAAAAATGGCCAACTAGTCATATTTCTGAAGAGGAGTTAGCTGTGATTGCAGTATTTGAATCATTCCAGTTGGTAACTGAGTAGTCTGTCTCTTGTATTTGGAGCAAAGGAGGGAGGGAGGAAAGGAGGAAGGGACGGAGGGAGGGAGAGAAGGAGGAAGGGAGAATGCTGATGATAAAGTTAGGTATGTTATTGGCCCTAAACCTATCAGTGACATTCTAGCTCTTGTGGGTAAATCAGCTTTTTTCAACCTCTACACTCTTGACATATTGACAGACTGGACAATTCTTTGTTGAGACAACGTGTCCTCTGCGTTATGGAATGGTTAGCAGCATCCTCGGCTTCCACCCACTAGATGCCAATGGTAGGCCTACTCTTCATTTGTGATAACAAGATATGACTCTGGGTATTGCCAAATCACCCTCAGTTAGGAATGCAAGAGCTAGATTTAACTAAGGAAATCCTAAGAGGACTGCTTCTCCTTAACTATAGTCCAAAAGCAGGACAAGTAGTTGTCTTGCTTTCTTTCTCATAATCTAGTATCTTGATGTTACACTTAAAACGTTGAAGAGGTAACCCAAGGAAAGTGAATATATTCTCCTAAGACTTGAAAGAGCAGATAAACAGAGTAATAATGTATAGAATTTTGAATCACTATATTATACACCTGAGATTAATATAACACTGTATTAATTATACTGGAATTAAAATTTAAAAACAATAAAACAAACAGCTGACCTAGACTGGCTATCCCAGGGCTTTCCCAGAATATGTGTGCGCCCGTGTGTGTGCTTGTTGAAGGAAGGGTAAGAAATAATTCCAAGCTATTGGCAGCCCCAGTCTACCTTCATGGGAATCAGTGACATAGTAAATGACCATGATCTTGAAGATCACTGGCCCAAAAATGCACTCAGTTAATACCGTATTAGCATAAGTTTTCAGCTTTGTTAGTGATTAAATAAAAAGATCCATTCCCTAGGGGGGTGTTGGTTCTGGTTAAATTGCTGTCCTTTCTTTGCAGAATTCTTGACTTAGAATATTTGGAAAGGTCTGAGTACTCCCTAGACTTTGGGGTTCCTGAGAACTTGAAGATATGGCCTAAAGAAAAGTGAATCTTTTTTTTTCTTTCTAAGTCTTAGAACAGCCACAATTAATACTAACTGTGTTTAGTTACCTGAAAAATTTGAATTATTTGCTCCACTTTAATTCATTCAAAGTCTTCAACAACTGGTTTGCCTTTTGATTAGTAGCATTATTATTAAATTTTAGGACCTGTCATTATTTTTTGCCATTACTATTGGTTCTATGCTTCTCTGACATTGGGAAAATATACTGGCCAGGTCACATTTAAAAAAAACCTTCTGGCCAATATAGAGAAGAAAGGAGGTTAGTATAGATCCCTTTATGCTTTAGCATAAGGAGTTCTATAAAAATAACATTTTTCAGTAGTTTAATCCGTGAGTCGGAAATGGTTGTGTACCACTTTATGGGGGAAGAGTACATGTCTTAAATTGCCTAACCATTTGCTATGAAATATTTGACTAGCTGCTTCCACCCTATGGAAAAAAAATACTGTCAAAATAAATAATGCAGGGTAATGCAACATAATTACTCAAATATTCCAGAACCAGATTAAGGCATGCTATGTAACAGAAATTATTTCAAATTATTATTTCAAATTATTATTTATTATTTTTATTTATTTATTCGAGAGAGAGTGAGCAGTGGGGAGGGGGGACGGCAGAGGGAGAGGGAGAAACAGCTTCCCTGCTGAGCCTGATGCAGGGCTTGATCCCAGGATCCTAGGATCATGACAGGAGCTGAAGCCAGATGCTTAACTGACTGAGCTACCCACACACCCCATAGGATAGATTATTTTTTTAAATAAAGTTTAACTATCTAAAGGCTTGGCTAAAATTTGTTTCAAAACTACAATAAGCTTCCTTGTATGTGGAAGTTTCATTTTATATGTAAGGAAAATGGAAACAGGTAAGTGGAGAGATTTGCCTACATTTGTAAAGTGAGCTTGGAAGCTCTAGTCCATGCAGATGGTGCATTTAATGACCATTCTCCATATTTAATATCATCACTTTGGCTCCCCTTTCTGGAAGCAGAGAGGAGGGCATGTCAGACTTCCACCCCTTTCCACTTGATGGAACACTGAGGTACCCTTATATTTTATGCTATGTATATGACCATACTGCCTACCACTGGGGTCATAGAGCTGAAACATCAGAAAGCTGAGAGACTAAAAGAACTAAATTTGGCTGAAAGATAACAAAATTTTTATTTTGATTAAAAATGAAAACTATCAGCATAAGTGCTTTTACTTAGTGTCTTCAGGCTGTGTTCAAACAAAGGAAGTAAACGTTGCAAATTAGAAATCCACAGTTCCTTTACCTGTTCTGGCTTTAATAAACTATGTGGTCCTAGTAAGTCATTCTGGAGTTACCTTTATTCTTCAGTCTTGTTTCTTCTGGGAAAAATCCTAAAACGTCCCATGATCACCATCGGGATGCCCAGAAGCGATAATCTCTAGTGCTGGTGAGACTGGGAAAAGAGAAATTCTTATTCACTCTTGGTTGGACTATATACAACCTTCTTAGAAAGTTATCTGACAGAACTAATTAAAATTAAAAATATATATGCCCATCTGAACAGCAGTTCCACTTCTAACTACTTTTTACTAGATATAAAAATACCATTATTTAAAGACACATGTATAGGGGCGCCTGGGTGGCTCAATCGTTAAGCGTCTGCCTTCAGCTCAGGTCATGATCCAGCCGTTCTGGGATCAAGCCCCACATCGGGCTCCCTGCTCAGCGGGAAGCCTGCTTCTCCCTCTCCCACTCCCCCTGCTTGTGTTTCCTCTCTCGCTGTCTCTCTCTCTGCCAAATAAATAAATAAAATCTTTATTAAAAAAAAAGACACATGTATAAGAAATTTATTGCATGGGTTTTGACAACCAAGAACTAGAGACAGGCTCAATTATTGTCAATAACTGGATAATTAAACAGATTAGATCATTCATATTCTGAATACTATGCATCTTTTAAAGAGGATAGATATAGATCTATACACATTGACTTGGGAAGCTATCCATGATGCATTTATAAAGTGAAAAAACAGTTTACAAAATACAATACAGTATCATCCCATTTGATATTAAATCCTTATATTTATGTATGTTTTGCATTTGTGATCAAAAAAGGAAAAATATGAATGAATACATCCTAAATTAGCAGTAGATAAATCAAAGAAAAAATTACTTTTTCTCAAGATTTATTACTACTCTTTGTATATTTGCAAGAAGCATATTACTTTTTTTAAAGAAGCATATTACTTTTAATGAGCAATATTTTTTCCAACATTTTATTATGAAAAGTATCAAGCATACAGCAAACCTGAAATAATTTCACATTGTGCATCCGTATACATACCCTGTTAACATGGATTCTTGGTTTCTACCCTGTTAACATTTACTATACTTGCTTTATCATATCTATCCATTTATCTGTTCTTCTATCCATTCCTCGTTCCATTTTATTTTCTTGATGGATTTCAAAGTAAAGTGCACACATCAGTCTATTTTCTCCTAAATTCTTCACCTTCTGTAATAATGACATTTGGGGGGCATCTGGGTGGTTCATTCAGTTAAGTGTCTGCCTTCAGCTCAGGTCATGATCCCGGGGTCCTGGGATTGAACTGCCCACATCAGGCTCCCTGCTCTGTGGGGAGCCTGCTTCTCCTTCTCCCTCTGCTTGCCGCCCCTGTCTGGTGCTCTCTCTCTCTCTCTGTTTCTCTGTCAAATAAATGAATAAACTCTCTAAAAAAATAATGACATTTTTATTTAAATTTAAATACATTTTAAAGAAAGTTGCCATGGAGCTCTGGTGTGGCTCCACTCACTAGGCACCCTGGATCCTTCCTTCCTGCCCCTGACATAACAGATCTTCCTGGGGGTCTACAAAATAAACTGCAGTTCAGTATTGATGTTCGCAAGTAGAATCTTAGAAATATTAGAAAAATGAATACTCTTTCCTATACTCTTTGGGGATCCATAGACTGTCATATCTCTTAGTAAATGTTCTTTGGAACTCAATGTAAATTATATGTGCATCATGAAAATGTAAGCCAGAGATGTCCAAGGAGATTTCAGGCTTTTGGAAACATAGAAAGTTTATTGCTCGTGAAATAAACCAGACAGAGAAAGACAAATACTGCATGGTATCACTTATTATATTTGGAATCTTAAAAAAAAAGGTCAAACTCATGGAAACAGAGAGTAGAAATGTGGTTTCCAGGGGCTGGGGGTGGAGAAATAGGGAGAAATTGATAAAAAGGTACAAACTTTCAGCTATAAGATGAATAAGGTCTGAAGATCTAGTGTAAACACATAGTGACTAGAGTTGTAACACCATATTGGATAATTGAAATTTGCTAAGAGAGTAGAACTTGAATGTTCTCTCTCTCACACACACACATTATACTAATATATAGTGATAGATGCATTAATTAACTAGATGGGGAACTTTTCACAGTGTGAATGTATATCAGATCACCACAATACACACTTCAAGCATCTTACAATTTTATATTCCAGTTATACCTCAATAAAGCTAAAATTAAAAAGGAAAAGAGTGTTTTGCTTGGAGTTCACTTGCCAAAAATAGAATCCATTCTATCTGAGCAGACAAGGAGTTATTATGTGGTATCGTGTGACTTAGAGAACCACTGAATGGGCTGAAGAAAATCCCTATGTTGAGATCCCAGGGAGCATTTCCAAATCCATGTGACAGAATTGGGCCAGAGGAGTTATTGCCTCTCCCATGATCAGAAACTTCATGATACAATCAGAAACATGTCATCATGACTGTTGGGTTCAGAATGATATCTTAGCCTTTGCTAGGAATATTCCAAAGGAGGAAACCACCTGTGGAAATAGGAAATCACTTCTATAGTTGCCTGTTCCAGAACCAGTTGCCTTTGCCATACTCTATATGAGCAACATGGAAAGCTCTTTTCCTGAAATAAATCAGTACCAGACTAAGATGATAATCTGAAATCTCACTACAAGGGACTGTAGGAAATGTTTTATGAAAAATGCTGTTGTTGACTAAAATAATCAATTTCCTTCTTCTTGAGTACATGGCTAGACTATGTTTTTCAGTCTTCTCTGTAGTTATATGTAGCTGTGTGTCTGTGTTCTTGCCTAGAGAATATAAGTGGAAACAACATATACCTTAAGACAACGGTCATACCTTGTCCACATTTTTTTCTCTTCATTGTTGGCTGGAATCTGACTCAGTTTCAACTATGCAGACGACAATGCCAAAGGATGTAGGGGTACATCCTGGGTTCCTGGATGACTTCGTGGAGCAAAGTCCATTTAACCACTCTGGATGATCACACAAGTGAGAAACAAACTTGAATCTTCTTTAAGTCACTGGGTTATTGTTTGGTCTTTCGATTATAACAGTCCAGTCTTACCCTATGTAGTGCATGCAGATTTTAGCTCATTAGCTTCTGTCTGCACCTGCAGTTCAGAAGTGTTGATTGGGTTTGATGGTGAGCCAGCCAATTCACAGTGCCCTCCAAAACAGGACTCCTCCCTCTTCCTTCAAAACACACCCTTACTCTCCTCTTTCTTTCCTATTTCTCATCGCATACAACCAAACGCGTGCTCATGTGCGCGCACACACACACACACACACACACACACACAATCTGACTTGTTCATTGTTGAATCATTAGTGCCTAACACAGAACCTGTTATATCCTAGATGGTCAACAAATATTTGGTTGGTGAATAAATAAAAACATCCTCACAATTTGAGAAATCTTATGGGGCCAGTTTAAAATATTGCCTTTGACATACTTCAGTGGGAAGTGTGATTTGAAGTTTAGAAAGGATTTCAACATATAGAGATGGGGTAAAGAGCATTCTGGGTGGCAGAGAAGAATGCCTGAAGTATGGCAGCATGGTAGGGGTGAGGGGAGCTGTGAGCTTGCCATTGTGTTTGGTGGGAAGGCTGAAGAGAAGGGGTTTAGAATTGAGGTTAGATTCTGGCTGGGTAAATTCTTGAATGCTATGCTAGGGTAATAGTAATTCTGTAAGCCAAGAAAACATCAAAGGCTTATTGTGTCTCTGTCTTTGATTTTTGCTTTAGCATTGTACTGATATACTTGGCTCTGTCTTTTAGGAAACAAAGTGCTGGCAGTGTGGAAGAGAAGATTGGAGGTGAGGGAAACAAAGGCAATTTTAATTGCCCAGGAAGGAACCATGGATGTTTAAATTAGGCAGAGGCAAAGGATAGAATTAAGGGATACTTTGGAGATAAAATTAAAAGGTGGATGACTTCTTAGATGATAAAGAGAGCAAATCTCTCGTTTCTAGATTGAGATGACGATACTATTTTGACTTAACATTGGAAATAAAAAACATAAAATGGGGGGATGAATTAAATAAAATTTCTCTTTCATACTGTTGCAGTACAGTCATGGAACTATTAAGTAGCCAGATGGAAATATCCATTTAGAAGTCAAGAGGCAGATTAGGATACCTGTGATTTGGACTTGGAAGCCATGAGCAGGAGAGTTTAGTATTTCTCAAGATGTGATCTGAGAACTTGTGCTTCAGAGATACTCATCTTGGGGTGTTTATAAAAATGAAGATTCCTGGGCCTTATCATGGAATACTTGATCAGATTCTCTGGAGGATGGGGTCCAGGAATCTGTTTCCTAAAAATGTTCTTGGGTTATTTTAATGCTTTACAATTTTTGAGAGCCATGGTAAAGGTGACAACTAAAGCCTATGGTATATAGGATTACCTGGGAGAAAGTGAAGAGTGAGGAAGGAGTATGGGGCAGGACATGGATGATAACGGTACTGGACTGAGAAACTGCAGAGTTAAAAAATCTGTTCAAAAAGGAGGAAAGAGAAGAGACTCCTGAGAACTTGGAGAAGTAGCAGTGGGAAAAGAAATGTTTTAGGGAGATGAGTTTCGGGGGAGGCTCCAGGGAGAGCAACATCTGTAAAGAGACCACCTAGAATGAGACTGAGAGAGGGATATTGGTCCCATTGAAGTGTTGGCAATCATTGACCCCTGAAGCAGCAGTTTCAGTAAACTGATGCAAGTGGAATAATATGACACCAGTAAAGCATTGAAGAAACTGAGAATCGAGGGATAGACTACGTTGATATTATTTATAACTCAGTGTAACTTCTATTTCAAATTCTCATGGAAGAGAAAATGTCGTA
Source organism: Ursus americanus (assembly GCF_024610735.1). Lineage (NCBI taxonomy): Eukaryota > Metazoa > Chordata > Mammalia > Carnivora > Ursidae > Ursus > Ursus americanus. Next base: position 31,779,701 of record NC_142127.1, on the reverse strand, counting down.
TTAGTTGGGGATTTATCCTTGTACCTCTTTCTCCCAGCATGTGCGACCTCCACTTTGTGCTCAGGTGGGCCCAAGCGGGTCATTGCGGAGAGGTCTCTAGGTCCATCTTCAAGGACCTTCCAACCTGGCAGCTTTCTCTCTCCTCCCAAGTTGGTGCGTCTGTAGGGCAGGCATAGCCTGGAGTACATAGGTGCACGAAACGGACATTTTGTCTTGGAGTAAAGCCTCATTTTGGGGGTTACTCTTGAGCATCACACACCCATCCTGGAGTTGTATATCAGGGCTGTGGTGAGACACTTTTCAGACACCAGTCCTGAGTCCCTGCTTCTTCCCTGGGAACTCTCAGTGTTTCACTTATCTGGGGTGTAGTGAACAAAATAGATGAAATTGAGGAGAAAACTGCAGTTCAGAGAATTAAGCTCACTTGTACAAAATTCTGTACGTGGCTAATGAGTTGTGGGGTGATCTGACCACTCAGGCTGCCATCTTCCTATTTGGGGCAAAGCAGAATATGCCAGGGGAGAAAAACAGATGGCTATTATCTGACAATAATCGATGGCAGGGTCTTGGATAAATTAGGAGAGGATAGGATTAAGAGTATAGCTGGAGGAATTAATTAAAGACATTTTGTAAATGGGATGTAAAAAACTCAAGCAAAAGTATTTCAGGCAAAAAATTATAAACATATGGAATTAGATAATAAAGCTAACTGAATGAGCATGCAAAGTAATTAGTTAAAGAAAGACATCTGGAAGAGGAGAGAAATAAGAGAAGCAGAGGAAGTAATAGGTAGGGTTGAGATCAACTAGAGTATGTTGGTAAAGTCAGATGATTTTTTTTTCTCCTTTGCTTTACCTATATTATGTCTTTCTTAGCCACAATCCCAAATATTACACAATTCAACATGTTATATTTGTTTCTGGAAATATCTAGGAGCTATATAAATACATCTGCCAAAGCAAATGATTCAAAGATGATCAATGTTTTCAATGGCTAACTTAACATGTGTCTGGCTTCCCACAAAAGTCTAGATCTTATGTTTGTGATTACATATTTTGGGCCACAAAAATAACAAAAATGGCTATTTAACATAGTTTTCTATAGTAACAGGAAACAATATTCAGTAAAGTGCCACTACAAATATCTTTCATCGTGCTCTTCTCATCATGTTAAGACATGGAATAAGGCAATTTTGATGATGAAGAATTGAGGTCCATTATCCTTTTGTTTTTTGTTACTCTGGGAGGTAATCGCATCTGTATGAATGATGAGAATATCTCATTTTCCATAGAGTCTTCTCATCTGTGTTTGAAGTGTAATTTCAGTCTGTGGAATGTGTAGATGGCTGCTGATGTGATGTGCCTGGGAGGAGGCACTGAAGAAAGGCCTGCACCCCCCAAACACCTTTCACCCTAGCCAGCTGGATTTCAGAATAACTGATTGGTGTCATTTTCCAAAAGGATAAGAGACTCAGCAATGAATAGATTTTATGATAAAATATATCCTTTTTGCCTTGTTTAAGAATCTATTATTCACTCACAGGGAAGTTGGGATACCGAGTCCTTGGATGGGAACATTATATAGCTAAGTTTTCTTTGGCCCAAAAGAGAGCAACGGTACAGAATCACTCTGATCACAGAAACAATGTTGGAAAAAAGAATCTGTGGTTGTGAGCTCTGTCATTTCGATAATGTATGTTTATGATAAAGTATGTGTGGTACAAAAGGCTATGACTCTGAGCAAGCCGTTGACCTCAGACTGATTTCTGAGGAAAACGATCTGCTCAAAGTATCCTTTAATGTGGATCAACACCATATTGTTTTCTCTTTAACCTCTCAAAGACTGGATAGCTTAGGAGAACCAAGAGGACTTCAAATCACATTATTTTATATATATATTTTTTTCAATAAGTTTAAGAATTTATTGAGCAATTACTAAGTGCCATACTCTATGCTAGGTAGTGGAAACATAAAAACAAAAAAGCTGACATTTCAGTCTTTGAAAATTTCAGTGTTTAAAGGGAAAAGAAGGACATGCAAACCCCCAAAATAATTTTAAATATAAAATAATAAAATAAAATCTTATATGCAATAGCATAGACTACCTATACAAAGTATTATGGGAGCACAGAATAATGGGTAACTTTCCTAGGAAGAATTCAGAAAGATTCAGAGAAATTAATTTGAGTTGGGTGAGTTTAATTTTTCAAAGGAGCAGAGAGTGAAGAGTATTCTAGGAAGAGAGAGAAAAAGCTCATTAAGATAGTAATACTGCAGTGGACTGAGCTTTTGTGTTGCCCTGAAATTCATGTTAATCCCTAATGTGATGGTATTTGAAGGGGAGGCCTTTTGGAGGTAATAAGGTCATGAATGTGGAGGCCTTGTGATGGGATTAGTGCCCTTACAAAAAGAGATAGAGATAATTGCTTCCCCTCTCTCTCTGCTCTTTGCCATGTGAAGATATAGCAAGAAGACCACCATTTACAAACTAGGAAGTGTCCTCACCATATTACCAGATCTACGGGTTCCTTGACCTTGGACTTCCTAGCCTCCAGAACCATAAGAAATAAATGTCTGTTGTTTATGCCACCAAGCCCGGTATCTTGTTATAACAGCCTGAGCTGATTAAGACAGGTACTCACTAACCCATCAGAATGGATGGCATAAATCACAGTGCTTAGTTGTCACTAAGTAAAGGCTGAGAGATGCCACACTCAACGGATAAATTTCACAAGGCTGGAACACGAAGTATTCTCCAGGGAGGATGGTCCAGCATTAATGGGGGCCCTAAACGTCATGAAGTCATTGAGAAATCTGGTGTGTGAGCAGCTGGAATGGGAGAAAAGATGCTGATAAAAAGATGGGAAAGGCCAATAAAAATAAATTTTGCCTTCTTAATAATTTTTCTTAGCATTGGCCATAATCAATTTCAGCCCACAAGAGCCCATGCATCCAAATCAAGATGACATTAAAAATATGGAAAGATCAAAATCAATACCCATGGCTCTAATAAAGAGCTGAACTCAGCATGTACCATAGACGGTGTCAAGATCTAACTCCAGGCCTTTTAAATTCTGCAAAGTGATGAGCTTTGAAAGCATGTTGTGTCTGCTCCAGAATTTCAAGTAATTGTTGTGAAAAGTCAGAGCATACTCCTGGCACTCCAGTTGTGCCTAATTTCTCACAGACAGTGTTAGATTATGAAGCCATGTGTGTGTATATATATATATATTTGCTTGCTTTGAGCTTTTTGGATGGTATCTGCCTTATAGACATGAAAGGTCATGTGGAGGTCACAGAGATTTTATCTTAGAAAAGCAGCCACTGACTCTCAGAGAACATCTCAACAGTAACACACTGTTAGGGGTTATGAGGCATCATGAAAATATGCCCCAAAATCTCTGTTTCCAAAAGTGCTATTTAGATGCCAGAAGTAATACTGCATTTCTTAGAATTAACAGAGTTGCTAGATGCTTCTCTAAGATAATAGGTAGACGTGAATTTTTTTAAATTAAAAAATTCTTAACATGAGAATTTGGCTACATATGTAGAAAGCAAATGTGGTATGAAACAGTAGTTTCATGAGAGGCAAAGAGACTTCTCAGGTAGATAGCAAGAAACAGCCTTCTTGTTCAGAGAGAAGGAGAATGAGACTATATCACAGAGTGTCCTGCTTTCTGAACAACACAATTTCTACATTCCCTGGGTAAAAAAGAGAACTTTTGACCAAGTTCTCATGGAATTAATCTTAGTTTCTGATAAAAGGATATCTTGCTTTATTGAGCACTTTGAGGAGGAGAAGGCTCTCCCTGGGCCCTAGAAGTTACACCATAAGGGCCGGGCCTCATTCTCAAATCTTTTCAACAATCCTATTCTATCTGTGAGAACACTGAGGTTCTGAGAGCTGCAGTAACTTGGCAGAGGTGGATTTGAACCCTCTGCCTGCCTTCAGTGCTCCGATTTTTTGCCCCATCTTGCTGCTTCCCTTGATGACTCACTCTCCTGCTTGGAAGCTGACCTTGTCATGTATCTTCTGTGCAGAACCCCGATGACGGCCAAGGCCCAATTCTGGGGGCTGGGGAGAGAACACCTGAGAAGTGAAAGCAAACATCTCCCAGGTGCTGGAGGACTCTGATAGGTTCTTGAGGCACACGTCAATGGGTGATGTTTCAATGCTTTACATATATCAATTTGATTCGTCTTCACCCAATCTTGTGAGATAGGTGCTATTAGTATCACTCTCATGTTGAAAATAATTTTCCCAAGGTCACACAACAAGTATTGGTGGTGGTGGTATTTGAAACCAGGTGGTCTGACTCCAGAGCGTGTGATTTTCATCATCATGCAATACATACATGCATATAGGCAGTATGTTTCTATTTCCTTCACCTATAGAGTAAGAAAAGGGCCATAAAAATGGTCTACACGAAGTCTAAGGTGGATCAACTGGGTGATCATATCTTCTGTGAGTTTAATATAAGGGCTTCCAGAAGACTCTAGGGTATCAGAAGGATTTCAACAGCAAGGAGGACCTTGAATATCAGAGTGAAGTGGCTATGTTAAGTTGGGCAGGCTCCTGAAAAGACCAGCCGAGGAGCAATAGGAACATTAGCCGAAAGCTCAGCAGGGGGCAGTGTAGAAGACGGGTTAACAAGGACCCTCCATATGGCTCCTAGAGGGATCTCTACTCAAAAACATAGTCCTTTCTCAAACTACATCTATATGAGACAGGCTTCTCCAGAGAAACAGAATCACTAGAAGATTTATAAAATTTTAATTTTATTTTAATATATTTATATTACATGCAGTGTAAATATATTTTATTTATATAAAGGAAATTTGTTAAGATGAATTGGCTCCCATGGTTATGGAAGCTGAGAAATCCCATTATCTGCCATCTGCAAGCTGGAGACCCAGGAAGACTGGTGGTGTAATTCAGTCTGACTTCAAAGACCTGAGAACCAGGGGAGCCAATGGTTTAAACCCTCAGTGCTGGAGAAAATGAGAGATATCCCAACTCAAGCATGGAGACAGGCAGCAAAAACAGGCTAATTCCTTTTTTTCCACCTTTTGTTCTATTCACATCCTTAATAGATTGGATGGTGCCCATCCACAGTGGGGAAGGCATACTACTTTATTGAGTCCAGTTTCAAATGCTTATCTCATCCAGAAACACTCTGTCACACACATCTAAAGATAATGTTTAATGTGCGTACCCTGTGGCCAGTCAAGCTGATACATAAAATAAACCATTACTACATTCTAAGCTGCCAAAAGATGAGGGCCATGTCAGAACATTCCTCATTCCCTTCTCTTTGGGCTATGTGGGTTGACTTTTCTTCTGTATAAATTTGCCAAAGACAAAAACTATGAATCCCAACCACCTGGTCACTTAAGTAGTAATTTATTTTTTATAACTAAGGAGCCCTTGTTAAAATAGGACACCAGTTATATCAAGGGGAGGTCAGGGGCCAGCTATGTCCTCAGCAGACTGTGCAGGATGCTCTGAGCGTCCCCTCCTTCCCATCACTGTTGCATTATCATTGCTGCTCTGACATCTAAATTGCAACCAGAAGAGGGGTATCATTGACAGGAGCTCTGTTGGTGAGAACCCAAACTGCAGAGACTCCAACTCAGTTCTTCACTTCATGGTTCCAGTTTCTTTGGAGTTAACTCAAAATGACTTCTGTCTACTTATCCATTGGTCAGTGTAAGAATGGGATAATATGCATTATCGTAATACTAAAAAGCAAGGATGGAGGCCAGGCCTGCTCTCTTCTGAACTGAAGTCAGCATGGAAATCCAGGGGCTGGCTGCTGTTACTGTTTTATCAGTTGCTGTCACAAGCAGGCATGTGAGGGAGCAGGAAGTAAAGGTTACATGAATTATTCAATGACTGGAGGACTTAGGAGAACATTACAACTGTTAGCTTTATCATTTTCATTGATAATCTTCCCGATATCATGAGACTAATAATTAGGGTTGATTTGTTGTTTATAAAGACTTATTTGCTAGGGCAAGGGTTATAGAATGAAAGTACCCCTGCAGGCACTGAAAATGGCAAATTGCAAAATGGTGAGGCTGTGAGCATGCCAGGAATTTAAAACGTTCCTTATAGACTATTACTAAAAAGTGAGGAACTGAAGATATAGAGGCAAATTAAGAGCTTGTGCCAGTAAATAACAGCTCGTACAGGGATGACAACTGTGAGTATGGAAAGCAAGAAGCAAACGAGAAGACGCTCACTGAGGCAGAGCGGACAAGATTCGTCAAATGGTATAACATGGCAAATGAAAGAATTAAAGGATGCAAAGATGTTTCTAGCATGTTGAGCCAGGGGAAGGTGATAACTTTGATATGAAGTAAAGACCAAAGAAGGAGCAAATTGAGATGAGCGCGTGCTGACACCAGAATGAGACAGATTAAGTTCAAGGTCATGAGGAGAAATCCTGGGACAAACGCCTAGAATGGGTAGCTGGCAGTGTGACTCTGGACTTGAGAAGGAGAGTCTCTCTGTAAGGAAAGTAGAGAGCTTTGGAGAAGACCTGAGAAAAGACTGGAATTGACCTAGCAGTTTAATCTAGATCATTTGATGCCACAATATTAAGGAGGAAAGGACAATTGAAGCAAGAGGGCAATAACCTCCAATCTTGTAGACAAAGAAGGGGATTTGAGGGATAGAAAATTTTGCTGGATTTGGTCACAATGAAAGAGGTATCTGTGTGGAGCAGAAACCAGACTAAAGGGGGTTAAGGCGTAAAACCAAGGCCTCAGGGGTCACAGGTTTAGACTAATTTTCAGTATTTTGACAGTGAAGGAAAAGAGAGTGCTATGGTGATTGCCTGGCGGGCCAGTCCTACAGAGAGAAAGATTTTAGATAAATTTCTAAACATAAGAGGATGGGACTATAGAGATGAAAAAATAAGAACATTCGAAATGTACTCGAAGAGAGAATTATTCATAAAAATTGCTTTAGAATTGGCATTAAAGCAGTAAGATGAAGACCAATATTCACAATTAGGGTAGAGATGAATCTTCCTCTGAGTCAGGAGACATGGGATAAAAATGATGGAAAGTACAAAAGAGTTGGCAGATGAGAAAGGTAATATGAAGAAGTTTGCACTGAACTGTCTCAATCATATCAGTAATAATAGGAATCAAAACCATGTTTCATAGTAAAAAATGCATTTCACGCTTTGCCGTAAAGATGGGTGAATACTTGTCTTAACCACATCTTTTATTTTCTGTATACTGATGCTTTGACATCAGGGCCTTGCTGACCCTTAAAGGGACTGCGTTTCCCAGGGTTAGCTAATTCCTAATAAAAATATTCCTAGACAGAGATAGAGAAAAGCCAGTGAGGGTGCTTTTCAAATGCAAACCAACCAATCCAGAGCCCATGCCTCAGCTGTCTTCTTTATCAGACTCTCATCCACCTGCCCTAAGCACCCCAGGGGAAGATACCAGACAACTAGGAATAGCCCCTATATCTGAGAGCCCACTGAAATTATTCAGACTAGCTCATCTGAAGCCCGTTCACCCTGCCTCACCCATACCTTCCTGTGGAAACCACCAAAAAGATCCCTACTCACAATTTATCCCTCTCCCTCTGCCTCCTGACTGACTCTGGTTTCTCCTCCCTTCCCATGTGGTGTTAGGTGCCCCTCCACTGTGATCAACAAACCAGCTTTCCACAGAAATCATCAATTGATCTCTCGGCCTTACCATACCTAAATCATAAAACCAGTTAAAAAAATACATTGAAGGGGCATCTGGGTGGCTCAGTTTGTTAAGCATCTGACTCTTGATTTCAACTCAGGTCATGATGTCAGGCTCTGCCATGGGTGTGGAGCCTGCTTAAGATTCTCTCTCTCCCTCTCCCTCTGCCTCTCTCCCAGCCCCACCTAGGTATGCTCTCTCTAAAATCAAAACAAAACAAAACCTTGTAATTCTGTACATTTTGCTAATATTTGATACACTTAATTTATGAAGCAAGTAGGTTTAAATAGTGGCTTGCAAAATGATAAGGAATAATTGTTCCCCAATTTGGTTTTAAAAATTATTTTATATTATTGTGGACATCTGTTTGTTCGAACAGTCATAAATAACATCAATTTGAGATAAATATGTATTTTTAAATGCAGGAGTTATAACATGTGCCAAATCAGAAAATATCCATGTAATCCATGTGTCATAGTTCAAAGATTTGCAAAGAGAGTAGTTGGACTAATGGTAACAAGGAAGCTAGATGTGACTTTCTACATAAAATAGGACTTCATCTCCACCAAACCCCCTGTGTACAGAGTCAACAATTGAGTGAGGAGGCCATCAGTGGGCCTCTCAAATTACAGCAACATCCTTTCTGTCCACTTCCATTTGCTCTTAATTCAAGGCACCAGCCCCATTTTGAAAGCAATTTTCTTTTTGATGGATTGAAACACAAACTTGTTTCACACTGATTTTGAATGAGGGTCTAAGGATGTCACTTTTCTATTACATCTGATGTCATCAACTGGTTGTCTTAGACAGACCTGAACTAGCAGTGTAAGATGTAAGCACTCAGTAAGTGATGAGCTTTAGACTGAACTGAACCATTACTTACTATTCTGCAAATGGTTACAGTGGTGATGTGGCCAAGCCATCTATACAATCAGCCTGTTATATTACATTACATGTATTCCCTGTCTCCTCTGAGTAGCTTTGTCATAATGAATGGAGACTTTTATAAATTATATAATTACTGGTTACTTTACAATATTGTACCAATGACACAAAAGGTTACTCCCAAAGTTCTAATTGGAAGGTTAATGGTTAGCAGGTGACTCAGCTTGTAGCAGTGTTGTGTTTTGAGGCCGCTGCATCTGAACTTTCCACTTCAGCTTCACTCATGATTTTTACAATTCTGATTATTTTGATATTGCTTAATAGGTTTGCTATTTTACTCACCTAAATGTTCTAAGGGATGGATGCCATGGAGCAATCACTTTAGAAAACAAACAAAAGCACTGAGAGAAAAAAGATCTTTGGCTTTCATTTTCCAGTATCAACGTCATGCTTTAATTTCCATTGTTTATAAAAACAATGTCTCATCTACATAAATCCAATAAATGTGAATATAGAAAAGAAAGCTTTATAAAGGCTGCTGAGAAAGTATTTGATGCTATAGTTGTGTTGAATATTTACCATTTCAAAAAGAAAAAAATATGACTTAAGATATATTTTTTAGTTGAACTTACATGCTGAGTTAATAAGATTTCCTGTGTAACTCATTAAGCAAATTTTCGTGAAGTGTTCAGTTAGGCTTTTGAAAAAGACTGTCATTATAAGTGTCCATTATTTCTGTGATTTCTGAAATCTTCTTCCTATACTTGTAAACTACATGAAAATCACATGGCTAAGTAATATTTTTTTCCCAAGTTATTTATCTTCTGTTGTGGAAATGCTACAAAAACTTTATGGGTTGAAATTGTAGCTGATTTACCTGGCAATGCCTCCTGCTCTGAGCATCAACATTATTCCAAAGCTAAGCATGACGATCTCAAGGTCCTTGTGAACGCTGTCATGTATTTTCATTTAGTATAATGTTTTACTTAGTATCTAGAAAAGCCTTTAGTGGTTCAAGAAAATTTAAAACATGAGCTGAATAATTAAGACTTAATTTTATTCCTGCCTAGGGTATTTTTCTGAAGAAGATGGGTTTTCCTTTGGTTTGGTGATGTGTCAGTCTCCAGAAATATAAGTGTAAACATGCAAAGAAAAATAGAATATATTTGGCATTTAAGCTCATTTATTATTAACTCACTCATTAACCATTTTTTTTTTAACCAATAGAGACAATAACACCAGGGTGATAGTCTGGGTGCTATTGTTTATGGGTCAAAAGAATCTTTAAGAAATAAAGTCAGACTGGGGCGCCTGGGTGGCACAGCGGTTAAGCGTCTGCCTTCGGCTCAGGGCGTGATCCCGGTGTTATGGGATCGAGCCCCACATCAGGCTCCTCTGCTGAGAGCCTGCTTCTTCTCCCACTCCCCCTGCTTGTGTTCCCTCTCTCGCTGGCTGTTTCTATCTCTGTCAAATAAATAAATAAAATCTTAAAAAAAAAAAAAAAGAAAGTCAGACTAAGACACCCATAGACTACTTATTCTGGAACAGCATTAGAACGGAGAAAAGAGAGTAGGGAATCTTAGGGGAGGCACGGGAAGAGTGACATCCTGGACCTTTGGAAGTACCTTATTTCTATAAGGATCAATGTAGGAAAAAGCACTTTCTCTTTCAGTAAGCAATTCCCTAAGTCAAGGGTTGCAAACTTCCTGTAATGGGCCAGATGGTGGGTATGTTGCGTTCAGTGAGCCGTAGTCTCTCTTGACACTGCACAACTCTGCCGTTGCAGAGTGAAAGCAGCCAGAGATAATACAGAGAGAGTGGTATGACTCCCTTCCAATAAAACTTTATTTTTAGACCCTGAAATTTAGATTTCATGTGCCACAAATATTACTTTTTAAATTTTTCTTTCAATCACTTAAAAATATAAAAACTATTTTTAGCTTAATGGCTATTAAAAAAAGGTCGGGGGAGGACTGGATTTGACCCTTGGGCTGTAGTTGTATGACCCCTGTCCTCAATAATAATCTTATTTTTAAAACTTCCAAATGCAGGTACACACATATACATACATGTATTTACACATTCTAAGATTATGTTTTTGTCAAGAGATTCAATCCTAATGACAGGTCTGTTTTAATTAAACACACTGCTGTGAACATGGCAGATGTTGAAAGGCAGATGAGGAGCCATGGATTAAACTAGTGTTCAGCAGTGCCCCAAGCCCTTCCTGAGTTTCTGTGTGTCATGCATAAGATTTATTTGTAGTCTCATTTGCAACTTTTTAATTCACTAAGGCACTTGCTACAGTTCCACAACCTTTTTACCTCTCCCTCACTCCCTTTCCAAAGCCTCTTTCTTTCCCTATATATGTCTTATTTAGGCTTCACAGGACAAAAGGATTTTGATATGATACAACACAGCAAGAGAGAAAATGGCAGAGAGAAGGGAACTACTGCAGCCAGAAAAGTGATAGATGAAATAGGTGAGAGACAAGCACAAGAAGGAGGTGGTTTTCATCCCATCAGGAAAGGATGTGTGAAGAGAGGTGGATCACTCTGTTCCTCCCACTTTTCTTTGGGCTTCTCCTCCTCTTCTCCCCATTTCTCTTGTCTCACCACCGAAGGCTCAGTTGCCCATTCTTGCCCGCACCTGATTTCCTACTCATCTCTGAACGTCTTACCAGACTCTTTCATTTCTGCTTCCTACTTTTGTTTCCTAGCACAACCCTCAGGCTCATCTCCTGTAGTGAAAGTATCACTACAGCTTGCCTTTCACCTTGCCCTGCTTCCAGTCACTGCAAGCAGCCACTGCAGGCGGCTACCCCCCTCCCGCAGCCTCCGCAGATGTGACCGTGCTCTGCAGAGCAGCATGGGCACCCTGGATCCCAGCCTGCCTCCCACTTAGGGAGAATCATCCCCCAACCCCCGTGTGCATTTGCAATTTGCAGAAAGAAATAGTACCCCGGGCTGACGCAATTACAAGGCGGAGCTCTATTTTGTCTCCCCTAATATGTCTTTTAAATGTAGAATTTAGCTTTTATCACCTTTTCCCACATACTTTACTGACTGTCTGAGTATTGGAGAACTTGCATGCATTTGTGGTACGGCTTTCCAACTCAAATTCATGGGTTCAGTTATACTATTTTTTTTTAAATAAAGGGACTCACTAATGAGGAGAATTAAAAATTATTTTATTGTAAAATTATTAAGCCTCAAGTAAACATACATTGTTCACTCAAAAATTTAGAGCATGAATGTGAGCAAACAAAAGTAAAAAATCACAGCAAGCTCTACTTCTCAGACATAGCCACTTAACATTTTGGCATATAATCTCCTGGAGTTCTATATAACCTTAAACATGGATAGGTTTATACATGTCTATCAGTCACAATTTCATCAGAGAAGCAAAACTACTTGGAAATATACATAAAATAAGGGATTTGACCTTTCTCAATCATGACAGCTGGTTAAATACTCTCTCTATGCTGTTGCTTTTATGTGTGGTGCTGGAGTCCGAAGACCTTTATCAAGCTAGTTAGAATCTCTGAACCTCCATTTTTCATTTGTAGAATGGAAATAATGCTTGCCTAATAGAGTTATTCAATATTAATATCACCATAGTTCCTTGTTTGCAGAAAGAGCTCAGTAAATTTTATAAATGATTATTGTCAATAATTGTTATTAATCATTATGCTTATTGCATTTTCCATCACTAACACTAGCTATGGACAAGTAGTGTGGCTTTTCTGATGCTCAGTTTCATCACCTGTAAAATGGAGCCGTTAATTACTTCAGAGTACTATTGTGAGAACTAAATGAGAAAATAAATCTAAAACTACCAGAGACAAAGTCTTGCATGAAGAGAGTACTCAGTGAACGTCTCTGATTCTCCTAATGCTAAGACTGTGTTAGCATTCGTTAGTAGTACTGCCATGTCATTATCGCATATGGAGCTCTTGTCATTTACGCCCTTGGAGTTTCACCTGCATGGTGAAATAGCTCTGCTTTTCTATACTTGAAAAATGTTTATCCTGCTCAGTAGAGGATTTTATGTTGATCCTTGTTCTCTTTCATTGCAATTACTTTCTATCCCATACCTCACAATGCCCAGATTTCTTTCAAACTTGATTCTGGGTCCAACATATTTTTCTTCTTTAGTTTTTCATGCTTCCTACCAATTGATCGAAGATATTAGGCAGAGTCTTGTAATATTGCTGTTTTTGTAGGTTAAAAATGGTTACACATTGGCAGTTGTATATGGTTCAACCGAATATTTTACAAAGTTGAATAGAACCAAGAACGTGAGTGTGAACTAACTCTTTATTAGTAGTTTTTACCTTTTTTGGGTCATGAATCTCTGAGAATCTTATAAAAGCTACTTATTTCCTTTCCTGAAACACACACACACACACACACACACACACACACAAACACACACACACACACCGTCATACTGTCTTTTTATTGCATTGGATATTCATTTCCTTCATGGAAACAGAATACGAAACTAATTTTCTTTTTAAAAAAGGCCTCTCTTATTCTCAACTTTAATGTGAAAAATGTTATGTGCTTTAAAAATTATAGCAATATAAATTGTGTTAAAACTAAAATATAAACTTAAATCATATGTAACTTTGAATTTCAATGAGAACACAGGTAGTTTTTTGGTTTGAATAAGAAGTAAACATTGTGGAAAGAACTAACATAACTGTGAAAATCATCTTTTGACAATCATTTCTGAGTTTTCATTTCTTTGTCTACAAATGCTGGAATCTCTGACTGACAAATGTGTGGCATAGCAAAAGAGTGGAATCAGAACTCCCATTACTGGTTTTGCTAGATGAGAGTAGATTTGTTTCAATGAGCAACAGAATTTCCAAGGTCTTCAGCTGGGATTTATATCATATCATGTCCTTTGCTCTCAAGTCAAGGAGATGAACTTTCATAAGGCCTGCAAGTCAGCAAAATAAGGATTATGAATCCACATTTCATTTTTAAGTTATCTGAAGGAAAGTAAGCTTCTAAAAAAATTCTTTGGTGTTTCCTAATGTCTGTAGGTTTTGGTTTGCTTAAAAATTTAGAAGGCTTTTTTGCTTTTGATTTGGGCCTACAGAATCACTTCCTCCAACAAAGGGAAGTTTTCAGAGTTGTCTCTCTCCAGTCTTTTGTTCCAAAATGTCCCGTTAGCCAAAATGTCTCCTACTTTTTAAACAGTATTTATAATGCTGACCATAGGGCCTTAATGGAAAGGTTTACATTATTCCAGGGGCCGAAAATATCGTCAAGTGAGCCAGTTCAGAAAGACATGCTCTGTGCCAAATGGTTTTATGAGTGGATTTCTTTTATCAAATAAAAAGAGTGATGGGGGTTGCGGAATCTGTCCCAAGTTAATCAAGCTCATATTAAAAACCCTTTCTTCTATATCATATGAAAGAATCTATATTCTGCTCCTCTATCTTGGCAAAACTTTTTGGCAAAGTGATTCACTTTCCTGGCAGTAGCCAAATATTTTAGGCTGTTGACCAAGTCTATCACATTAATGCATCCTTATGTGCAACCCTAGGCTCATAATTATGGGTGGAATTTATTTCCTTGCTCCTTTTTTTAATCAACTAACTTGATAAATATTGCCCAAAGACTCTCAAGGACAAGTATCATGCAGAAGTAATATTTATTTGCCCTTATTTGTTACTTCTCACAGAGAGAGATGAGCATGACTCACCTTCTCAGGACAAGAGGATAGCATAATTATTATGTATTTTATTATAGTACTTGAAAGATGAACAGCAATATGCATGTTCCAAATAAAAATCTGTAATTGATAAAACATCATATTTCCTTATTAATAACAAGTTAGTTTGCAAATGATGTATTAACTGTCTTATTATTATAAACTATCATGTATTGGTTAAAATATAACTGTAACAACTTTGTTCAAAATTTGTCCTTTAAATTCCCACAATAAATGGCACTTAGCCAATCCCCCAGTTGGCTTAGCCTTCACCAAAATAGCTCTTCTTCCATTCTATATTGAGTTTTATTTATGATCCTAACTTACATTGTGCTTATATGTCTTATTCCAAATTCTTACCCATAGGCCAAGCTAATCTTAATATGGTTATTATTTCCATCTGGTTTTTATCTTTATTGGACATCTCCCATTGTAGAATTTATCCTCTTCTCAGGCTTCTTCCTCCTACTCATTTAAATGTATTATTACCTTCCTTCTAACCACCCCCAAAATGGCATTGATCAAGGCTTCCATCTGGCCAACTGCCTGTAGTACACTTTCACAAGGTAGGCTGTACATTAATCTCCATACTTAAGTTCAGAGATATTCTTGAGAATAGCATTTAGTGTATAGTACTATTACTTATTCCCCTATTAGTAGATCTGTTTCTGTCTAAAAATGATTTTCTCCCATTCTGCATTCTTACCCATGAATGCCTACTATAAAATGTGAGCATTAAATAAGACCATATTTACTTGTTAGAATCTAAAATTTAATTTTAATTGTTTAAAACATTTTTCCATTGGGTAGCTTATAAAAATTAGACAAAATGATCATTTCTTATTTTCTGTTACTATGAATCTCCAGTATAATCATTTTTATTTATATATCATTCTTATTGCCCGCCATAATATTTCCTTTTACCCTCTGTCCTGAAAATATTACTTTAAAGCTTTCTTAATCAAGTTAGTGCATTTCCTGGAATCATAATTCCCTTAGAATTTTTAAAATGTTCTTTGTCCCTGTTCAGTGGACCAAATTTAATTATAGTAAGAATATCATTTTCAAAAGTTTTAAGTCATGAAATCCTTATTTCCTTTAAAAGAAATCTCACTCAGAGCCCTTATATATAAAATACATAAAAGTGAAGTTCTAGTTGGAGGGCGTGTGTGTGTGTGGGGGGAAGTGTGGGGAGGGAGGCCTTCTCTAGGTATCACCTCTGTGGCTCCCGATCCCTTGCAGAACACAGCTTGAAAACCAGTTTTGCAAGCCATGGTTACATTAAGCAAAATCTTTATTTATGGCAATTACTTTCTTCTGTAAATATTTACTGAGCACCTACACATTGGCAAAGCACTGTACTATGCGTTACTTATATCATGCTCTCATTTCCAAAGTGATACCTTTCTATCAAGAGTGAGTGAAAACACAATCTACATCCTCAAGTATCTCAGAAATCATCAGGGATCTGTTCTGGGCAGCTTCTGGTGATTACATTCTTTCCAATATAAATAAGCATACCTGAAAACCAGTTTTTCTCTTTTAGAAGATTTTGGATCTGAACCATCAAGTTCAAATTCCATTGATCTGGGGACATGGCACAAAATGTAGTGAATATAACTGTCACAGAGGGAAGCTCAGGTTCTCTAGGTGTATTTCCTTCAGTGACTCAGACCCTAAATGAGAGGATTCAGTGTGCCCTGTAAACACTGCATGTCCTATCTCTGTTCATTATTCTCTTGTCCATCTGGTCCACTCTCAGTGGGCTGCTGGTGCACTCTTCTTTGTTTAGTACATTTCTGTCTTTCAAATCTTCAGCCCCGTCAGCCAAAAATCATTGTTTCCTCTTCTGTGCCACAAATCACATATCTACTTTAAAATCACACGTTAGTCCTTTTACTACAGTTATTTTTGTATGTTTTACACCTGTCTTCCTACAAGATGATAAATGTCCCAAGGACAGAATGCACTCCCTCTAGGACCTAACTGCAATAATCAAGTTAAATAGGGACCTTGTTTCTTTATTTTAACTAAAGAAATTGGGGGAGATTATAAACAGGTGCACAGAAAGAAGAGAAATAAGGCCAATGTAGGTATCATTGTTAAGACTTCTGGATGAAATAGTGTGTCTCAATAATAGGGAGAACCATTTCCTTTCTACCAAACTGCCAACATACTCTAAGCACCTCAAGGATGACAAAGTTTGGGACCGTTGGCAGCAGAGTCTCAACATAGCACTGACATTCTCCTGGCAGGCACAAACCATGGCAGAGGTTAGGCATGCCAGAATCCCAGGAGGAAAGGATAGTGACCAAGAAGAGTTAGAACAGGGCAGGAAGAATGTGGAAAATACCACATGGTCCACTGGTGACTGTGGCTAATGGACCAGTTCACAAACACATAGGAAAACCTGCTAGAGCTGATGGGGCAGATGGAGAAGAATTGGCAGGAGATCCCAGACCCTGGTTAGCAGGTGTGAACTTTGTACTCATGATTAATTTGCCCTACATCCAAAAACTGGTGAGGTCCAGAAATATTTGGATTACATTTATTTTACAGAAAATGCAAAGCCTTTTAATTTATGATTATTAAAAGACTTTTAAATGCAAACATCCATTAAGACTAAGGTATAGATGACTAACATAATTGTATATGCACAATCTGTGTGTATTACCTGTATATATGTCTGTATGTCTTTCCTCAAGAAGAGATTTTGCTAAGAGAGCAAAACTGGCTAGCCAAAATTGAAAGAAGACATAGAGAAGAGAAACAGTGAATTTTCTGGGGACTCTGAAGAAAGCAAATGAGTCTTGTTTTTCAGTTTTGACTGTGATTGTCTGTCTTGTGAGCAATTTATTTAATATAAACTTAGCACTTTGCCCAACTCTCTACAAAATACAGATTGGCCAGAAGGAAGAAAACATGCTTCAGCCCCAAAATTGAAAGTAGTTGTTCTAAAACTATAAAAAGAGTGGGTCTATAAGGATGACTATAAGCAGATGTCTCTGAAAAAAAGTGTAAAGCCCACAAAAATTCTAATTTCCTTTTATCACTGGAACACTCCCTTTTGGTTTGTAGATTGTCAGCTTTAGACAGGCAGGTGGACTTGGAGAAACAGCGTACATCGATTTTCCATTTTTCTGAGTGCAAGTATTTGGAAGCTAGTAATATCTGAATCATCCCTAAACCATCTTCCACCCAATAATTTTTTGGATCAAGTTGAGCCAGTGTCTGCAATCCACTGCCATTTAAGTTATTTCTGGCCCTGAAGTTTTATTGAACTATGCAGATCATCTTGCATTTCATAATGAAACATCAACTTATTATTGCTGAATTCTTCTCTTTGATTCATTTTTGGACACATTTGGAAGGGACTGACTTAAATCGGTGTTATCTATGCTCTTAGGTGACTTTTCTGACAAAATATAATCATGGAAAGACGTCTGAGCCAATAAAACCATCTGGGGCATTCATGTTTTTAAGACTCAAAATCTTTTAGATTTGTGGATTGTGCCAATAAATTTCAAACCATTTGAATTGAACCAGGTAAAAAATGGCCTGTATCTAAGTCACTTTTTTTTTAATATATATTTTAAGCTACAAATATTTGGATTGGGATATTCTTCCCTGAAGTAACTCTTATTTATAGCTGCACAGCATATGATATTTGCACGATTAAAGCTGATGTTATTTAAACCCCAAGGGAATAAATAACAACATAAATATATACTAGTAATTTTTAGTGATATTCTCATTCTAATGGTCAGCAGTTCTTCTTGGGAGTTCCTTGTTGCTGGGGCCCCAGAAGGTAAAACTTCTTTCTCATTCCAAGTACTCGCTTGAATTCAAGGTGGTGCATGGAGATCTAGATGAAAGGGTTTGAGCATTCATCGTCTTCAAGGAACCAATTTAGTTTGTGTGCTTAATACTCAGGTAACAAGATACTTACAGCAAGTATTACTGGATGCTGTCCAGACAGCCACTCCTCATTTCTTTCTTGCTGGTACAGTCCCAGTTCTGTTTGTGCTCCATCATTTACTCAGAAATTAGACCACAGACTAAGAATTTTAAATTAGACCTTATTGTTTCCTAAGAATTCATTGTGGGAAGGATGAAGGGAAATGTTAAACCAGTCAGTAGCTAGGCATTCATCAAGTCCCACTTCTTTAAGAGATCAAAATTACAGACTTTCTTTTGTACACCGGTACAAGCTAAGACCTCCACTAAGAATTGTCTTGTGGCCAGGGGTGCCTGGGTGGCTCAGTCGGTCAAGTGTCTGACTCTTGATTTCAGCTCAGGTCATTATCTCAGAGTCCTGACATTGAGCCCCGCATCGGGCTCCATGCTCAACGAAGAGTCTGCTTGTCCCTCTCCTTCTGCTTCTTCCCTTGCTCATTCCCTCTCCCTCTCTTTCTCAGATAGATAGATAAATAAACTAATTAATTAATTAATTAATTTTAAAAAAGGAACTGCCTTGTGGCCAATGCCAGGGAAGATCTTTGTGGCACTCAAATAGAAGCAAGCAGAAATCCATGGCAGGATAAGTGAGTTCAGATCCTATAGTGATAATTAAGGAAATCTAAAAAATAGTATTTTAATATCATGATTAGAAGAATGTGACAGGAGTTGGCCTACATTTGGCCCAGTAAGATATCGAGAATCAATTTTGTTGAGATTTGAACTTTGCTTCTTCAATTATCAACCTGTAGTGATAGCTGATTATGGAGGGTCTGATTTTTTCCTGATAGGGGTTGACAGAAAAAGTCTGACTTCTGCTATTGAAGAGAAGCCTTTCTCTCCTTTTGCTCTGCGTTGTTGTATGTGCATGGCGTACGTGTGACCCTGAGATCAGCTGGCCATTGACACAGTGGCAATTCTGGGGATGGGAGAACAGCAATGGAGAGAGTCCCAATTGTTGATGATGTCACAGGGCCGATGAATTAATCAGGACTGGAGCACCCTGCCTCAGGACTTCTTGTTTTAGGGGGTAATAAACACTCCTTAATTGCTTAGGCCAGTGTGAGTTGAGACTTTTCTTATTTACAATCAGAAACTCTCTCACCAATACATTGTTTCATCCAAATTTCTTTGTTTAGTGGAAATAATACCTGGTATATGTAATGTCTGGTATGTAGAAAATATGGATCAAATGAGACTAAACATTTCAGGTAGAGAAATTATTTTCTGAAGTAGTGGGTTGGGTATATGGGATTGTAAGGAAGGAAACATGTACAGCAAGTCAGTGCTGCCTTTATAGTAGACAAACGTTTCCAGGCACGTATGGTTTAGGATGTTAATATGCACCAACGGCCTAGATTCCAGAGATTCCAGCATCAGTTCAACAGACTTAGTAAATAATGGTTTAAATACAGTTACATTTCTTTGTGAAAAAACTGCTTAGAGCCTAGACTTTGCTTATATATCCTTTGAATTTCCAAGAGGAAGTATAATATGCTCCATTTCCCCATTTGTAAGTCAGAATCTTTTATTTTTAAAATATGTAGGAAGATAAAACTATTAGTTTCCTTCAGTGAAGAGAATGGAAATTATCTAAAGGCACAACATCTGTACCCACTGAAATTACTGAAATGTACATTAAAAGGATCACCCTGTTTCCTGCTCCAATTTCTTCTTTGGTCCTATGTATTGAGAAAGGAGGTTTCCAAGAGAAGGAGTACGTATGTCTTATTCAAAATGCAGAAAATGGGAAAAATCAGGATGGCTTTTGAGAAACTCCAGTCTCCGAATACAAAAGAAAAGCTAGAATCTAACTAGCTTCAACTTAATTGGAAACAGGACTCGCGAGAACTTTGTAAGGTTCTGGAATTTAAGACATCCTCATGTCTGTCCTCTTTGTTTTCTTCAAAGCAAAGTTAGTGATGCGGGGATGCTGAAATACTGTGGCAGTTTTAAGAAAGGCAGAAACCAAGGGACAGGGAATGGGGAGCAGCTTTGAGGAAGGCAGAAGAACAGGACAAAAGTAGGAAAACAGATGGATTCCATCTGAGGAGTTGCCAAGGTGCTTCTCAGGAGAAAAGGCTATGTGCTTCCTGGAAGAGAAGGCATGATGTGATTTCTGGGCTTATCAGTTTTGACACAAGAGAAGATGAGAGAGAGAAAACTAGATGTCTGGGAAAACAGTAGGGACCTAGAAGCTCTGTGCCCATAGCGTTCATCAAGAGCAATCAGGAAAGGCTATAGAAAGCTGCATCAGCAAGAGAAGGGCCAATTTGTGACACAGTCAAATGAAACAACCCAGGTCTGTCTGGATGGAAGAGTGGACTTTCTAAGACTTTGGCGTCTCAAAGCAGTTCTGTGGCTAATAATTGTGTGACGATGTTGGGGGTAAATTTTTATCCTTTCTGGGTCTTAGACTCTTAGACATGAAGTCTCCAGAATTTTTTCCAACACTTAATGGTCTATGATACCCCCACTTTACTTAAAACAGACGTTGGCAAGAGAATTATGAGGAAAAAATAAAAACAAAGACAAATGGCTATGGGAACACAATTACAAAAATTATCCTGGAGACAGAAAGATTTCTTAAGTCTCTGTGCAGACTAAGATTACACTTTAATGACAGAAGCAAGAAATAATTTTGAGCTGCTGAATGCTTGATGAAACAATTTGGGGCTGCACAAAAGCACTTCACTTTAGGGTAGATCAGAAGTTTCCGTGTGTGTGTGTGTGTGTGTGTGTGTGTGTGTGTGTGTGTGTGTGTCTTCGTTTGGACAAGGCAACCTTAGAATTTCAAGATGTCCTCCCATTTACCTTCTGGTTCTTATCATGGAGATAAAAAATGGGAGAGATTGGTCAAGGCTAGGGAAAGGGAAGAAAATCAACTAATATACATGCCTCTTTGACATATGACACAGCTTTAAATATTGGTCTGTGACTGAACCAGGAATTGAAAGGGTGGACGGAAGAATGTCAAATCACTCCATTTGTCTGAAAAAAGGAGGAAAATGGGAGTGCAGAGCAGAGGTCCCTGCTGTGGCCTTCCTTGCAACCTCCTCTGTTGCTCTCATTGAGTTTTCAATAGAGATTTCATTTTTTTTTTAATTGTGGTAAGACCATTTAACATGAGATGTATCCTCAACAAATTATTAAGTATACTCGACAGTACTGTTGACAATAGGCATGATGTTGTTCAGCAGATCTCTGGACTTTTTCATCTAATGTACCTGAAACTTTGTACCTCTTGATTAACAAGTCCCAATATCCCCTTCCACCCATCCCCTGGTAACCACCATTCCACTCTGCTTCTATATGGTGTTTATTTTGGGGGGGGAGGGAGTGGTGTTAAACTTTAAATTGCTTCAGTTTTCTCTTCCATAGACATTCTTACTTACAGGAGCCAATACATTCATTTGGGGCTAGGTTTAAGGCCACTTGCTGCTGGATGATTCCTTACTGGGACAGGCCCCTTAAAGCCTCTCCAAGTCCCATAGGACCACTTAAAATCTCATCAGCGCTCCCAGAGTCGGTCATTCAACCTCCTTGCCTGGGCTCCTGTCCCATGCTCCACATGGACACCAGGAAGTCCCCTGGAGATCTTTGCCATCAGACAGTTCTCACTTCTGTGCCTGTTCTTACCTTTCCTCTGGGACAAGAGAGCCCTTTAACTCTCATCACCACCTCACTTCTTCTGCATCTTCAAGTTCCAGCTAGTGCATTGTCTGGCAGGACCCTGAGGGCTGGAGTGGCTGCTGTCTACTGAGTTCAAAATGGACTCTGTTAACCCTCATGGGACCTCATTCTGTGTAACTGGTGTGCTCTATTGATCTGCCCTGGAAAGTACCTCATGGAGAACAGGATCCTTGCCTTTCCTCAGAGCCCTGTGTAGGGCCAGATGCTGGGCAGGTATACAGCAAGGAAAATTCGGTCAAAGGCTGAGTGCTGTTCTGTGTTGTTGCCCTATTTTTATGCCACTTACCATTCTGGTTTGAATACCATATCCCACCCATAGCCTGATAGTCTGTAAGTAGCGAAAACTTGATTCGTAGCTTCCATAATGAAGGGTTAACAAATACGTCTCTTTGAAAACCATCCCTCCCACTATCTTCCTCTTTATCTTTTTCTATTTTTTTAAAGCTTTATTGAGGTATAATTGACAAAACTGTAAGATGCTTATGTGAAGATTTGGTATATGTAAACATTGTGAAAGGGTTTCCCCCACCAAGTTAATTAACATCCATCACATTACATATTTACTTTTTTATTTTCTTGGTGAGAACATTTAAATTCTACTTTCCTTGCAAATTTCAATTATATAATATAATGTTATCATAGTCACCATGTTATACATTAGGTCCTCAGAACTTATTCATTTTATAACTGACAGTTTATGGCCTTTTACCAACCTCTCCTTATTTCCCCACCCACACCCCTGGCAATCACTTCTCTACTATTTTTCTATGAATTCATCTTTTTTTTTTAAAGATTTCACATATAAGTGATGCATGCAGTATTGTCTTTCTCTGTATGCTTATTTCACATAGCACAATGCCCTCCAGTTGCATCTATGTTGTCACAAATGACAGGATTTCTTTCTTTTTTAAGGCTGCATAATATCCTATTGTATATAGGTGGCACATTTTCTTTATCTGTTTACGAGCTGACAGACACTTAGGTTGTTTCCATACCTTGGCTGTTCTAAGTAATGCTACTATGAACATGGCGCTATATATATCTTCTTGACCTAATGGTTTTGTTTCTTTTGGATATATACCCAGAAGAGGGATTACTGGATCATATAGTACCGCGTTTATTTCTTAGGAACCTCCATACTATTTTCCATACTGGCAGTACAAGCTTTCATTCCCACCAACACTGCACAAGGGTTTCCTTTTCTCCACATCTTCACTCACCATTTGTTATCATTTGCTTTTTGATAATATAGCAGGTGCAAGATGATATCTCATTCTGGTTTTGATTTGTATTCCCCTGATGCTGAGTGATGTTTAGCACCTTTTCATGTACTTCTTGTATATCTTCTTTGGAAAAATGTCTATTCAGGTCCTTTGCCCATTTTTATATTAGGTTTTTCATTTATTTATTTATTTTGCTATATGAGTTCCATGTATATTTTGGATATTAACTGCTTATCAGATATGTGATTTACAAATATTTTCTTTCTGTCTGTAGGTTGTCTTTTCATTTCATTGATGGTTTCCATCGCTATACAGAAACATTTTTGTTTGATATCATCCTACATGTTTATTTTTGCTTTTACGGCCTCTATCTTCTTCTGTGTGTTTGACTGTTTTAGACACCTCAAATGCATGGAATCCATGTTGTTGCACACTGCAGGATTTTCTTCTTTTTTAAGGCGGAATAAATCCATTGTATGTATATACCACATTTTCTTTATTCATTTTCCTATTGATGGATATTTGGTTGTTTCCACATCTTGGCTATTGTGCATAATGTTGCAATAAACATGGGTGTTCTGGGAGACGGGGATAAACCAGGAAGCATACCTTCAGTCTCCTGCCTATCACACTATTGCTGAAAGTCAGTAACACTTTTCACGTGGCTTCCCGTATAATTCGAATAGAGACCCTGAACTTGTGTAATGTCGTGTTCTAAGCCCTTAATGTAATTGAGAGTAAAACAAATGACTTTTTTTATGCTTCATACTCTAAGCAACAACCTTCACCCCCAATTAAATAATTTTCTGAAGGAAGTATCTGATTATCCAAACCCAACCTCAACTCAATCTAGTTAATAAAATCCAGACTACTTTGAACACCAAAAAAAAAAAAGTGAGGTCTGGGGATCAACTAGCCAGAAGCTATAGAGAAGACTCAAAAGACTGGTTTTGGAGGGAATATAACAGTTTGGACTATTCTGTGAATACTTTGGCTTCCTTTGCATTGAAGCCTTGCTATAGTCAAGGCAGAGGAAATACTCCACCTAATGTGCTACTGAACCCATGAGCACTTAGTCTCTGCTAGTATGTCCTTAAGGGAAAGTTTTTAATTCTGTTGGCCAACTGAATTAACTCAAGAACAGTTCAAGTTTATATTGCTCCAGGAGCAAATAGGACTATGTTTAGATGGATGCAAATCTGTTTCATTTAAGGGAGCATATTCTAACATTAGATCTTTGTGGAAGTGGAATGGCCCCAGCTGTCATCTTCTCAAAGTCAAAATATTAAAGTAGGCTTCCATTTGTACGTAAGCAAAAGAGATTGAATGAAAGAGTGAATGTGAGTGCATTCATGCTGAGAATGTACAGCCATTTCTCCTTCATGTGTGGAGAATATTGTGTAATCAATGAAAGAATAAGGAACTGACACTTATTATGGACTTCAGTTGGCTAGGTGATTTCATATATTATGCATTTAATCCCCACAGAAATCCAAGGAAATCCAGTCACGCTAATATTATCTTCACTTTACTGAGAAGAGCTTAGACTCACCTGCCCAGAGACAAAAAGATTGAACTAGGCAGGCCTTTCCAACTCCTGAAACCGTGTTTTTAATAAAAATGAACATTTATGGAGCACTTACTCTACGTAGCATCATGTCTATAAACTCCTACCACATTATGTCCTTTAATCTCCAACAGCCTGATAAAGCAAGTTCCAGTCTTATTCCTATTTATAGATGAGTGTATGTAGGTATAAAAAATTAATTAAATTGTCCATTGAAAAACACTTTGTTACTAGCAAAACCAGGATTTGACCCCAGGCAATTTAACTGCACACTTTTAATCATTAGTATATACCGCCTTACTTCTATACCAGGCTGCTTGCTGTGATCTACTAAAGTAATGATTTTTGGCATATTTTTCTAGCAAGCAGTACGCCTTCCTATAGACCTACTTAGAAATAAACCCACATTTATTCACAGATTAATTTTTAAAAATCTGAAGTAATTATAAAACTAGAACTCATAAGCTCTAAATCATTTTTAATTGCCACAACTATCATCAGAACCATAGTAAGAGTATGGGAGAGTGAATTGCAGCAGAAATAAGGCAGTCCTGAGACACATGCCATGCTCAGTTCCAGCTGTACCTCCAACTCTTTCTCTCCCAATAGAGAAAGCACATGGGATTGCTAGTAAGAATGACATTATGATAGGGATAACCTTGCATTCCAAACAAGTTAGTTAAAAAGATTTACAAATGTTTGTACTTTATTATTAGTAACATTGTGTATGCATGTGCATATGTGTGTGCATGCATGTGTGTGTGTGTGCATGTGACACAGCTTACAGCTAATCAAGGTATGCCATGGTGTTCTCTAGGTGCTCTTCCACTATAACATTCCGTAAATGTGTATGGCAGATAATGTTGATTCTCTGTCCAAATCCTCTTGGATCTCATTTTTACAATTTTTGTTTCCCCTTGAGAGGATTGCTAATGGAGCCCTCTTTTCCAGGGCAGAGATCCAGAAGTTCCAGGTATTCACACCCCACAAGCATGGCCCTTAACTGGTGACTCCCAGGTTAGTAAGACAGTCCCAGCCCCCTGGACTGGGATGGGGATGATCAGAGGCAGAAGCCACAGTCTGTAGTTTTCTGCAGGATCAGGCTGAAGCTAGCTCCTGAGGAACCATGCCTGAGATCACCCTTGCTTGGCTTTTTTCTCTTCCCTGGCCTGCTTTCTCCATTCCTTTCCCCACTCTCTGACTAGCTTCCCCTGGAAGCATTTTGTTAATAAATCACTTAAACTGGAATCATCCTCTCTGATTTACTTCTGTGGAACCGGTCTGAGACAACCTGTCTCCTGGTTGCTCTAACAGACTTCAGGCCCTAGCAGTGACAACCAGATTTCATGAAAAGACTTGTAGTTGAATGTTTATGGACACATCTATCAAAAGATAAGGAAAAAAAAGGAAGACAGGAAGGAGAGAAGGAAAGAAGGAAGAGAAGGAAAGAAACTGGTTTACATAGTAAGTTACAGTTATGAAACACTTTTTTCCCAATCATTGCTTTCAGTTGTGCTCAGTCAAATCCCTTTTCTTTACCCTTAACATCTTGGACATTATCAATACTCAATCTACTTGAAAATGCATCTCTTCCCCCACCTCCAGAACAAGCTTCAGCTGGGATGGTCACAGCTTGTAGAGTGTGTGTGTGTGTGTGTGTGAATGTTTCTGAGACACATCTTCTGCCCTTTGTGCAAAGTGTAATTCTTCCTCTGTGTTGATGTTGTTGGGGAGGAGAGTGAGAGAAAATAGTGAATATTCCCAAACTTACCTAACTCCTCTTAGTCTTCATTCTGTCAACAGTCGCCTCTTCTCTGACCAGCTTTGACCAGGTGTCAGGACTATGGCACCAGTCAGGTCATGCTGGCTCTCATGGACACAAGGGTGAGTTCCTTGGAAATTATTGCAAATCCTCCAACTGCATAGCTCTCTGGAAGAAATCTGGCTTTAATGTTACTTGTTTTCCTACTTCATATCCTTCCCCCAGAAGTATACCCCCAAAATTTTTACTGTTAGGTTCTAGATGGAGTGTCAACATTCTGGCTCAAACCCAACTACATTTCATGGGATCCCATGGACATTTCATCCTTCCTCCTTCTCCCCCACTAATTCTCCTCTTCTCCTGATATAGGCTTGGCCCAGTCTACCAACTAGGCAGGTAGCCAAATGGGAAATAAAATGCAGTGTCCCTTTTTGATGGCATCTTTCAATCTCTGTAAGAGATTCTCTTGGATTCCCGTATCCACACACCCCTCACACTTTAGAGAAAGTAGAAATAATCTTTGAAGACTTATAGAGAATTCCCCATAAGGCCAAGGCCAAAGTAACTGAAGATTCCCTCTTCTCTCTTCATGCCTGAGTCTTTAGGTAGAAATAAACAGATGGATAGATGATAAATAATAGAAAATTGAGTTTTTTTCAATTACAGATGATCAATTAGGGGTAGATAAATGGTACATAGATTATTGTTAGATGATAAATACACAGATAGTTGGTTCAGTAGATTTTGTTCCCTTTATTAAGCCCTGAAGAAATGAGTCTGGCCCCATTGTTGAGGAAAACTTTTACTAATTCATGCTCTAGAACTAATTTCAACGCAATAGGGAAAGTTCCTCTCAAATCCTACTACACATTTTTTCTCACTATTCCAAGTAAGAAGAATGAGGACTTATCATTTCTCCTTTGCCCA
Organism: Ursus americanus; assembly: GCF_024610735.1. Taxonomy (NCBI): domain Eukaryota; kingdom Metazoa; phylum Chordata; class Mammalia; order Carnivora; family Ursidae; genus Ursus; species Ursus americanus. Next base: position 31,752,239 of record NC_142127.1, on the reverse strand, counting down.
GAAAGATAAAATTTTAATAGTTATTTACTTAGCATATACTGTGAAATTAGGACTGTGGTGACAAAGTGGTAGAAAAAAATATAAGTTTATAGGAGGTGACCTCAAGGAACTTGCAATCTTAGGAATTCTTGAATCACATATGTCTAGTGTTAAGTGAAAATAAGAAGCAGTCTCTGATTAAGCATCTTAAATGACTCTAGGAGTAGTGGCTGTGGGATTAAGACAATTATAAAGTTTGTGCAGGTTGAAATAACCAGTGAAGAGTAAGCCTTGATTTAGGCTTTCAGGCATGTTCAGAAAGGCATAAATTCCAAAGAATGGGGGAGCCAAGATTCAAGTGCCTGTGATTTCCTGGCACTTGGGAATATCAGAATCCAGTGACCTATTCAAATGTTGTTTATATTTGTTTATTGTTTATTTATATACTTTATTTAGGAGTCCCAACTCCAGAATACCTAAACAGTGAAAATTGTTCTTAACGGATTTTGTGAATGATTAGCACTAATACTACTTTTAAAGATGATTTGCTATATAGTTCGTGATGTGGTAATCTTGAACTACATGTACCTTTTGGTGATATTGCAGCAAACCAATCCCAAGGCTGCAGACAGGATTTTGAGGATCAAAAAGTATGATCACAAAGCTGTTAAGCTTTTATACAATTTGGGGAGTAACAACTGCTTTACAATGTTTAATACTGACAAAACTGTTAATCTACATAATGAGAAGAAGTGCAATGATACAATGCGCCCACAAGATGCTAGGGCTATAGTGAGTTGTTTTAATCATATGCTGGATGAAGTCATGTCCTAGATGTGCTCCACAAAAGATCTTTCTTCTTAATTGATGACCAGCTTCAATAGCTATTTATATCAAAATTTTCAGAGGTAAATACCTTCTATTGCTCATTTATCTAGTGAGGTGCCAAGAATGACCAGTACTTGCCATCTGCCAAACATGGGAATATGAAGATTAATTTCTGAAGTGTTGGGTGAAAAATAATTGTCAAATACTTCCCTGTATAATTTTATCACTGTACTTGTCAACAAAGCAATTGGCATATGGGCAATATTTGGTGGACTTATCAACCTCACTGAGGTTCTAGGATCCTTATTCCAGGACCATTTCATCCCGAACATGATCTGGAAGTCATTTTTATAGACCCTTATAGAATCACCAACAGACACATGAAAAAATGCTCTACATCTCTTGTCATCAGGGAAATACAAATCAAAACCACAATGAGATACCACTTTACACCAGTCAGAATGGCTAAAATTAACAAGACAGGAAACAACAAGTGTTGGCAAGGATGTGGAGAAAGGGGAACCCTCTTATACTGTTGGTGGGAATGCAAGCTGGTACAGCCACTCTGGAACACAGTATGGAGGTTCCTCAAGGTGTTAAAAATAGAGCCACCCTATGACCCAGCAATTGTACTACTGGATATTTACCCCAAAGATACCGATGTAGTGAAAAAAGGGGCACCTGCACCCCACTGTTCATAGGAGCAATGTCCACAATAGCCAAACTGTGGAAGGAACAAAGATGTCCTTCAACAGATGAATGGGTAAAGATGTGGTTCATATATACAATGGAATATTACTCAGCCATCAGAAAGGATGAATACCCACTATTTACATTGATGTGGATGGAACTGGAGGGTATTATGCTAAGTGAAATAAGTCAGTCAGAGAAAGACAATTATCATATGGTTTCACTCATATGTGGAAAATAAGAAATGACACAGAGGATAATAGGGGAGGGAGGGAAAACTGAATGGGAAGAAATCAGAGAGGGAGACAAACCATGAGAGACTCAAGACTCTGGGAAACAAACTGAGGGTTGCTGAAGGGGAGGTCGGTGTGGGGATGGTGATGGGCATTAAGGAGAGCACATGATATAATGAGCCTTGGGTGTTACACAGAACTGTTGAATCATTGAACACTACACCTAAAACTGATGATGTACTGTATGTTGGCTAATTGAATTTAAATTTAGAAAAATAAAATAAAATCCCCCACCCAAAAAGAATCAACCTTTACCATCTTAAAGCAGGTGCATGCCTTGGCTAGTTTAGATATGCTAGTACTATTGTCTTTGAAAGTAAGAGGTAAGTTCCAAATTATTGGGCCCATTTGTGTGTGTGTGTGTGTGTGTGTGTGTGTGTGTGTGTGTGTGTGAGAGAGAGAGAGAGAGATATCTGCATCTGTATCTAACTCTACATTTGCATTAGTATCTATATCTCTACCTCTACCTGTATCTGTAACTATATAGATACAATTTTAATACTGCTCCAGTAGTTTTTAAAGAATTTTTAAAAGGTGCTGTAGTGAATAACTGCTTAAGTAACTTGGGGGAAATTTTTCTTTTGGCCAAATATACATTTTTCTGAGACCTCTTTGGAGGGAAGTAGAGCATTACAACCAGAACCAGGCTTTGGGAAATATGACCACATCTGTATTTCATAATCATTTTCAGCCTAGATTCCAGTTGTAGGGATTTTATCTATTCTGCCAGAGGTATTACCATACTAACTCCTTGTTTAAAAAAAAAAAGAGAAAGAAAAACACCTGGCAAAGCTAAGCAGACTAGCTTTCTTTATTTGCTTGGCTTTTAAAATATTCTTCTGAAACCCTGAATTGACCATTGTCTTACTTGTTTGTAATCAAACACAAATGGTCAAACCATGTTCTGCTAGCACAACTTCTAAAAAGCAAAACAAAAAAAGCTAGTGAAGGGGATCAGAACATGCCACCCCAAAATACACTGCCTCAGCGTAGTGACTGTTTCAAGCTGAAGGTACTTGAGAAACTGCAGATATAGAAGGGCTCTCTGACCTTCCCCTTTCTACTAAAAGCAGGTTGATGATAAAATTTCCCATGAGAAAGGTGGCCTCCCTCTACCAGAAAAGAGAACATCCTATCACCTGAGACTGGGAGTCAACACCGCAATGGACCTGTACAAACAGACCTACTAAAATAACCCTTGATCTTCTACTCATTTCCCTCATGCATTTCCTGTTCACTGTCCCACAATTTACTGCCCCGAGCTCAAGCCCCTTTGTCCTGTCACATCCCCACAATTTATTGTTCTTTGCGTAAAAAGGTACCTAAGCTTTTTAAGCCTAACAGCTTCTTCAGGTCTTCATTTTTCTTCTGAAGACTCTCATATACACATCAAAAATAGCAAATAAACGTGTATGCTTGTTTTTGCTCTGAATGTGTCATATGTCAGTTGAAATCTGAGGTCCTGCCACAGAACTCAAGGGGATAGAAGGGAGTTTTTAGTCCCTTGCACCAGGAACACTTCCAGAACATTCACTTGGGAAACTGTTGCTTAAACAGCAGATGAGAGAGGCGCCTGATTTTTACTGGCTATTCAACAAATCATAACACTTAAGGAAAAACAACTCAGCATGATATATTTTCCAAAGTATTGACATGATGCATGTGAAAAAGGGTTCAGAAATCCATCTTACGGTTCTGAACAAGGGATTTGATTTCTTAATTTAGAGTAGGTTTTCAATAGATTTCAGTCAAAGAAGCCTGATACCATGAAACATGTATGGGTTTTGAAATAAGATAGACCTGGGATTGAATCTTGTTTCCACCACGTATTTGCTGTTTGCTCTTGGGCAAGTTATTTGACTGCCCTGATCTTATTTCCTCATTTATAAAATTAGGGTAATGGTTCTACCAAGTGGAACTGTTCTGCATATTAAAGGAAGTATCTATACTAAGATAAAATTTTAGGGCACAGCAGATATTCAATAAGAATTAACTCTTCTTTTTCCCCTCAAATTTGTTGCCATGAGTAGTAACTTAATCTGGAAGCCGTACTCAGAATACAGCCTAGATTCTATCCAAATAATTTAAAAACCACATGGGAACACATATATTTCAAAAGAATCTATGCATATAACCTTGCCATCCCTATGCAAATGAACTTTTCTTCAAACTAATGTGAATAACATTAAACTCGCAGATCATCTGGCCTTTGTTATAGGGAATCTTTTCTTTGTTTATTGAATTTCAGTGTTTGAAGCAGGCTAGATAAGAAGCAAAGACCAGGAGATAGGAGTTTACTTTGTCGAGCTACCTTTGGCCTTTATGTCTTCTGTCTATTGGGATTAAGTTGTCTGAGTAATATGGCCTGTGTTCCTGCAGAGAAACGCAACCTTTTACAGATGCCACCACACTTGCTTCTTTCACCTAGAAACAGAAAGTAAGGAAACTCACAAAATTATTAAAGCAAACCAATTTCCCCTCCCCCACCTAGGGAACCCCCTGGTGTTTGGTGTGAATGTGGATTATACCACTGCAGGGCAAGTTTGTGGGAAAACACAGATCTGAAAATGTAACACTATGGAGTTTCTTCCAGAGTACTTCTCAGCCATGAGGCCTTCCTTGATACATTTCTGTGAATTCTGATGCTTCCAGAGTACTTCTCAGCCATGAGGCCTTCCTTGATACATTTCTGTGAATCCTGATGTGAGAATACAAAAAATACTTTTACTTCTTAAAAGTATTTAAAAGCAAAAAAAAAAGCAACAATGAAAAATAGAGGCTGTATCTATAATGACAGAAGTGGAAGGGTCATCTAGGGCAGCCACTTACCTGGAAAGACTTTGATGGCCCTCTGGTCCAGGGTCACTCCACCTCTGATTAAGCACTGCCAATGGTTGACAAGCATCAAGCCCGAGATACAGAGGGTCTGGTCGCCTTCCTGGAGCTGTCTTCCAAATAGCGTCCAAAGTACTCTTCCACACGTGTTCTTCTAAAGAACTGTTGAATTCTGCCTGCTGTTTTAGGAGGATCAAGTATTTTGATTGTTAGAGGGTCCCCCCCCCCTTTTTTTTTTAATCCCAAGGACAGTTGTTTTCTCTTTATCAGCAGTTTCCATAGGGTACAGAGCAAAAGTCTCTAACTGGCAGCCCAGGGGCTAATTATAGTTGCAGAAATGTTTGGTTTAGGCCAAGCAGGGAAGTTAAAATTATATGTTAAATCAGTTGCCAACTTTTGAAATCAAGAGATTTAACATACAGAACTGTGTATTTTGTATCTTTGAACAATTGGAGGATCTGGTAATACAAAACCTGTATTTTTACTTTCCAAAACCAGCTTGGACCTGACTAGTGTCTGCCTAAAAGAAAGGACATAAATTCTTCATTTTTTCGCTTTACCTCTGGCCTGCATCATTTATTTAAGTTATTTGCCTGGCCTCTGTGACATCTGAATTTGCAATTCTCTTGTGCTGAATATCTTTGTCTTTGTGCCTTTGTATCTGCACAAAGACAGAAATACAAATGAGGAACAAGCTCGGGGGCCAGATTGATTTTCATTTAGGATGGAAAGCTATTAAACATTCATAACCAGACTCTTAGTAAATGCAACAGTCATGTGTGATCTTTACAAGCACAGAGCATAAAAGAAATATGCTGAGGGCTATAGAAGATGATACAGAGCCCCAACTAAGACACTGACTCAGCCCTAAGCCAGGGCAAGTCTGTCATTCTACAGAGAGAAGGGATTGATGGTCCAGGTGGGTTATGTGTTTACTTATCTGTACATCCAAATTAGCAGAAAGAGATTTGCTGAAGAATGCTCATCCTATGAAGGACTTAGCTTTCCTCAATTATTTTATTTATTTACTTATGTATGTATGTATGTATTTACTTATTTATTGCATTTGGATTAATCTCTACTCAGGCATTCATCTGTAGGAAAAGAAAAAGCATAAACATCAACTAGCATCAAGTCACATTTGGTGACAGAACTGTCACCTTAATGGAAATATGGAAACTGATGTGACATTGTTACTGGACCTTATTAAACTAGCCCTAACACCAGTATAATCAGACACTGGCTTCAACAGATTTTTATGAATCATTTCCTACATGCGTGCACAAAAAATGAATACAGAATAATGTGATAACGTCCAGGGTACCCAACCATCAGTTTAAGAACTAATCCATTTAAAAAAAACAGTTGAAGCCCTCTGTGCAGTCCTCTTCTATTGAATTTTCTTCCCTACCCTGGCCCCAAAATAATCACTATCCTCTATTTAGTGTTTATTACTTTTAAGGATGACTTTATGTTAGATAGATTCACTAATCAAATATATTTCTTCTTATACTTCAAAATTCATATAAATGGCATCATACTTACATATTGTTCTGTACTTTGATTTTTTAAACTCAGCTTTTGAGATTCAACCATGTTAATATATGGAGTTCTAGATCATTCATTTTGGTTGTTGTATTACTATTATAAGACTATACTATATATAATATATAATAAATATATACAATATTTTCTACTTTTTTACTAAGTACAAATATTTCTGCATTAAATATTTGTGTTCTTATCTTTTTATGCACTTCATAAACCTAGGAGGGCAGTTACTGCCAGGTCATAGGATATGTATCTATTCTGCATCACTAGATTTTGCCAAGTTCTTTTCAATGAAGTATATCAATTAGCATTCCTCCTACTATTATAAGAGAGTTGTTTTTGCTATAACCTTGCCAATACTTAAAAAAAATTACTTAATAAAGCTGATGGTTATAAAGTGATATTTCAGTGTTGATTTAATTTGCATTATTAGTGAAATTTAACATCATTTTGTATGTTTTGGGTTTTATTTTTGAGTTGTTGCTTCAAACCCTTTGTCCAATTATTTTTTCTCCTGGATTATTAGTTTGTAAAAGAGAGCAGCTGACTTTTCAATAGTGATGTATTTTATGCCAATAAACTGGCTATGTGCACTGACATAGTCTCAGTTTCCTAGATCATACCTTTTGAGAATGATTTCAAAAAGCAAAATTTAGAAATACATCTTTGGGGGTGCCCAGGTGGCTCAGTCGGTTGTAGTGTCTGACTTCAACTCAGGTCATGATCTCAGGGTCCTGGGATTGAGCCCTGCATTGGGCTCCACACTTGGTGGGGATCTGTTTGTCCCTCTGCCCCTCCCTCAACTCGTGCACTCGCTCACTCTCTCTCGCAAATAAATAAATCTTTAAAAAAAAGAAATATATCTTTGATGCCATGAACACATACAAAAGCTGCCAATTATGTTTCTTTAAAATCATCACTGAATTCTCTGCATATATGCTAGTACCACCCTGATTTTTTTAACTGGTCTCAATGACATTAAAAGATGTTTTACCCAGTTTGCCATTGGAAATTTCTGAAGGAAAATTACAGTTTAGACTGATTTATGTATCTGTGTTAAATGTAACAAATAGTTACTTGGATTTGTCTTGGGTGGTTTATAAATTCTGTCCACATTATACTTATGTAAATTAATACCTCACTGGATTACAGATGGATCTAGATCTCTTTAAGTATTTGATATGTGCTTTCTGGATCAACCATTGTTTTTAAAGAGCATTTTCTGTATCCTAAATTGTTAATTTTTTTCATAGATGAAGATTTCTTTCTTGTGTTTTTTTCCCCTTGTTGTTAAATTGTGGAAGGCAGTGCTTGCCATGACTGATAAAGTCAGGTTTCTCAATTGTATTCTGCATTTCAGCAAAGCCATTCAGCTTCAAGAAGTCATAAATCACCTCAAATTCTTCCCTTGATATAATTTTGAATGGCACAGACACAGTTCCCATTCATTGCTTCTGTATGTGTAGAGAGATAGCCCAGAGGTAGTTTGGATAAGTATACAAGTACTGGATTTAAGGTGTTTATTTATTTGTTTATAGATACACTTTGAGACAGAGTATATCTATCAAGGTCTTCTTGATAGTAGGAATTCAGTAAACGTCAAGTGCTAACATTTCCTTGATTTTTATAAATAGCAAAGACAACTGGAAGTCAAATCCAGAGTAAACATGATCAAACACAGAGAGAGGGCAAATTGAAAACATTCTGAAGCAGATGTGAAGGTGTGAGTCTATTTTAGAGACAAATCCAAAGTGTAAAATGCACAGAAATCAGGAGTAGTTAGAAAGAAAGGGAGCTGTCCAAAGCCACTCTCTGGAGCAAGACAAAAGATGCAGAAATTCAGTTAACACAACCAAAATGTGTCCTCAAGATGCTTGAGGGTCAGTGATTAAGCATTATAATTATATTGCTGCAGCGTAAACAAAGTCCTTCTGATCTAGTAGAACCTTGTTTAAAATCACTGCAGCAGACAATGAAGACGAAGTGTGAATGACAGAAAGCTGCAAATCACAGTCGGTCTGAGTGCTTTTGAAAACAAAGAATTCCACAGTGAATTTCCAAAATGAGCCAAGCTAACTGGTCAAAGGAAGAGAGACAACTAGGATATGACTGTGCTTTACGTAGGTTATGTCAGCGGAATAATTTTTGGTTAGGAATTTGCCATGATACGTTGAAGCGGCATAACAGGAGAAACGTGCAGAGGGTAACAGAGGATCAATGTGGGAATATATCTGTTAGCATTAGCAGGAGTACTTAACCATCGAAAAAGAATTTAGAGCAAGTCATTGAGATATTATTCCTGAATCTAGACAGAAGTATATATTGTTAAAAACATCAGTGCAGGGTCAGGAGAGCTGACCCAGGAGACCTCAGGAGCCCCTACCATCTGCAACTAATTTTGTGAAACATTAAGCAGCTCTTTACCCAAGCTCATCTTATAAATTAAAAGCCTTTGTATTTTGCATTTTATAGTCTCTGTAAAGCTGTGCTTACAGGGTCCCTACACATTGTCTAATTCTCTTTGTTCGAGTTTTAAGAGAAAGCAGAAGGAACAATTTCTATATGACCTCATAATCATCCTTGAACTTGGACATACATTTCCTTACATGGGTCTGTGAATAAATGTAAGTGTCTTCTGTATTTTCTCTCTGGCAGCTAGTAGCACCTAGTAGAATAGGAACAACCCAGATTTAACATAGATCCTTGGGGAAACTGAGGAATGATAGTGCCTGAAGAAACCCCCTTCACTTTAACATTTAGGTGAATTTTGCTTTCACACAAAAACGAACCAAAGTTCGTTTTGATATCACAGCATGTTTTACATGACTTATAATAATTAAATTTTGTGCTTCAGCGAGATGCACATCTTGCATGTTTTCTTGTCACTCCAAGCATCTGTGCGAACCCCCAGAGGGCCGCTGCACCAGTGTGAGAAGCCCAGGAGTAAAAGGCCTGACTCTGCTGCTTGAGATCATTCACTTCCTAAATTCTGAATGAGGACTTGCTCTGTGCCTGCCACTGGGCAAGGTCGGGGATGCAGGGGTGCACAAAACACAAGATTACAGCTTAGTAGTTAGAAGTTAGTTAGTACCTGCAAACATCTCTTCCCTGAGTATTAACACCAATGCAAACAGATCAAGAAATGTACTAACTCCCAGAAGGGATGAGGTCGCGTTTGGGAGGTGCAGGAGATCTGCAAGTAGGAATAGACACTTAAGGACACATGAGCTGAAAAGCTGCACGTGAGTCTCAGTTAACAAATAGGGTTGACCCCGCAGTGCAGTTCTTTTTAGGGCTTTCAGTTTCTTCAAGCACTAGCCTCTCCTATTGGACAATGGTATGGACTAAATTCATCCCCTCCAAAATTTATATTGAAGTCCCAGTCCTCAATGTGATTGCATTCGGAGAAACTAGGATCTTTAGGGAGGTAATGAAGATTAAATCACGTCATAAATGTGAGATGCTAATCCCATAGGATTGGTGTGCTTATCAGAAGAGGAAGAAACACCAGAGATCTTTCTCTTTCCACATAAGCACAGAGGAAAGGCCTTATGAGGCATCTGTGGGAAGGCAGCCAAGCATGCAAGGGTAGAGAAGAAAGAGCTACAAGGGTTGAGTTCTAAGGTTCCAATAATAAGAGACTGGGGAGATGAGACGGCATGAGCAAAGAAGACTGCACATGCCATCTGAAAGCCAAAGAACATGTATCAAACCGAAGGGGTGAGGTACTATGAAAAGGAATTGGAATCATTGGATTGGAGGTCCCAGAAGGGTTGAAGGATTACTGGAGTCAGGGCACAATAATAAGGCAGAAGGAAATTAGATGAATGCATTAAGAAATTGGAGTGTTGAAACTGAGTTGATAGAGGGGTTGCAGTTAGTTGTTGGTTACAACAGAGCATAGGTATGAGCATGGGAGTGAGCCGCTGAAGTTGTGTAGAGGAAAAGTATACCTTCCTGGACATTGCAGACAAGAGGTAAATGATCTGAAAGTCTAGAATGTTGGAATACAGGTACTGAAAATACCAAAATGTATGTAGTATTTGAAGTCTAATAGTGAGCCAGCAGCTGAAGTCATCAGAAATGAGGGGGATAATCTGTGAGGTGGTGAGTGGTAGAGTTTGATGACGTTGGATGCAAAGTTGGGGTTTTAAAGGAAGATTGGAAGAAGAATGATCTGGAAGCAGAATGAGGAGAAAAATAATATACTACCCACTTCCCAGGCCCATGGTATAAGCAGATAGGAGAGAAAACAGCTATCACTTTAGGGGATCAAAGAGAGAGTCCTCAATGGGAGCCAGATCTCTGTTAGAGCAAGGAGGTGAAGAGGACCTTCGGAAGAATTTGAGGATGAGGGTTTTATTGATCACTAAAGTGAAAGTTCTCCAGAAAGCACTGGAAGGGTTTCAAGGGTTGGAAAGTTGGGTAGGAAGGTATACAGAGCCTGGCATAGATTTGATTCTGGGGACTCACAGGTGAGTTGGGAGTGCAAGGTTTCCTCAGGTGGCTAACATTACAGAACTGGAAAATGTGAAAGGTTATCTGATTATCTCAAAGCAGATAGTGGAGTTTCGTAGCCTGGGGAGGAAAAGCAGGTGGGAGGAGGCAGACTTTTGCCCAAAGCCCCCTAAATTCTCTTATAAGAACACTCGTGATGGCATTAGAGCCCACCTAGATAATCTAGGGCGAGGTTCTCCTCTCAGGACCCTTAACTTCATCACATTTTTTTCCCCCATAAAATATAGTGTTCACTGTTTTGCCATGTAAGGTCACATTCATAGGTTCAGGGATCAGGAAGTAAACACATCTTCAGGGAATCATTTTTCAGCTTACTACAGTTCTGGCCCCCAAAGATTCACATTCATCCCACATGTAAAATATAGGTACTCCATTCTAATATCAAAAGTTGCAATCCATTTCACCATCCACTCAAGCCCCAAATCTCATCTAAATCTCAGTCTCACCATCAAAATCACCTAGACCAGATTTAGGTAAGAATCTGGATATTATTCATCCTGGGGCAAAATTTCTCTCCATGTATGTGTGAAACTAGAAAACAATCTGTTTCTAAACTATGATAGTGGGACAGGTGTAACAGCTATACACATGTTCATTCCAAAAGGGACAAAATGGAAGGAATAAACTTCTAAGTAGTTCAAAGTCCTGAAGGGCAAATTTTTCTAGGTTTCAAGGCCCGGGAATAATCCCTGGTAGCACAACTTGGTAGGCTTCTGCACCTGTGGCTCCATCCTTTGAGTGGTTCTTCCTTTTTCTTGAAGGGTATCACGTTTGCGGCTGCCTAGTTTGATCAGCTTGTTTTCTGCTTGTAGAATTTTAGAGTCCAGCAGCCTTCTTTCATGTTGTCATATCTCTGTCTCTTTCAGGCCAACCTCAGAATTTCTCCTGATATAATCTTCTCAAAAGCTTTGTTGGGTCTTTAGTGTATGTTACAGGTATTCATACCATTAGACAAGAGGGCCTTCCACAGATCTTTCTTGGGTAATCCCATCTTGATGCCTGGCTTCCCTGCCATGATTGATTGGATCCATGAGTCAGGCACCTAATCTCTTCAGCTAAAGGTTGTCCAGCTACATCTTTAGGCTTCTCTCCAGAGCATATTTTTCTAACAAATGAATTTCCCAATTTTGACATCATTTGTATTCAGGATAGGCTGAGAATTTCTCAAATCATCAAGTGCTGGTTCATTTCTGCTAAATAGTTTTTCCCCTTAATTTATCTATTTCCTCTCTAATTTTACTATAAGTAGCAAGAAGAAACCAGACCACATCTTCAACATGTTGTTTGGATATCCAAGTTTATCACTTATAAATTCTGCTTTCCATTAACTGTAGGATGCTATTCAGCCAAGTTTTATGGAACTGTGTAATAGGGATCATTTTTACCCCTCTTTTCAGTAATGTACTCCTCATCTTCTGAATCCTTGCCAGCAGTGCCTTTAATGTCCATATTTCTACCAAATTCTGTTCATGGCGATATGGAGAAACTTTCTCTCTTGTGCCTCTTACTTCCTTCTGAGCCCTCGCAAGCAGTATCTTTAATGTCCGTATTTCTACCAACAGCCTGTTGAAGTCAACTTAGAATTTTTCCGTCATGCACTCATCATCTTCCATCTTTACCCATTATCCAATTCCAAAACACTTTCAAATTTCTAATTATTGTTACAGTAGGCCCTGTGCCTTCTGTTACCAAAATCTATACTAGTTTCCTGGAGTTGCTACAAGAAATTACCACAAACTGGGTGGCTTTAAACTATAGGAATTTATTCTCTTGCAGTTCTGAAGTTTAGCAATCCAAAATCAAGGAACAGCAGGAGCACCTTCCCTATAGAGGCTCTAGGGGAGAATCCGTCATTTATTTTTTCCAGCTTCTGATGGCTGTTGACATTCTTTACTCGTGACCACATCACTCCCATCTCTGCCTCTGTGTTCATATACCCTACTCCTCCTTCGTGCGTCTGTGGATGTTTTTTTTCTGCTTCTCTCTTATAAGGACGTTGTGATGGCATTTAGGGCCCTCCTAGATATAATAAGGTAAGTTCCACCTTTCAATATTCTTTTTTTAAAAAGATTTTATTTATTTATTTGACAGAAAGAGAGAGACAGCCAGCGAGAGAGGGAACACAAGCAGGGGGAGTGGGAGAGGAAGAAGCAGGCTCCCAGTGGAGCAGGGAGCCTGATGTGGGGCTCGATCCCAGGACCCTAGGATCACTCCCTAAGCCGAAGGCAGACGCTTAATGACTGAGCCACCCAGGTGCCGCCCCAACTTTCAATAATCTTAATCACATCTTTTGCCATATAAAGTTACAGATTTTTTTCTTCTTTTTTTGTCGTATAAGGTAATATTCGTAGGTTAGGAATTAGGAAGTGGACAGATGTTGGGACAGCATATTTTCAGCCTACTATACACCATGCAACATTATCACCCTTCAGGGACAAAGGGTTTCTTGTAAGACTGTGCCACCAGAGGTAGATTCAATTCACCTGATCATTAGCTCTTGTTTAGAAAAAAGGTTTTGATTTTGAACCTGGAAGATATTCTACACAGATTTCAATAGAATAGGAGAGAAAGGAAAGCATGGCTTTTATTTCATAGTGAGGTCCGTGCTTATTTATACGGGGAACATATAAGGATTTGAACATCGGGGGCCAATGTAAGGAAGAGGCAGAATTAGGCACACTGTTGCCATGGTGATACAATTAGTATTTCCTTTGACTTCCCTAAGAAACCCTGCAGCCAACTTTTCTACATACAGATATTTAGCACAGTTTGAATCCTCTTCAGTTTCCTTTGTTCAAACAAAACTTATTCCCCTTCTCAGCAGAGAAGCATATATTGAAGTTATTCTGCTTAGCAAAGGCCTTTCTGCTGCTCTGTTCCTCTCTCAACACGTAGGCACATACCCATACACCTGCCTGTCTGGTAATAATCTGCTTGCCTTTAGCTTTCCATCCTTGTAATCCAGTTATTTCAAATAATGGATGCGCATTATAATCCCACACTGAGTTCTTTAAGAATCTAAGTGTCCAGGCTAGCCATGAAACAGCCACTTCAGAATCTCTGGAAGTGAGGTCCAGGCATGAGTGTGTGAACAAGCTGCTCAGGAGACTCTGATGTCCATCATCCTATGAGAATGTTTTGTCCAGTCAACCTTGGGTCACTTTCTTAGGTCATTACTTAATATTCTTTCTCTTCTACTGTTTTTGAACCTGGTTTTCAACCCCAATCACTGGAGTTCTCAAACCAGGTGCCTGCTTCTGCATTAATCACCCCATCTCCAAACATAGTCAGAGTCACAGTTTGGGGTTGAGACTTCAATGTGGGGTTGGGGTGGGCACAATTCAAACCGTAACATCTCCAAATGCCACACCAACAGCATCACTCATTAGTCAACATACAACAGTTGTTGGGCCTACCGTTTTCCCTGCCCTAGAATAAGGATCTAGTTTACCAGATGAAATAGAACACAAAGTGAGTTTTTACCTCAGTCAGCTGAAGCTCTGTCGATAGGGCACTTATATTTAAGATAATTCTGAAGAGGTCAGAATCAGTGGGCTTTCCCAATGCTTTTAGCTAATTATTGGCGGCAATAATTGCTAGACTCTAGTCTTTGAAGATTCTCTAAAGATTTCAGTGAAATCATTAAACTTTAGTTTATTTGAATTCCATAAATAATTAAATACTGTTTTGCAAATCCCCAAGAACTTTTTAAAAATTTCTGTTGGTGCCCTGAATCCACAGAACTCTCCCACAGGGCTTCAGTGTTGACTCCACTTAACTCAAAATTCTAAATATTCCCACCATTGCCAGTCATGTAGAGTACAAATGGACAACAAATTTCACGTTTCTTTGACCCATCCCTACCACTATTCCTCCTTCTCTGGAGCTGGTGGCCATTCACCTACCAGGGGCAAAATCTGATTTATCAAAGCCAAGGATAGTCCCATTACTCCCACTACTGATCTATTTAGAGCTAGGCATATGTCCTAGTTCCAGCCAATAAGAGTCGAGGGGAAGACCATGAAGGGCTTGGGGGAAGTATTTCTAACTCCTGAGAGATAAACATTGAAGACACAGCACTTTTTCTGCCTCTGGACATTGTCACCTCTGAAATATAGTAGGTATATTACTATCAGCCTCAAGCTAAGGCCAACAAATTATGGAAGAAAGAACAAGATAATTTTGAAGTGGCATGGGAGTCCTAACGTAACAGGTCTGAGGCTGCCCTGTATCCTGCCTTCTTAGAATATTAAATTATAGACTGGGTAAGCCAATTTCCTTCATACTTTCTGGGTTTTGTTTGTTTTATGTGGGTTTTGTTTGTTTGTTTTTGCAGCTGATGACATTTTAAATGATTCATTAATTCAATTAACATAAACCTAGGAGCTGCTGTGGGAAGAGAAAGTCTGCTGGGTAGAGGAAATACTGTGAGGACAAGACAAGCCCCCTCTCAGAAAGACTGACATTAAACAGATCAATTTAGTCCTTAAATTTAACTGATTCTTACTGAGAAATACCACAAGATAGAAATACAGAACAAGATAAGAGTATAAAAGAGCGAGGCTTACCTTAGGTAGAACTGAAGTTTGGTGTCAATGAAAGCTTCCCAGAGAAAGTGATTAAGCTTAATAAAAATACTGAGTGTTTTCAGAATTCCTAGTCAAAAGTGATTCTTTTCCTTTCCAGAAACTGTGGTATATTTCTTTTTAACAAAGTGGATCCGCAGAGAGTTCCTAGTGTCCTTCTGTTGTCAAATTCTGAACAAAGATAAGAAGAAGCCAGAGGCATATTTGGAAGGAGTATTCAGGAGCAAGTAATTGGTATTGAGAAGATCTGGGTTGATGTCCTGGCTCTGCCCCTTAACTGGCTGGCACCATAGACCAATTTTAACGCAGCTACAAGCCTTAGTTCTTTATTCTGTAAATGGGGATGAAAGTACTTAGCTTACAGGTTTGTTGTATGGAGTAAATGAAAATAAATATAGAAAGTGCTTAACATAACGGCCAGTATATAGAAAGTGCTCTCTAAATGGGAAAAATTATTATTTCTACTTACTGAGCACCTGTTATTCTAGGTGCATGATACAGTATATCTGTCTCTGAATATGGAATGTTTTGGTACAGAAATCCTTTGAGATAAAAAAGTTGAATGAAAATTACAGTTTTCCCTAACTCCCTCTACTGATCTTACCATATTATTTTTTAGCACTAACCTGGTGTTGCTATCATTCAAACATGATTAGCAGGCAGGGGGAAAAAATGACCTATATGCAGAAACTTGAGGGGAAGAGAAATGAAGAGAAATGAAACAGAAAAGTACACTGAGATCATGTAAGTAATTATCATAGGAAAGAGAGGAAATGTTTTGACAAATGGTCTTCTGTAGTTTCAGAACATCGCCATACTCCAGTGCTGGCCAAGCTTGAGGAAGCCCATCACACCCAAACTGTCTCACAATCACAACTAAAAACTAGACAGAGTACAGGAAGCAACTACCCCAACACGGAGGAGTTAACTCACGGAGAGACTGAGAAGAGGCCAGATTTGAAGAACAACAGTTAGGAGGTGAGGATCTAGCTATGAGTGAGGGGGATAGGATTGAGCAAATGTAAAAAAAATTAAATTAAAAACAGTTGAAAAAGTGATTAAGAGACTGGAAAGCAGGTAATAGTTATCTAACAAAATGAAGCCTGTATAATCTACAGATACTTGGAAGAAACGTAAACTATTTTTAAAATATTTAAGGGTAAAAGTACCAGAAAACTTTCCTGAAATGAAGGAAGTTTAGAAGTGAGGGTTAAAGAATATAATAGGAACAGGAAAATTCACACAAATCGATCAAAACCAAGATATCATTGTGGTAAAAATTTTTGAACTGCAAAGATTAGGAGAGACTCAGGGCATCTCAGCAGAAATAAAAGGTGTCATTTAAAGGAGAGGAAAGATCTAATTGACTTCAGACTTGCCAAAAGATAGAATTATTTATAAAACTGTGAGGAAAAAATATGTGATAGAAATATGTTATATTCTGGCTATACTGTCCTTCAGAGAAACATACCTTAATCTGAGCCCTGAGGAAATGTGGGATCTCTGTGCCCTTAGAGAAACACTATTGGATAAATGAAAGACAATGAAGGATATATCAAATGTAGTTACTCAGAAATGAAGATAAGAGGTAAGCACAACATCTACTTACATATTATGCAAGGACAAAATAACTGCTGGAAATAAGTTTGAAGAATAATGATGTTCCTAATCTTGACAATGTAAAATAATAAGACGTTTGAAAAAATCCGGAAGATGCATGTGAAAAAGACTAAGTATGCCAAATTTCTAATTTTAATATCAGAGTCAGAAGATGTTGATATCCAAAGTGGGAAAATGCAGTTTGAAAAAAAAAAAAAAACCAGTAGCAATACGTTAAGTATTCTTTATCATTTTATCTTTTCTTGTACTTTAGATAGCATTTTAAGAAATAATATATGGGTTGTTAAAAATTTATTTAAAGTTCAGCAATTCTTTTACTCTCTTTTATTTGTTGATGATAAATTGAAAAAAATAAAAGGAATAAAATAATATTTTAATTAAAATTGGTGAGAGTATGATCCCATTTGGTAAAGTTTTTTCATTGGTATGAAATTTATGCATCCATCCATTCACTCACCTAGTACTTATCTACCTACCTATTCTTCTATTCTTATTATTAATAAATACACTTATGAGTGGATGACATCATAATTACATAAATGAAGAAGAGTCTTTACTTTAGGAGGGTTAAGGAGACCTCCAAAGAGGTCTTCAGCATTGCTTTATTCCGACAGCACAAAGTACTTAATACATCAACCAATATTTAATAGATATTTAATAGAATCTCTTAAATATCCAAGAAACTTTATGGGTGTTCTATAAATATCAGAATAGAAAAAGAAGCATTCACTTCCTTATTTTGTGTTCTAAAAAATGTTTTATGGCCCAAAGTTTGCAAATAACGGAAGAATGATTTTATATATATAAATTCTAAATCCAAGTGATTTGTGATTTTGGAATTATGGAAGACCGAACTATATGGAAACATTTGCTTCAGGAATGTCACATCTGGCCCTCCCTTGCTAACTGTGCCTATGCTGTTGGGAATGGTGCCTTGATGTTCTCTGGAAGGATAATCAGGTTCAGTGAGGTAACTGTAGAATGTACCTTACCTCTTCTGTAATTTCTTTAAGACCCCCTATTATTACTAATCTTTTATCATTTTTTTTTCAATTTGAATGGTGGAAATTGAATTTGTTTTTTATGAAGTTATTTATTTTGTTGAAAGGTAGTACATGTACTGAAAACACTTTTAAAGAACACAAAAACAAATACATTGATAAATAATTACTCTTTCCCACTTAAGACTCTGAGTTTCTTAATGGCAACCATGGTTAGTATATTCCTTATGCTTTTTTTCTGAAAAAGTTCTTTGCTTCTTTAATGTTTATATATTCTTAAACATATAATGCACACATACTCCAAAAATATAAATCAGAGCATCTATTTGCACTGCTCTGAATTTTGATTTTTTTCATTAAAAATATACCTGAGAGTTCTCTCCTCAATCGGCTTGTACAGAGAATTATGACGTCATTCCTTTAATGGCTGCATCTTACTCTATTCAGTGCTTGTACTATAAGGAATTGAAACAAGCTCTTTGTTGGAGGACATATTTTGTCCTCAGTTTTTTGGTTATTCCAAATTTTGAAGCAGTGAACATCCTTGCATGTATCCTTGCACACATGTATGTGTGGGAAGATATCCAAATCAGGAGCCACTTATTTACCTATTTCTTGTGGGGATGGCAGTGCATAGACTGCAAGGCTGTCCTCAGTGGCTACAAGACAAGTAAGACAATCTCCTAGAGAGGAAATGTTTTCTAGGTTCTAAGGTTGAAGCAGTTAAGACGTTAATGTCTTAACTAAGACATTAACTAATGTCTAACATCATTTATGATGTCATTAATAGTGAGTGTTTGAGGTGGCCTGTTTTCTCTGTGGCTTTCCTAATATTCAACATACAATCCTATGTAAATGGTGGCTCCTGGGGGTGTGCAATCTGGAAAACAAGGCGGCCCTGATTTCTAAAAACTATAGTTTTTAGACTGAGTTAGTAGACTATTAAGTAAAAAGTAGTAGTATCCTTTTTTCATTTTAATTTGCATCCACCTAATTTTAAGGGTGTCCCAGCATGTTTTTATGTTAATAATCCACTTCTTGGTGTGTATGTGTGAGTGTGTATATAGTTTTATTCATGATGTTTGCCTATTTATTTTCCTATGGCTTATAGGTCAAAACTCTTTATATGTTAAAGATTTAAAGATTAAAAATAATCATTATTTTAAATGTGCTGCATTTTATTTTTTCAGTTGCGTGTCACTCTTGATCATGAAAAATTTAATACAGTTTGAGTTGAGCATCTTTAATATAAAGACCTTTTCCATTCTATGGTAACAAGAAATCATCCATGGTTTCTTTTTCATCCTTTTTAGCTTTTGAAAAGTAATTTATTTTTTTTTAATTTTTATTATTATTTTTATTATTATATTCAATTAGCCAGCATATAGTACATCATTAGCTTTTGATGTAGTGTTCAATGATTCATTAGTTGCATATAACACCCAGTGCTCACCACCACGTGTGCCCTCCTTAATACCCATCACCCAGTTACCCCATCCCCCCACCGACCTCCCCTAGAGCAACCCTCAGTTTGTTTCCCAGAGTCACAAGTCTCTCATGGTTTGTCTCCCTCTCTGATTTCTTCCCATTCAGCTTTCCCTCCCTTCCCCTGTGGTCCTTCACACTGTTATTCCTTATGTTCCACATATGAGTGAAACCATATGATAATTGTTTTTCTCTGACTGACTTATTTCACTTAGCATAATACCCTCCAGTTCTATCCACGTCGATGCAAATAGTGGGTATTCATCCTTTCTGATGGCTGAGTTGTATATATGAACCACATCTTCCTTATCCATTCATCTGTTGAAGGGTATCTTGGCTCCTTCCACAGTTTGGCTATTGTGGACACTGCTGCTATAAATGTTGGGGTGCATGTGTCCCTTCTTTTCGCTACATCTGTATCTTTGGGGTGAATACCTAGTAGTGCAATTGCTGGGTCGTAGGGTAGCTCTATTTTCAACTTTTTGAGAAATCTCTGTTTTCCAGAGTGGCTGTTCCAGCTTGCATTCCCACCAACAGTATAAGAGGGTTCCCCTTTCTCCACATCCTTGCCAACATTTGTTGTTTCCTGTCTTGTTAATTTTAGCCATTCTAACTGGTGTAAGATGGTATCTCATTGTGGTTTTGATTTGTATTTCCCTGTTAGCTAGTGATGTTGAACATTTTTTTCATGTGTCTGTTAGCCATTTGTATGTCTTCTTTGGAGAAGTGTCTGTTCATGTCTTCTTCCCATTTCTTGACTGGATTATTTGTTGTTTTTTTTTTTTTTTTTGGATGTTGAGTTTGAGAAGTTCTTTATAGATCTTGGATACCAGCCCTTTATCCATGATGTCATTTGCAAATATCTTCTCCCATTCCGTGGGTTGCCGCTTAGTTTTGTTGACTGTTTCCTTTACTGTGCAAAAACATTTTATCTTGATGAAGTCCCAAAAGTTCATTTTTGCTTTTGTTTCCCTTGCCCTTATAGACATGTCTTGAAAGAGGTAGCTGTGGCCAATGTCGAAGAGGGTACTGCCTATGTTTTCCTCTATGATTTTGATGGATTCCTGTCTCACATGGAGGTCTTTCATCCATTTTGAGTTTATCTTTGTGTATGGTGTAAGAGAATGGTCCAGTTTCATCCTTCTGCATGTGGCTGTCCAATTTTCCCAGCAACATTTATTGAAGAGACTGTCTTTTCTCCATTGGATATTCTTTCCTGATTTGTCAAAGATTAGTTGACCATAGAGTTGAGGGTCCATTTCTGGGGTCTCTTTCTGTTCCATTGATCCATGTGTCTGTTTTTGTGCCAATACCATGCTGTCTTGGTGATCACAGCTTTGTAATATAGCTTGAAGTCAGGCATTGTGATGACCCCAGCTTTGGTTTTCTTTTTCAACAATTACTTTGAAAAGTAATTTAAAGAATGGAGTCGATATCCAACTTTTTCTTTTTACTCCAAATGGCTTGTTATTTTGATACCATTTATTGAATAACTTATATTTTCTTGCTGACTAGAAGTGCACTTTTCTTGTATGCTAGATTCCCATGGGTGTTGAGTTGGTAACATCTTTATAACTGAATTAGAAGGGCAAGTTAGGTACAAAATATATACAAAATAGGGGGAAGGGAGAATAAAGGATTCTTTTGGGGATATGTTCATTTGAATTATATTTAAAGCAAACAGGTGAAGACATTCACAAGGTGATTGGGATTTCTGTGTTCAGCCTCATTTTAAATCAGACCCTCACAGGAATTTAGCTGCCATTGGTTGCTTGGTCAAACTGGATTGCCTCCAAATATTTTATCTTCTGTGTCATCATGATTTGTCTCTTATGGAAGGGACTTTCAGTCTTGGCTATAACAGTTTAGAAAAACAAGATGGTTCTAACTCCAAGCGAGTGGGCAGATAATTCATCTATGACCTTTTATATTTTGATTTTATGTAAAGAGGTATACAGAAATGTGCCTTTTATGAATAGACAATTCCAGTAGCTTTGTTATTAATAGGATAGCTATATTTAATGGTAAAATGGCTGAATTCTTTTTGATGTCTTCAATTGTTCCATGTAAATAACCTGTCCAGGAGGTAGCTCTTCATGGAGAATCTGTGTAAACAGTTGTCCTTTTATAAACTCATATTAATTTTCAGAATTGAAAGACTAAGTTTTCACAAATTTATTTGTATAAAATTAGCAATGAGACTGGCCTTAGGAAAAAACATTAGGAACTTTGGCCAAGAATCCTTTTGGAAAAAAAACATTCCCTGAAGAAACCAAAAAGGTTATTGACTGTCTACTTCCAATTTAATTATGACCAAGTCAGAACATTGGATGATTGTAATCTTCTGAAGCCTTTTCATTTTTAGTTAACGTTCAGCTGAATCTTTCTTCTGTGTTTCCCCTGTCCGTTATGAGGTACAATCTAATATCCAGCCAATTCATTTCTAAATTTTAATTAGATTACCACCTGTCCTTATCACATTTATATGAGTCATTTTAGAATGGATGTGTACATGCTGAGCCAATTTGTATGAGAGATAATAGTATGCAATAATGAAGATGTAGGGTATTGCTAGGTTATAATTCTCACTTCTACTCAAATTTTCCAGGCATCTAGGTTTTATGACTGGATTTTAGATTCATCCAGGAGGAATCCCAATACTTGGAAATTATTTGAACCTAAGTATATGATAGAATGAGGTGGAATGAATTATGGACAAAACCCTCATCTAGTGTCCAGAAGGCTAGTCCCTTGGCAAAACACTAGAAGATTATGGATAAACTCAGAATGAAACATGTTTAGGTCATTATTTTCAAGGCACTAACAAAAGAAAACATTTTAACAGGAGAATGGCTTTAGGAGCTCAGACACAGAATTCTAAAAGGAGTGTAAAATATTAAATGTGAAACTGGTATACACAGTCTGGAACATAACGGAATTTATAGATTTGTAACTTAAAGTGGGTCTTCTTTCCTGGATATATTTATATTGGCCCCCACGATGCTAACTGAATACCTACGCCTTGGCACACTGTCCAAGAGAGCCTATATGAAGATCTTTAAGAACAATGTGAAATAATGCAGCCTAAACTTGTAATGCTAACGCTAGTGGCAGCAGCCAACAGAGCAATTGGACCTGTATCCAATAGTATACCTTTAAGGTAGTTTCCAGTCATGAGGTTTTATCATCTCAGGAAATGAGGTGATTTTCTGAACAGACTTCTTATGGGCCAAATAGGTGAAACTCCAAACTTCCAAACAACAGCAGTGTCTAAAAATTGTGTTGTCTGAAATTCAAAACCCTCAAATTCTTGATGAGACCTACCACTGTGGCAGGTTCATGGAAGGTTCCCAGAGTAGACAGTGCAATGTATACTTTCATTATAGTTATAGGACTTGGATCCTTGGTGAGCTAGGCTTGGACACACGAATTCCTTTTGAACATCTGCCTGAAGGTGTAGGCTACCACAGAACTGATACCATTTAAAAATTTTTGCCACTTTGAAACTTTCTCCTAGGACCATATTCTCAAGTTTTTTACCACTCCCGGAGTGAGGAAAAGCCCAGAAAATCTCACCCATATTCTCAAGTTTTTTACCACTCCCGGAGTGAGGAAAAGCCCAAAAAATCTCACCCGGAGAAAATACAAAAGAAACAGCCATTTTTGCCCAGTACTTACAGTATTTAAAGAAACGCGTCCCTCTCTAGGCCTCCCTGGAGGGTTTTTATTTTGTTTTTATTTTTTTTTCTAAGCAAATGCCAACTCTGAAGTTGGTTGTGATTACAAGTTATACTAGGTCATCTGCAAGAGGCCATGCTTCACTCTATTTGTGAGTCAGTTGCTACCTGCACGGTCAGAATCATCCCCTTTTCCTCAAGTCTTTGGTGGGTGAGGGCATGGTCACCATGGTAGGACTTTCCTGGCTGAGGTCTGAGTAACCACTGTTGAGAATTCTCCCTGGGGTAACATGGATTTGGAGAGCCAGAGGGCAAGCCATAGCGGAGTCTGTGAACAAAGTTTTAGATTTCTAAGAAGACACAACACAAGCACCAATCCCAAAGGGCCAGTGGCCAGATCCAGTTCTAGCTGAAGATCTAAGACTTTAAGGCCAGACAGAACTCAGATCAGAGTAGCAGCTTGTTGAGACCCAGAGTTTTGTTGTTGTTGTTTTTCCCAGGTTAAAAACTTTCTGTTTGGAAGAAAACAAAACCAAAAACCAGTCTAAAAAGAAAACAAAAAAAACAAAGGTCAGGGGAAGAACACTGTAGAAAGTCAAGCCACTGATCTCCAGCAGATCACAAAGAGCCAACACTGAAGCTGGCCCAAGCACATCCTCATCTTGGTGCTGCACTTGTCTTCCTGACCCAGATCTCATTGGCTCCGACAGAGCTGATCCCCCAGCTCACTTTCTGGCTGTGCTTTGATTCCAGATAGATGGCTCTTGTGGTACCATCTTTCATCACAGCACAGTTTCCCGTCTTCTCTCCAAGCTTCAAATCTCTGGGCTGGAGCCTCTTCCAGCATGGCAGGCAAGTGTTCAGGAGAGGATGGGGATGCTGGTCTCATGGGTGACTTAAGCTTATTCATCGTTGTCAGATCCCTCATGATCTGTTCATCTGTTGACAAGTAGATTAGCTGCACAGGAGCCAGTTTTCTTCTTTTGTCCCGAGCAATTATTGCATGGAGCTTTGGGGGTCTGTGGCTGATACTTATCTGTTACTTTCAGCGTTGGGGGTGAGGGGAGGTTGGACTTGTTTAAGGTCTTCATGACAATGCCAAGCAGGCCTGCTATGGCCTGATTGTACAAAGGTCAGGATGAATAGGGTAGGTTTTTAAAATATAATAATAATAATAATAATAACCACACTGTAATAGGTTATTATTTGACAAACATTTTTCCAAGCAATTATTACATAAATATACTTCATTTAATCTTCACAACAATGCTCTGAGGCTGGTACTATTAGCATCCCTCATTTACAGATTCATACAGAGGCTTAAAAAGAGGCAGAGTCAGATCCCGTCAAAATGCCTGGAGTATGTACTTTTAACCACTGTGCTATACTGCCTCCCGTTCATTGCCGAGGTAACGGATAGTGGGGATCTCACAGAGAATGGGTATGCATTAGTGGGTTTTGGTGGTCAGTTCGAGGTAACTTTATCAGTTGCTTCTGAACAGACTGGATAATATCCCCTCAAAAGCTTCACTGCAAAGAAATGTCTGTGAAGTAGTTAGCATGGGGCTGCCATTTATAAAATGCACTTTCTGGAGAGTTAGGTTACTAAGCAGAGCACAGGAAACTGGCCCAACTAGACCACTGGAAGCATTGCCTTGTGTATCCAAATCAAGTCCTTAAAAAGTCTGAATTGTTTCTCTTTATTGAACTGTTCTTTCGTTCATTTGAGGAGAGATCTATGTCACTTTCATTCATTCAACAATGTACATTGAGCCTCACTCTGTACCTGCAGTATTCAGGATTTGGGGATAAAAAATGGAAGATGAGTCCCTACCCTCATGTAACTTAAACAGAAGTGAGAGAGAGATGCCATCAAACAACAGGATGCTTCCTTAAAAAATATAAGTGCAGGGGTGCGTGGGTGGCTCAATCAGTTAAGTGTCTGACTCTGGATTTCGGCTCAGGTCATGATCTCAGGGTTGTGGGGTCAAGCACTCAGCACAGAGTCTGCTTGAGTTTCTCCCTGTGCCCCTCCCGCTCGTGCTCTTTCTCTCTTTCTCAAATAAATAAATAAATCTTTTTAAAAAATTAATAAAAATGTAAGTGTAAACTCGAATGAGATCACCAGAGAAGTGGTACAGCGGGCTTTTTGGGGGAGTCAAGGAAGCCTTCTCAGAAGAGGCAGCATTTTAACAGAGGCTTGCAGAAGCAATGACTGTCAGGCACACAGGCAGGGGAGGCTGTTCCAGGGAGAGCATGTGTAAAGGCAGGGTGCCAGCACAGAGCTTGGTGCATTCAGAGAACTCTAAGTAGTTCAATATTGCTGGCTTGCAAAGAGCAAGGCAGGAAATGACAGATGAGACTTGACATTTAGGCAGTGGCCAGATCTGAAAGTTCTTTGTATGCCAAGGAAAGGAGTTTACAGTTTACTCTGTAGACACTAGGGAAGCACTTTAAGGGTTTTAAGCCAAGGTTTCACGGTTAGATTTTTCATATTGGAACCATCACTCTGGCAGCAAGTATAGAAGATGGATTGGAGGGAGCTGATACTAGAGGCAGGGGGCCAGGAGGATTGTTAGGCTGCCCTACTTCGGGGTGTTTCCTGGCACTGGGAATAGCAATAGCCTAGAGCTTTCACAGTGGGTTGGGTCAGACCTCACGGAATTGCAGAGATCGGTGTCAGGGAGGAGCAGAGAGGTACAAGGAAACAATGGTGACTCAGTCTGAGCAAGGTGTGCAGTGTAATAGGCAGAGTAGGGAATTTGAGCCAAATGTATCTGCAATGTGGAAAGTCTTCTCAGTCATCCCCACACATTCAGATGACTGCAGAGTCATCCTCAAATGTACAATTTCACCTTAGAAGCAGTCATTTTCATCATGGTGCTACAGATTGCATATGGAGGCCAGACTGACTCAGTGCAGGTTTTTTGTTTTTTTAATTTCAGCAAGTCAGCTCTCTTGGATTGTGTCCAAGCTAAATTTATAAATAAGATCTACATTTCTGGGGGTGTGTTTGTGTTGTGTATTTTAGTGTGAAATGTACTCTTTCTTATTTCAGAGAATTATTGATCAGATTATCTCTAGTTTTGTAGTATTTATGCTACAGTTTCCCTGAGTTGGTTGACAGGAGGTTTATTCCTCTCTTCTCTTAGAGGACTTTTTTTGTACACACCTACACACGATATACCCACACACATCTCAAAAATACAACTGGGGCTAGAGAGTATAATGCTAAGTGAAATCAGTCAGTCAGAGAAAGACAAATACCATATGATTTCACTCATATGTGGAATTTAAGAAACAAAACAAATGAACGAAGGAAAAAAGACAAGGCAGAGACAAATCAAGAAACAGACTCTCAACTACAGAGAGCAAACTGATGGTTACCAGAGGGGAAGGAGGATGGGTGAATTGGGGATGGGGATTAAGCATACACTTATAAAGAGCACTGGGTAATGGATAGAATTGTTGAATCACTGTATTGTACACCTAAAACTAATGTAACACTTCATGTAAACTATACTGGAATTAAAAAACTTAATAAAAACTTTTTAAAATTATATCCGCACATATAAAAGATAAAATGTCTGTGGGCTTTCTACAGTCTCTGGAAGGCAAGGCCTTGATTTGCTGACCTTAAGGCATAACTTAAAATTCTTCCTTTCTAATGAGAATAATTCTTCCAAAATACTTAGAATATAAGGCTTATTTTCATGCCAATCTCATTCCATTTGTATTTGTGCTGTATTTTTTACTTGTCATCTTAAAATAATACTTCTGCCAGAGGAGTCAGTATTAAAATAAATGCCATCAATAAATGCACTTGAAAGGTGCTGGGACCCTGACTGATTTTTTTACAGGAGTCATTCCATTAGCATCTGACCCGATGCAGCTAAATCTGCATTGGCCCCCCCAACTGCCTGTTACTTTAGAGGTGGTACTATTAATTGGAAGATTTCTCCTGAGCAGTGTGCGTTGTCTTGATGCTTTTACACTTGGGTTCTGTGTATCTGTGGGCACACGCATGGGCCACATAAGAACTTCTGTAATCTAGACAGCTGCCATGTTCTATTTTCATGTTACTAATTACACACTCAGGCATCTCCCCTAATAAAACGAGCCCATCTGCAATGAGGTGAGCAAAATGGAAAACATATAGGATGGCTGGGCGCCAGGAAGCTTATATATACATTCCAGTAAGCTAATGCCTCACGTACGGTATTGTGTTGGCTGTCACAACTCATGAACCTCAATTGACATCACCTGGTACCATTTTTTCCTAATGTTCTACGTCATTCATTGTCTTCAAAGCTAATCTGAACTTGTGGTAATTTTGCCATGTAATCATTTCAGATGAGTGAGACGTGCATGTGACCAGTGTAGGGTGGGGGGAATTTATTAGATAAAGGAAGTAATGTGATTCTGATTTATACTGACTACCAGAGAACTGTAAGTAGAGATTTTAGGGTTAGACTCTTGGGGGGGGTTCACATTCCCCCCACTTATTAACTACATGACCTTGAGCATGTTGTTTAACCTTTTTGCGCCTCAGGTTTCTTGTTCATAAAAATAGAGGTAAAATAGATGCTTTGTAGTAGGTTATTATGAGGACTAAGAAAATACATGTAAAGTGTCTGTCATGGAGTTTAAGTGTTTAATACATATTTTCTCTCAGCACTCAAGTATCAGTGTTTGATTATCCTTTGGCCCTTTGTGAACACTAATGCTGCTTAGTTTTTGTAGGCTGATTAATAGTCTGGTTTATTAGAGATCATGAAGGTGGAAAAGCTATCTTCCAGAGAGGGTTATTTGAATGAACCTGACTGAAATAGTGTCTTCCCCACCCCAGACAAACCCCAAAACCCTGCCTGAAATGTACTACTCATTTGTGCTTTTAACAGCCAGTGGATGCTGATAGAAAACACGTAAAATATAAGATCTGTGCAAAAAACAGCTATTCTTACAACACCAGAAGTTGACGGTAATTGTAATGGAGAAGTAGAGCTCGGAATTCTTCTGAAGCACCTTGTAAATATGCAATTAACTGTTCTGAAACTCATAAAGTCATCATAAAGCACATCCTGCAAGTGTGAGAAAAAGAACATATAAATACTAAATAATTATTCCCAGGTCAGAGTGATTTTTTTTTCCAAAGCTGCAAATGCTAGCAGATCATAAGGAATTTATCTATTCACTAAAGAATGTTTTTACAAATGAACTAATTCCAGATAGACATAACTCAATTCAGATGACTGAAACGAAGTAAAAGTTTTCCTGCTGCATCTAAGTAGAGGATTTAATTTTGTTTTCAGGTGTTGTGGACTGTGTTGTAATTATTTTTCTATTCCTCATTTCACATAGTGCTTTTCAGAATTTTAGTAGCCGTCCTAGAAGAAAGCTGAGACTAAATTTTGCATAACAATGTTGCGCAAACTTGTTGTATGTGTTCTAGAAATAAAAACTGGTATCTGACCATATGCCCCTGATCAGAAGGCTTGAGAGTGAGCCGCTGCTAATGCATACGGAGCACAGTGATAGACCTCCATCTCCTTTGCCCCCTCCGAGGTAACAGTTGCTACAAACGTGGTCTCTTTCATTTGGCATTTCTTTTCCACTTCCTCTACTACTTGAATTTGCATATTTGTATCTAGCTATAAAGTCATCTGGTTCATGTTCATTCATGGATTATATGACTGAGCAGCAAGCAGTTCAAGTTTCTTATTATCTCTGCCGTCCTGTGATTTTACAGTCTTTTCACTCCTAATGTTTTTGTATTTTGTCTGTATTTGGCTTGGTCAAACATGTCTGAAATTTGTTAGCATTATTGTCCTTTCCAAAGAATGTGATCTGGGTATGATCAAGCTATCTGTCGGTGTTTTCTATTAGTAATAATAATGAAAATGCCATTATAGACATGTCTGAAGATTAAAGGAGATAATGTATATAATGACTTACATGAAATGAACACTTAATGAAGTTCGGCTCCTTTTAGTAGTAGTAGCGTACCTCCGACGTTATTCATGCCCTACAGTTTCAACGCTCTCAGTGATGCAACGCTTTAAAGTTTCTAAAGCCCTTTCACAGATTTATTGCACAGTAGCCTTCTGCTATGTAGTGAATGGTTGTGCCTGCCCCCCCATTCATATGTTAAAATTCTAATCCCCAATGTGATGGTATTTGAAGATGGTGCCTTTGGGAGATGTTGGATCATGAAGGTGGAGCTCGTGATGGAATTAATGTCCGTCTATGAAGAGATACCAGAGAGCTTGCTTTCTCCCAATCTCTCTCCCTCTCTCTCTCTCTCTCTCTCTTTCTGCCATGTAAGGGTATATGAGAAGACAGCCTTCTGCAAGCCAGATAGAGGGTCCTCACCAGGAACTGAATTGACTGGCACCTTGATCTTCGATTTTCCCATCTCCATAAGCATGAAAATATGTTTCTGTTGTTCACACCACCTAGTCTACCTATGGCCTTCTGTTATAGTATAAGCCTGAACTGACTGACACATTCAGATTAGGCAGTATTAGTTCCATTTTTCAGATGAAAGAAATTAACAAAAGTTACTAGGACAATAGGATTTTTGTGAAAGAATTATTATTATTGAAGTATATAGGAGTAGGTGATGATCTTTCTAGGAGCATTAACACCCTGACAGACTAGTCATCATGCTGTTTAATGAACAATAGTAATGTTGTCCCTTAAAAATAAAGAAATAAAGAAGAAAAAACAGTATTTGAGGACAGAGGTAATAAAGGCTTAGGAGGATAAACGGGATAATGTTTGAACAATAAAATCACCCATCTATTTGTGCAGTCTTTCCATTTTATTTCATTTAGCATAGAGGTAAGAAAAGGAAATTCAAGGAAAAGTGCTTTAATCATTGAAAATGCCATCCTTCCTCTACACTGTTGAATGATAAGGTGGTTGTCTGGTCCTTCCAAGGACTTATATTACTTAAGTGACCTCTCTCTGGAATAAAGAGTTTCAGTAAAAGAAGTGAAATTCTTGGAAAATGTCTGTTTGGGGAAGAGGATGAAAGTTCCTTGGTTTATTCTCTGAGTGGTTTCTGAACTTTGTTTTGAGTTCAGTTATTCCTAATATGTTTTGATTTTTAAGATTTTTGAGACTCTAACAGATGCTGTGATCCCTTTTTCCAGAAAAGGGCAGAGATATGCAAAACGTTGTGTACTATCTCATGGGGATCGGGAAACCTAGCCTTGGGCCCCAAGATTAGGAAACATGGTTTAGATTTTTTAAAAATATGTGTTTTTATAAAATAACTACTTTTTTAAACTCCAAGTCCCATTTTTCTGTCTTTCAGGTGTTCAGTAAGGTCACTTATCTGTAAATGGACTATTTTTTTAGTATATGTGCTGCCAAAGCGAGCACTAAATGGGCTATATTTTAAATACAAACTTTTGTCTACCCATAAAGGTATATTAAGCTTTAAACATCTCTATATGTTAGTGATTGCATTATTTTGAAGTATTTCAGCTAAGCATGGGCATGAGGTAATGCTAATATATTAATCATATCAGTCACTAACAAGATTGCCAGATAAGGTGCAGAAGACCCAAATCCATTTGAATTTTAAATAAACAAATAATTTTTCAGTATAAGTATTTTATGCATTGGGAATTTCCATAAAATTTAAATACCCCCCAATGCATGGGCCATACCTGTACTAAAAATGATTTATTATCTGGAATTCAAATATAACTGGCTATCTTGAGTTTGTTTTATTCTGGTAGCTCTAGACTAACAAAACATTTTTCCAATCATTGCAGTAGTAGGTTCACATACCATGTTTATTTCATTACCTTCTCCCCCCTCACTATCTATTAAAAGCCTTAGAACATAATAGACAGTCGTGAAATTTGCTAAATGAAGAAAATGATTCCATTTCTAAGTAAAAGAGACTTGGTATTTGGGTCAAGTGTTTCAAGGGACTTTTTACTATAGAGTCGAATTCCAAGCCAGTCT
This sequence comes from Ursus americanus, assembly GCF_024610735.1. Taxonomy (NCBI): domain Eukaryota; kingdom Metazoa; phylum Chordata; class Mammalia; order Carnivora; family Ursidae; genus Ursus; species Ursus americanus. The sequence continues at coordinate 31,721,193 of NC_142127.1, read as the reverse complement.
TAATTTTAATAGCTTGTCCAAAGTCCAACTTAAAATTAGAACTTAGCTCTGCTTAACTCCAAAGCCAATGTTTTATTAACCTCTATTAGTGGTTCCCAAAGGAGGAAATACTGTATTCTTTTTTTTTTTTAGAGCATGAAAGCAAGCAGTGGGGCGGGGGGGGGTGGCAGAGGGAGTGAGAGAGAGAGGATCTTAAGAAGGCTCCATGCCCAGCAACCAGCACCCAGTGAGGAGCCCCAGTGGGACTCGATCTCATGACTCTGAGATCATGACCTGAGGTGTGTGAGGGGTCGGGGCTTGGGGGAAAAAGCTACTGGAATTTAGTGGGTGGGAGCCAGTGATGCTACATATCCAGCAATATGTGGGGATAATCCCACACAACAAAGAATGATTCTGGCTCCCACAGGACTTTTGAGATTACTTCCAGGTATTCAAAAAGGGAATAAACTCTTAAAAATGATCTCAAGCTAGAACCTAACTCCAGTGACACATCCACATAAAGTTTTGCATTGCATTAATACACACTGAATTTTCCAAGAATGAAACTAGTGCATAAATCAAGAGATTTTACATAAAACGCCACAATAATTTGATAAGCAGGGTCTAAAAAATCCAATAGTGTGTAGAATGCTGGGCGACGTTATTGCAAATGAATTAAATGACCAAAGTAAAGTTGTATACTCAGCTGGGAAGTAATGGTTCCATTGGCTTAAATGCAAGATCCACGATCCAAATATATCCAGGTCTCAGACCAAGTATGGTTCTACCTTCAGACACTTGTCTGCTCCAGCTTAGGATTTTGGGGGACAATTCTGGGTTTGGTGGCTGGCTGAAACTTCCAGAACAGCAGCAGCAATTCCAGGAATCTCCTGAGGAGTTGGTTATTAGTTCATGACCCCAGTAGAATAATCCACCTTTTCCCTGCTGTTCTCCTAAATAGAGCTGCCTGCTATATTTATGCCTGGCTTTGCTCTTGCATCTATGTCTTCACCTATCAACAGGATTAGAACTCAGCCCACCTCCAACTGAGAAGGGCATTGGGCAGAAGATGGGAGCTAATTGCCTATGCTATTTTACTCATGTTTGCTAATTAAGGAACGAGTTATCTTGTGTTGTCCTGTTCTTTGTTTATTTTGGAACCTTACTAAGAGTTTTTTACTATTTTAGAAAATTCCATCACTGATGATAATCCCCTTATGATATTTGGTTCTTCAACTCAACACATTGGTATCTATCAAATTCATGGCAATTTTAGGGAGAGAAGGAAACATCTGTTTCATTTTGCTTTCTATGGAAATCACTTTGAAATAGTAATTATATTATTATAAATTTTAAAAATTCTTTATAATATAGATGTAACATTATATTCCTTTTTGAGATTATACTTGTAGGTAAAATTTATATTACTTATAAATATCATTTAAAAATATTTATTGAGTGGTACTGCTCTGAGTTATCTGATGGAAATATATATATCCAAACAGCTGCCCATCTGAGCAATGTCCAACATTCAGATAAAGTATACTATGATTCACATGTTGTCAGATTACCCAGTATCAAATTGCATCTGGGAAAAACAATGCCAAAAAATAATAGTAGCATATAATATTTCTTTTTTTAAGATTTATTTATTTATTTTAGAGAGAGAGTGGGGGGGAGGGGCAGAGGGAGAGGGAGAGAGTGTTAAGCAGACTCTGCACTGAGTGCTGAGTGTGGAGCCCAATGTGGGGCTCAGCTTCACGACCCTGAGATCACAACCTGAACTGAAACCAAGAGTTGGATGCCCAACTGACTGTGCTACCCTGACACATCATTAAATATTTTTTAACACAGATATCGTAGGGAAAATCAGTACACATTTATAGAAATTTGCAATTGGCAATTTACTTTCTGTGAAGTTCTTTAAAGCATTCTTAAGTAAGAGAGAAAACTCCTTATCACTTCACTATTTCCAACATAGATAACATTTGGATGGAGTACACAAGAAAAGGTAAAGATTTCTTATGGAAGCCTTGAGGTTGCATTGGTAAAATGGCAGCCCTTCAGTTCTCATTAAAGGCCAACAGACACATCTAGGCCAGATGTTAAGGGGAAAGAGAGCACCTTCTTTGAACACTGCAGCACTGTATTAGTCTGTTCCACCTGCCATAACAAAATACCAAAGACTGAGTGGTTTTAAGGATAGAAATCTCCTCACAGTTCTGGAGGCTGAGAAGCCCGAAATCAGGATGCCAGTGGACTGATTTCTTGTGAAGGCCCTCTTCTTGGCTGCCGATGGTTGCCATCTTCTCTGTGTGCAGTACACAGCAGGGGACTCTCTCCCTGTAAGGACACTAATTCCACTGGGTCAGGGCTCCATCCTTAGGATCTTACTTAACATTAATTACCTCTTTAGAGGCCTAATGTCCAAATACATCAGATTGGGGATCAGGGCTTCCACTTACAGTCGCTAGCATAGTTCCAGATCCTTAGTAGCGCTGGTGAACATTGGTTATTACTAGCATCCTATATCAAGTCTAATGATCACAAAACCATGTTGGGAAATAAGCATGATTATCTTCATCTTAGACATAAGAAAACTGAGGCTCAGAAAGCATGGGTCACTTACTTTAATAGAAGCATTCAGGAAGTGGTAATACCAGAATTTAAACTCGGTTCAGGCTGTATATGAGCAGTACACGGGCTGATTATATTCCATACTACATTGCTTCTCAGAATAATGACGTTTTAATTAATTATTAACAACTCATATTCTTACAGTACTTTATAAATTGTAAAGTGCTTTTCCCAGCCCTTAATTGTTACCGTGGAGAATGTTAGGAGACTAGTTAAAAGGGATGGGAAAGGGAGGACTGGGTTTCTCGGAAGCCAATAGCAACAAAAGTGCTGCAAAAGAAGATCCCATTTGAAAGTAAAGCAAAACTCAAAGGACTTTTCAAGATCAGAGAGGTAGACAAGGGGTGCGGGAAGGTGAAATCGAAGAGAGCAAACCTTAAGAAAAATCGAAGAAGGGGCAAAACCTTAAGCAAAGCAAGAAATGAGAGGAGAGTTGGCATCACTGAGATGAGGGGCTGCAAAAGGTACCAACCGCAGTGAGCCAGCTGTCTCAGACAATGCCAACGGGCTGGCAATGGTTCAGCGCGAATTACTGTTGCTATAGTCCAGAAGTGGCAAGTGAGCAAGATGGTTTTTCTGGGTGAAAGAGAAGTTCATGGTTGCTAAGAGTACAGTGGTTAAGGTGCTGGATCTGGAGGTGAATTGACTGGGGTCACGTTCTGCCTGTGTGAGCTTGGGGAAAATGCAGGCTTCCCCGTTGTGATATGGGGATGATGATACTCCTTGTCTCATGATATTGATGTGTCAAATAATGTATTGAATGCTGTGTGCTTAATACTGTGCCTGCTACTTAGTCAAATGTTAGTGATGATGATGATATGATTTTTATCTCTAGAATAATTACATTTTGGCTAATTATGTGCATTGCAATCATGACTGTCTCTTACACTCCACATGAGAGGTCAGAAGGTACAACATTATCTATGTACAACCTTTTCTAGGAAGTCCTCAGGAAGACATAGCACCCCGAATGCCTGAGGAAGTGAAACCAGGGTTCATCAAAACCTCAGGTGAGGGGCACGTGGGTGGCTCAGTCAGTTAAGTGTCTGTTTTGGCTCAGGTCATGATCTTCGGATCCTGAGATCGAGCTCCACGTCGTGCTTCTCCCTCTGCCACTGCCCCTGCTTGTGCTGTCTCTCTTAAATAAAAACATAAATAAAATCTTAAAAAAAAAAAACCCTCAGGTGAATGGAGCAGTCAGGCTCATCCTGGGGAGACTAAGTTAGGTATCAAAGCTCTGGGGACATATTAGCAGGAGGATTTCCTAAGGAACATCCTTAGGAGTATGTGTGGATAGGAGAACAAATCTATCCACACATACTCACTAGAAGTCCCCATTCCTGGGCCAGGAGGTAGTGGCTGAATGTTTCCTATAAGAACCCCTTGCTGCCCTCAGAATATCGGTCCCAAGGAGAATGAGAGAACAAGTGAGAAAGCAAAAGTGACAAGGAGAACAAGGAAGGAGAAGAGGAAGGGAGTAAATAAGGCAGAGATCACTCAGAAAGTTTCTCACAGCCAGCACATACGAGAAGGGGGTTGATTCCCATGTTATAGCTGGAGAAAATGAACAGGGCAGGAAATGGATTGTCCACGCAGATCTGCTAACTCAAAATTTCTTGTCCATTGTCCTAAGTTCTGCTTTTGTCCCCACAAAGTATGGGGATACCTAAAATTCCAGAGAGATCATGGGTCTCTTTCAACTACCAGCTGCTGCGCAAAGACAAAATGGCTGTGTGGTTGATCCAGCATGGTTGTTTAGATGACTGAAGGCTTTACTTGGAAAAAAGAGTTACTGTCTGGTTTGGTATTATAAGTAAAACTAGTTTTTTGCTAGGGCTCAATATGAAAGCCCATCCACAAAATAAAAAGATAAACTTCATGATTCTGTTTCCCTTTGTATATATGTGCATAAAATTTTCTACATTTATCTATAACATTTTTCTTAATTTCACATCAGGGAAACTGCAAACTCTGATACTTTATTCTGTGTGTAATTGAGGTCAGCCTCTGCAGAAAACTGGGACATCTCAATTACATAAGCCCTGTTCCGTCCATACCATCCTTATTATTTACTGCTTTGATCTTATTCTGTATTGCCCATTTCTAAAATAAGAGACATTATACGTACTTGTCTTATATGAACTTTGATGATTTGTTACTTTAATTAGAAGAGTTTTTAAAGTGTTGATGCAAGACAACGTTGATGATTTCAAACAAAATATGATTCCTGAATAAAGCAAGCCGTAAATCTCACATGACACTATCTTTAGAAAACAACTATTTTGATCATATATCCTCTAGTAAGATGTTCTCTTTTCATTCAAGTGGTCAAGAAGTCTGAGTATCTTTTGTTTCCTCAAGGGATGTATATATTTGAAATGTGGCACAATCCACTGAATGGCAGTACGTTAGATACAGGGGGAGGAATGATGAAGAAAAAGAAAATATATGAAAATAGACAGATGAATTTGGGAACCTTACTTGCCTTGGGGGAAAAGAGCCATGACAAAGCTGCTAGCACCCTTGAAAATACTGTGTATGTGCCTCATTATACCACCTATATTTCCAGCCTGTCACATTTCATGAGGTCTTTGCAAGCCAATGATGTTAGGGCTGTCAGCATAATATTCTCTAACTTGGGAGGGCTTCCACCCCCACCATTTTGTAAAACTTCCTGAAAAGCAATGGAGGGAGCCTTGCCAGGTATTCTTTCTAACTCCATTTAATAAGAGTATTTTCAGATTTCAGTCAGAATAGCTCTATACTAGTGATATGCTGGGGCATCCACTCCTCAGCGCCACTGATTGTATTTTCACGGGAATTATATTTGAATCCACTCAGAGCCGCCATTGTTGTATATAGTGCCTTCAAATTCACCACCCTAGCTGCAAGTTCTACATTCAGCTTGATCCATTTTCCCAGTTAGGTTATCTCTCTGGAGAGATTCTGACTGTCCATATTAAAATTAGTAATTAATATCAATAATACTAATTATTAAAAATAATAGCCTTGGGTTTTTTGAGAGTTGAGAGAACCTTCTTAGAGAAAGTGTGCATTGTTTAGAAGCAGGGCAGTGGCTGCCTTGGAGCATCTTGAGTTCCTCACGAAATGCTGGGAATTCGGTGCAGTCCCAGAGGGAACAGTGGGTTCTTCTTTCTCTTAGCGTGTGCTCACTGAGGCGGAAGTGAGCGGGGCTGGTTTCCTTGAGCCCCTCCCAGATTCTATCCCTTCCTTGGCTTGAGGGCAAAATCACTGGCAAGAGGACCCAGAGCACTCAGTAACATGTCCACTGAAGCCTCCAAAATCCTGGTGGTGAAACAAAGTCATTAGGGGAGTAAAGTGTCGTGATTGAGCTCTTGAAGGAAGTAACAGCTGACATCACCAGAACCCCAAACTATGGGAATCAGTGAGACAGAGATCATTTAAAGAGCTACTTCCCTAAAGAAGAGGATGAATCACCTTTCTTCCTTCTAACCTCCTCCCCAGAGTTCTCTCCAACTTGAGAGGAGAGCCACTTCCCTCTTGCCATTCGCATCCCTTCAAGGACAATAGAATTGGACTTTCTATTTTTAATGGATCTAGAGAAACTATTTTGTACATAGAGCTTCCTTTCTCACCTCTTATTTTGGCCAGTGTGATATATGTTTGGCATATTAAGATTTAAATATTTGAAGTGCTGCTGATGCGATCACAGCAGAATGACGACAGAGGAAAGGAAGGGTAGACAAGAGAGTCTGAATACAGCACTCTAGTCATGGCACCAGATTATTTTGGGAACAGTATCTTCCTCTTCCTGCCTGTTCTCTCCCTCAATGTGTGTCCTTGTTTTCTTGCCTCACACAAATATTCAGATGCTCTCAGTGCCCTCCATTCATTTATTTTCATAGCTATACAAGAGTAAGTATTTCTGTTCACATTTTTCTCTTACTGTTGCTTCTCTTGCACCATTAGGTTATGCTGCTAGTACGTTCCAAGGTCTGTGCACTCGGTTCAGGTATGTTTTCTGGCAATATTGTTCTTCCTGCTTGATCTAAGAAAAGTCTCTCATTTGCTCTCCTGCTTTCTCTGACACTTTCTCCCTTCAGTTTAGTACAAAGACTCTGCAATCTGCTTCCAGTCATCACTGTTGACACATCAAAGAAATATGACTTTAATTTTTCAAAGAAAATATGAATCATGTAGTGTTTCCCACACAGACAGTACCCTCCTCTGTTAGCTAGCTGTACAATTTAAAATTCTTAGCTTTATTTTATACACAAGCAATGGTCATATTATTGGGACTGTACCATGCAGAGCGCCACCCCACCAGGATATGAGCTCATCTTCTCTGAGAAACTAAGTGGGGTTGAGCTGGGTCAGTGTTTGGAGAAACTCATTTCCAATGAAATCCAAGAGAATCTCAGGAAGGGACAATTCCGTATTCTGGACAATGACCTTCTTATTTGATGAGAACATTTCAGTTGAAAATTAAAAAGCAATGATAGACTCATTACTGTCACAGGAAAACTGCTTAATTGAAAATAAACCCCCATTTTATATGATTACCAAACAACAACTAAGCACAGAAAGAAGGTTCATTCACAGCTCACCTTTGTGTGAGTGACACAAAGTAAATGAATAATGATAAGATTTTTTTTTCCAAATTAACAATTTCTAAGGTGTGTGGTATGGTCAGAGCAATTTCAATTTGTTTTCTGTATGTATAATACTTTACGCAAAGTGTTGGTTTTCCTAAGGATGCCCCTGTCATTACAAGACCTTGAATATCTTTGTGACTTATCCAGGTATGTGTTTCCAGAGACTTATGGTAAAATGCAGAATATCTGTGAATCCAAATTAACTATTAAGCTGTGGTGGCAGTACCCAGGAAAGAGAACATTTGATGCACCATATCATCCCCTTCTCTAGTTACTCAAATAAGAAAGTTTATTGTCTGGTGATGGCGAGATAAAGGAAGAAGATAAGAAGTGGCAAAGAATGAATACTCAAGAGCAACATGGAAGCCTGAATCCCGTAGTTACACTCTGCCCACTAAAGGTTCCTGTACATATCACTTGGATTCAGCTCTCTCAATCTCTCATTACTTATGATCGTGTCCCCTGAAGGCTTGTTATCCGACCCACAGTGAGGGGGATGTATTCCAAAGCTGGGGGATTTCTATTGGGTTATGCAGGTGGGAGGGTGAATTTACAGTTGCAGGCATCCAAGACTGTATCAGTGACAGCAAGCTTCCTGCAGCTTCATTTCAGCTGCCAAAGAAATGAGTCTGCTGAATATTGATTGTGTTCTGCTTTAGGTATTGCCCTTGGAGGCAGTCACCATTGACAAACACACACGCAGGCTCGTCCTCGGGCATCCCACACGGCAGCTGCATGGCACTCTGAAATAAAGTCAGGCAGCTACGTTTTCTGGGATCATGTCTGGGCAGAGAACTATTCTAGACTGTGTGTGTGTGTGTCCTGGTAGGGAAGAATGGAGGATGCTTATATAAAAAATAGAGAACATGTTTTATTAATCTAATGATACTGATGATTTAATGAGAAACGTAAAAGAAAAATAAAAACCTACTAGTAAATACAATAAAATGGGCCATACATGTATATGTAAATAACTGATCTGGTACAGTGGAGGCATAAATCCCAAGTGTTTTCATAGGAAGGGAAAGTGGAAGAAGAAGAAGGCAAAGGGTGGCTTGGAAAAGACAGTAATAGGATGACAGGCTTGGAGTTAATCTCAAAATAGATTATGGAAAAGCAGATTTTTTTCCTGGTCTTAGAAGAGAGACACGAAGTCAGTGTTTTTAAGGTGAGTGGATGCCCTGGGGTAGCATGTTTAAAATTGTCATTATTAAAATCTGTGCGATGTTCAGGGAGGAGAGGGTTCAAGATGGTGATATGGAAAGACCCTGAACCCAGTTCCACGGAGGGACGCACCAAATCTACAGCTACATATAGAACAGTTCTGTCTGAAAAAGACCTAAAAACTAGCTGAACAGCTCCTCCACAACAAAGGGTTAAAAAGCGACGTCAAGATAAATGGGAGAGGCAGAGACAGTTGCACCAAAACCCCCACCTGTGGTGCGGCAACCCACAAGCAGAAGGGATCTCACAAATATGGAGTGTATCCCCGAGGAGCAAGTGGTCTGAGCCCCACATCTGCCACCCCAGCCTTTGGGACTTGCAATTCTATTCCTGGTTATTAATTTTATAAAAATGTCCCAAAAAGTGTGTTTAAATGTACATAGAAATACATAGAGATGTACCCTGCAGCATTATTTGTAATAAAAATATAGCATTATTTGTAATAGTGAAAAATTAGAAACAATCTAAATGCCTATCAATAAAAAATTACAGAGTAAGTTGTTGTTCATTCATACGGTAAGAAGATCAATAAGCCATTAGAAGAATGAAGATCTACAGATCTTGACAAGGAAACATGTTTAGGACATGTTGTTAAGTGTAAATCACAAGTAACAGAACAGTCCATATAATATGATTTTATATTTTAGATAAATACATGTGTATATTTGGGGGCCCCTGGGTGGCACAGTTGGTTGAGCATCCGACTCTTGGTTTTGGCTCAGGTCATGATCTCAGGGTCGTGATTTCAGGGTCGAGATCAAGCCCCATGTTGGGCTCCACGCTCAGTGTGAAGTCTGTTCAAGTTTCCTTCTCCCTCTCCTTCTGCCCCTCCCCCCACCGTGCCATCTGTCTCTGTCTCTCCTTCTCTCTCCCCTATCTCTCTCTGTCTCTCAGATTAATAACTAAATCTTTTCTAAAAATACATGTGTATGTATGTATCTAAATGATGTAGGTTTTTTTCTATGCACATTTGTATTTTTAAACTTTTAAAAATTAAAAGCAAAATAAAATACTCAAACAAAAACACCTCAGATGAAATTGTGACCGAAGAAATGCCATTTGACTATACCTATGCTTTTTTAAAGTAGTTTTCCAAGTCGAGCAGTAGGTAGACTCTAGAAGATTAATTCTAGAACTCCATAGTCATTTTGCAATCACCACGCTCAGTCAGTAGCTTCTCATCCTTCCCTGGGTAACTGCCTTGACCTTCAGACCGGCCTCCCTGCTTCTACTGCTGATCTATGACAACACCAGTTTCAACACAGCAATCTGAGTCATCTACAACATTGAAATGATATTCATATCTCCACCTTCAGTGGCTTCCTGTCACACTCGAGATGAAACCCAAATCCCTAACCTCTCCTATAAGGACCTCTGTCATCTTATCTTCCTCTAATGGTGTGCCACCCCCTGCCTCACTATGCCGCAGCCATTCTGGACCCTTTCATTTGTTCAAATGCACTGAGTTCTTTCCACAAGACCTTTGCACATGCTTTTCACTTTTTCGGGAGTGCCCTTTCTTGCCTCCGAACCCACCCCTCCCCTTTTCTTGGCTAAGACACAGCCGGTCTTCCAGACTCAACTTAAGTCTTTCTCAGAGAGGATGTCCCTAATCATCTTCACTAATGAAATTAAATTCCTATCTGTTTCCCATATTTTCTCATATTTCAGTTGACTCGATACAGTTTGTAATCTTATTTTTATACTGTTCTTTGTTTAGTGTTTGCCTCTCTACCACAGCAAGATAAATGCAAGCAAGACCTGCATCCTTAAAACAACTTATAAAATCACTTTCCAGGAGGATACGTGGCAGCATTAATATATATTTCTAAATGAATGGATAAAGGAAGAAATACTCCTAGTCCCCTCTTTTTGATTCTTATGTTTAAAAGAGCTTTTTTTTTTTTTTTTTTTTTGGTGAACTTCGGTGAGCATACCAAAATATTCTGAAGTAAACCAGAACATAAAACCAATCAAATGTAACACAAAAGTATTTTTGTTAATGAACTAAAGTACTGAACTAAGTAGAAACCTCCTTGGGTGCCGCTTATAAAAATAGATTGCTCTTTTCATAGGCTTTCAACCTGCAGGAGAGTGGGTGTTGCAACCCTGCTAAGCATTTGTGCTGTTAGAATCCCAATTACAAGGGGAAGCCAGCAACACCTTTGGTTAAGCTGTTCTGTCTCAACTCACATGTTATTTCTGGTAATTTAACCTATCCTGTAAGTACTCATGTCATCTTGTCCTCCCCAGTTTTTCAGCTTCCTGTAATGGCACACCACCCTTCTACCTTTTTAAATAGGACCACAGCTGATCTGTTCTACATCCTCCACATTTAGAATTTTCTCTTTGAGGAAGGAGGTGATAAGATGGAGAAATGCAAGAAAATCTCCCTACCAAAAATATCAGTTCTCTGGGAGGAGAAAGAGAAGCAGGAATCTGTGTGCATGAGTCAATTGTTGCTTGCCTTTCTTAGATGAATTTTGTGAAGAGTTTTATTAATGCGCAAACTTTCTTTCTAAGCTCCCAAGTTACATTTGTCTTGCTGTCTTTTACCATTTCCACTAGAAACATCTGCATCTACAATTGATACCAGTTCTAAAGTATTTTACTCTAGGAATTGATTAAATTTCTTTGAGTCATATACAATAGAAACCAGAAGATGATTTTTAAAAGATAAGAAAATACAAAAGAAATATGTTGAATAGACTCTAAGACATCAAAGAAAACTTGGACAATGAAGTATTAGAAAGGATGAAGACAAAGCTGGTCCAAATTCATGAGCTTTTTCTGGGATGTTCTAGAATGAACATGTGTCAGATCCTTTCTCCTTATTGTGTGTTGCTTAAAAGTCTCAAGGCAAGTTTCTGATTGGACCACTTTGAGTTGGGTATACACTTCAGTATCCAATTAGGTATTACCAGCCAGACCGTCTTCTGTGAATGGAGTAGACATAGAAAGGTACTTGGAAGATACCTTAACAGATGCTCATCATACACAACATATTGTTGAAACTATTTGTTGATTGTTAAAAAGAAGAAACTATAAATATACATGGATAACTCAAAGAGAGTCTTTGAAAGAGCCATATTTTTTTATTTATTAAGTTTTTATTGTAATTACAGTGTAGTTAACATACAGTGTTGTTTTAGTATCAGGTGTAAAATGTAGTGATTCAACAATTCCATACATCACCCAGTGCTCATCACCACAAGTACCCTCAATTCCCATCACCTTTTTCACACATCCCCCACCCACCTCCCCTCTGGTAACCATCAGTTTGTTGAAAGAGCCATATTTTAATAACAGGGTTATAGAGTGACATACTTTAACTTTATCCAAATACAGAGAAAGACATAGGAAACTGAGGCACGCAGGTGGTCCTTATGTTTGGGTATAGAATGCTTGACTTTAAGCAATATGGCTTCACATTTCTTCAGTCTCCTGTTGGATAGAAGAGTTTCCTAGTGCACATGGTATCTTCTTAGTTTTGGTTGCCTTTCTCCCTTCTCCCTCATCCAAATTCTATCATCAGTTCTTTTTGTCCTCTTTGGTTTGTCATTTCCCACACCTCCCACATTATCCTTGTAACTTCACACTATGGCTCTTATCACCTTATTCCCAAAGACTGACATTGGCTACCATGTCTTCTTGCCTAGATTTATTTACCTACTTTATTTCACCTTGCATATGCTACTAGAGGAATCTTCTTAAAACACTGCTTTTGTCATGTTTATCTACCCCAAATTATTTAATCCCCTCTGTTTTCCTACTTAATAAATTCTGATCTCCTCTGCTAATCTGTTCAAGTCCTTTGATAGTTTGGCCATTCTTTTTTTTTTTTTTAAAGATTTTATTTATTTATTCGACAGAGATAGAGACAGCCAGCGAGAGAGGGAACACAAACAGGGGGAGCGGGAGAGGAAGAAGCAGGCTCACAGCGGAAGAGCCTGATGTGGGGCTCGATCCCATAATGCCGGAATCACGCCCTGAGCCGAAGGCAGGCGCTTAACCACTGTGCCACCCAGGCGCCCCAGTTTGGCCATTCTTTACCACACTTTTGTTTCTATTCTCCTTTAGCCTGAATGCTCGGGTCTATCATTCTGACCTCCTTAAAGTCTTCCTCCAACTATATCCATCCACCTACTCACACTCCTGGCTCACTTTTGGTCATTTGCTGCTCCAGAACACTATCCTTCATCTCTCTGTTCACCTGTTAAAATTCAGATTATTTTTGTAAGCTCATCTCATGTCTCAACCTTTTGCGAAGTATACCTATGCTTACTGTCCATCTCACTTTTTAAAAATTATTTTCTTTTTGAATGTATTTGAATGTATTCTTTGAATGTATTACATGTGACAGCCTTATGAAAGACTATCCTATTTTTAATGTCTGCACACATTTTGCAAATTTAACATACCAAAATATAGGAAAGGATATAATACTCTCCTATTCATTCATTATTTGCAAGAAATATTAATTGGGCAAATCCTACATGCCTGACACTGTTCTAAACAATGCAGATACAAAGAGCAAGAAAGGTAAAGACACCTACTCTCATTGGCCTTAATTCTGGTAGGAGAAGATAGCCTGCAGTGATAGTACGTAATGTAATTATGAGAACTAGATAGGCCCATATTGTATAGGAACTTGAAAACTATGAAGCTAGGGAAATAGCATCATGATTTCTTCTCCTCCTCTTCCCTCCCCCCCCCCATGACAAGGCTAAATAGTGTGTGGATTTTATCTGAAGTGCAATGGATAATCATTGACTTCTATGCAGAATAAGATTATAGGAGGCTGAAAGGAGGGACAAAGAGGATATGAAACAAAATCTAGGGATGAGATGATGGCATCTTAGGCCAGGGTGATAGTAATGGAGTTGGAGGAATTGTTTTGTGTGTTTTTTGTGTGACGTCTCCTACTATATTAAACAAACAAACAAAAAAACCCACCAGAGACAAATGCCATATCTTAACCTAGGAGGTATTACACAGGTAAAAGCACATAGCAGATGTTAAAAAAAAAAAAAAAAATATATATATATATATATATAGAGAGAGAGAGAGAGAGAGAGAGAGAGAGCGCACGCATGAGCCAAAATGGCTGAAATTAATTTATCTTCACTTAAAAAAGAATGATTTGCAAGATAGTAGAAGATAGAAGACTGGTGATATATACTCAATGAATTGACGATTCTTTTCATTGGATATTTCCCTTCATCATTATGGTGGATACCTGACAATTTATTTGTTAGATTTTGCAGTCACAATGATATTCAGTCAAGATAGACCCAAACTACTAAATTGAAACTTCCCTAAGTTTTTCAAATTTTAGATGTGTCCCTAATGTGTCACAATAATTTGAGGATTTTTAATAAGAAAATCTCAAGGCAATGTGAGATATTTTGTTATCCCACAAGTATGTTTCTTTTTAGCCCAGTGTGTTTGCTTCTATATATCTAAATACCATGGTAATGTTGCAAATAATTATATAGTCCCCAATGTATAGTTTTTGAGTAGGATGTGCCAATGATTAAAAATCTATGTATGGAAATAAAACTGCTGCTTATGAAGGCTGCTAAGTCTCGAGACTGTGCTTGGGTGTGTAATTCATATTTCTTTTTATAACTGCAACTTGGCTATTTGAAAGTGAACTTTTCCCAAGTAACTTTTTAAAAAAAAATAAATGCCCGCAAGAGAAAGACATTCATATAAGTAAGTTGACCCAAAGATCTAGGTAATCTGCTCCTCAGAGAGCAGTGATATGGCTGATGGAAAACCTGGAATATCAGGTTTCTAGTGCAGAGCTCATCTGAAAAAGTTACAGTCAAAGCAGAGAAAATGAAATAATAGATACAAAAGCACTCTGAAGAATTCAAAAACCATCTGGCACCCTTTATCACAACAGATTCTCAATTCTTCATTCAGACCACCTCTAAGCTCTTGGATTCTAATGATTTTATTTGGAATGTTCAATTAAATATCAAAATTCATTTCACCAGCCTGAACATCTTCTACTACCTTGCTTTAATTTATAGAAGTAGTTTTCAGTGGGAGGAGCTGCCTTCAACTATATCCATAAATACCATTTGAAGAAATACTTTTCTAACAAAGTAGTTACTATCAAAATATTTCCCAGGTATGAATTATGGTTCCATTGGAATCACAGTGTCACAGAATTTTTTTTAATGATTTTTTATTATATTATGTTAGTCACCATACAGTACATCCCCAGTTTCCCATATAAAGTTCGATGACTCATTAGTTGCGTATAACACCGAGTGCACCATGCAATACATGCCCTCCTTACTACCCATCACCAGTCTATCCCATTCCCCCACTCCCCTCCCCTCTGAGGCCCTCAGTTTGTCTCTCATGTTTCATTCCCCCTTCTGATTACCCCCCCTTTCTTTATCCCTTTCTTCCCCTACCGATCATCCTATTCCTTATGTTCCATAGATGAGAGAAATCATATGATAGTTGTCTTTCTCTGCTTGACTTATTTCACTTAGCATTATCTCCTCTAGTGCCGTCCATGTTGCAGCAAATGTTGAGAATTCGTTCTTTCTGATAGCTGAGTAATATTCCATTGTATATATGGACCACAACTTCTTAATCCAGTCATCTGTTGAAGGGCATCTCGGCTCCTTCCACGATTTAGCTATTGTGGACAATGCTGCTATGAACATTGGGGTGCATATGGCCCTTCTCTTCACTACATCTGTATCTTTGGGGTAAACACCCAGTAGTGCAATGGCTGGGTCATAGGGTAGCTCAAGAGATGGACAGGGAGCTGGAGACCATATAGTTCAGTTCCTTCATTAGTCATATGAGTAGCAGAAAGCAGGCTTCCTTACTGTGAGAGAGAATGGACAATTGAAAGGGGATCCACGTGCTGTATCTTCACAGGAAAAATAAGCCCAGTTTACTGACTTACCTGAACCTTTTTGCAGCAGTGCTAAGACTCAACCTCAAGTCTCCTGAAACTGAGGGCAGTTCTCCTTACCTGCTTGTTTACCCTAATTTTATTGCATTATTGAAACCATGTCTCAGCTGTGAAAAATCAAATAAAAACGTTTCTGTGAATTTACTGCATTCCAGGAACTATTCCAAGCGCTCCATTAAATTGTTTAATCATTACCCTACAACCCTATGAGGTACATACCATTATTATCATTGTGCAGATAAAAAAAACTGAGGCATAAGAGCCGTCTGGTTATTCATCAAAAGCTACTGAGTGACAGAGCATAAATATGAGTCCACACAATATGGAGGCTAAATGCTGTCCATTACTTTATGGCTATCTAAAGTAGTTAACTTAAAATTTTATAAGACTTAAGAAATCAAATTATGTTCTTAAAATAACTTTATGAAATTCTGATAACGACTGCTTCTTGTTTTAGAATAATAATTTATCTTTCAGAATTAGAAGTTTAAATATATCATTCAAAGAGGAAGTCTGAGAGATACTTGCTAATGTTGGGAACATATATCCTAACTCACATATTCATATGAAGGCTTCATCTGTTGCAGTCTTGTCTCTGTCCCTACTTATCAACACAGTATTTAGAACATCGTAGGAGCTCAATAGTATCTGTTGAATAAGTGAAGGATTTTTAGTGTTGGATGAATTATTGAATTATAAATAAGTTTTATGCCTAAAATTGTTTAAGATTTTTATTAAGGAAAATCTGCAACCTGAAATGATTCGTGTAGCTTTCCTAAATATTGCCTAATTCCTAAAATATACTTTACAGAACAAGCTTAAACATTGTAGATATTGTTAAATAAGTTTATAAGTAATTTTAATGTCTTTCTACAAGTATTATATGAATTGAATTGTACTTTTTAAGTTTGGAACATCGTTAAGTGCTTACTATGAGAAAACAGAACTTTAAAAATTGAATTGGTACTATCAACATATTTATTCTTAATTAGGTTTCTACCTTTGAAATCAAGCAGATTTAATAATGGCAGATCAGTTTAATCCACAGATTGAGAAGTTTTTGCCAAGGAAAATATAAACAAGATCATCCTCTCTCTACTTCCTCTCCCCACTGCAACCCCCACTCAGTCTTTATTGAAATCCAAAGTGGTAACACAGGGTATAAATAAATATCTTTACAAGGGTTTGTTCTATGTTCTCCACAGAATATTTAAAATTTAGTTACTGAAAAAGAACCTTTACCAGGAATAAGTTCAGAATGCTTGCAGATGCTCTGGATTGAGGCCCTATTAGCCTTCATTTGATCCTTTTGGTCAGAGTTTCCTTCTTCCATTCTTGGAAAATGATTTTCTGGTTTCAAAGAAACATGTGATGTGCAATTTTTTAAAAAGTGAATTTCACAACCATTTTTCTTATTTTTCCATGGTATAGGAAGGGCTTCCCATGTTTCAGGGAAGGATCTGCCAGACAACATCATAAAGGCCAACCTTATTTTCCTGGTGGCCCTTCTGAGGGGACCTTGGTGCTAGTGACAAGTACATGCTCCACAGATGACACCATTTTATCTTCCAGAAACTCCTGACCCTAGTATCACTGGGTTGTAACCTTATAGAAGTAAGAAAAGTGTGAACATCCTTCCTCTGATCAGCAGTAGGGCATGCTGCACAGGATCTCAGAGCTCATAAAAGATGTCTGCTGGCCAGTTCATCACAGTGTCTGTGTGCACTCCATTAGCTATGCTGTAAGGAATTCCACTTGCTCTTTGTGTTCTGTGAAGCAGAACAATAGGTCACTCTCCTCTGGAATAGCTGCTGATGCCTTCAAAGTTCAGTCAAAGCCCACATTTTTTCCCCTCTGAATAATGTATGAGTGTGGTTCACCCACGTGCTGCTAGTCTAGTAGGGAGGGAACTTCCAACAGCTTCAGCCTTCTTGTCTGATGTCACTGAACAAACTCACTGGTTCAAACAGGAAGACCTTGTGATCCGACTTTGTTTGGCAGAGGGTTGTGATGACAAGGTAGAAGTGGGAGAAACCCAGATGCATATGCATGAGCACACAGCAATCTGGAATGCTGACCTGTGAGACAACATCCAATTCAATTATCACTCACTTCACAGGCTCTTTCTAGATGGAAAGGTGAGCCCTGCTCCCCCATGCACAGCAATAAGTAGATGTTCTATTGAGGAAGTACCTCCTCCATTTCCCTTTCTGCAATTCAAGGCCCAGTCAGTGGTCGGCTGTCAAGCCTTACCATTCTGCCTAGTCAGTGGCCCCACTGAGAGACCAACTTCTATTATTTACCTGTGTCTTTGTTTCCTAGGGCCGTCATAACAAATTATCACAAACTGGGTGGGTCAAAACAACAGAAATGTATTCTCTCACAGTTCTGCAGGCTATAAGTTCAAGATAAAAGTGTTGACAGGGCCATGCTCCCTTTGAAGGCCCTAAGGAAGATTTCTTCCTTGCCTTTTCCAGCTTCTGGTGGCTTCTGGTATTCCATGGCTTATGGCAGCATAACTCCAATCTGCCTCCATCCTCACATCTCCATCTTCCCTATGTGTCTTCACATACCTTCTTCTAAGGATACCAATCACTGGATTTAGGGTCTACTGGAATCCAGTATTTTCTCATCTTAATTAAGTACACTTACATCTAATAAGGTCACATTCTGAGTTTCCAGAAGAACATAAATTATTGGGGGATGCTATTCAACCCAGTGTAACTTATAAAAATAGAAAAGTGACCCATAATTTATAGAAACCTGTTCTTGTCTCTAGAAATGTCTAAAAAGCATGCTTAATGCCTAACCATTCATGAGAAGGGGGAGTGAAGAGGCTTCTAAGGGTTATATCCCACTTCCACAAGAAGAGGGAAGCATATCCAGGCCTGCACTCTTGCTCATCTCCTAGACAGAGTGGCTTTCCCTTCAGATATGTTATCAAACACCCATCCTTCAAGGTCCTCCTCTCTTACCTTTTCCCTGGAGCTGCTTTTTTTCAGAGGGTATTTGTTCTTTTAACCCCATAATTCAAGAAAGAGTTTTATGGATTTTTGAAGTCCCCAAAAATACACTGTCCCAGGATTTCTGTGTAGAAGGGGACACTCAGAGCAGCCAATGAAGAACCATAAAAACTCCAAGTTTAAAGGAACTTTAGGGTCCAGGTAATCACCTTTATGTAAGATCTCACCTTGAATTTTTAATTAACACTGAAAATAGGAATGACCAAGAATAGAATCTAAGATATTTACCTAGGGAAGAGTCTCTATCCAAAAGAGAGTAGGTGAGACCAAAGCAAGCCTCATATATTTTATAATTTTGCCTCAAACTTTCCTGAAGCTCACAGTCACCTCTTTCCATTATCTCAGTTCTTGATCACCTAAATATCAATGTGGGTGTTACGTTTATCCCCTGTGTCATAGTTTGACAATATCTGCCCTACTTGCACTTGTTAAGCCTTCTAAGAGTGGAGGAATGTGAGGGGGTGGAGTGAAAGTGAGGACATTGTCTGTGCTTGGGTTCCAAGGAACACACTGGCCCTCTCATGCCCTGCGGAGTGATTGGGGAAAAGCAGGAATTGCATTCTCTAAGGAAATGGCTATAGATTTGAATGTCAGAGTAAAACCCCTCTAGCTTAATACCGTTCTTGTCCTTTTGTAGACTTTTTCATCAATGTGTAGTTTTTTCTATCAGTTAGAATAATTTCAGTTGTGACTAATGAAAGACCCAAGTAAAAGTGGCCTATATAGCAAGGGATTTATTATATCATATAGCAAGATTCTCGAGTCTGGGCAGTTTTCAAGGTTGGTTAATTTAGTAGCTTAACAATGTTAAAGACTTTGGTGCTTTTGCCTTTCTTCTTTAACTTGGCCGTGTTCCTCTTATGGTCTCAAGATGGCTGAGGCAGACTCAGGCAACACACGCAGACATGAAGATGAGGGCTGGCTTCATGGGTATGCAGTCAGGATGCTTGCTTGGGGCCCCAGACTCAGAAGAGTGCCATGCCTGGGGGCTAATGCTTTGTGGTTGCCATCTTGAAATTCTTAATAATTTTACTTTGGACTTGTGTTTTGTAAGTGAAGTTAAATGGGACAAAGGAGCATAGGACCAAGGGCTTGAAGCCTTGACTCATGTGCAGTCCTGCCTCACCATATGAGCTGAACAGGTTTTAGATCACATGCTCCCTGGCCCCTGCCCAACTATACTGCCACCCATAGCCTCCAGTGGGGTTCTGACCAGGGTAGAGTAGATTCAGGGTCGAGATAATGTGAGCTCTGCATGCTGAATTGCAGGGTGAGGCTTCAGATGCCTTTGAGGTTACCCATGCCAAAATAGCAAGTAAAAGACACCATGGCAGGTGGAGAGAGACAGGTGAAGAAAGGAACAAGGATCTTCCCATTTTAAGTCTTTCCTGAGCCACACAGATTATTTTTTTAAATTTTTATTTAAATTTTAGTTGACATACAGTGCAATATTAGTTTCGGGAGTAGAATTCAACGACTCATCACTTACATACAACACCCAGTGCTCATCACAACATATGCCTTTTAATACGCATCACCCTTCTAGCGTATTCCCCACCCACCTCCCTTCACCAACCCTCAGTTTGTTTTATATTGCTAAGAGTCTCTTACGGTTTGTTTTCCTCTCTCCCTCCCCCCCTTCCCATATGTTCATCTGTTGTTTCTTAAATTCCATATATGAGTGAAATCATATGCTATTTGTCTTTCTCTGATTGACTTATGTCACTCAGCATAATATATTTTATCTCTATCCATGTCATTGCAAATGGCAAAATTTCATTCTTTTTGATGGCTGAGTAATATTCTATTGAGTATACATACCACATCTTCTTTATCCACTCATCAGTGGGCCCCACAAATTATATGGCTGGCTCTAAATACTGAGTTCCAGCAGAGGAAACAGACTTTACTGTGGGTCTCTTTTTTCTAGCAAAGGAAGTCTTTTGCAATCTCTCCCAAGAGATTCTAATTCTACAAAGCCCAGAGTAAGAGCATATATTCATGCCTAAACCAATGACTATCTAGTGATTAAGACGACCGTGACTGGCATAGACCAATAGAGATTCATCTGTAGGCCAGGGATGGTCTCTATCCCTGAACCCATGGTTGCTCCAAATCTCAGAACAAAGAGATCTATGAACAAGGAAAGATGGGAATGAGGTAGAGTGGCATGTGGGATCTACGTAAGCACCAGTAGTGTCTGTCGCGCTATTCTCTCCCTGATTCGTCTCTATTTCATTCTATCATATCAACTACAGAGACCATAAGGATCCTCTGAAATAGATGAATCCAGTGCTTTTCTGGTTGTTTTAACAGTGGGAACTATTTTTTCCATGAAATCACACTGGGATCCTCAGTATCAGGAGGCACTTAGGAATAATAAAGGAAGCTACTTTGGTTGAAACAGTGGAATGTTGCTTAGGTCCTAGTAAATTAGGAAATTGTTATCCCTAAATGAAAGGCTATAAAACCAATTTAATGGTATCTACTTAAGTGTTGTGCTCTGAAACATCTTTCTGTGCTACTTAAGTTCATTTTCTTAAGGTCTCAAAAATATCTTAAAAACTGGTATTTGGCAAGATACATGCGCACTGCATTTTATTTCATTTTCTAACTGAAGTGCAACACTTTTCCTCTTTCAGGGCAATGTAAAACCAACTAACCCATTAGGAAGTGATATTACAACAATTAATATTTTTCTAGTTTAATTCTTGTTTTATCTAGGATTTAGTATCTCGCCATGCCTTCTGATGGTTGGCTCCTATATTTAATCTCCGAAACGCCGGAATTACATTAAAATGTTCAGGTTTGGATGGCTTGTTTAACCAGCACAATGTTACTGGGCAAGTTGGGAATTGACTTTATTTTCTTGCCACATCGAGCACAACTTCTGGGCAGGAGGTCTTGTATCTTTCTTTTATCATTGTCCGAGAAGATTTTTAGGCCAACTTTTCTGTACCCAACCGCTCAGGTACACTCCCACAGAAGTACAAATGCAACCAGCTGAGAATGTTGGGAAAGGAAATCCAAGCCTGACTGTACGCTTGGGCTTTACAGAAAACATTTGGCAACTTGGAAAGGCCTCAATAGAGTGCATCCTAACCCTTCCACATTCCATCCATCACTTAAACACAGTACAAATTCATACACTGCAAGCCTTGCCCAAAAAATACACACTGTAATCCACAAAACTGCACCCCTGTGTCCACACAGTTGGAAACATAGTGGATTTCTTCTGCACAGAGATTCTGAAAACAAAGACCAGAGTCTGAGGTTTTCACCACAAAGACTCCGCCAGGTTTAGCACCGTAAAGACTCTGCCTGGGAAAGAAGGGCCTCACAGAAGTTTAGCTGAGCATGGCTAGTGGAAGGGGAGGAAGGACGCTAAGACTCATGCAGGCTACAGAGTAATTCTGGCCATTTTGTAATTCTCAGAATTAGGCTTTTTGCAGCGAGGTCTGGCAGTGCACTGAGGCTGGAGATCTTTTTATGGTATTTGCCAGGGTTTCTTAGCTTTGCTCTAATCTTAGGTCTATGGCATCAACTGACTGAGGCTGGTTACCTGGAAGGAGTGTACAAAGAGGATGGGGTAAGTGGTGGGCACAGGTTAGTACTGGAAAACAAAGACAATCCAAACCCTTAACATACTCTGCTGCTTGAGCAATACCTTTGTTATGAAGAAGGATATGGTGGAAAACAAGAAGCACACTTTGACCTGCTCTTTCTCAACCATCACAAGGCTGCCAGGCTGGTTCCAGCATTTCCAATGGCATTTAAGTAGGGCAGAGATGTGTGACGTCTCAAATCATTAAATAACAACATAGGAGGACACTTGTGAAACTACTTTGTAAACTACAGAAAATGTTTCCTTGTTCTTTGGTCCAAGCTCCTCATTTCCAGAGTCAAACTGAAACCCAAAGTGGGCGAGTGACTTGCCCATGACTTCTAGTCTCCTGGCCTTCACTGTAATCATCATAAAGCAGACAGATCTAAAAACAAATGCACAGAGCAGATTTTTTTTTTTTTTTGGCTTAGGTAACTCTGTCAGAAACATTGTTATGCCTATAATATTGGTAATTACAAGCTATCTGGAAACCAACATCATTAACTACAGTAAGTTGTGGATGGGAGTTCTTGGAGATAGTCATTTTCCTTGCATTTCAGGTGATTTTGGAACTCATAGAACAAAAATGTGTTTCATTTGCCTTCTGTGTCCAGTCAGCATCTGCCTGAGTCTTCTTGTAAGACAAAAGGCACAGCAGGAGTCACAGACCGGTGATGCACTTGTGGCCCAGAGCTTGGGGAAGCTTATTAGTGCTGCCCTTTAAAGGGCATGTTTACCATGTGTCCTCAGCCTCCCCAGGTACTCTGGGCTATGCCAGTGTCAGGGTCATCTTGGCCTCTGGCCAGCAAGTGTGGGGTGACAAGTCCAGCCAGCAACCACAGCTTGAATAAAGAGGATAAGTGGATGAGTCACAGAGAAATTAAAGTTCTGTGGTATTGCATTGTTAGTGTTGAAGAGAGTGATAATGGGTCAACAAGGAACGATTTCTAATCAAAGAGAAGACTACTTTATGGAGGAGCACTTCTTTGACTTTGGTTTTCTTTGACCTTGGTTCTATTTAAAAAATAAATAAACGAGGTGTGCATATTTGCCCCCCGGTTTTGCTGCTTCCCTAGTATAACCTTGGTATAAATTGAACATAAGCATCTTTTGTCCTGGTATTTCTTAGCCATAACATGTAATCTAGTCAGTCCTTCAACCTATGGGATTCTATTACCAAGGGGTCAGCAAACTTTTTTAGTAAAGGGCCAGACAGTAAATATTTTAGACTTTGGGTCCCTATTGTCTCCTCCGTACTACACAAACTTACCATTCTAGCATGAAACAGCCACAGATAATTTGTATAGAAATGAGTATTGCTGGGGCACCTGGGTGGCTCAGTCAGTTAAGTGTCTGCCTTTAGCTCAGGTCATGATCCTGGAGTCACAGGATGGAGCCCCACATCAGGCTCCCTGGTCAGAGGGGCATTTGCTTTTCCCTCTCCCTCTGTCCCTCCCCCTGCTCCTTCTCTCTCTCACTCACTCTCTCTTTCTCGCCAATAAATAAATAAAATCTTAAAAAAAAAAAAAAAAGGAAATGAGTACTGATGCGTTCCCATAAAACTTTATAAATCAGGCAGCTGGTTGGATATCGCCCTTGGAGTCATAGTTTGACAACCTCTGCTCTAATAGTTCTGAAGTTTCTAGACTCACAATACTGAGTGAGAAGGCAGATCTTGATGGTTTCTGAGAAGCTTCCAGCCTAGAAGAGAACCATGTAAGGGTGGGAAAAGAGGTCAGAGTTCTATGCTTTAGTCATCATTAGGAGTCTGGAGAGGGAGAGATTTGGAAGTTCTAATCACAATAATGGTCCACCAAGGCCCCCCCTTAGAAAGGTTCCAATCCTCCATGTGTGAGAGAATTGGTTGAGCTGATCCTTTTACCACATTCTGCAAGTTCTTTTTACTAAAAATAGTAGAAATCATTTGAAGGAAGTTTCACCTACTATCTCTGCCCTACTGCCAGCTTGAAAACAAACTGAAAACGAACCTCATTTGACATGGTTGTAGACGCCAACGAACGTCTATTTTGAGCTTATACCCCAGCATGTGGTTAAATACAATTCTGGCCCGGGCAATATAACTTGTAGGCATGGAGACACAGAGTTTGAGGGGCTTGAGCTCCTGCTCCGTGTGCATGCGCCTATGCAACAGAAAGCAATACCATCTGACTAAATGGCAGGCTTAGTGCCAGATGCCAAGCCGGCTGAGACAGGCCCACGAGCGAGCAAGCTAACCTCAGCCTCCACTTCCTCCTCCTCCAAGAATCTATTAAAAGACTCAAAAGGGCTGTTTAGCCTCAGAGAGTGGGACATGATGCTCAGCAGCTGCAGCCCCGTTTGAATGACAGTCCTCGCGCTGCCCTGCCCCAGCACATCCCAGAAGTCAGAGGAGGAAATGGCGGGACTTCCAGGATGTGGAGACCCGGCAGGAAGCGGGACAAAGCCCTCATTATAGAGCCGGGAGACAGCTGCGGGGAGGCAGAAACTTTCTAGGCTCCTGCTGGTCCGCGCCCGCGCCCGTGCTCCGTCTACCTCTGAAAATGTGCAGTTTGATGCTCTGAGGTAAAACAGGAAAAGCAAGTGAAGTGACAAGGAAGGCTTTGATCATGCTGCAGAAGAGGCCAAAATCCCAGGGACTCCGAAGTTTGCCAGTTCTTCCAAATGTTTGCCTTTATAGACACAAAGTGAATTGTTTATCAAGTGAAGAGTATTTTTACATTAAATATATATTATAGAACTTTTCACACATAAAAGAATGTACCAGAATATATAATAAACTCCTGTGTATCTACTCTGCAAACCTATTGAGTACTAATACACCAGCCATACCATACCACAGTCATTTTTTAGAGGAAATAAAATATTACAGATACGGTTGAAGCCCCCTGTGTATCACTCTCTTCTCTTTTCTCCTCTGCTTTCAGAGGTAACTCTAATAGTTCCTGCATTTGGCATGTATCTTTCTCAAACATATTTTATACTATCATACATGCTTAATAAGCATAAGTAATCTACAGACATTTTTGTATGCTTTTACTTTTTATAAAAATAGTATTGTAATATCTGATATACATGTATATTTTATATATACGGTTTTATATATATACCCATATTTCTGTATATATATATAGTTTTTCGACCTGCTTTTTGTAAATTATGCTTTTGAGAAACTTTCTATGTTGGTACATAGGACCCTAATTCCTACATTTTAACTTTTGTATACTAGTCAGTTTTATATATATACACAAACTGGAAAACAGACGTTCATTAAATATTGAAAAAAAGTATTTTACTATCTCCTGTGCTTCCTACTGTTTTATGCTCTGAGTATGTAGACGTGAATAAAATAGACACAGTTTCCTGCCCTCATGGAATTGACTTGGTGGAAAGAAACAAGAAACAAACAAATATATAATAGAACGTCACTTCTGAGAAAATCTAAAGTGACTAAAAAGCAAAGTAAGGAGACAGAGTGAAGAGGAGAGGAGATGCAACTTCAGAAAGACTCTTAGAGGAAGGCCCTTTGGAGTTGGAAAGGTTTTGTCATCGTAGACGATGGTGTAGGCAGGTCTTCCGTCACAGCGGAGACAATGCTGTAGGCAGGTATCTGCGGCCCCTGTGCGTATCTCCTTGTGAAAGCGGAGGCACATATTTCTGGGCAGGGTTGTGTAACATGTTTTGTGTGTAGAAAATGAAAACATGTATATGGCATATTTATGGAAACAGGTGAAAGTCCAGAAGAAACCAACACAGGACTTTAGGCCGCTGTAGACCCTTCCTTCCCCACCTGTCCCCAAGCCTCCAGGATGAGATTCCCTGCACACAACTGACCCATACAGAGCTCACTGCGCCGTCCGTAGGAAGTTCCTGCTCTAGGTTGGGATTCCCGGACAAACGAGTGGGGGCATCTTCAACCTTAGGAGATGATGCCAAGTATTTCTTCCCCAAAGTGGCTTTACCAATTCACACTGCCCTTTAGGAGCACATGAGACTTGCCATTTCACCACTGCACCAGAACGTGGCATTACGAGCTTTGA
Organism: Ursus americanus; assembly: GCF_024610735.1. Lineage (NCBI taxonomy): Eukaryota > Metazoa > Chordata > Mammalia > Carnivora > Ursidae > Ursus > Ursus americanus. The sequence continues at coordinate 31,695,103 of NC_142127.1, read as the reverse complement.
AAATTTTGCCAACATCTGTTTATATTGGCATCTCCCACATTGAACATCTTTTCATATACTTATTGGCCAATGCTGTTTCCTCTTCTGGGATTTCCATGTTTTTTCCATTTTTCTACTGGGCCATTAGTTTTTTTCTTATGAATGTCTGGAACTACTTTCTAGAATCCAGGTACTAATCTTTGGTCGCTTATATGCAGATATCACTTCCCAGTCTGTGGCTTGTCTTCACATTTTGTTTATTAGTACTTTTTGTTTTACAGACATCTTAAACTTTGATGTAGTAAAATCTGGTAATATTTCCCTTTAGGGTTTGTGCATTTTTGCCTTAAGACTCCTTCCCATGGTAGTTTTCCATATTTTCTTATGAAAATTTTCCTGTTCACATTAAAGTTCACATTCAACTTTGTCTAGTATTGATTTCCTGAGATCCAGATTACTGAGGTTTACTTTATCTTATGATGACTGTTGGTCCTATGACCATTTACTGAATTGTCCTCTATTTCCCCGTTGACTTAACAGACCACCTTCATAGACATGCACGCCTTCTTTTTGCAATGTATGCTCCCTTATTTGAGAAAAAGAGCCTAAGAGCAACACTTAGCACCTCGACACAAGGTTCCTTGACGGCCTGTGAGTTAGCTCTTGCGCCACCCAACACAGCAGCTGGGAGAAACTCCAACGCTGGAGGGAATCTCTCTCGTGCATTTATGACTTGAGGTAATTAAACTTTGGGAGAACTTTTTGACTCAAGACCTCTTTAAAAATTTCAGTGAATTAGTCATGCCAAAGCTCGTGTGCTATTATCACGAGCTCCGGCCTTCAGAATTTCAGAATGAATCACAGCCAAGATACAGTGTGTGCCCCCTAGTTCTCTACAGACTGGAGCCAACCATCCAATTTCATATATTCCAGGTTTGAGAAATGTAATTAGTTGACCTACAATAAACACACTTTATCACTTATGGGTGTTTTGCTCTGTTTCCTGCAAACTGTGAGACACGTGCATTATAATCCTCATACATTATTAAAACAGTTTGTTTTCTTTAAAAGATAGCTTGGCAAAATAATATTGGAATTAAACCAGAAATTTTACTTTCTGGACTTAAAAATGGCACAGATCCAGACCAAGATTCAGAAAAAATAAATAAATAACAACCCTCAGCTATTTTAATTAACACACCACCACAAAGCACAATTCGAAGAAAACTTCGCAAATACCTTATGGTAGAAATTTCTGTTAATAGAAATACCATGGAAATGCTAACAAAGGAAAAGAGAATGGAATCGACCCTTTACTGGACACCTAGTATCAATCTGTCACCACGGAAAACACTTTTATATATACTGTGCCATATAAAACTTACCACAGCCCTCAGATACATCATTTACATTCCCACTTTGAGGATAAGAAGACCAAATTTAAGAATCTTGGTAATCCTGTCAAAGGTGCAGAGCTGGGAAGCAGTAGTTCAGGGATCCAGACTCTGATCTGTGTTGCCCAGCATCCTTGCTCATCCGTTTTCCACTGTGGCTTCTGGTTCTAGCACTTGGATGTGTTGCTGTGAGAAGAATCATTCAAATGGCCTCCTTAGTTTCGGGACTAGGGATCAAGTTGAAGTGTGGGACTGGGAATGTGTGACACCTCTGAGGCTGTCCTCAGTCTCCTCTGGAGTAGACCCAACCTGTGGCTGATGTCAGAATCACCCAGCCTCTGACGTAACACACAAAATTCATTCAGAATTGTGGCGCCCTGTCACCAGGACATCTGTAAGCTGGGTCACTGGGACTCCACTCTGTATTACAAGCCCCACGATGCCTCCAGAATCTCTAGGGTCATATGTACACTGGAATACGGGATGTTTGAGTTTTAGAAAGATAATGTGCCTTGTTAGCAATTATCTCAGAACACGTCCTACAAGTGTGAGGCAGCAACTTGTAACATTATAATTATATTGATATTTCTGCTGTGGAACAAATGAATATTCATACTGAATGGGGGAAAACAAGATAATCAATAGGCCTGTCAGTTCAGGTAAGACTTTGCTGCTAAACTAATTAGAAATACTTTTGGTTTAGAGTTTTGGAGATTTCAGAATTGCAGGTAATGGATTCTGTACCTGTTTTTCAAAAACTGGTTGCTTCTGGGAAACTATCCTGTTACTATTTGCAGGGGAGAGAAATAGTAAATATGACATGAACCTTGAATAATACTTTGCTGTCGACAAAACTGTTTTCACACATTATTTCACCCTCAGAGTAACAATGTGAGAGATTTTTATTCTATTTTATTGGTGAGGCTGATCAAGTTCAGAGACCTTGAGAATCTTGCAGAAGGTCATGTAGCCTGGAAGTAGTAGGCCTGGAAACACTTATATCCTCTGACCTCTATACCTCTGACCAGAAGTATAGGTTCTAATTCCAATTTCTTCTCTTTGTACTGTGGGCCCTTGCAAGCCACTTGAGTAGGAAAAACCCAGTCCTCCTCCCTAGTTTCTTCTTTACTCTCGCATGGCTACCACATTCCCAACACTTGTGACACCAGCTATGTGGGGGCCGGGGCTGTGATACCAGCTGGGTGCCCTACAATTTAACTCCATTCTGGCACTATCTATCCCACATGTTAAGATCTCAGTTAAAGGGGGTTAAGTGTCTCCCCACTTCAGATACCAATCGGAAGTCTAGGTTGTTACCCGTGCTTCTGCTTGATCAGCTATAAATCGGAGGTTCCTGCAACCCCCCTCCTTAGATTTGATTAATTTGCTAGAGTGCCTCCTAGAACTCAAGAAAACTCAAGAACACTATTTATCAGGTTATTATAAAAGGATATGATAAAGGATACATATGAACATCCAGGTGGTAGAGATGCAGAGGACAAGGTACGTAAGAAGGGCCACAGAATTTCCATGCCTTCTCCCAGTGTCTCCATGTGTTCATCAACCCAGAAGCAGAAGTGCTCCCAACCACCTACTTTGGGGATTTTTATTGAAGGTTACATCATGTAAGCATGATTTATCATGAACTTCTTTTCCAACCCCTCTCCCCTCTCTGGAGAATGGAGGGTGGGACGGAAAGTTCCAAGCCTCTAATCATGGCTTGGTCTTTCTGGTGACCAGCCCTAGCCAGGAGCCACCCAGGAGTCTACTCAGGGTCACCTCATTAGAACAAGAGACACTCCTATCACCAAGGAAAGTCCAAGGGATTCAGGAGCCCAATGTCAGGGATCAAATATTCAAACAAATATTCAAACAAAAGATGCTCCTAGTGCTCATATCACTTAGGATATTACTAAAGTTTCAGGAGCTCTGCCAGGAACCGGGGACAGAGACCAACTATGTGGTTTTTATTATCTCATACCCCTAAACCTCACCAAAGTTTGGTTTCCTTGTCTATAACCTAGAGATAATTATTTTTCTGCCTAATTCAAAAGCTTGTAGTGAGAAGCAGATTATATTTGCTATGCAAATGTGAGAACTTATTACCGTACACCTGCATCGTTTGGCTCAAAATCCATGTGGCTTGGTCAGGACACGGAGTATTATCTGTGACTCCCGGGGAGCTCATCAGAACTTATAGAATGGCCAGAAGGGGACCTGTCATCTCCTCCTGAGCCTAAGCCCATAGCCATAGCTGCAAAGTTCTCATGTTTTAAACTTCCAGCTGATCCCTGAGCACATTCCATTCTCATAGTGTGCAAATTTTAAAGGACGTTGACCTTCAAGCATGCTGGAAAAAATAAATTGAAACCTCTTTTTCAGTCTTTGGACCTTGGAATATATAATTGAGGTAATAAAAAAATCTATCACATGTTTTATTGCACATTTCTATGTAATACAGAGACAGATATTAGGGTGGAAGTTATCTTTCTTTTCAATACGGTCTTTTCATGACCACATGAAAAAGCAGGTATGCCAAAATCTGCTTCATGGAAAAACTCTTTAAAAGGGTGTCCAGAAAAATGCAATAAAGGTGATTATTATGCCAGGAATTGAAATATTGACCAAACCAGTTCCTACCTACATATTTTGTAGGTTACCACTCATCCTATAACATTACAGGACACATTGGGTATGGCCTTGTTTTCTCAACACTGGCATGACGGAAATTTTATACTACATTTGTCATTTTCTTCCTTCTAATTTTACATACGCCCCAAATTTCACATAAATAGTTAATTTCTTGTGTGTATGTATATAAATATTGTACATACATATGTACGTATGTATATGCACTGGACACATAACACCTATTGCACATATATGTGTGTGTGTGTGTAGGCATACACACATTATATGAGTGGTCATTTATTCTGCAAACAAATATTGTTTACCTCATGTGAATCCGCTACTTACATGAGGCATTGGGTATAGGAAAAAAAAAATAATCTAATTCCCACCCTCTAGCAGACAGACATTCATGAAAATGAATAATTTGGTTAGTGTAGTAGAAGAGCATTATCACAGTTTTATTGAGGGTCCAAGGAAATTGCATAGGAGAGTCTATCTATCTTCTCAATTAGAGAATCTAGGACTATAGCGATACTACTTTATATTTTTCAAACATGGACTATAGTTTTGTATCTAGCATATGCTTTATTTATATTTCATTGATTTATATTGTGTGGTTTAAAAAATCTGAAACGCGTGATTCTGGAAAAGCGATCAAACTTTGTATTTATTTGCATGTCATCCTTGCGCAGGCGCCATGCAAATCATCTCTTTACTGTTCCGACTTTATGTGCTGCCGGAGCGAGCACGCAGACTTTGTATTTGAAGGTAATGCTTGCTGGAGAGATTTCTGTATAAGACCAACCCAGATGAATGCTTTTTAAATCCAGATTGTGCAGACAATAACTTCTTAAATTCCAAAACATAGCAATTGGAATTGGATTACACATGTAAAAGTTTAGATAAAAAGAAAGAAAAGTTATGAATTAAAAATATATATGTTGGGGGCGCCTGGGTGGCAAAGTGGTTAAGCGTCTGCCTTCGGCTCAGGGCGTGGTCCCGGCGTTGTGGGATCGAGCCCCACATCAGGCTCCTCCGCTATGAGCCTGCTTCTTCCTCTCCCACTCCCCCTGCTTGTGTTCCCTCTCTCATTGGCTGTCTCTATCTCTGTCGAATAAATAAATAAAATCTTTAAAAAAAAAAAATATATATATATATATATATATATATATATATATATATATATATATATATATGGTTTCAAAATGCTTTGGTCATTTCTTTGCCAGCACGCTCACATTTCAAGCCAGTCTTTCTTTCTTTGCAGCCGGATATATCAAGTCGTATCTGTGACTTATTGGAAATTTTGATAGGCGATGAGATGGGAAGAGAGGTTGAAATTCTTTAAAAATATATCTAAGTGGAGGATTATCTGTGGATTTTAGTGAACCTTGGGTAACTGAAGTTGGCTCCACTGGCTGAGACGAAAGAGACCAGGAATGTACCTTGGCTGAGATATTAGGGAGAGGAATTCTGGAAAGTATTCAGTCGGTGGCCTTGGCTTTCCTTAGCATTATGTGTTGGTAGAGTCGTGTACAGAGACAGAGTTGTCACTGTTAATTTCTGTTTATGAGGCATTCCAAAGATATTGTTGAATAAAAATAATAAACCCACATTGTTATTTTCAGGTATGTGAGCGTAAAGCTGACACTTTAGCCCTCTGGCCATTTTTCAAGACATTACCTAATCCATAACCTCATAATGATGACTAGAAGGAAACATTTTCAAAAGCACAGTCATAAAGTGCTTCGATAAAGCCCACCCTAGGTCTCACAGCAAAACCTGGACGTGAATGCCTGCTAACAGGAGTTGGAGGCACCAGATGCATCTGCCATTGAGGCAGTGTCATTTTTATCCTTCAAGATGCTCTGTTTCACGTTGGGACAGAAAGCCGGGCAGCGAGACCACGTGACACAAATTGTACCTAATCGTGCCCCTGCGAGGAAAGAGCCTATTGAGTGGTTACGGCAGATAAAACACTGTTGTCCTCTTTATCTTCATACAGTGGGGAAGATGATCAGCCAGTAAAGCCTCGCTCCTGCGTCTGTGCCTGTCCGAGGTCCAGACCCTAGAAAGGGGTGGGGTGGGACAGAGGGGCCCAGAGTAGAAAGAGTGACCTGCCAAGACAAGCCAGGCTGGGAACCTGCAGAAGGCTGCATGGCTGCATGGCTGGCGCTTCTTCCAGAACCAGATGTAAACGACAGAGAGCTGACGAAGGGACTAGCAGGGGCCGGTGTGCGGCTCATTTTCTACTTGTATTCACAGAATCAGAACTGTCTCATACCCCCCTGCCCCTGCCCGCATCTGCAAGAAGCATCTCGGTTGGCTCAGTTCTCTTCCATGGTAACTGGTCTGTCTTCTCTCTCTCTTTCTCATTTCTTACCCTACATCCTCCATCTCTGCCTCTGCCATTTCCGATCCAGAGCTCCTGAAAAGGTTAACCCAGATGGTGGTTCTCTACAGTAGTTGTACATTCAAATCACCTGAGGAGCCTTAAAAGAATACCTACGCCTGTGCCTCATTGCACAGCACTTCTAGTTCAGATGGTCCACGCATCAGCATGCGTAAGAAATTCACCAGGTGATTCTAACGTGCAGCCATCATTAACAACCATTGACCAAAGGAGTTAGGGCTTTTTAAAGTAAGTGATGAGTCTTGAGTAATGTTTCTGGATTGGGGAGTGTGTGAGAAAGATAAATCTGGTGACATTTTGCGGGGTATATTGGAGAGGGGGGTAAATGGAGGTGGAAACCATGGGTTTATCAATTCCATCAACATTCGAAGGAGGATCATTCATGGTGATTGGAATGTCATTGCAGGTGAAATGGCTCCACTCACAAATCGTCGTTTAGGCCCCATTAAATGTTTTGTTTAAATGTCATTTAAAATGTCTTCTATGATAAAAGATAAAATACTCTCAGAATATGTTTCTATGGAGGAGGAATTGTAATTGACAGTGATTTGCACCTGTAGCTAAGGGAAAGTACTTTGTCTATAAATTCTGGGATTAACTTTCTTTCAGACTAAGGAGAGTTGCAGATACCCTCAAACCTATTCTCCATTTTTATGTTAGATGATGAATTTCTCCCTCAGGTAGTCTGGCTGGAGGCCAGCAAGTCTTGTTTCGGTCAGATTGGAGACGGGGAATATAGAGAATAATCCCATCCATTCACTCAGGATCAGAGACTGGGGGGTCATGGAAGCCACCACTCTGCAAAGGTAATCTGGCCAGAAGATAGAGAAATTGGGAGAAGTTAGTTAGAGAACATATCCATGCTGTTGATATGGAAGTACAATGACTTGTTCCTATTGCTCTCTTCTGCAAAATGGACACAGAGAGAAAAAAGTGATGCTAATTTGCCAGCTGTATGCTAGAAAGGCATAATAATTCATTCAATCATTAATTCACTCTTTTAAAAAGATTTTATTGAGGTGAAATTTCAGCAACATAAAATTAGGCATTTAAAAGGGTAGAGTGAAGCGTCATTTACTGCGTTCGCAATCCTGTATAATCCCTACCCCTACCTAATTCTAAAACATTTTTTAACAGCTAAACATTAACTTATCCTTTTTTTATTCTTAAAACATTTATCCATCATCCTATATACAACCCCTGTTGTGCCAAGCATAAGAAACTTTATAAAGAACAACAAAACTTAATTTACTTAAAAAGTTAATTTTCAATAGGGAGCTTGGCCATTTTCCTTTAAAATATAAGACGATATCTGATAATATCTATTAAAAAATGACACCAGGGAAAGGAGAGTTAATTTCTGATTTGTGGATGCCAGTAAGTTTGGTGTAAAATCTTCATGAAGGAGGCAGTATTTGAGAAAGGCTTCGAATGATGGGAGAAAGAACAGGTGGAAGGAGGCAGCATACTTCTGGTAGCAGGAATATCATGAGCCAAGGAAAGAAAGAAGAGGCATAAGATATACTCAGGGAGTGTTGCATGATTACACCTGCACAGGATGGGAGAAGCAGAAGTTCAGACTGGAAAAGTAGGTTAAGCCAATATCATTCATAGAGGTCTTCGAATAATTGACAAAGAATTTTGGACTTTATTTGCTAAGCAATGAACAGCTACTGAATATTTTTTAAGCAGGAAGAAATACTGACAGTGCAATATTTTAGGGAGATCAATGTGATGACTGGGTAAGGATGGATTAGAGAGAAGGAAATTGTAGCAACACCAAGGGCACTGGTCTGTCAGCGTGTAAATCAGAAGAAAGAAGCTCCCAGGCCTCCAAAAGCAAGCTGGTGATGCCATAAAGGACGGAGTTTTTTGTTTGTTTGTTTTGGTTTTTTAAGTAGGCTCCATGCCTACCATGGGGCTTGAACTCACGACCCCAAGATCAACAGTCAGTGCGTTACCGACTGAGCCAGCCAGGCACCCCAAGGACGAGGCTTTAAGGAACGTCAACTACCACATGTTGCTTCTAGTCTAAGAACCAACCTTGGTTGCCTTGTCTTAGAGACTGTCTAAATACTAGGCCAGTCTTATTGGTAAATCACAAGATCAGCTTTATAGGTAAATCGTGGTCAGGAAGTTCGTAATTGTCCTTCAGTGATAATTCTTCTAGTGACTCTAGTCCAGGGAAACATGGGTCTCTACTGAACAGGGCCTGTTTGACCATATGCCTGTCATGGCGGTGATGGCTATTCAACTGACAGATCAAAGACAATTTCCTCTTCAGCAGAAGCTTGTGGTCAGATGTGCATAGAATCCTCTCAAATATGAGGTATGTAGATTTGCTCCACTGGTCATGTTATTTTCGTTCGACAAAAATGTACTGAATGGCTACTTTGTGTTAGTCCCTCTCTCATCAAGGACTCTCACAGGGCAGACAGAATAACAAGTCCATTTGCACTGTTTCCCTAAACTGCAGATGACAGGTACGTGGCAGGCTTTCCCTCCACTTCCTGCTTCTCAGTCCAGGTGGTCATAGCGCTCTTTCCCAGCTTGTGGTCACAGCTCACATCCTCGTCAACACAGAGCTGCAGGCAGCCTCACATACACTGAGTGGAGGGGACCTATGGGATGTTGCTTATTGTCACTTATTCATGTGCCTGCCTTGAAACGAGTAGTCTCTTCTTGCTTCCAGTGTCAAAATGCCTAAACCAGAGCAATATCACTTTATGCTCTCATTCAGTTTTAAGTGTCTGCCTTGTTTGCGGCTCCGTCAAGCTGGGAGACTTGCAGTACAAAAAAAAAAAAAAAAGAGGTATATTCAGTTTCTCTTTGATATCTTTGCTACATACTCCATGTTTATCTCCTATTTTCTTGGGTCAATTAAAACGTGTAGGATCAGAAAAGGTCTTATATGACTGGAAAAGCTTCACTGGAGACCTCTGGGTGCAATATTCAAATATGAGTCTCCACTGGGTATTTTTATGACTTGTACTTTCACCTGCGGGCAGCCCTCAAGCTTTGAATAGTCCTTGTCTCTGCATTGGTCTCCTCACCACTGCAGAGTCCCTCTCAAGGATGTCCTTCCTAACGATTGGCATCTGGACCACGAGGAAAATTTTTCTTTTTCCTTTCAATTGTGGAAGTATAGGCTTGTCCCACCTCAAATCTGTCCCTTCCTTCTGCCACCAAAAAGGAGAAACTCCAATATAGCCTTGCTCATTGACATTCTTTTGGGAATGAGTCAAATTCCAGTCCTCAACATCTTCTAGGTGTTCATAGGTCAAATTCTCTCAGAGTTCCTCCTGAAGCCATCCCTCACTTGGATTGAGAAGAAAGGTAAGTGCCCCTCATGGCCTTCATGAGTGGGGAAGGATGGATGTCCAGCACGCCAACACTTCTTCCTTTAAAATCTTACTACTGGTGCTTGGGTGGCTCTGTTGGTTAAGGGTCTGCCTTTGGCTCAGGTGGTGATCCCAGGGTCCTGGGATTGAGTTCCACATCGGACTCCTGCTCAGTGAGGAGCCTACGTCTCCCTCTCCCTCTGCCCCTCCCTCTACTTGTGCTCACTCTCTCTCAAATAAATAAAATAAATAAAATCTTTCAAAAATAAAATAAAATCTTACTATTGATCCCTTTAGCCCTCGAATGAATTCTTGGCCATATCTTCTATAGTCTGGAGGTGGATGAGGGGCTAATCGTGACAGATTAAGTGTCACAGTCTCCAAGGGTGTCCTGCACAAGTGGTTTAGCATCTGCTTTAGGCCACTGCATTTTTCTCTCTGAAAATCCAAGACAACAGGAAAAGTTAAATTTAACATCCAATTATAATTCTATTTTTTGTGTGAATTTAAGTTCAGACAAAGTTTGCAAACTACAAGTCTACAGTCCCTTATCTGAAACCTCTCAGAGCAGATAAGTTTCAGAACTCATGATTTTTCAGATTTTATAAAGGCAATATGATGCACATACCATAGATTATGCCCCCCCCCAGTAGGATCAGGGGCAGCAATATTCCGTAATCCAATTCAGCAAAATGTGCACATTTGCACCCAAAGCTGGGTGAATTATGATGACAAATGGTGGTCTGATAGGGAGAAAACTACTTAGGGCATCAATTCTGCTATATGAACTCTGGGGAAAGAATTTTTGGGCAGTTTTGGTTTTGCATTGTGAATGGCAGATCTCTCTGCTGTCTCTTCACGAGACTTCCCCATGTTTTCAATTGCTTTTCAATACCTCTTGGGATGTTTCTTTTGTGTATGGTCACCGTTTTATTAGTTATATTTTTGTAACATCTTTTTAAAGTGCTCTTTAATGCTGCTGTTTAACTTTATTAAATAATTCTTCTTTTGAATTTTAAACAGCAAGTCAAAAAGGCTTGTTAATCTTTTTCTCGCTTAACCAAGCCTCCGTTGGAATCCTGGCAGTTCTGAACACGTAGATAGAACCAAAGCAAAATACCTACGGCAGTCTCTGAGCCATGAACTTGGAAACAATGTTATAGCATGAAATATCCCAACAAAAAATGTATTTTGTTTTCTAGTTTGTGAACATTCTGTGTTCTTAACTCGGAAACAAGCACACCAAGGTTTTACAGGCCATTCCCACGGATGTGTTTCAGTAACATTTCCTCATTGTTTGTGATGATGTGCGTGAAGGATTCTGGCATCGACGCCTATTAATTTCACACGCTCTCCCCTTCAAGTCCGTATGGTCCCAGCCCCAGGTCCCATCACAGAAGGGCATCGCACCTGGCCCTCTCTGCCGCATTCTCCGCGCTGCGTCTTTGACACATGTGTCTTTGTTCTGCCTGAATGTGTAGCACATCTCCTTTTCCCAGCAGTTTCAAACCTGGATGTTAATTTCCCATCCCTTTTCCAGTTCGTTTTGTTTATAGGAAAGATTTCTGGTTATTTTCTAGATTTTGACTGCCGGCTGATGGACTGATAGGTTCTGCTGGCAAATTTGAACAATTTTCTGTGTTTACATCTGTTTCTTCTCAGGAGCACCCAGTGCTAGACTGGTTGTTGGCATGCTGCCGATTTCCTTCTCTTTGGCCAGGTCTCTATTTTAAAACAATACAACCTCCACAATTTGCCCTGAAGTAATTATCAACACTTCTCCCAGGTGCGTGATGACAGGAGTATGGTAGGGATTTCTTTCTGCTGGAGATTACCTTCCCAATAGATGGAAGGCATTTTCCTTTCTCTGAAATGACTTCAACTATCTAGTGTTGCTTTCATTGTCTTGAACCAATGCTTTGTCTTGGATCGGTCTATCAGCCTTTGCTTTGATCTGTTCATTGCCTACGCATAAGACCCTTTCAGTTTTGCTACACTTATGATTTTCTTTTTGTCACTGTACTTTTTCTAAAGGTAGTTCTAGGGACTCCTAAAGATGCAATGGGTTGTCTGTAAGTGTGTGTTTGTGTTTATGACTATTCAGCTAAAAAAAAAAAATTGAGGTGGTTGACGAATAGTACTGATTAAAAAGTATTTGTCATCTACTAAAAAGGCATATTATTTAAAAACAAAATATTGTTAATGGGTAAACTATGTAGAATTCTAGTAATAATAATTATTATTAATATTATTCTTTACTTTTAAAAAATTTTTTCTTTACTTTTTTTTTTTAATTGGTTTATCTGATATAGAGAACCCACGCAGTTTAGTAAGGCTTCAAGATTGCCAGGTTTGAATACTTAACTTCAAGAGTCAGTGTTACAGAATGGAAAGTACACAGACTCTAGACCAGACAGACTTGGAGTCAGGCTGTATCACTTAATAGCTCTCACAGCCTCATCTCTCCATTTACAAAATGGGAACAAGAAGGGTGCCTGGGAGGCTCAGTTGGTTAAGCATCTGACTTTGGCTCAGGTGGTGGTCTCAGGGTTGTGGGATAGAGCCCCACGCCGGCCTCCCTGCTCAGAGGGGAGCCTGCTTCTGCCTCTCCCTCTGCCCCTCTCTCCCGCTTGTGGTGTCTGTCTTATTTATTCTCTTTCTCTCAAGTAAATAAATAAAATCTTTAAAATATAAACAAATAAAATGGGAACAATAACATTTACTGTGCAAGGTGTAGCTAAGATACATTCATACAGAAAAATGCTTTGGAATATAGTAAGCACCCCCCAGATGGTAACCACTTCTTTTATTATTGGTTTTTCTGAAAATGTCCTCAGTCTGCCTCACTCAAGTGCTCTTACTGGCATGATTAATTATTATTCTTGAATTTCATAAACCACATTTGGCTTTAATGAAACGATGCATATGTCCATCTGGAAAGTAAGTTAAAAAAAATAAATATAATTCTACAGAATGACTAATAGCCCCTTGGGAAGAGCAAGGCACTTGGCAGGCTGGGGATTTTTAGGTATAGGACATAGAAATTTTGTCTGGAAGTAAACAGTCAACGCCTACTTTTTCATTAAAAATGCCAGGAGAAATATATCAATGTGTTCAGAGCCTGTATTTCCAAGGGTTCACTTCTGCAGCTCCCCCACAGTAAACTTTATTGTGCTCCATTTATCTCCTTGGAAAACCAACCCAGTTCTGGGATATGATAGGTCTGAAGGAATATTCTACATGCTGACTCAACTCTCAAAAGTTTTCTAAGATGCATCATGAATGAGCTTTAAAGAATTTAATTTCTCAGGAAACATAATCATTCTTGCTTGTCTAGATTAAAAACAAAAAGCTGTAAATGGGATAAGGGTCTCTAAATTTGGCAATAGAACAAACTTTTATAGAGTTGTCTTAGGAATTCCTATGAGGCAAATGGTTTCATATCAGCATTGGTCTGACCCTAGGGAACCAGAGGAAAAAAAATTGAGACAAAAAGGGGTTCTATAAAAATCATACAGAAAGTTAGGTTTATGAGTTATAATAAAGATATTCAGGGATGGTTCAATTTTCTGGCAATTCTGTTACCTAAAAATTTTGCATTTTGCAATTAAATTCAAAGCACGTGTAAAAAGGTACTAAGCACATGAAAAAGCAAGTTTAACTATTTACCAAAAAATATATTTTGCATGTTTAAAGTAAGTCTTTTAAACCAAATACTCTTTTGAGGCTTCCTTACGCATGGGGCTAGAATGGAGCATTGTTTTCATTGGTTTGGCATTGTTACATGCACCAAGACTCTGTGTTCTTTTCTTAATACTTCCCCATTTACTCTCAGTAAGTACTTTAAACTACTTCACCAACATTTAATAAGTCATATTTAAGTTACTTGACATAAAGCTTCTAATATGAACAACAGCCCAATGGAATGTCTTAAAATGATCTGAATTTTGCTGTGAGATTCCTAATGAAAAGTAGAACTCTTCCAAGGAGCAGAACTAATTTTCAAGGCTCCTGGAGACCAAAGACAGATTCACCATTGGTTACGGTAAAGGAGCATGAGACTTGCTCAAGAAATGTGGGGTAAAACTGGTGCAGAAGGCAGGGAAGAGATTGGTGCTGGGCACCGAAGAACAGCGCGGCTGTGTCGGGGATCATCAACTTTGACATTTAACTACACGTTTTCTCCAGAAGGTGGTGCTTGTCAGTCACTCCTGGATGGTTGTTAGACAGGACTAAAATGCATCCTGATTTTTTAAGAGTTCCCCTCACTAAAAGAAGCCAAGGAATACAGAAGCATTACTAGTACGGGAACAAGATCTAACGTGTCTGCATATCCACAACTCCCCCATAATGGGCACCGGAGATCTTGGCTGGAGGAATGGGTGGGGATAGACCAGTCCTTCAGCCTTGGAAAGGGAAAATTCATGGAACCATACAATTTTAAGTTGAACAAGTCTTTAAAGATTATCTGTCCTTAGAGTCTTAACAAAACCCTAAGCTTGAAGTTGTTATATCATTTTGAGCTTGAAGTTGTTATATTGTTTTGAGCTTGAAGTTATGTTATTTTGGAGCCATTTGCAAATTTCATATGTGTATTTACTGAGGAGGGGGGTTGATAGCTTTCATTATATTCGCAAAGATGCCTAAAAATAAATAAGGTTAACGTTCATTTTAAAAAGGAGGAAGCTGATCACAGCATAAGGTTAAGTGACCTGTTTGTGTCTCTTTCAGAATAGGAGGTGCAGGGCTAGACATCTGAGCGATGTTGCAACTACACAAAATTCTGACAAGTTTTCTTTATTTTTAAAAAATAGAAGTGTTTACAGTGTACTCTGCTAAGCTCGTTTCTGTATGGTCTCAAAATAACTGTAAGGTTGGTTACATATTCAAAGCTATTAGCATTATGCTAATCATTAAAAAAAATGCTTCATTGACCAAATGTTTCCATTTTGATTACGTTGGCATTATCCAGACATAGTCCAAATAACAGCACACTCCCATGACCATGATCCTGTAAATATTCTGGCATCTCCCCCATTACCAATAAAACTATTCAGCACAAGTATGCGGCATAAAAGGGAGAAAAATGGGAAACATATGTCTGAGTTCTCCATGTGAAATCTATAGCCATTAAGGGAATGATTTGCATTATGTGACCTAAGCATGCAGTTAGTTAGCAACCATGGGACCCAGCAAAGTGAAAAGAAGGAGCAAAGTTGGAAGAGGTATTTCCAAAGGGGACAGGATTACAACTCTTTTTTTCTAAACCAAAACAACTCAGAAACAAAACTAGTGAGAAAACATTTATATAGGACAAAAGAAAACAATATCTTGTACGCCTGTGGTATGATATAGTTCCTAAAGATTTAGCATAGGCTGATAAAGAGGCAAATATTCTGAGAAAACCTACTAACAGTTGTTGCAAAGTAACCTTAATAATGTGGCCCAAACCTAAATCAACAAAAAACCGTCCACAACATTATCTACAAAGTAATACCTAAGATCCCAAATGAGTATCATAGGATAATAATTCATTAGACTGACTAGTGTTCATATCTTTCCCTACCTCTAAGCACTTCACTTCTCCTGCCCCTGAGAAAGGTTAGATTTCAAATTTTCATGAGAAAATGGAATAAAAAAAGAGGGTAAATTCCCCCGGGGTCACTGCATGGAGCAGGAGCCTGGGAGCGTGTGCTCACATGACAGTATGTGATAGAGGCTCAGAGACTCAAGATGGCAAGGTAGATGGCAAGGAGAAGAGAATGCTGTGGGGTAGAAGAGGGAGAGACTCTGGGGGAGGGGGACGGGGCTGTAGAAAATACGAGAAGATGAGACAGCTTAATAGGGTTGACACGGGCCAGGATAACAGAAGCCCTGATAGTCTTGAGGGAAATACGGTAACACTTAACAATTCCACTTTGGGGCACGTCTCCCTAAATGTGACACTGTGGAGGGTGTGGTGAGGGCACAAAGCAATCAAGGCTTTATGAGAGACATAAGCCGAAAAGGAAAGAAACCGTACTGTCTAAAAAGAACGTCCAGGTTGTGTGTGTTTATGATGTGGATACCCCATGTGTGACCGAATTTTCACAATGGGTCATTTCACCTTCAGTGTGATGGGTATATTTGTCACTGCACTTGCCACAAAAGTAGGTGTTCAGTGCACAGTGGAATCACATCATATTGATGATAAGGACTGGGCTACAAGGAAGTGAAGGGTGAAAGACAAAGCCTAGATAGTTAAAACTTAAACATGCGTCAAGGTCAATTGCAAGTTTCAACACTGGTAATACCAGGAAGTGAGTTAAGTTAGTAAATCCCTTCCATATTTGGGATGGCTGCTATCTACGTTAGTCAACTATGAAAACAAACTAGCCTTCTTCTTCATGCTTGTGAAAGTGTGGAGCATAGCAGGTTACAGTGAGTGTCCATGGCCATAAGGGACTGGCTCAATCTTACCATAAATAGCCAGAGTCTTTGGATGCTCTGTTTCCTTTGTTCACCTGTGTCCTGAAAGTCTTCACTTGAGTGCCTTGCTTGCTAGGGCAGGCTTTGAATCAGGGATCACCTCGTCAGATCTTCAGACTGTGATTCAGTGGAAATGGCTAGGAAGAAAGGAGTATATCAGCTTGTCATTTAGTGAAAGCAGTCTCCAGGTTTATGTGGCCTGCTGTCCAGAAAATATTCTTCCTGTGGGGTATTCATATATTTCATTGGCAGAAATTAGTTTTAATTACTTGCCACTTTACCGTAATTCTGTAAGCCATATTGTATGCTAGGCAGTGGGTGTTATTTACTTACTGTTCAGTGCCTGCCAGTGTCTGCATGATTCAGATCAAATCCCACCTAGGTTTGCTTGTGTGTGATGTTTCCATTGTGTTCAATATTCTGGAACTCCTGCCAAATCAGAGACCTATTTCATTGCTTGGGAACTAAGTCGATAGTCACACTTCCTATCAGATACCAGTTTTCTCCTCAAAATGTATATGATAGTGACCCAATCTACAGCAGTTTTTTTTTTAATTGAGGTATAAGTGACATATAACATTATATTAGTTTCAGGTTTACAACATAATGATTTGTTGTTTGTATACACTGTGAAATGATCACTACAAGGAGTCTAGTTAAGATCCATCATCACACATAATTACAATTCTTTTTCTTATCAAGAGAGCTTTTATGATCTACTCTCTTAGTAACTTTCAAATGTATAATACAGTGTTATTAACTATTGTCACCATGTCATATCTTACATCCCCAGGACTGACTTATTTTATAACTGGATGTTTGTACCTTTTGACCTCCTTCACCCATTTTGCCCACCTCCCATCCTCTGTTTCTGGCAACCATCAATCTGTTCTCTGTATCTATGAATTTATTTTTTTAAGAGTGTACATCTAAGTGAAATCATATGGTATTTTTCTTTCTCTGCCTGACTTATTTCAATTACCATCATGCCCTCAAGATCCATCCATGTTGTCACAGATGGCAAGATTTCCTTCCTTTTTGTGAATGAATAATATTCCATTGTATTTATACCACATTTTCTTTATCCATTCATCTATCCATGGACTCTTTGGTTGTTTCCATACCTTGGCTGTTGTAAAGAATACTGCAATGTGCGTGGCAGTGTTTATGTTTTTTTGAGTTACTGTTTTTGTTTCCTTTGAATAAATACCCAGAAGTGGAATTGCTGGATCATATGGTAGTTCTATTTTTTTTGAGGAACCTCCTTACTGTTTTCCACAGGGGCGGCACCAATTTACATTCCCACCAGCAGTGTACACAGATTCCCTTTTCCCACATCCTCACCAACGCCTATTTCCTGTCTTTTTGATAATAGCCATTTTAAAGGTGTGAGGCGATACCGCACTGTGGGTTTTGATTTGTATTTCCTTGATAATTAGTGATGTTGAGCACCTTTTCATGTACCTGTTGGCCATCTGTATGTTGTCTTTGGAAAAATGCCACTTTAGAGCCTTTTTGTGCCTTGAAAAATCCCACCCAGAAAAATCTGGGGCATGCTATTTCACAATGTGGTTTATGAATCATTTGCCCCAAGTGCATCACTCGGTAACCTCTAGTCCAGATAGGCAGACAACCCAGTCTCCCTCCTCTAGATATGTCCCTCTTCAATATTCCAAGTATTACCCAGGGTGTACTTCCATGTATCAAAGAGTCGGTCCTGTTTGCACCCGATTGCCCCTGGAATGTGATGCCCACACACTCTCCTAGATTTGGAGAACATCAGCCAACTCTACAGACCACTGCCACAGAGGGCATCCCACCCATCTTATCACAACTGTTGCTGACAAGCTAGAGAACTGCCAGGCATCTAAAGACCCAGATAAAAGAGATCTGCCGCCATGTCTTAAGCAGAATGTCAACGTGTGTCATTCATACTTGAAGCAGGATTGCTTGGGTCTGAAACTCATATTTAGTCACTTCCATTAGTGCAAGTCTTTGCCCAGGCCCAGAAGATTTCAACACTTGACATTTCATCCAAGGACATTCCATTCCAAGATAGTGTCTGCTCCCAAGTCTCTATATTCCCAGGGCCACTTTTCAACGAACATGAATAAGACCAAGGCAGGTTCTGGTGTTCAGGTACTCAGCGCATGGGTCAGACCACCGATCTTATTTTTTTCCTACTATTAAGAAATGTTTTTTCTCTGGAGTCTTTGTTGCCCTTCCCAGCCACTGGGCATTGGTAGACACCACCGTGACCGACTACAGAAGCTTTGAAATTGAGCAGAAATGTAAGAAGAGCCATGGCTCTGTGCAAATTTGCCAGAGTTCTCTCTATCATCCTAAAAGTTCATACATCAACTGTTGTTTTCTTACTCCCATCACTAGATACTCCACTACCCTGAGTATAACAGAGGGGCAAAGTATGAACATTTGAATTAGGAAGTCCTGGCTTAGAAGATGAACTCCGTTCTAGGCAAGTGTCCTCGAGGGAGTTACTGACCCTCTATGACTTCTTTCCTTATCTGCTCACTGAAAATAATAAAGAGAAAATTAATCTTATGGGGTGGTTAATGAGTTTCAAATTAGTGATATAGAGTTTTAGAGCAGCCTTTGACATGTAGTAAGTACACAGCAAGGGGTAGTTCTTATGAATATCAATAATAGCCTCTAATAAATATCTGCCGTAAGATGAAGGTGTGGTCTACCCAGTCATAGATGGGGCTTATGAAAGAATCATGCTGTAGGGGACTTCTCTGTTCTGCCCTCTTGAGAGATAGAATCTCAACCACAATTGGCAGGTGGGGTCCTCTTATTCCAGATACCTATCTGTAATAATGCCTGGCATGATCCTTAAGTGAGGACTATATAAAGATAACAAAATTATTAGCTGAAAATGACTGGGCCCACCCAATGGAATGAAAATGATATACAAGTCACTACACGGTTAACTCAAATATATTAAGATACAATAAGCATGCAGCTGCAATATTAATGTCTAGTTTCTCCTCACTAAAGAAGCTGTAGAATTCTTTTTTTCAATTATTTTTATTATTCTCTTCCTTTTTTTCTTGAAATGTTTCAGAATTTTAAAAAATTCTTGTATTATATAAAACAAATAGTGTTAAAACAATTCATGAATCTGAAATTATCTCAAAGTAATAAAAAGCTAAGTCTTAACAATTCAAAAGTATGAAATTGTATATAGTAAAAAATACAAGTCCCCATGAACCTTTTTTCCTACTCTTTATCCTCCCGCTCCAGAGACGCAGACTAATAAAGAGTTTGGTGTATGCGCTTCTAAACATTTTCTATCCATACATAAACACGCATATATGTGGATATATGTACTTTTTTCTTTGCACAAACTATCTCATACTACACATGCTGTTCAATGACTTGCTTTTTCCCTTAACATGTATTTTGGGCAGCTTCCTACATGAGGACATTTAAATTTTCTTAATTTTAACCATTGTGCAATTTAGATTGACTTACTTGTTTAAAAGACTTAAGCAAAAGGGCGCCTGGGTGCCTCACTCGGTTTAGTGTCTGATTCTTGATTTTGGCTCAGGTCATGATCTTGGGATCATGAGATCAAGCCCTGCATCAGGCTCTGGGCTCAGCTCAGAGTCCACTTGGGATTCTCTCTCCCTCTGCCCCTCCCCCCATTCATACACACACACACTCTCTCTCTCTCAATCTCAAATAAATAAAATCTTTTTAAAAACTTTTAAAAAGACTTAAGAAATGTATTTTGTTATGTTTATGAGCAAGGCTGTGCAATTTCAATGATTTTTTTTTTTTTTTTTTTTTTGGTAACCTGTACTTCTTTCCATGTGGCCTGCATCCTTACATCCTTTGTCAAACTTCCTATAGGATGATTTGTCTTCTTATTGATTTTTAAGAACTTTGTTTAATTTAACCCTTTAAGAGTCACATGTGTAGCAACTATATTTATCCAGGCTATTATGTTATTGTTTTATTTTATTTATGTTTTATGTTTAGTAAGTATTAAATTTTAGTGGTCAACTTATCTAGGATTCATTTCATTTACCAATTTATTGTCATGCTAAGAAATGTATTTCCTAGTTTAAGATTACTAAAAAAGAGTTCATTTTTTTTCCCTCAGGGTTTTACACTTCTAAAACATGTTTAAACTTTTACTCCCTCTAGAATTTGTTATGATGTAAGGAGCAAGAATTGTATTTTGTTCAAATCCCTACAGATTTGAACCAACAATATTTATTCAATAGTACATCTTTACCCAACTGTTTTGAAAGTCCATTTTAACATATATAAAAATTTCCTTTTTTCTATGAATATGATTCTGGGCTTCCCATTCTCTATTCATTGATTTCTTTGTCTGTTCTTGTATCATTGTTTAAACATTATCTCTTTTTAATATATTTTAACATTTTGTATATTATTCTTCCCCTTGTTAGGTTTTTACATTTTTCCTTACTTTCCATGAGTTTATTCTTTCTAATAAATTAAAAAATATTTTGTATAAAAATAATTCATTTTTTTTTTTACCAAGATTACAAATAATTTCAACATTATTTTAGGGTGAATTTACATCTTTGTGCTGAAGAGTGATTTTTTTCCCCCAGCAACAAGTGTATGCTTTTCCATTTGCTCAAGCCTTGCATTATGTAACTCAGTAAAATAGAAATATTTCTCTTCACATATATCCTGTGCATTTCTTATCAATTTCTGGACATTTTAACATTTATTTTGAATGGGATCTGATGGTTAATTTTCTTTTTTTTTTTAATAAAAGACAGTTATTTATTGTGTTTATCTTTTTACCTGCCACCTTGAGTGATTTCTCATCTTTAATGTTTTCTCATGTGTCTTTCAGGCATAAAATTATATTATTTGATAGAATTTAGATGATGAGTATATGGGTATTTGCTGTACAAGTCTTTCAAATTTTTTGTATGTTTAAACATTTTCTGTATTTTTGAAAATTTTCATAGTAGATTGTGGTAGTGAAATAATTTTATCTGACTGCACTAGCCCAAGCTTTGACTATTTCCCTATAAACTACTTCTAATTATATAGCCACATGAGATACTATTTATCTCAGATTTATTTGGCAAAATACGTACCAGCTTACTAATTATTCTTGTTATTGAATACATTTTCATTTCTTTTATTAAGAAGATTTTTTATCCATATTTGAGAGAAAGAGAAATAGAGAGAGGGAGCGGGATGTGTGGTGGGAAGAGAGGAGCAGAGGGAGAGAAGCAGATTCTGTGCTGAGGGTGGAGCCTGTCATGGCTAGATCTCAGGACCCTGAGATTAGGACCTGAGCTGAAACCAAGAGTCAGACATTTAATGGACTGAGCCACCCAGACGCCCCTGAACACATTTTCTTATTCCTTATATCTCCAATTCCCCTTCCCACCTTTTTAAATCAGAGTAGTGGTTAATTAACCCAATGATTAGGACTTATTTTATAATTTCCTATATTGAGAAATTTTAAAAAAGACAGTCATTGTGGTTTTAACTGACTTTAGCATAATTCATTATTTGTATTATTAATTGTTATTTTCATTTGTAAGCACATGCTGCACAAGGTCCCTACCCTGGGGAGCGTATCAAAGCTCACATTTAATTATTATCTTGAATTTTCATGGTATTTCAGGTAACAACAAAAGCTATGAGAACCTAGCAATAATTAAAGTATATAATTAATATTACCAGTTTAATGTTACCATACACAATGTCCAATCAACCAAATAAATAATTATTAAAATCTCCAAGATTATTAAAATTTACTAACATCTGTTGGGACAATCTGGCAATAATCTCGAGTCATGGGGCCTTATCATGCACATGCCATTAATTTTATTGCTTTTATGCTTCAATGTTCAAGTAGAAAAAAGGATTAACTCTGGTTGAGGTTTTATGTGAGAACAAGTACACAAATGCCTAGTTTATAAACTGATTGATTTATTCTATTCTATTATACATTTTCCTGATAGGTTTATCGAACAGGTACTTTGCTATAGTCTATATTTTAGGCAAATCCAAACACATGGACTTACATGATGAACTTCTTAAGAAATTGAATGTTCACATGTACGTATGCTGTATATCATTAAGATGATTTTAGTAAAAGGACAGATTTGAATTCCTTGATATACTTCTAAGCCTTCTTTAATTGCATGAAAGGAATGTCTTTCCCATTAGATTTTAAGTTTCTGCAGGACAAAAACATGTTCTTCCTTTTTCATTTTACCTCCAAAAACCAACTGGGGTGCTGCTTTGTTCATAAATTCTCAATAAATTATTGTATGCACGACAGAGCCTGTAGGAAGTGCAGACTTTCTTATTGTAAGCACTAAATGCCCTCCCTATGTTTAGCTCTGGTCATGAAGAGGTCAGGGCAGAACTCTAATAAGACCCTATGTGGTTTGGGACATCTGCCACGTGGAGACTTACGGACGGAGCAAGTGCCTCACTGGGCCTGACTGGGTTCTTCTGCCCCGATTCTGCCTCTGAACAGGAACTTGGGTTTATTGTTGCACTAGTCTCACAACACTGAATAGTCCCTGAAACAGTATAGATCTTACTTGTTAAATGAACAAAGAATAGGGACCCCGCGAAAGGTTGTTTTTAAAATACAGAAACCAAAATGAAGACTGTGATTCAAACCACCCCCAGTTGTGCACCATCCATTCGTCAAATGATCGGAATCTTCTCTCCTGTGGTACAGATGCTGCTGGGAAGTGCCTTTGAAATGCTCTAGGGTGCAGGAGGAAAGCCAAGAACCCATGCCTTAACGAAAGCTGTGAACTAGAAGAGTAATGTCTGTCAGATTTTCATATGGTCCTACTTTTCTTCTGACTACATCATTTGTCTCTTCTAGTTTTGTATTTACAATCTCTTTCCATTTTGATAGTCTCTCCTCCCGACAATATCTGCTTTAAGTGCATTTTATCATTGACTGTGGTTTCTCTTCCAACTTCCATCTTCACTTTTCAGAGTCATCTGGTGGTTTTAGTGGCATATCTGGGACTGGCTCTTTCTCTGGTCATGGTGACCATCATGCAAGAGAGTCTCTCAGGTGGTATTTAAATGTTGTAGGCCAATTCAAGGGCTGCCTATTGTTCTAGAATCCTGGAATTTGAGTATAGTCTTCCTTCTGGTCCACCATTTTTATAGAAACAAATTTCTAACTCTTTTTGCACTTTATTAATGATCCCAACTCTTTTTTGTCAGTTACGTATGTATCCATTGTATATTTCCAAAGTCCATTCACTGGACTTGCACTATCCTATTTCAAGGCACTCAGTCATCTTACAAGGGATGTACAATGTTTTCAGATGATACCCAGTACTTTGCTAATCTTTTTGGCTTCAGCAGACCAGTGAGCTGATCTCTTCAGACAACAGTCTACTGCGCCTGAGAGATCTTTCTTCTGCCATGTTAGTATTTGGAAAGCAGCACTTTCCTTCAGAACTTTTGGGAGTATTTTTGTTTGGGGGCCGGCTTTTGTCAAGCGTTGAGATGTTCAAGCTGTTGCAGTTTTTTGTAAGAAGCAGTTTGATCACAGATATCAGGTGAGTGCCCTGCATAGAATGACAGTATTTTCCACTCCTACACTGCCAAGTGTATCTGTAGAAGGTGAACAATATTAATATTTTTCTATGTCCTATTTCTCTTAATCTATAATGGGTTGTTTTAGAACTGGAGTTGATATTGCTTGCCTTTTGATTTATTTGTATATTCATATATTTATAAATTTAATTTTGTTATATTATTACTGATTTTAATTTTTATTTATTTTACTCTTTATTATTTATTGTATTATTATACATTAAACTATTATATATTTAATATTTAATAAAATATGTATAAATATATTTGTATATTTAAATTTTTTTTGATAAAACACTTGAACATGATAGGAAATATATTAAGGGATGTAGGGTATACTGTTCATTGCTCATCCTATGGTAGTTCTCTTCTTCTTTGGCGATGCAACCTTGGTTTTCTCCCAATGGCTATGCGTCTAAGCTTCCGGGGATGGGTCGTAACAGATCTGTGCCACATGTGGTAATCTTATGTACACAGAAGGACATATGACCCGGGTTGGGCCAGTGTGAAATAGGAGTGAGAGGCTTTTAGGAAATCTTTTCTTCCCCGATAAAGAGAGGGCTGCCTCATAAGGGCTGCATGCTCCTTCTTTCCTGCTTTGAACATTGTCATGTGATAATATGATGCTTGGGGCTGCTGCAACCACCTTGCTTTATGAGAGGCCAAGAAAACTCAGAAATATTGATTTGAGTGCTTACATTATTGAGCTACTCAACCAACTACTTGAATCACACATCTCCAGATACCTGTCATGATGAAATATTATTATTTAAGCCATACTAGCCATAGATTCTGTTTCCTTCTGTCAAAATAATTATATCCAAACCAAAATGTAAGAAAAAAAGAAGCTCGTGAATATCTCCCACCAGATATAACAAAACTATTTGCCACATTCCCTTTCAAACACTTTCCTATGCGTGTATACAAATACATTTAATTTCTATTTTTATAAAACTAGTATCATATCAATATACAGTTTTGTATTCTCCTTTTTACTTATCATTATATTATGTTTTAGAGTGTCATTGAAAAATCCTTAAAACCATGACTTACCATATGAATCACCATAATTAATTTGCATAATCGTCTTTCAAAGTTTTTTGTTTTAATTCCAGTATAGTTAACATACAGTGTTTTATTAGTTCCAGGTGTTCAATACAAGGATTCAACAACTCTAGACAGTACCCAGTGCTCATTGCGACAAGTATACTCTTCATCCCCATCGCCTATTTCACCCTAATTTACATATTCCTAAACAGAGTGTATCTTTTCTTATTTTGTATAGTATTTGAGACAGAAATTTTGGTTGCCTAAAAGCCATGATGCTACGTTCAGGGGAAAGAACAGATACACAGTAATTGTTAGGAACAAAGAAACTTTTAAGGGAAATTAAAACAACCTCTCCTCTAGAAACTAATAATTACAGGGAGAAATCAGACAAAACACAACTTAAGAGATGTGATCTTTCCAAAATATACCTGTGAGTAGCCTTAAAGATCCAAAGAGAAGAAAGCTAAGGTTAACTTTTGAGCGTGGGGATGGATAATTGTTTTAAAGTTTGTTTCCTCTAAGGAATGATCAGTAGAGGCCCTCACTCGGCCACCCTGGCTCCAGTGTCTCAAGTGATTTCTGCTGTTTGAGAAACAAAGAGGCACATCAAGAGCTCCCGGTAGTAGAAGTGGGACACCAAGTTCCTTACGTTTTCTGGAATTGTGACCAAGAGAGCACTCAACACTAGTTGAAATCTCTCCTGAAATTTCTGGCATGTTTCCTCTTATACAAAGCAGAAAAAGAATGAGGGAGGAAAATCCCTAGCTCATGGGCTCCTCATGCGCAAGTCCCTAACCTCAAGGCATCTGTATTTGACTGATGCAGCAGCAGGCACGCCACACCCAGACTGCCTTTGGTTAAGGCTTATCGTCTAAGCGTAACGCCTGATACTTGTAGAGAGAACATGAGCTCTGTACCTGGCTCTCATCTCCCTCATTTACAGAAACTGACTTAGGTATGTCCCATTGTAGTCTCCATTTTACAGGTGAAGAAGGGGGGTTAAGTTCACAGTGACACAGCTGATATGTAGTGAAGCTGGGATTCTAAGTGTGGAGTCCACATTCTTACCCATTAAGACAAAGATTCTCAAACATTCTTGGTCCACAGTGTCCTTAGTATTTCAGAATATTTTTTAAATTGCCCCAAGGCCACAAGAAAAATCTAATGGTCTCCTTTAAGTAGTTGAGTCAAAACTAATTAATTTTATGTCTTAACAACTAACTAGCCATTTTGAAAAAGAATGCAAACACATTCTTTTGAAAAAAAAATATTTTGGTTCATTCTTATGTAGCCACGATTCTTGCTAATGTGATGTGTGCACCTGCTGGGCACTGCACAGTTTCTCAAATCTTGGAATCACCGCAACCCTCGTTTTGGATTCCCATTGATTATGGTACTACATTCACTATTTATTATAGCAATTGCCAAAAACTCAGCTTTATAATAACAAGCTATCATTGAAAGAAGTATAGCATGATTTAATGTTTAAATTATGAACTACCTCAAACTAGTAGTTCTCATAGTGTCAACAGATGTTAATTATTATTGTGTTTCCCTCCAAAATTTAAAATACCCCATGTACCCCCTGTGAGTTCCCTGTGTGACTCTGGGACACCTCATTGCGGTTTGGGAACTGTGGCTTAAGGGGAACATTGCCACTTGAGTTCAGGACCCAGTAGGGAAATGAATTGTGGTTACTTTTAATTAAAAAAAAATAGTGTTGTAAAATTATATTCACTGTTGCCAGCTTGGTTATTCAAAGCATTATATATATTTAATTGAGGGATTCTTTCACTTGGTTTAGTATTCCTTAGAGATGAGTGTTACAAATCAGTGGAAATGGAATGTCAAGAAGCCATTTTGAGTCTCAGCCATTTGTGGGCTTCTTTCGGGCTGGACTAAAGAGTCCTCCCCCCCCCACCTTTTTTTGACTAAATGGTTTCTAAAGTTCTTCCTAAATTAGAATTTATTTATTTTGCTAGAATTTATACACTCAGTTCTTTTCTTTCTACATTGTTGTTCCACACCCAGATTTTCTTTCCCTAATTTCCTTAAGCATGGAGCCATAGGCCATGATGTTGTAAACAGATTCTAGATCAAAGAGGGCAGACTCCTGGATTCTACTTTGAGCTCCTCAATATACCGTCTCCTCACCTTTTTGCACCTCGTTCTCTTAATCCATAAAATAAGGACAACAGTGTCTGTCTCACCAAATTGTGGTGGGGCTAAAATAGTTGTGTTACATGTAAAGCATTATATGCCTCTATTCTGAAGATGGCAAGTACAGGTTTATGTTCTAGGAGTGTTAACATCTGTCCAGATTAGCTGTGGGCTGTGGTAATAATTGCAATTTTTTAAGGGAAAAATGATTTTTAAGTTGTCTTAATTCACTATCTGCCAATCCCACAATTTTGCCTATCTATGATCATTTTAATGTTGGGTTGATTAAATCAATAGTTTTAATGCAATATATCTTCAGCCTATCTCTGTTTATCTTGATGCCTGATCATTTTGATAGTGAACAAATTTTTGAATATTTTGAGCATATTTTTAAACAAAAAATGGACACGTATCGTATTACCCCAAACTTGCTCGTCATTAAAAGTTAGAGCTCATCAAAAGTTAGCTTCCCTAACCATCCACTCCTGCCCTCCTTCCCCCTAAAATTGAAAGCGTGACTTTGTTTGTACATTATATACAGATTTTTCTTAGCAAAAATCATAGAGGTCAGACAGTAACATTTTGATGCTTTGGGGAATAAGGTATTACAAAAACATATTTTCATCTGATTCATGAGGTCATGAGAATGTGGTGAAAGCTGCCATTTATCGCATTATAGTTTCTTCTTTTTCTTAGTGGAATTTTCTCTGTTTAGGTGTGAAGAATGTTGGACTTCTGTAACCTTCTTTTTCAACTTTTTTTTTTCTCTTTTGCTTTGGCTACTAGTAAGTTCAAAGACAAGTTTAACGCATGTGTAGGATTTCATGGTTTCCGTTTTATATGCTAATAGAACTCCTGATCCAATGAACTCCTTGTCCCTTATATTTCCTTTGCCTCATTTTATCTGAACAATATTCATTTCATTTCATCTTGTCTATTTGATGCATTATTTTAAAATACACCAAATCCTTTGTAGAAAGATTCATGGAATAGATAAAGGTTAATTATCATATATTTTAAAAGTATTCGAATGAATGAAAATATATCAGGCTGATTCTCTATCAGTCCAGGTCCTGATGAAGAATGAATGGCACATCCAAAGGGAACAAATACCTCAAATTTTTTTGGTTTTTTTGGCTTGCTGATCCCCTGCTAGCATTCAAACCTAAGGAAGATGGGTGGAGGGCAATGGAGCCCAATGGTGCAGTCCAAATGGACCAGCCTCTGCCAAGGGGCAGAAAATAATGTGGAGAAGGGGGTGAGTGGTTCTGTATGTACAAAATGAAAGATTTCCAACATATCTAACAATGGCTAGTAATGGAGATAAATAGTAAAAAGAGATGAATTTATAGAATGGAGGGAATAATATATGGCACCTACATTCCTATAGATCAGTATTTCAATAAGCAATATTCAAGAAATCCATGTCATCTAACAATACAGAATCAAATATACTAAAGAAAACTCAACACTGAATCCGTATAATTTCATCATGTGAAATAAAATAAAAATTATAGCATATTCTCAAGACCAAAAGTCGTAAAAATAAGAATTGGTACATGTTTTGCTCATCACTAACTGCATTCAAGTTGAATAGAAAATTATGGCAGATACTCAGAGCAATGATTGCAGAAATAACAAGACGAAGATGAAGTACATTTGAAATAGTAAAATTCAGCATACAAAACATTAGAAAAATAATTTCAGACATTTAGATGTGGACATTTAGAGAGTCTTGAAGACAGATATTCTGTCAGCCAACATGTTATGGGCAAATAAGAATTTAATTAGGATGAAAACATGTGAACTAGTATTTTTAAATGTTTTCTATCCCCTGTTCAACAACCCCTCTCCCCCAAGCCTAAGTAAGTTGTTTTAATTATTAGCATTTCCCTCACACTGGTTTCTTTCCTCTCGTTTGGGGATGAAATAATTCCTTTATTTCTCAAGGTAAGAAGAAAGAAAGGAAGAAAAAAGAAGATGAAAGGGAAAAGAAAAGAAGGCTGGCTACTTTGAGGAGAGAGGATGAATTTAAGTGATCAGAATAGCTTGAACTGGGTGTAGTCAGGAAAATAACCCCTTGCTGTTATGTCACTGAAATATTTACCATCGTCACTTGCTTTGATAATTACTGTGGGTCTTTGTGGATTTTAAATTAGTTTTGCCAATTGTGCCTGTTCATGTTCTCTGCTCATTTAGATCTAAACATTTATCAGCGAGTTAAATAATAAATTTTGCTTGATTTGAAAAATTGGACTGTTGTTCTTTCCATCAATCACTTGGTGAATTAAATCAGATTCCAAATGCTACTTAATAGCAACTAAGTCTACTGAGTATTGACTTTAATTAATTTTCTGCCTCTGCCTCTGACAAGCAATCAACAATTAAACCAAATTTAACTGCTTGAAATGCAATCTCGTTCCTTGGTATATCTTCAAATCCCTGTTAATATAATAGCTTAAACCCATTCCTTGTTCTTACAGTGAAAACTCTGTGTAGGTGACAATTTTTTTTTAATTGAGTTCTCCGTCTTGAATGCATCAAGTTGCTGAAATTCTTGATCTAAAACTCAGGCATTTTAGAAACATTAGTTAACTCCTATCTCCTAACTAAACAATACTCTTAATTTTCTGATAGTCTTCAAGTCATGTCTACCAAACCATTTACTCCATTCCTGAGAAGCTTCAGTTTCTGAAATGAGCTTTCACTTTTTCCTGATAAAATAACAGCTTTGTTGGACATGCTACCGGATACTTACTATACGTTAGCCTTCAACTGGATCGTCTTACATCCCAGAAGTGTGTATGGGAACAAATAAATGGAGGTGACTCCAAGGGTCATGGGAAATTTCCATGGCATACAGAGCAATGTGAGATATGTCTAAGGAAAATATTTAGTTTCATAATTTGGGACTAGGATTTCATTTAGCGCTTTTGGAACACGTGTGTAAATAAGTAGGCAATAAGCTCAGGAAAATAGTACTGACGTGCGTGAGCTTTCTGTCATTGCTCACAAAGACAGACAGAGTGCTGAAGGAGCATGGCCCATGGAAACATACCCACTCCGTTTCCTAGGTATCGCATGTAAAAGTGTCGTGGGGCTGTTTTTGTTGTTTTTGCTGTGTCATGCCCAGAGTTTATCGCATTATTACCTTCATTCCCCATTCCCTTTAGGCTTACAGGACTCTGGGCTCAAAGGAAAGCTTTGAAGCTGTTTTGTCCAATCTACCATCTGGTGCCAAGTCTGTGCACCCCCTTTGCATTTCCCAATCTCCCCAGCAAGTAACAGATGTTGAAGGAAACACATTAAATGAGCTATAAATGTCTCTGTTATTTGCTTACCTTGGACTTGTCAATTATCAGTAAGTTCCAGTGCTCTGTGAGCCAGGTAAAAGGGGCCCCAGATTGAGGCTGCCTAGAAATGTATGGCTTTGATATGCAGAGAACCCTTTCTTGCAATCTCTGTAGGCTTCTATCCCCTCCGGTTTTTGACCCTCAAAGAGGTTAACTTCTGTGGTTCCCACCAAGGCCCTTGTCAAAACCAAACAAAACAAAATCCTTGTAGGATCCCCTGCCGCAGGGGCTGGCCAGCTGATGGGCACAGGGCAGACTCTACTACCCCAGCCCCAGCATGATAATACAAACATTGGTCAACACAGTCTTTTTCACTCCAACTGGCTGTTATCTGAAATGTACTTTACTCTGATTTTGGAAATGAACCGATGCTGTTTGGACACACGTCTCTTTTAGAACCACATCAGTACTATTTAATGCTAGTCATTGTATTTATGGTACAGAGTTCACAGACAGGAGGCAGAAGTGCAGAGCAGTGTACGGTCAGAACTGAATACAGAGTATGTGAGTTTGAATTCTGCATTTATCACTTGCTGGCTGCATTGCATGACTTTTTTTTTTTTTTTAAGATTTATTTATTTGAGAGAGGTAGAGAGCAAGTGAGTGGAGGCAGGGGCAGAAGGAGAGAGAATCCTGAAGCAGGCTCCATGCTGAGCATGGAACCTGATGCGGGCCTTGTTCCCAGGGCCCTGAGATCATGACCTGAGCAAAAATCAAGAGTTGGCTGCTTAACCAACTGAGCTACCCAGGAGCCCCTGCATTGCATGACCGCAAGCAAGTTACTTAAACCTCTTTGTTTCTTTGTTTATAAAATGAGAATAGGGACGCCTGTGTGACTCAAGTCAGTTTAGTGTCTGCCTTCCGGTCAGGTCATGATCTCAGGGTCCTGGGATCCAGTCCCATATTGGGCTCCTTGTTCAGTGGGGACCCTGCTTCTCCCTCTGCCTCCCACTCCCCTGCTTGTGCTCTCTCTTTCTCTCTGACAAATAAATAAATAAAAATTGGAAAAAAAATAAGTAAAATGAAAATAATAAAAAGACATGTAAAGTGCCATAGACAGTGCTTGCCTTTGGCAAGTGTAAAATCAACATTAGCTCTTATTGTTATTAGTTTTGGATAAACTCTGTTGAGGCCATCTTTCACTAGTGACAGGCCAGTGGTGATAAATTAAGCGCAGGCAGAATGAAGTTTTCTGTACTTACTTCAGATGCTGCAGACCTTTCAAGGAATTGTCACACTAGGTCATCCACCCTTTTTCCTTAGGCCAGTTTACTGTGCTTCAATCCCATGAGTGGGTGACAAAGAATTGTATCTTAAAAGAGATCTGGGTAAGGATATTCCACAACTTCCTCTTAAGACAAGCAGATGCTGGCATCTTACCTAAATCTTTTATTGCAGTTTAGACCTGTTTCCTTATTCTTTTCTTGGTCAAGAGGAAAGGCCCTAGGTCATTTGATTTTGTAAATTGTGAGTGGGTGGGGAAAGAGAGGCAGGAAATGAGAATGCCCAGCTTGAGGTAGGAAATCATTATTCTGGACCCAGTTTTGTCCTAACCTTTCCAGGATGAGCCTGGAAAAGCCACCAGTTTTCTTACCTATAGATGATCTTTCAGGTTTATTTCACCCCCAGTCTACTATGACTCTCATAAACATATTGATAGGTGAATACTTCTTTGAAATCATCTTTTGGTGTAACACGAATAAATTGTCTACCACAGGGCCTGCTTTATAGCAGGAATGCATGTGTTCTTGTTCCTCTTTCTTCTTCCCCCCCCCCTTTTTTACCTCCCTTAGCATTAAGAGGAATCCCATTATTGGAAAATGGTTTCTGTGATGATGGCCTATTGTAATTCTTAGATCACTCATGTATTGTGACTTAATTAAGAGCCCTTTAACAATGAGCACCGGAAAAGAAATTGGGCTTGTTCATTAAAGATAATGGACAAAAAGGAAATAACACCAATTTTTCTTTGCTCTCCTGGTCAGGGTGCTCTTCACTGGGATACAGGGTGGTTGATGGTGTTATTCTAGGACTGCACTACGGCTGGTTCCAGACCCCCATTTTGAGTTGTTTCACTTATTTTTCGGTAGAAATTAAAGAGTCTAGTTTGGTCTCAAAATACATTTAAACTCAATAGCAGCCCCACACCCACCTATAGGGGGCATCACTCTATTTTCATACTCTCTGCATTTACTTTTTAATGATCAGAGCAAAACTAGCTTCTCCCTAGTCATTTGTCTTTACTGATTACGTTGAGAGAGAGAGAGAGAGAGAGAGTGTGTGTGTGTATGTGTGTGTGTATTTAGGGAGTAGGGAGAATGGAGCTTACCTTTAATGGACTCAATTATTTTCTGCAATATGAGATATCAAAATATTTCTCCAGCCAGATTCTGCTGACTGGTACAAAACTATATCTGATTCCCTCTCGCCATTTGCACTCTGAACATGAGTATATCCAGGAGTGGAAACATAATATTTTGCAAAAAGAATGTCTCCTGTGGAGAACATAACACATGCCTTACCTTTCCAAGGCAAATAAGAGCAACCACGTTTAATTAATTACAAACAGAACTCGAAAAATGCTCTGTGCGAGTGGTTCTCAAACTTGGCTACACCTTGGAATTACCTGAAGAGCTTGTAAAATACTGATGGCTCGGTCCTGCTCCCTAAGATTCCACTACAAGCTGTCTGAGATGCAGCCTGGGCAGTAGATTTTTAAAACCTCTCCAGGTGACTCTACTAGGTAGCCAAGTTTGAAGACCACTGATCTACATCTGTGCACCTCAAAGTTCACTTATCAAAAAATTCTGTGAAGTGAGAGGTGGCATTAAATTTAGATTCCTTAATGACAAATCAATTGTTTCTGAATTATGAACATAACTATTTCCCTCTTTAGAGTATGTGTTACAGAAAATAACTGAAGGTAAGATATGAAAATTGCAACGAAGGAGACAGAAATGTATGCTGTTCTTAAGTAACACGTCCAGAGATGTGCAGACCCACGGCTATAGGGTGGCTCCATGGATACAAGGGACGCTCTCTCCTCCTGCCTTGTTGCCCTTCTGTTTATAATAATATGATTCTTCATATTTTTTCCCAGAATAGCTGCTCCAGCTCTAGCCATCACAGCAGGAAAGGAAGGAGCAAAGAATGAACCATTTAAAGATACTCTCCAGAAGTAGAACAGGGTGCTACCACTCACATTCCTTTAGCTCATTGGTTCTCAGCTGGAGACAGTTTTGGCCCTCAGGGGGTATTTGACAATGTCTCAAGACATTTTTGGTTGTCATGACTGGGATAGAGTAAAGATTGGGGGTATTGGTATCTGGTAGGTAAGGGCCAGAGATGCTGTTAAACATTGCACACTGCCCAAGACAGCGCCCACAACAGTGAACTATCTGACCGAAATTGTCGATGGCAGAAATGTTGAGAAACCCTACAAAGTCTAGCTGTCAACTGGTCATATGGCTATACCTTGCTGCAAGGAAGATAGAAAATTGTAGTCTATATTCTGAGAGGTTATCTGCTTATTTAAAAATCAAGGATTTTATTACCAAAAAGGGCAGAATGGACATGGGGAGGGGCAACTATTTCTCTGTACCATATTGTCCTGTAACTTCTGACTCTGGCCAAAGAGGTTTAAAAGCCAAAGTTTGTTCCCTTATCCGTGATTCATCACTTAGCCATGGTGCAACCTCATACCCTGCATTGACAGGCCAGTTTTTGAAGCAAAACCAGCCATTTGCATAAACAGAAATGAAATTTTAAAGAGGGCTTTTCTGGCTACTGTTCCAGGGAAGCTGGGGTTACATTTTCATGAGTTAATCTCTCATGAATATTCAGGAGAAGCCTGCTGGGCATTGACTCAGTAGTGGGTTACAAAAGGAGTTGCCAGTACATGATGTGCACTTTGCGTTTGCACTTTCCTCCCCCCTCCCCTTAGGTGGGACTAGGAGGTAGAGCAGGGGCGCCATGATATCCACCTCCTGTGGTCTCTTCCAGTGCTGGACGTGTGCAGAAACAATATTGTAGAATAAAGCAAACCTTCAAGTACATCAAGCCACCTCTTTATTTTATGGATGAGAAAAGCAGGCCCTGGAGACTGGGCTTCTAGTCCCAGCCCTTTCTTTAAAGTAAACGTGCGATCTCAGGCAAGTTCCTTATCAACTCTCAGCATCAATTTTCCAGTCTCTAACCGGGGAAGCACTAGAGCAGATGATGTCTGGAGTCCCTTGTAACAGTAAGTTATGTGCTGCCATGATGCTCTGAGTCTAGGAGGTGATCTAGGAGCTTCCCTTAGACTTACAGTGTGCAGAGTGGAGGAGCTGAGACTAGAACCTGCCTTCTGTATCTTGTGGGTTTTGTGTTTTTGCTTTCGTTTCAGGTTTATACTGGCTATCAGTTAGCATAATGGGAAAACGAATGTGCTGAGAGGCCAGCCTTTCCATGAAGACAAAGTCGTTAAACAGTATTGAAACTGGTCATTCCAAAGACTTTTTCGGTTCTATTTCAACTCAATTCAGTTTCAGTTCTAGGACAGTCACAATTCACAGATGATGAATGACATTGTCTGAACTTTGGAAGAAAAATCAATGAGATTCTGTCTATAAAGCAATTCTTCCTAAAGCCCATTCTTTTTATAATGACTTTATACATAAATCATATAAACTCTTTTTATTTGTTAAATATCAAGGCAAACTATTATATCTGATCTGGGTTTATTATCAGGTTTAGAAACTTAAAAGAAAGGACCTCAAGATAGTATTTAGCAGATTGCCATTAAGTTTTCCTCAGATGGAGAAAGTTTCCCCACCATGAATTTTTTTCATTCGACTGATATACTTATGTACAACATGCTTCATCTACTGCACAGAAAGCTTCACAAAAATGCTCTTCTTTAGAAAGTTATGGAGACTACTTAGTTTTCTGGAATATCTTTTCTTGGGCTTGATATCTTGTGAAAGTTGGAGGCAAACACATCCATATCAGGCAATGACATCATACTGACTGCCTCCTCTCCTAAACTACACAGTTTCCTTCAAAGGGATGAGAGAGAAGACTCCCACTGCAGAGCAAATGGACTGTGCCACCAATGGATGCTGCCCAGTGCCATTCAAATGTGACAGTGTGGCTCATGCGGTTGATAGTTTCCTTATAATTTTTATAACCTGTTGTCTCTTCCCAAAATTATTCTATGCCTTCTGAGAAAAAGCCATGGGTCAAGGCTAATCTCCCTTATAGATGAAATTGCCTTGAAAAACTTAATATAAATCCTACCAGTTTACACGTATTCGGCATGTTTTGCAATCTAGAATCCAGAATAATGTGGGCCTTAATTGCATCATAATCTCAATGTTGATATAATGTTTCCCAACATTTCATATTTTACTTCTCACAATACTGCTTTATTTGCTTTTCATCCCATAGAGTTTAACCTCTATAAAACGAGTTGACAAAACTTACAATGAATAGGAATATTTTTAACAGGTAGATAAAAATATTCCTAGTTCATATCAGAGAGTTTGGGAAAAGTTAGTAAATTTTTAAAGAGCTCTCAGTATATCCAAATATTTTGAAAAGTGAGTTCTTTGGAAGTTGCCATAGCAGCAGTTATTTGAGGCTAGAAATATCTTTGAGATTATATGTTATGTCAGTGTTGAAATTGTCTTATTATAGAAAATGTCACAGATTTTTGGTTCAACATTACTTGGTAACAGTCATGGCAGGTAAGGAAAATCTGAGAAAGTAGTAGGGAATGCAGCTATTGCTAATACTTCATTTAACTTAGCCTTCCCAGATAATTTAAAAAGAATGAAATACACTACCTTGTGCATATTTCTTTCATTCAGAATAACCCCATTTCTTGGATAATGGCATTCAGCACATATCAATAACCAGGTGTAGATATCTGCCAAAGATGCAGATTGCATTTCACATAATATGTCCAATTTTGCTAGGCTAGTTGTGTAAACAGAAGATGATTACTTATTCAACCGAGATCAAACAAAGTAAAGAGCAGAAACGTTAGATGTTACCTCCATGGTGACATCCGGGGAGTCTTCTTCAGGGTTGATTAACTTTACATGGGAATCTGAAATAATTATGACTACACATGCTGGAGAATGAAATGTTCCCATCAGGCAATGATTACAACCAACATCAAGAGAGAATTTCAGGCAGGCAATCAGAAATCACCAATTATGCAGAGTATCTGCAAAAGATGATGTTAGCTCATAAAAGTGCTGAAGTGAATAACTCGATAAGATTTTAAAGGAAGCAGATGGGCCCATTTTGGCTCCTTACAGTTGACTTATCCAAACTATATACACAGGTTCAAACAGGTTATCACCCATGGTAACAGCCAACTTGTTTTGTGACATTCCCTGCTACCCACACTCGTTTACAAAATGCTCTTCAACTACAGGGATGGCGAGCAAAGCGGAGCAATGATTATTTAAATGGATTCTATTTCTCTTGTTCTTTGGCTGCCCAGACCCCGAGTTCTTCCTCAAAATATGAATTTCTAATTTACATATCAATGAGGCACAAAACAACTATTGTATTTGTTTGCCTGCATGTGTTTGAGGCATATTGTTCTACCCCCAGGTAGCACTTTGTCTATCCATCTTTAAGATTTGTCCTGTTGGTCATTCTTAATGAAACAACTTTACAGCCTTCTGCCAGCTCAGGGATTCAAGTTAGCAGATTTGAGAGAAGTTTCCATAACATTGGAGCAAGAAGGGACTTCAGCTTTATGTAATTCACGTTTCCACATCTTAAATGGGAGGTCGTTAAAGTACATAGAATCAATCAAATATCTTGTCCACACCGCACAACTCATTAGTGGCGAGGCCCAAACCAGAACGGAGATATTTCCATTATCTATTTATTGCTGATTTAAAATGCACCCCAAAACTTAGGGACTTAAAAACACAACGATTTATTTCTCCCGATATTTTTAGTTGGTCAGGAGGGTTTTCTGCAGGTTTCACCTGGGCTTATGTGCATGGTTGCATTTAGCTGCAATGTCATGTGGGCTCAAAGGAACACGATGGGTTTCCTCACCTGTCTCATAGTTGATACTGGCTGTCAGCCTGGCCACTTGGGATCTGTGTGGCTTGTCATCACCAAGGGAGCTGTACAAGTTTCCTTACATGACAATCTCAATCAGTGTAAGCCCTCTTAAGACCTAGGCTCAGAGCGGCTCTCTTGTCCTATACTAGCCATCGGGACAAATCAGGGAAAAGAAGGAGAAATGCATTCACTTCTTAATGGGAGGAATAGCCAAGTCCCACTGCAGAGGAGCACAGAAGGCATGCCGTAGCCACCTTTGAAAGTGCTCTTGCACACCAGGCTGTCAGTTTCAGTAGGTAGGGACCACATTCTGGATAAGTCCAGCCCCCTCGCCATCTGCATCCCTGCTGCTTTCACAGCCAATGCGTGCAATTGAGTCTATCTGTAAACACTTGGCCAACATCCCATTTGTAGAGAAAGAGCTTCCTAATGGTGATTGTTTGGTTTTATAGATTAGTGAAAACTTTAAAACCATCTAGTAAAAATAACTAGGTTCTCTTTTAAAATTAAACTGATTTGAAACCTGATGCATTTTACGAAGTAATAAAACCTTGAGAAAGCCTTTTTCTGCTCTTAAGTGGAATCCTTAAAGTTTGATTAGTTTCCAACTGAAAGCTGTCAAGTTGAGCAAAAAGCCTGTGTTCACAGTTTATGAGGGATGCCATTTGGTAACCTGAAGGTGGCAGATGTGAAGGCCGACAGTGGAGGATGGCGGTGGGGCCGGGGGCCGGGGGCCTCCAGCTGCTTTCCTGATGGGCTTTTTGTCAGGGTCTCTCTTCTGAGGAACGTGACTCCTTGCGAATGGCTGTAAGTCTTAGAATAAATATTTCACTAGTCATGATGGTTTGAAAACTTAAAGCTGTGAAGGACACATTGGAATCTCTGTGATTTATGATAAAGCTGAAGGAAACTTGATCATTCCAGTCCTGCCATATGTAGCTGTGTGGAATGTGCAAATGAATTAAACTAGCAAACCCCACAGATTTTGTTTCCTGATTAAAAAAAAAAAAGTCTTAAGTCAGATCAGCTAACAGGCAATCTGAAACAGGGATTTGGCAAGGCAGCTGTTTTAAATGAAATTCCTTCCAAACGCTTCTCTCTCCCTTCCCCCTTCCATATTTTTCTTGCAAGGACTCAGAGAAGCTTCTCTTCCAAATTTTCTTGGTTCTGCATGAGCGACTAAAAAAAAATAAGAACCTGCAATTGTCCTGTAACCTTACACGTTACTCCTCTACCGGTTTGCTCTTGGAGGGTTGGTAACGTGTCCTGTGCATCCGAGCATGCCCATAAAAGCTCATACCATACGTAGTAATTCTTCGTATGGTATGTAAGATCAACAAAATGTGCAAATGAGCTTTTTGGTACATTACTAAATTTAATTATTACAAGTATCTTTTAAATTTTTTAAAAATTTTATTTTTTTATTATAAGTATGTGAAGAGAAAGAGGAAAACTTTGTGTGGTTTTTTTGTTTTTGTTTTTTTGTAAAATGAGCTTTAAACAACTCAAAGAAGTTAAATGACTTGTCAAACTGTATGCAATAGTTACATGGCTAAACAAGTTAGAGCCTAAGTCTCCTGACTTACAGCTCTGTTCTTTTTCTGTTTGTTTTTTGTTTTTTTTAAAGATTTTATTTATTTATTTGACAGAGAGAGACAGCCAGCGAGAGAGGGAACACAAGCAGGGGGAGTGGGAGAGGAAGAAGCAGGCTCATAGCAGAAGAGCCTGATGTGGGGCTCGATCCCAGATCGCCGGGATCACGCCCTGAGCCAAAGGCAGACGCTTAACCGCTGTGCCACCCAGGCGCCCCTGTTCTTTTTCTGTTGTTGAAATTCCATTATAGGTGTTCAACACATATTCATTGAATGAATGCATAAATCTTCTTGTTACTGTCTTTGTTACTGATCATTATAGCTTCATGAAGATGGCATATTTTAAAATCTGAAATTTAGATTAGCACTCTTATTCTAGAACACAGTGATTCTTTGACTCTTGTCTTTAGTAACCCATGAGCAAATCGAACTGGCTAAAAGAGCAAGGGAATGATTCAGGTCGTTTCAATAAGGACTGATTTGCAATGATAGGTGCTGGGATGTGGTCAGACTCGGTGAGCTGAATTTTCTGCTCCCTGTGGCATACCTCCACATTCGTTTGTCTAAAACTCTTGGGAAAAAATTCTAAGTATTTTAGATTTTGAAAAAAAATGTAATGTATATTCCGAATATTATACGTATATATACGGACATTAGGTAGCACCACATACCAAATGTATTAATATTTCTGCAGTGAAATGAATATTTTTAGTAGGATAAAGTCTATTAATAACCTCAGGTCAGTTTTGCCACTCAGTGAGCTTTAGAGCCAAACTTACAAAAACATGTGTAGCTTCTGAGTTTTCAGTTTTGGAGTTCTGGATAAGAGATTGTGAACTTGAATTCCAGCGAGAAGTCTGGTCATGTATAAGTAGACTTTCTTGGAGAAAAGGAAGACTTTCTTTGAGTGACAGCCATTTGGAAAGCAAATGATCAAACAAAGCCAACACACCCCGCTGTTTGTCTTGTGCCAACAGGAGAGAAAAGGCAAGATTTCTTTTCTAGATGGAAAGGCACTGCTCCACTAAATCTCTGTGGTATGCATTTCTCCACTAAATGGCTAGTAACAAATCTCATCTCTTGGGAAGAGAGCATCATATTGAAGCTTTTTAATGCCCATTTGAGTGAACTTTGTAAATAGTAAGTATTTCCAGAGAAATCCACATCTTATTTTTATTGCATGTCAACCCAATATCTTACCTGGCATGTCTCAGGAAAACAAACACAACCTCTGCTCTGTTTTTCTCCATCTGTGTTCTCAGTAACCAAGGGTCCAATTAATGGCTACTGCTTTTTTGGCCCAAAGCTGTCATATTCCCATAGGAGACACCCAGTGGAGAAAACGATCACGGTAAAAGCACAAATGCTGTAAATCATGCCGCATCCATAACTCGACCCTGAAGAAGGGAGTGGGGATGGGATGCTTCAGAACAAGAGCTCTTTACAAATCCCACCTCTTAAAATCGGAGCCCAGATTTCCTCCATGTCATTTTCAAAGTCGAAAGAGAATTATTTTCTTAAATAGCATTTTATTTTTCTGGGAACATCTTCCCTGCTGTTTTCATCTTGTGTATACATGAACTACCATAGCAACAATTTCTGTCATCCTTGCCACTGACCTGGAGTCAGAGTTACCAGAGAGCCTCTTGAGAAAATGTGTGGTAGAAAGAAGTGTGAATCCTGCAAAAAAATGTGAGTCCTGCATCACACTAGGTCAACCAAAGCTCCTGGCAAATGGATATTATCTCGAGCCACCAAAGTGTCTCTGCATAAATCATATATATATAAGAATGTCCCCATGAAATGTGCAGCTTCAGTTAAAAGTGGGCTTAAAAAAAAGAAAAAGACAGTGTTTTCTAAACAATGAGCCTGGAATGGTTATGAAACCCAGTTGGACTGAGGCATGACATTAATAAGAGCTCAGCTGTAGCTAAAGGACAAAACAGGTATTTATGTTTCAAGGTATCTTAGAGCTCCGATTATGAAAGTTAGCAAAATGGGATTAAGTCACGTTGTAGGGGAAGAAGGAAACTACTAGTTATCTCTTGCATCCCTAGTTTGAGCCAGCCGCTAAACTCGTGTGTGTGTGTGTGTGTGTTCCTATTTTATCATTACAATAATTCCATTGAAGGAGCCCCCTGACTCACCCTCTTCCTTTACTTCCATCCTTCTCTGTACCTGGCAGCTATAATGATTGGTTTACACATAGAAACATAATTACTCGCCTACCTGAAACTCTTCAGTGTCTTCTCATCTCACTTTGGAAACACAAATTTGTAACATGCCCAGAAGGCTCCATATGGACTGGCCTGGGTCTACCTCTGAAGCCTCATCAGGTGCTACCCACTCCCCTGTTCCCCATCCTCTCCACACATCAGCCTTCTTCTGGTTCCTTCCCCATGAGACTCTCTTTCTTCCTGCAGGCCTTTGCACATGCTGTCTAAAATACCCTTATTCCAACTTGCTGGCTGGTTTCAATTTAAATGTCAAATCTTCCAGGAAATTTCCCCTCGTTGCAGACTTGATTTCTCATCTCGTATTTTCTTGTAAAACCTGTACTTTTCTTTGCCATAATTCCTTACTATTTTTAATTATATAGTTAACTGGTAGGAATGTGAATTCATATTTTTCCCACAAGCATCTCAATTCCTTTAGGTGTAGAATTGTGTCTGCTTGTTCCTTTCTCAATTCCCAGTGCCAAGCCAAGCTCCTGGAACATAAAACCATTCAATAAATACTTAACTAAGAGAGACAGATGTCACTTTTATCACATGCATCTTCTCTTATTGATGATTCACTCGCTTGTCCGGTGAGTCCCATGCCCTGTGCTGCCTGACCAATTTCTCTCAGATGTGAAATGAGCACAAGCACATATTTCTTACTCAGTTGGGGTGGGACCTGCAAGCAGAGCCTCATGATGACGTAGAGAGAGGCTCAGGTAAGGAGTAAGGGCACCCAGCTCTCTTCCAGTCTCCCCAGCCAGGTCGGTGGCTTTTCCCAAGTCAATTTATTTCAATGTGTATTAGACTTCTCATTTGTAAAATGTGATAATATCTCTTCCACCTCTTCATAATATCATATCAGAAGTAAGGTGAAGGAGATGAAGGTTGCCTGGAACGTCCTATAGAATCTAATTATGGAGTCAGTTTCTTATTTAATTAAAGTCATGTTACCATACATACTTGTAATCTAAATCAAGCTGTATTGAAGGGAAAAGGGTCTAGTTTTCCAAATACACCTTCAAAATGATAAGAGAACCATAATAAATAAGTAACAGAAATTCCTGGAACTCTATCTTAGCTTTCCAGAACGCAAAAGACAATATTGATCTGAAATTTCTGAATCTGAAAAGCTGAAGCTCTTATTAGAAGGGGGAGTAGTTACACCTGCAGAATTATATAGGAGATATAGTCTGTCCCAAATAAATTATCATATGCCTCATTAAATAACTACTTAAAACAAGACAGTTCTAACTGACAAAAGGCAGATGTAGACACTGAAAAATAATACTGGGTCGTTAATTTGGAAGCGGGTTTGATGCTCTTCCAGATTCAACAAAATCTTAGACTACAATAAAGGTGTCCTTTATTTTGAGGGCATAGGAAGGAAGGAGATGGAAACAATTATTAATTCTTTGCCCTTTAAAAATTTGATGTATTTATCTTGGAGTCGGGGGAGATTGGGATTCAGATCATTTCTGATTAGATATTTTTCTTCACTGCCTACTCAGTCATGGTTTATTGCTAATGTGTGTGTGTGTGTGTTTGAGAGAGAGAGAGAGGGAGGGGGGAGAGAGAGCGTGTTTTAGGAGGAGTGGTATGGTACTTCAAACAAATAATCCTGCAGCCGACGGCAGCTGTTCCTGATTTCTTTTAATAATCCATGACAAAAATATTGAGTGTACAGTAATGCAAACAGCCAAACAATGAAATGAAAACAGGCAGAAGCAATCATCTGCTCTAACTCCTTCCATTTTATTTGAATACACTGAGTGTGTTGAGATGTTAAAATAACTGTTAGTGTTTTGGAGATCATCGGCACTGTTGTAGCACTGAAGTTTGTGTGTGTGTGTGTGTGTGTGTGTTTTAATTCCATTTGGGGGCTGAAAAATGGAAAGTCAATATAGCTGCTTTTGTTCTATACCTAAAGTCTTTCTGCCTAGCTGATTTGTCCTTATTTCTTTCTCCTTTACGTAACTCATTGATTCTATCATGGTGTAACTCAGCCAGACCTTGGGCAACCACTTCAGATGAAAAGTGTGAAGATGAGTTAAAATATATGTTATCTTAATAATTGGTACGAGAAGTTTTCTTAGATTAGAAGCTCTTTTATCAGGATTAAGCCTCATCAGGTGCCACTTTGTTCACCAGGCTCTTGACATTCTGGCTTTCTTCCAGTTCCTTGAACAGGCCACTTTCTTTCCTGCCTCAGGGCCTTGGCATGTGCCGTCTGCTGGGGCTCAAAGGTGAGACCGTAAGGGCAGGAGATGGCATAGAAGAGGGAATGGAAAAGATGGGTACAATACATTGAAAATGAATTGAGAATTGTGCACTTCAGATTCATACATTGCATTCTACATGGATGAGTTTTCTGGGGCTGCTGTAACAAGTTACCACAAACTCGGAGGCTTAAAACAGTATAAATTGTACTCGGTCCCAGTTCTGGAGGCCAGACGTCCGAAAGCACGGTGCCAGCAGGGCGGTGCTCCCTCTGAAGGCTCCAGGAGAAGA
This sequence comes from Ursus americanus, assembly GCF_024610735.1. Lineage (NCBI taxonomy): Eukaryota > Metazoa > Chordata > Mammalia > Carnivora > Ursidae > Ursus > Ursus americanus. The sequence goes on along the minus strand of NC_142127.1, from coordinate 31,651,310 downwards.
CGTGCACTTCGCCTCTTACAGCTTCTCTTGGTTGGAGGCACTCCTTGGCTTGCGGCCACATCACTGCAGTCCTGCCTCGTGGCCACATTGCCTCTTCTCCTCTGTCTCTCTCTCTTTTGTCCCCCATTTAGAAGCACACTTGTCACTGGATTTTTGAGACTACCTGAGTAATCCAGGGTAATCTCCTTTCTCAAAATCTTTAACTCGATCATATCTGCAAAGACCCTTGTTCCAAATAAGGTAGCATTTATAAATGCCAGGAACTTGAGCCTGATAGCTTTGGATGGTCATTATTCCCTTAAACTCTGCAAACTCAACTGCAAAATGTTTAACTTGTGTTTGAGGTTTCTTTTAATAAACTCTCTGGTTATTCCCACATTGTAATTTTTTGTTTGTGTGTTTTTACATTCCCCATTTTTAATAATTAGGTTAGGTAATATATTGACATTTTATGGACTATTCTAAGAAACCACTCATGAATTTGGTTGTTTTGTAATTGTTATTAATTATTTTTATAGAAATGTTTGCATTTACCTTACTATATTTTAGAGAAAGAGTGTGTGCATGCCCCGCATGAGTGGGGTGGGGAGTGAGGAGCAGAGGGAGAGGGAGAGAGAATTTTAAGCAGGCTCCACGCCCAGCATGAGCTTGATCTCACGAACCTGAGATCATGATCTGAGCTGAAACCAAGAGTTGGTCGCTTAACCAACTGAGCCACCCAGGCATCCCTGTCTTACTTTTTTTAAATTTACTATATTCCCTATGCTGTACTTTTTATCCCTGTGACTTACTTACTTTATACCTGGAAGTTTGTACCTCTTAATCCCCTTCACATTTGTCTTTCCCTTAATTATTTCTGCTTTCATTTCATTTGTTTTGGGTTTTTTTTTTCCCACCTTTTTAATTTGGATGTTTAAGTTATGTGTTTGTATTCTTTCTTGTTGGTTGACCTAAGATTTCATTGCCGGGCGTTTTCTTCTTCCATCTTAACCAAATCCATAGTTGTAATATGTACTCAAATCTTTGCTCCAACTGTTGGTTTAAGAAGAGATCTCCGATTAGAAGTAGCATGGTATTTTTCTTTGTTTCCTAATTTGTACACTAATTTAAGTACTATTACATATTATCAGAGGATGTTGCCTCTGTTATTATTTACTTTTATGATTTATCCAGTTTTCCTTGTGGCCAGATTTTGTGACTTTTCCATGAGCACCTCAAAAAAATGTTCTGTGTTCAGAGTTGAAAATTGGGTTGAGCTCTCTTATTAATTATGTTATTTAGGTCGCCCGCATCCTTAATTATTTTCCCCCTTTCTTATTTTTATTTTTTATTTAAATTTAATTAATTAACATATAATGTATTATTGGTTTCAGAGTTCAGTGATTCATCAGTCTTATATAATACACAGTGCTCAGTCCATCAAGTGCCCTCTTTAATGTCCATCACCCAGTTACCCTATCCCCCAACCCCCCTCGCCTCCAGCAACCCTCAGTTTGTTTCCTATGATCAAGAGTCTTTTATGGTTTGTCTCCCTCTCTGATTTCCTCTTTATTTTTCCCTCCTTTCCCCTGTGATCCTCTGCCTAGTTTCTTAAATTCCACATATGAGTGAGATCATATGATAATTGTCTTTCTCTGATTGACTTATTTCACTTAGCATAATACCCTCTATTTCCTTCCATCCACATCATTGCAAATGGCAGGATTTCATTTTTTGATGGCGGAATAATATTCCATTGTATATGTATACCACATCTTCTTTATCCATTCATCCGTTGATGGACATCTGGGCTCTAATTGTTTTTTTAAACTTGATCAAAGATAGAGTGATCTGTATACTGTATGTGCTCATCTCTCTTTTCTTTCTTACTTTATATGGTTTTCTTTAAGATCTGCATTATAGAATGGTACTAAGTCAAATTCTGTTTCTCCTAATGTGATTCTTCTTATTTTTATTTGTAGTTCCTGTACTATTTGCTTTGCAATTAATAATGCTAAATTATTTGGTATATGGGTATTCATAACTGCTAAATATCATGGTAAAATTCATTTTTAATTTAAGTTGTCCATAATTCTGTCATCTAATGCATTTTCTCTCAATTCTCTTGAATACTAACATTGCGACCCCTGCTTTTCTACCTGTTTGCATTTTCCTCATGTGCGTGTTCCCATATTTGTCAACCTTTCTGAGTCATTTGAAGTACGTATTATATAAAGCATATAATTGAGTTTAGCTTTGTAATTCAATAAAACCTTTTTTTTCTTTTAATAGGCAAATCTATCCATTAGTACATTTATTAATATGAAAATAATGTTTGATCTTAGGTGTAACATTTTATGTGATCATCTCTCTTTTCTTTCTTACTTTATATGGTTTTCTTTAAAATCTGCATTTCCCCTGCTATGTGCGTACCTTTATTCTTGAAATTTGAAAGGTTTTCGTGTTTGTTCTGTGTGATTGCCATGATATAGCTTTATACAACGTCCTTAGTCCTCTATTCCTTTTGAAAGTCTCTCTTAATTCCCTCCTGTTAGCAATGACAGAATAGGTATTATTCTATTTCCTATCCCCTTTTCTTGGCACCATCCAATGCATGATCGTATGTCTTTAAATATGCTTCATTCTCTGTTACTTACCTGTGCAGACTGGAGTCAGAAGTGGGTCCGGGCATGTGACTTAAGCACCAAAAGCACGTGCTACAGTGGCTCCGGAAGGGTGGGTGTTATTAGCACAGCATCCACTGGTCACTGATATTATGCTTGAGCCTCAGGTTGCATCTCCTCTATGGCACCAGTAAGTGTGGGAAAGGCTGGAAAAGGCTGCGAGGTTCACACCGTCTATCTTTCTGGCTTATCTTCCCTTTTGCGTTCTGAGCTACAGCTTCTATTGTTGTCAGTCTTGTTCCCATGAGAACAAACACAGGCCATGAGGCTGGTAACGGAGCATGTGCCCGATGAGCAGCCTGACTTTGGAGACAGGCACTAACACTAGATCCAGTCTAAGAAACACAGGTCAAAAAATATTGTATTTGTGATTGTCAACATATTGCTAATTATGACCTCATAAATCAGGCTTAAAAAAAGTCACTAAAAAATGGATTTCTGTGCCTTTTCCTAGCCGAAAACAAGAAGAAACATCACTTTTGTAGGCTGCTTAGATATATCTGTTTTTCTAATTTCAGTTATTAAGCTCATCGGCCCTTAGGCATTACATCCTGTATTAAAATCTTGCCTTTACCACACACTATGTGACTTTCGGCAAATTACTGAGACTTTCTGTGACTCAGTTTCTTGCTCTGTTAAATGGTGGTAATTAGATTAAATAAAATGACATATGGAAAGTGTTTTTAGAACAGTCCATAGTATACCCTGTTATAAGTGTTATTTCTTCTTATTATTATTGCTTTTATACCCACCAGATTGATAGTCCCTCTTTGTATGTTCCATTATGATTTTCTAAAACCTCTCTTACGTACCGTTACTTGTACAATGCCGAGCTTACCTACTAAAATGTATACTCCATGAGAACAGGGACATTGTTGATCTAATCCACACCTTGTCCCAGCTTCTAGTAAATGGAGTGGAACACAATATGGCTCAATACTTTTTTGCATGAATGGCTGAATGAATCAATGAATCATCCAATCAAGACTGCTCATTTAGGTCCCTTATGTGTCAATTTTCTGAAGTAAATCACATATTTCGAGCTCATTCACTCATTACAGAGAAGCACTGATTTCAGCGATAAGCTTCGAACATACCTTTTAAATCTATACTTATACTTAACCTTTGGTGGAGAAATACGAATCAGACTGACAGATCAACCCAACCCATAGTCTCCTCTCTTCCCTAACCCCCAAGCAGGGAACAACTTAGATTACCCAGATACCCCATATTTTTCCTCATTGAATTATCCAGGCTGCATGACCACTCAGGCAAAATCTTAAAAAAGACTCTCAGTTCTGCCCACACCCCCATCCTGTTCCTGTTCTCCTGGAAAATAGTCACCCATAGCTTTGCTGCTATATGGATACCTAGATGGATTAATTTCAAACTTCTCTGATAGGGATAATTACTTATGTGGGGTATCTCCCATTCTTTTTTAAATTTTGTGTCCTAAAAGCCAGAATTGACAAGCTTCAAACTGGATACAGAGATATTGACTCAAACGGTTTTGATTTCCAGGGAATTGAATGATTTAAGGGTGTAAGCACTGTGATGAGGCAGCTTTGGATGAGATGAAATCGGCCTTTTCCAGGGGCTTGGGGTCTGTTCCAAGTACCTTGAGATGCTGCATTCAGCTAACATATTAAAGATAACAGTCATGGGCTGGGCATGCCTGAGAGCAAACTGAAGAGAGGCAAGACTGGAAGGACCCTAATGTTTATCAAACCCCAGTCATGCCAGGCGCATCATCTCATTTAATACAACTATTCTACGAATCCTATAATCGTACATCTTTTAGATGAGAGGAAACGGAGATTCAAAGAGTTGAAGCTACTTGTTCAGGGTCAACATAGAAAGAAGTGGCTGCTCTTTGATCATCCCTCACCGCGGATAACTATCAAGGGCTCACCCCAAGCCTTGGTTGTATAGTTCGGGCCCCACTCCTTATTCTTCCGGTCAGTGTGTAGTAGTGCACGCCATAGGCAATGCTTCCTTCGTTGTGTCCGCTGCATCTGCAACTTTGCCCACCTACCCACCCCCAGACATTGGTTTCTCTGTCAAGCAGGTCCTGTTTACACGGAGCTTCTACATCTTTGCCCTACTCATGTGGAAAATAATTAATGGCTTGTTTTGGTATCTGCGTGGTATTGAGTGTATAGACACTCCGGTATATGAGACCTATCTTTCTTAACTTGGTCATTTTCTTTCTGAGTTCTTCTCCAAACTCTGTTTTTACTTTTCAGTCTCCCTTGCTGACTCATACCCCAAGCGTGGGTCGTTATCCCACCTTATCCTCCTTTGGGAGCTACCACAATGTTTTCTTAACCAAGCTCATGCCTTTATGACTTTCACGATCATTTCTATTCAGATGAATCATGCCTTGATTGCCGACTTCTCAGTTTTGCTCAAGACTTGCTTTCCCAGTACCCAGTTGGACATCCAATCAGTGCCTGCTTAGTTTGGGTATGTTGTATATGCTGGCCTAATACCCATTTGAAGACTTCAGACTCATCTCTGTACTAGTTGGTTCATCTTTAAGTGGATGCCAAACTAATCACTCAAAATCAACAAGCCCAGTCTGGTCTTCCTTCCATAGCTTGATGAGTATTATCACTCAGCCTCTCAGATGTAAAGCCTCCCAGTTACCTTTGTCTTTCCCTAAGCAATCACATCTATCAGGTCAGCAAATTGTGTGCATTCTATTCAATTGTATTCTGTCCCTTTTTATTGATCCTTTATTAGAATCCTAGTTCATCTTCACCTTTTGCTTGACTCCTTCCTACCGTCTACTAGTCTTTATCCCTTCACATCTTTCTGCAAGTTCATTAGCACTGACATCATATTTTTCCAAATCACAAATCCAATCTTATTTTTTCCTTTACCCAAAAACCCTAGTTTCAAAAACCTTATTGCCTGTAGAATAACGATACAAGCCCTGAGTAAGCATTTTAGGACCCTCAGAGTATCAGGTCGATCTTCCTTTCTCACCAGTCCTAATCATAATGGACTACACTGGAGCCATGCCAGATTAACTCAGAAGCCCTGAAGGCCCCATCCTGTCCCAGCCTTTATGCCTTGTTCATGCTGTGCTGCTGTGCTCAGGATAGCTTTCCTTCCTTACCTCATCCCCGTCAGCCCAAATCCACCATGCCCCAGTCCTTTCCTGATCAGAGTGCATCGCTCCCTCATCTATCTTCCATTACATTTAGTTGAAATCACGTAAAAGTCTATCTTTCTATCATCTTTCAGAATTTTTGATCAGAGAAACCTTTCATAATCGAAGGAAATATTTGATGAAAAGCAACTGATAAAATTGTGAAATATTTTGTACTCTTCATTGTTAGTGCTATTTTTGAGACCTGGGATATCTAAGACAGAAGCCACTAGCCAAAAGTAACTATTCAAATTTAATATACACAATGGAAAATTATGCAGTAAAAAGGGATGAGTTCTTGTCATTTGCAACAACATGGATGGAGCTAGAGGGTACTATGCTAAGTGAAATAAGTCAGACTGAGACAGACAAATACCATATGATTTCACTCACATGTGGAATTCAAAAAAAACAAAACAGGGGCGCCTGGGTGGCACAGCGGTTAAGCGTCTGCCTTCGGCTCAGGGCGTGATCCCGGCGTTATGGGATCGAGCCCCACATCAGGCTCCTCCGCTGTGAGCCTGCTCCTTCCTCTCCCACTCCCCCTGCTTGTGTTCCCTCTCTCACTGGCTGTCTCTATCTCTGTCAAATAAATAAATAAAATCTTTAAAAAAAAACCAAAACAAGCGGATAAACAAACAAATAAAACCAGAATCAGCCCTATAAATACACAGAACAAACTGATAGTTGCCAGAAGGAAGGGTGTAGGAGATGTGGTTAAAATGTGTGAAAGGGAGTGACAGGTACAGGCTTCCAGGTACGGAGTGAATAAATCATCAGAATAAAAGGCACAGCATAGGGAATAGTCAATAATACAGTAATAGCATTGTATGGGGACAAGTGGTAGGTACACTTGTGAGCACAGCATAACATATAGAGAGGTTGAATCACTACGTAGTACACCTGAAACTAATATTCTGTGTATCAACTATACTCAACTGAAAAAAGAATAATTTTAATTTAACAAAAATTAAAGAAAAAAAGTAAAAATTTATTTCTTCAGTTATACTAGAAAGATTTCAGTTGTTCAAAGGCCACATGTGGCTAGCGGCTATTTGAATAGCACTGATACAAAACATATCATCACAGAAAGTTATTTTCAGCAGCGCTGTTTTATCCCCTTTGTAGGCTATACTTGATAGTGCATCCCTCATTAAGGGCATCTTCTGTTGGTTTTTTGGTGTTTTTGTTATTTATTTTCACCTGCTTCTACAAATATCAGTTCTGGTGTTTGTGCTGTGCCAGAAATAACAAGGAGCAAATGATTTTTCAAAGACCTTTTATAAACTGGCTTGATTTCTTCCATGTTCTCAGAATTTCTTTCAATCCAATTTCTCCTCAGCTGGGATCATGAAAAAATGACTCCCTTGCAGATGATATTTTCTTTAAGGAACTGAACAAAATATTGTATGATTTTGTGCAAATCCGTTACATATCTTAGTTATGAATCCATATGGCTCCCACTTCACTTATCCCAGCTTAGTTATCAGCATAAGCCTGTAAAAGTCAAATTTTATCCACAAATGGAAGTAATAGCAAAGAGATCTAAGGACAATTTAGCCCACTTAGGAAGAACGGGAAGCAGAGGAAGAAAAACATTTGCTCTATCAACATTTTCACTTAGTGCGTGCACACACACACCCTCAATATTATAACTTACTCCTCGAAAATGAGGGCATTAGTGTCCAGATAAAAGCTACACCGTACTCTACTGTTAAGATCATTTGTCAACCGTACATTCTGAATAAAGATTCTTACCTAAATGTATGGGAAATCTGAACTTGTTCTCAAAGCAATGAAGTGGTCACTCCTGTCTTTGCACTTCTTTTGTACTTTTAATATTATCGCACATATTGTATATGCTTGCAGAGTCATCTGTTCGCATATAGGTCTCTCTGGCTGTACTGTCATTATTTAAGGCAGGAAAGCCAGCTCATCTATTTATCCCCAGTATATAGTATAACGCTTGGCAAATATTACAAGGGCTGGTATAGCTGATCCATTCCTCAAGTCTTTTTTTTATAAAGATTTTATTTATTTATTTGAGAGCGAGAGAGAAAGAAGTAGACTCTCTGCTGAGTAGAGCCCAACACGGGGCTCAATCCCAGGACCCTGAGATCATGACCTGAGCCTAAGGCAGACGCTTAACTGACTGAGCCACCCAGGTGCCCCTTCATTCCTCAAGTCTTGAGAGGTCTTACCTTCCATACTCCCAGCCACATTCCCCATCCACCATCACTCCTTCATCACAGTGTTTTAGGATAAGAAGATACCTAGAAGCAATATTAATCATCTCTCTTTCCAGCGATAGACAACTCTCTGCTCTGCCAAATGCAATCCTGTTCACCACCCCTCCCAACTTTACACCTCCTTGTCCAACAAACCAGCAATGGGCAGTAAAGAAATCCAGAAATCCAAGCCAGAATGGGCCGTGAAGAAATCCAGGAGTTTGATGGGCATCTCCTTGCTGGCACTGGCTGGATTACAATTGGAATAGGCTCTTGAAATTGCTTGCTTCCAATCAGGGCGTGGAGAGATCAAAGGCAGTCCACTACCTATCCTGTATCCGAGACGATAATATAGTTAGCAATTTCCTAAACTCCAAGAGGATCCTGAGCAGGTTAGTGCTTCAGATCTTGCCCAAGGCAAAATGATGATTTTTCTAAAAAGTTTTCTCTTTTGTAGCACCCTTTTCCTTTCACACAAAGCTTTGATCCAACTAGTTTTTAACTGATGATTTCAGCTTTTGAAGACTCACAAGATTTAAAGACCACTACATTGTTAATAATGGCGTGTTAGGCCAGTGGTGTATTACTCACAGGAGTGGGGTAAGCTCAGGATCCTGAAGATGATACGGTTTGCAGTTGCCTGCCCCTCCTTGTCATGGGTCCACCCTGATACGGCTGGCCTCGTGTGAAGAAAAATCCTGAAGACAAATATAATTCATTTAGCTTTGAGATCAGAGTCTAAAATCTTTGGAAAGAATTTCACATTTTCCTCCAGGAAGGAAAAAATTATAGTCTGCTCAGTCTCCAATCAACCCTTTTTATGACATATGGAACAACTAAGTTCTTTTTTCCACAGAGACCAGGTCTCATTAATCAAGTTTTTCAACTCCTATAGAAGAAAATCGGACACATAACTTAAACAAGTGGTTAAACCAAAAATACGATGTGGTTTTTATTTGGTTAATCAATGATTTAATAGTTTCTGCTGGATTTTTAGAACCATATTTATCTTCAATCTTCTTTATCAACAGAATTAGATCTATTACATGGCCAAAATGACTGCACAAAATTGCTCATTAAGAAGACCCCCAAAAAAGAAAAACAAAGAATGGAAGAAAATCAATTCAAATACCGGCATAAAGACAGAGCCATTGATGTTAGGAAGCTCCAGGAAATTTATATATCATACAGAAGTGTTTTTCAAAACTTCCTTTTAAGAGGAGGATATTGATCTTTTTTTGGACCAAAACTGATATATTTTCCCTAGGCCCACCCTATGTATTCTAAAATTATCTGATCTATTTTTTAAAAAATATTCTTTCTTTCCTTGGTCTGTTAATATAGCCTCATAAATAATACACAAAACTCTGTTGCAAAATGTCTATTGAGACCAGGCAACTGCTTCTCTGTATTAGCTTTGTTCTCTTTCTTCTCATTTGTTTGTGACTATCCCTCCTCCTTTCATGTTTAGAGCTCA